>NW_019211455.1:20321305-20523496 GCF_002443255.2 Varroa destructor | reverse complement strand
TATCGTTTTATCACAAACAGTATAGGGTCTGATGAATATTTAGGAACCCGCGGTATTACTTAGAGGCGAAAGATCGAATCAACGTGCTACATACGTTGTTCTAATACAACAGCTGAACAAATGCTCGAAGCTAGGAAAAAGTCTTCCGAGAATACGCTTTTGAGAATGAATGATGAAAATACGTAACTTGATAATAAAAATCGCATAAAATTTATTTAAAATGGAATAATATTTTCATGTCAACTTAATTTTTTTGCGATAAAATTGGTAGGAACAACGAGTTACGAGTTCTAATGCCATTAAGGTACGGCGCAATAACTTCGATATAACAATAATTTTAGCCATCATTATACCGATACGTAGAGATTCAACGGCATCTAAGTTCACTGCTTGAGTGCATTTCGATAAAAGCCAACGTCATCACACATTATTCCATAAAAAAACCTAACGCCAATTAATGTCGTCATATGTCTAGACCTACGACCTGAAAAAACCAACTCTCTATACAGTACATGATAATGTCTTTACTTACATTGAAGTCCTTCACTCGTCGTGTACACAATTAGCGAATCATCTTATTGAGCAAAAAAGATCCGTCTGTTGGGAAGTTTGCTTTGCGACAGCCACTGGACAACCAATGATTCGAGAAAGGACGAGGTGCTTCTTTTGACCTGCTAGGTACTTCTAGCGATTTCAGTGAGAGCGCACGGCAAAAAAATAGAAGTCGATAGACATAGGCATTAAAAGCGTCACGTGGTGAAAGCTCGTTGAATTATCTTTAGTAAAGGCCACATTGATCTACCTACGTGGGAAGATAGTGCATCATACGAAGATAACTTATGGTACCGTCGGTATCTTTTATAGTCGTAAATTAGTGAAGATTAATAATAATGTTATAATATGTTTCATATCTTATTTTTTCTTATCGTCGTCTTAAAAAAATTGTGGTGACCAGGCATTGAGGGCTTTATTTTGGAGAACGGAAAAACGCGCAGATGTCGTATATGCAAAGGGCGCAATATCTACATGGAGTCTGTGCAGTTATTATTGTTCTTGCATAACTCTAAATTAAACTAACATATTGTTTTTGCTATTATTTTGTAGTTATTAGATTATATGTGAATGCTATCATTTGAATGGGCTAGCACTAGGTTGCCTTAATTTACCAGATCAGTCGTATTTCCTCCTTTAAATAAAAACCTTCCTTCATAAAGCGTAAAGTTTCTGCTTTTTTTTTTTTTTTTAATTACAGCTCTTTAATTCTTTCACTCTCTTTTTCTTCTTTCCCGCATACGATTACTTTTCTAGCTGCAGGTACTTGTTTTCAGCTAAGCACATCTACTTCGCGGAGTCGTTACTTACCACTAGTTGAGTCGTTAGCTCGCTCTTCGAAGGTATCTACGAGCTAGAAATACCACCACGATGACGTTGCCGTAGAAGAGGGTTCAGACAAAATCTGGCTGTAATAGAAAACCAGTCAAGGAATGAGAATGCCGAGTCCACGAGGGACTTACCGCAACAACTACTAGACCTACATACGTTTTTTTAATTCGAGGAACGGGCGGACAGCCAGCGCAGAACATATCACAAAGGCAATGAGGCCCTAAAACGGGACCGCGAAGCCTTCGGTGATGCCTCGTTCGGACTATTAGTTTAGGCTGCCTTTGAAACGAGCACGGTCCCTTCTGTAAGCAATGACCATCATCTTCGGCCGGAAGCACCTCATGACGCTATGATCCAGGACGGACAAGCTAGACAACCAGCAGTTCGGCTTGTAAACTTTCTGGGGCTGCTCTCTCTTCATTAAAGTATAACGTGGACGTGATGGTTTGTCTTGTTGTCATAAAAGCCGTTGTCGTCGACGTTTCTCCCCTACTATACGTTCAATGTAACCATGTAATTTCTTAACACGCGGCTCTGTACTTCTTTGGGGGAGATAGAGGAGTCTTCATATGGATGATGCCGACGGCAACTGAAAAAGACGTTTCAACAGACGACGCAAAGAGGACGAACGAAAAGAACAACAGATAACAAATACAACGTTAAGGTGTTTACATAACAATCGATTGAGGGCAAACAGTTTATATAATGTGTAATTACAGGTATAACATGTAACAAATGTTGACTATTTGCGACAAAACACATGCAAATGGTACTAGAAAAGACGTCAGTAAACCTATTCACTCATTTAACTCCACGGTTCCGTCTGGAATTATGCTACACTATTATTTTATAATTAAATCAAAACACGAACGGCTTTGATGTTAAGCGTTCGTTTCGTGTTTACCCATCCTTGGTTGTTTGGGTGCTAAATCTTCGAAACAAACGGCAAAAATTCGACCAGTCAAGCAATAGCAACTCACACTTAGAGATGTGCCCTTCACGTGGCTTCTTGTCATTTTTGCTTTCCGGGGCTGTCAAGAGATACTGAAACTAGCTAACAGTCCTTATGTGATACTTCGTCGTATATCTAGCATTCGTGCTATATTTCTATATAATTTCGTAATGCTGAAATTAGTAAATTGCTAACTCAATGTTCGGTCAGCGAGAACGAGCCGGGTTAGCAGCTTGCGCCCATAGTTGCAATATTTGGAATTACATTCGGTGCATGAGCAGACTAATCGATAGCTAGGACAATTTTTACTACCGCATACATCTGCTGTTCTGGGTCGGCACATTCAACAGTAGATCATTCTTAGTTTTCCACACGTTTCCACTCTACTATATGTAGATTATTCATTCCACTTCACTACAAAGTCGTCCAAGGTTTTGAAACTCGTCATTCTTGCGTAGCTGCGATCACGCAGATACAGGCACGACTACGTTATGTAATAGCCTTTTTTACAACTGAGTTTCGCTGTCAGTATTCGTCATTGTTTTAGGCATTTCTATATATTCCGGGCTGTAGTCGCAAAAATTGCTAAGAAAAGGTGCTATTCGGTCCGGGTGCGGCCACTTCTCTAGCTGCGGCTGGGTCTAGTTAACCTATCTACTGTTAAAATAGCCGCTTGCCGGTTCCCAGTGCCAAGCCCTGGCCAGAGCGTGCGCCGTAGAGACTGAGCGTTGCTAAAGTCTTCGATTAAAGGACGTTCTCTTAACAAATCTTCTTTTCTTCTTTTTTGCCCCGTTTGCCAGTCTAACTGGCTCGGTCGTCTGTGCTTGACAGCACGAGCTCGCCTAGCTAGTCAATCCAAGGCAGAGAGGGCACCGCCGCTTCCGTTGCCGCTGTCTGCTGCGGAGTCGGTCGGTAGACAGGTTTTGTCGCTGGCTTCAGCGAGATGGTCTGCTGGGTGGGTAGACGCATGCATGGACACAGTCTTTTCTGCCGTGCTAATTATCTGAGACGACACATTTTTTATACGCGTATAATAGATTCTGTACTACTGTTGCTGCTTTTACTACTAGCACCCCCACAGTGAATGAACAGCATCCTAGCGTGGCGTATTTGGCCAATGCGGATCGCGTTGCTTCACAACCTTTTGACAGCCATACCGTATATCCAAGGGAAAACCAAATAACGATCACAGGTGTTATCAGTGGGCAAGGAAGGAGGTGAAGTACTGCCTTGTCGCTACCTAATAGATGGATTTCAGCGCCACATAGAGGAAAAGAAAAAAGTAAAAACAGGTTAGTTATTGAGGTTTTACGTGCATATAATCCCTGAAGCTTTCGAAATGGAATTCATTGCAGCTTGCTAATGAAGGACGCATTGGTACCAAAATATTACAGGAAACATGCGGTTAAGACCGAATCTCTCGGATATCGTTCGAGCCTTGGCATTGGCATCGCGTGTTATTACCTCTAGTAAAGCAGTTTAGCCGATTGATGATGTTTTGCAACTAATACAAATATTGGCCGAATCGTACGGACACATTTACGATATCACTTACATTTTCTACTGATTAACCAGCGTATCCAGTGCTCCACTGAGGAAAATATTGATTCACTCTAATGTCTCACCTTATTATTATTATTATGGAACAATGTAAAACCAACACAATTTCTATTATCTCTCTTTTCATCGACGATAACTCCCTACTAAGTTATCAAGAGATCTCTTCAAAGATAAGGGTATAAAATAGAAAGTAAGTTTGTTTCGAACGAACTCGAACGGAGCATTATGAATCTGTGTCAGCTTCTGAGAACACAGTGTGTGATGTTAAATAGCAATTAATTGCTTTAGCTTCATTCAAGCGATCGACCAATTGGCCCATATAGAGATCATTCTTGAACCGATACTTCTAACGTGGCGCCAGAAAGCGCTGAGCTGGTTTGTGAGGTTAAACTAAGCCGACCATTTTGGTAGTGGGAAGAATTTCCTCAAAAGTCCTGACAGTTTCCTTAGCTCGGGAAAGGGGGTATTCAGTGAAGAAGTGAGATAGACTTAAGAGGCAGGATTGCATGTTGCAAGAGGACCACCTGGTGCATACGGAACAGGTTGCCGATCTGGCTAAGATTACATGAGATGCCTATGCAGCTGCTTGTCATTCATCCTACATAGATTTCGTAATGGCCCCCATTACTACATTGGTTCGGGTCAATGAACGATTGCGGAGGTAGGGTTTTCTTATGATTTAACTGAGACGAATCGACATGCGTACGATGACAGATATCTACGTACGGACGCAGTTCGGCTGATGATGCAGGCGAACAGAGGCTTCGGCTTTAGCAGATAGGAAAGTTAGTCCGGCCGACATCGTTTTGACCGAAAGATTGAACTCATTGATTTCAATTGACAATGCCGAAGTACGGCTAAAATCATCATCTCGAAATATCTTGTCCGTGACAAAAGCGAGAATTGGTTTCAGGGTTCGTAAACTTCGCTATATGTCGTCTGACCTGTCGCAATATCTATCAGCAACTTACAAACTTGTATACTGTACATGCTTTTAATTGATATTTATAAGCCAATAGACTAGTACAAATTATCAAATAGTATTGCATTCATATGCTTAGAAGTGTAATAAAATCAAAAACTGGTTATTTTTTCATTCTCTTTAAGGCAATACCAAAAACGCTTTTAGCACTACTTTAGCTAGTCTGTTACCATTGGCCAACTTTGTTGTTACAACGGTTGTTTGTTAACACGTAATGATGACCAGTTGTGGTCAAACACCATTCGAACCCCCCATTGCTACTGCCCTCCTTCGGTGGCTAAACATAATGCATAGGCTGGACAGCTCTCTCACATGCGTTATACTCGCGATGCTTTTCATTTTACTAACGTAAACGGCCGTCTCCGCGTTTCTTTTCCCATGTTCAAACGTTTCGCCTCTTTCTGACGTTGCCGGCAACGCCAGCGGGAACAGTAGGAACAGACGAGCCCGTCAGACAAAACCCCCAGAGCAGCAGCAGCAGCAGCAGTAGTCAACGGGAACACAACGGGAGAACAGCACTGCACAAACCGCAAAAAGGCAGCCAGCCACTTTGAATTTCAAATCAGCCCCTCACTTCGGTCCTCCATCGGGGCCTGGCTCGCCCCGCAGTTTTCTGAACCTCGTTTAGGGACACCCGTAGACTTAGTGCAGTTCCATTTACTTTTACCTCTTCGCAGTAGATCTAACGATGTTTTTGCTCCAAAACCATACAAAGACTGAGAACGATCCTTCCTCCGCAGGTGAGTGGGTACAAAGTGATAGATAAAAAATACCACCAAAAGCAGATAAAAAAACAAAACATGACTGAGTGAATGTCAGGTTTAACATTAGGATTACATGCGTGATTGTATGACGTTAGGTTATAGGTTCGATGCTTGGATCGGTATGGAATTTCGGTGAGGCTAAAAGGCCTAAACCTGGTCTCTACCTGTCTAATGGTCATGTTTTGCTTTAAAGCTTTGAATTGATAAACACGCATCAGAACGATGAGTACATTTGGCTTATAGTTTTTAAGAGATGTATGTAGACATACAGATGTGAACATCTGTTCAAAGATAAGGGTATAAAACCACTACACCCACTTACAACAGTGCACGGCCGATACAATGCTTTTCCGTAATGTTGTGTGTATGAAACTGAATGTCGTTACCGAATCTGTGACCCGCTTGACTTTCTTTTAATTATAGGTCACCTATGATGGGCATGTTCTTACAGCCAGATTTATGAACTTTTATATTTTCATGTAAATGTCTTTATGGTCCATATGTTGGTCCCGATAAGACTAGGCACATGAGACTTTCTAAACTTCGAAATACCTTTTTGTTTTGTTGGGGCGGCATAGTCTGCGTCTAGGTGTCGTGCCGTTTTATAAGCCTGTTGGAGAAGCCCCAAATGAGTCCAGCAAGACTTTACCCTAGCTGGACCTTTGGTAGGTGAAAGGCCTTGATGGTATACTAAAGAGGTAATTTCGAGAGCTTGTTCACAAAGTAAAAGCTAACGAAAGCGTTAGTATTATCTATGTCGGTTATTTTACATTACATATCTGAGCTCTTTCACCATATATTTATCTGTATATATATATATCATCTGCGCATTGAAATGGTAGTCATTAACGTACTATCTAATGCTAAACATGTACGTACCTGTACCCTTCCCCCTTATAAAGCCTTTACACTAACGCCGCAGCGCATGACTTGTCATCAATGCGCTTTAGATCAGAGATGACGACACAGAAGTTGTCATATGAAGGCAATACGATCAAAGTAAAGTTGAACAATTTCATACTAACCTGATCCTTCCGCATACCCGTGAGCACTCGAGTAAACTATTATTTAGTATATTCTGCTAAAAACAAGCTACTTCTTGTATTTTACTACGGTGGCGCACAGTTGTCCTAAAACCTTTGCTTCCCGCATTGTATTATATTTTCTGTAGAAGGCCAAATAAGAAGCCCAGCTCAAACAGTTTCGTAAGCATAAATAAAAAAAAAAAACGGACCATCGATATAACAAAGACCTTTTGATATTTGTTTTACATGTGATCGATCTCAGCTCAGCCTAGTTCCTTGTGTTGATTCTACCCTATTTGATTGAGAAAGAAAGGCACTCGAGTTCACTCTCACTGGGAACTTATACCCGAAAGGCTAATTTATTACGAAGAGCAGTATTCTTCGGTCTTCACGATTAATGCCACACGACAAAGCCTTAATGCGTAAGCGAAATATCAAAGGCCCACTTAATTGCCAGTCCTATCCGATCAATAAAACACCCATCGCTTCGCCTTTTGACGACAAATGATCAGGTTGCCAAGAAAAAGATTTCATTTTGCGCATGCCCCTTTTCTCTCGAATGAGCTCACACACGTAGTTGGTATGGCGCCATTGCTAGATTATGCAATTTATGTTGCTTCACTTTTTCCCACTGCTGACGATTCAGGGAGATTTAGCAGTGTCAGCGAACGCGACAGGGACAAGCTGTTGGCGCGCCGATCCCCAAGGGAAATTTGAAAACTTTCGTCGGGCACAAACTTAGCCGAAAATGCATATTATCATAGTTTCTTGTTTGAAGTCGCCAGCTTTATAGGCCGACCTGGCAGCATCTGCCATTCGCGTAAAAATCATTTGAAAAATAATTTACGCGGAAACCAAATACCGACAAAAAGCCAACCGAAAGAAAGAACGCTACCGAGCAGTGTGGCACAAATGGTACAATATGATTGGATTGTATATGCATAGTTTACACGCAATCCCAGTCAGTACGTTTCATTTTATTTATCAAATGGCAGCTTTTCTGAAAACGATCTTTGTGCCATACGCGTACCGACAAGGCAGGCATTCACGCTTTTTTTGTGCCTTGAGGTAAACGTCTCCTGTTGGTTGGCGTGATGGGTTTCTAAAAGGTGCGTCGTAGCCCTTTTGAAAGTAACGTTATTATTCGTACGCTCTACAGCAAAAGCAGATCTCGAGGGAGAGGCTTTAGTGACGGCGCTTCTGAGTGGACCCCGATGACAAAACGTTTGCAAGAGCACATGGATAATGATCTCAGCGACTGTTGATCGACATGAGGCCAGATTTGATTTCTATCATAAACCTGTGTTTTTTTTCTTCGGATAAACTCGCTGCTGGACGTATTGACGCTTGCGTCGAGCGCAACAAACCCTGTTCATTTTCTACTATTCTCACCGAAGGCAAGATTGGTCCTAGATACAGTTCGCATTAACCTTAATAATCTATCTGGGCAACATTCAAAACCGAAATGCAGCTCTGAGATTTGTGAAAGTTCTACAAAATGACGCGTGCACAAATACCATGGCACACTTTCCCCATATTGTTTGAGTAAAACAGCTGACACTTATTTGTCATCACCTGTCCTAATGTCCCGATCAGACTGACCTCGTCGCTACATGCGCGCTGAAAGCTATTAATCTTACACGTTCAGTTCCACAATTCCGTCTCCGTTTAAATATTCTAGGAAAGTATTTATTTTCAATAATTGCTTTTATAAAAGGGGCACTCTGTCGAAGTGGTCGTTATTCGTTGCATTGCTAATTATCTTTTCTGGAGCACAGATTATTAATCTTAAGATATTCTTTTATCATTGCAATAGAGAGAACATCGCTGGAGGGATTATTTTCATTCAAAAACACTTTTGCCGAATATAAAAAAATAACGGCAGCAAAAATTCTAACAAGACCCTAAACAGCCAGGAAGATGGTAGTATGTAGCTGTGGAGAAAAAATAGACATTTTCGAGAGTGGGCTACAGTCCTGTGGATTTAAAATACCGAAACGTACTGTGTAGAATAGCCACGTAAAATCCTTGAAAATCAACAGATGTTTCAACAACAACATCACAATATTACGCAGCTATATGTTCATCCTACGAGAACGTCAAATCGCAATTTGAAGTTTGATACATCATAGCCATTGGATCAAAAGTATACTATTAAAACCATACGTGAGCACCTGTGCTATGAAATGGATCATGAGACAGGATATTCTTGTGGTAGCACAGCCCGCAACTAGTGCGCATTAGCATCCGTTGTGGCCAACGACATGGTTGGGTACATTACCCATTGTCAGACTCTTCTAAGCATCTTAGAAAAGGGAAATCCTATTGAAGTTGTCGGTGGGATCCCGGAGACCCTCTATTCTTTAGCTTGTCTCTCGCTTGTCAAAATGGCTACTGACCGCTGTCAACCGTTGGCCGTGGCGGAAGAGCAGGACCAGAGTAAAGCGGCAAGACATCAGTGACGGCGAAGACGACAAAAAATGAAGACCAGAACAGAAGTCTGCGAAGGATAGGGATGCACAAGGGAAAGGCGGCGTTGGCGCCGAGGTGGATAGCAGCAACGACCTCTAATGAAGGCCACTGGGTCCTCTCCTATCCTACCTACGGTGTAAAAGAATGAGCAAGAACGCAATAGAAACGAAGCTTCTGTAAAAGAAAGGGAGAAAAGGACGAAGGGAGAAGGCAATGGAGAGCGAACTAAAGAAGGATACGAAGAGGAAAGGAAAAATAGCAATTTATCTTTTTCCCCCTTGTCTCCCTACTAACCTTTTCTATAACCCTGAAGAAAAGAGCCTAGGCCTATATCACCTTGCCTTTCTACGCTGACTTCACCTATTCTATATACCTCAGATCAATGGTCGAACCAACACCCAGACCTGAAAGAGTAGGGGCCAGCCGATAGCAAGAGAGAAAGTCCCTTACAAAAGATCCTCTCATGGCCTTGGCTGACGTCGTCGGAAGAACGGACTGCTTCCCTTTTTAACGTGACGCCTTCCTCATAATAAATAGCGTTTTCCAGCCTCGTCGCTTACTTAATAATCCCAGAACGCGTTGAAGCTTTCGCTGGTCTTTGCCGTTGGTTCAAACGTTGCTGGTAGTTGTCCAAGGAAAATTGATTAATTCACTATAAATTGGTACAGTGTCCGCTCTCGCCGTGTGCTTTGCTAGAAGCTTTGTTTTGGCAACAACAAACATTATCAAACCCATAACCAAAAGCTTTTCTTTGGATCATCAACAAAAGCAATTTGCGCGTCTTTGTGGACATGAGGATATAGGAAATATTCTCCAAAAAAAATCTCCTAGGAGATTTAACCGCGCAATTCGATGAGAAAATCACTTCGCTCGTCAGACAAAAAAGTTCTTCGCGGCCATTTATCTTATCGCTAGCAAGGACTGCTCGAATAATATGAAGTTACAACCTGCACGTGGATTAGATTTAATAAACGTAAACACACTTGTAATGCGCGTGTAGCATTAATGCAGCTATAAATTTAGTTTCCTTCCCCCTATGCTCCCGATGCGCCTCCTAACCGAAAAATAAGTTTATTCAGCAAACCAAACTGGGTATTGTTGAAAATTTCACTTTTGCAAGAGCAAAATTTTCACTATCGTCGAGAAAGGTTGACGTTTTGCCTTGCCACCCTGCCATTGACAGTACTGGAAGGCTTCAGTCGTACCTCAATCATCGAAGATTTAGGAAAATACTTGAAAACGCGTGTATACGGATTTGACCAAATGTGAAGGTTGATTTGCGTATGCATCTTTTCTGCTGCCTAACATCTACTTCGTTCACTCACGCATTATTTATAGTTGACAATTTGTTGTCTCCATAAGCATTTGCTAAGCAATTATCTATAGATTCTATGGAGCGTGAAGTCTTTATTTGTTTGAAGTTACACTGATAGGACGGTCAGAAGTGGGAGAGAAATAGCCAGAAAGAAAAGCTGAGGAATTGAAGATTTGAAACATCTAAGCCGGAAAAGTTTGCTATAACAAGTAGAAAAACGTGGGCTGAGACATCTCTAATTTGAGGGTCCGTAAAGTCTAGTGGCCAAAATATGTGGATTCACACTTAGCAGTGTTATATAACCCGGTCACTTGGCTATCATGTGTCCTTCGCCTGGCTTGTGTGTGTACACATGAGCAATCTCGCTATTAGACTTCGCAAAAATAAGAAAGCGTTTTAACGTAGTCTACTGTTGGGTTGAGATCGGATACCGCATAAAGTGAGTTGAAGTAGACTATCATTGCGTATTTTGATTATAAATTAAAGTTAGAAAATGAATTCGTCCCCACGAGTATCTCTAGTCCTTATTCATCTATTGCACATGTATATTGGCGAAGGTTTATGGGTACCACGGAAGAAATACCTCTCATTGTTTCTTTAACTTGTTGCTTATGACAGCACTTTCTGTCTGCGAAGATGTTCTGCGAAGGTATTCATGAAGCACGAAGAACACATATTCAGAAGAGCTGAACTGGGACGCTGACAGCGGACTGATTGACGTCAGCTCAGCGTAACTTGAATCGTGGATCGTAACGGTGAAAGTACCGAATCGAATCTCAAGTCAAGTCTCGGAGAAAAGGATGCCGCATCTCGTATTTTTAAATGTTTCATTTATTTATTTGTTATGTTCGCTACCGTATAGAACAATATGATTACAACACTGCAAAAACTGTAGTGCAAATGTGGTGATGACCGTGACCCATAAAGCACGAAGTGGGCTAGAACGCTTGCACCGAATGCCCGATCACGGTTGCCTCGAAGGTACACAGTTAGTATTTCTCAACTTAGCTTAACGCCGCTTTTTAAACGTGCATCCGTTCACAAAATTATACGTGAACTAGAATAAACGAACATGTACAACTGCAAGAAAGAAGAGCACGCGGTTCGGCTGATATCGACCCGACTACACCCAAATCACAATACATTGCCGGAACAGACGGAGCGGCTAAAAACAAAAGAGTAACTCACGACAAATACGAAAAAGACACAATTGTGTAGACGTAGAAGCCGTTTTTGAATGTTAAAATATAATATGTACGAAAGAAGCTTTTCATATATATATTACGTTTCAGCTCAGTCTTACTTTTTAATGTTATGTAGCCGCTTGTGACTTATGCTACAGCTTAGTGACCGTTCACCAACCCTGAACTCTGCAAACGTTATTTACTATGTTTTAATCTAAACCTGCCCAATTTCAGTCCACTTTCCCCTATATGCAGACTTCAAAACAACTAACAAAAAATTTACTTAAAATTTGCAGGAGAAGATGGTTTTGAAATTTCATTATGAGCGCTAAAACGAACGGGTAATAAGAAAGCTATAGAGATAGCGAAAGAACACAGGCACTGTACCCACATTAAATACTATAGGTCATACATTCTACATGCAGGAAACACGTGCATACACATCACTAAATGAACAAAAGCCGAACAACCTTGAGGAAATGCATCATTTAATATGTCATATACTGTATAAGACAATTTAATAATAATTATTGCTCTATTTTGGCATCCCTATGTTTTGAAATGCACGTTTCGTATGGCCTTTAAGCATACCATCAGGCGACTACGTACCTGCACGAAACGTCTATGGACCTGGAGTACGACGTCTCCCTGATATTATCATGCACATGCCCACGTTAGCCCCCAAGTTATCACGGGACGTTATATTGGTACCTACATATATACAATGTTGCTTGCTGCACAGACCAAAAACTAATATTTAAACAAATCAAAATTTGAATATATACGAGATCAGTTTATATAGCACTATTGTCTTTCTGATATATTGTTCTAAGAAAAAGAAAATAGTGAAAATAATTATTACACGAAACTCCTTCATATTGGTCCTGACATTATCAAGTCGTTGGTATACTTTGTACATATGACACTGATGTACAAGTTCACCATTGTGGTAATGTACCACCGACTTCTAATAGCGAAAGAAAATCAATAGAAGTTTAGATGCCAAAGAATAGTTTTGTATTCGAGCTACGACGGCCATTTTGTCTTTAGCCAGTCCTATTTTCTTATGATTTTCATTTTGCCAATTAACTCATCGAAGTTGTACAACGGCCCTAAGCCATATCAAACATTTTCAGAGCTCAAAATCGGTTCTTCGTTTGCTCAAGTGAAATGATGATTAACTGTAGCATTCATTTCGGATACTTCACGATGCTCTCCTTCCTGCCACATCTCCAAGGGCGTATTCATTCATATTTACAAAATCAACTAGCCATCATCATAGCAGCATCGTGCTGATCGGACATGATCGTCTCGATGTTCTCATGGTCCCGCACCGCTGGTTGATTACGGCCAAAGGCAATTATTGTGTCGACGGCACTCTCAGCTCCAGAACGATGGCATAGTGTCGCTCCTATTGATTGGAAATTAAAGGACAGGAGTAAAATCAAAAAAGCTCTTGGTTAATTAGAGGGGGGCCGAGGCCATCTAGGCTATTCGAACCGCCTCGTTATGGGCTACCATGTGTTAATGCTCCCTTCAAGAAAGCATATGTCTAGAGAAACAAAGACAGGCAAAAATCAGGGTCAGAGGGCGCTGAAGAAGGTTACGTACGAGATGCCGGATTCGATTGGTTTCTAGGCCCGTACAACCGTAGCACTAGCAACCACCATGGCCGTGACGTTTCAGTTTTCTTAGATCGCGTTTTGTGCTGCAGATGACGTTCTCATTCGGCGAAGAAACAAATCTTTCTAATAAATCGGCTATTTTCGACGTATGATCGGGATTCAATTCGATTTAAGTGAGTTTTGTAGGGAAATAGAATGGAAGGCGTCCAGATTATTAGGGTACGGATGAATGCGCTTTTCAGGGACGACATTGCGAAAATGGCCAACATTTCAGTGGGTCAACTCCGCAGAACTCTAGTTTATTAGGAGATCACGGGGCAACGGAACTGTAAGTGTTTAGTATGCAGTGGGTCCATACACAGGTATATCGTCGTCAAGAGAACGGTATCCGTCAAACCCAAGCTTGCTTGCCATAGGAACCGAAACGATAGTCCTATGCCAGGTCATCTTAGGATCGATAATACTCGTTGAATTTCATCTCTTTTCTTTTGTTTTTAATATTAAAATCAATTCGAAAATACTGGTGGAAATACGTAACGAACATCATACAACTGATCTATCGCGTGTGAGAATTTTCATTTTTTATGTGACAACAAATGTACAATTGCTTGTCCATAATTTGAAAAGAAACTGCATTGAAAAAGATATGCGCTCACTTCTGCACCTCAGCAAGCACTGTGTAATCAGTGCTCCGAAGTGGATAAGTAGAGTTGAGTTAAGAGTTCCGTTCGTTAAATTAAAGGGTCGAAGTTATTGACCATTGGCTATAGCGCATCTTAGAATCTCCAGACTATAATTTCGAAAACAAAAAATTACATTTAATAAATATTGCTCATTATTACAAAAACCGTTTACAATTGAATGCGTTAGCAGGAAGTAAGCGACATAGGTCAAATAAGCAAGAACATTGGTAGATTTGATGCCCTTGAGAACGCGCCGAATGATGGGACAACACCTAACTTGATTTGTACGTGAGGTCCAAACCTTCTGAACATGGGGCTGTACTTTACATTCCATTTTCAGTGTAAGATCCCGCACTATCGAAGCCTTTTAGGATAGTAAAACTATACAACTATCGCAAAAACCCTATTTATCTCTACCGTAGATTATAATTTTATACTTTAATAAATTTCTAAAAACTACGTAATAAATTTTACTGTTGCTGCTTCCGCTGTTCACTCGGCCGTTGTTGCAGAAAACGTCAGTGACACTCTCTTACCACTCACAGCCGACAGCGACTTCCCTATAGCTTTACAGATCACATCGGCCATTTTCTCTACCGTTGACGATTGACAAGGCCGCTGGTAACAACTGTACCTCACTTCCGTAGATACATAAAGATGCACGAATGTAGCGGGCTTCGCTTGCAATCATCGTCATCAGATAGGGCTGCGCTGCTATATGCCACTCCGAGTGTGGGAATAGGAAAACTAACTTTTGCTACTGCTTTATGGCAGCGAGGCGGCAAGTGGTGCGAGATTTGCTATGCGAGATTGTATTCTTAATGTATCGCAAACGATTTTGTACGCGGGTCACGTTGAATCGAACCTCATGCTAGTCTCTGCCGCTACTGCTGCGGCTGATATTAGTATAGCTATTTTCTACCGGTTCCACAAAAATCGATAGTTTGTTGGTAGACCGGCTCGCTTTTGCGCTCAGATACAACGCAACACCCCTTCACCGAACAAACGAATAACACACATCGTCAATCTCGTGTTGATGTTTCTATTGCCGACGCTGCTAATGCAGCAGCTACCGCCACCGGCCGAACACCTAATTCGAAACGAGCGCCCTTTGTTCAATGAGACAGACGACGAGACGAAGTAAGAATACTGCTAACAGAAACAATGTTCGGTATTGAACCGTCTATGAATATCAAACAGTAGTTGAATAGAGTTGAGCTTGTCGATCGGTCTAGTGAGATGATGACGATCGGAGCCTGAGATTTCGTTGAGGTGCTGGCGTATATTTACTATAATGCATCGACATACGGATCCGTAATGGGTTTTGCATGTAAGTGCAATCTAACCGCCCGGACATAAACCGTGTTTTTTTATTTGAAAAAGAAAAGAATCCTCTACGGGATCGTAACTTAGATAATATTTTTCCGTTATCAAAAAAAAGCGACTGTGTACGAACGAGGTCTACACTCCTAAGAGTTCAGGAAACGTATGAAGAGGGTCTTGGTTACATGCTCTTGGTCGTATTTTTCAACCTGTTCCAAATTTGTTTGTTCATAACTCGTTGGCCAACTGGATTTCACTGACCAATCATCAACTAAGAAGCTATCATTCATTGATTTGAACACGTTCATAGCACAAGCAGATATATATGATTACTACCTGTAAGGGTAAGGAAATGAAGCGTCGCTCTCTTTATTAGGTAAATAGTATGCAATGTAGTAGTATATGGCAAGTAATATACTTCAATTCGTACACTACGTTAGTTTATGTATAGTGTTGCAAACAAAAACACCACGTCAATTGGGCGATTAGCACAGTTGAGGGTATCGCAACCCAGACTACGGTAGCTGACCACTTGGTCGACTGGTAGGACAGCCGCAGATAAAACCAGGAACGATCCTTTTACTAGGTTCAACTAAGAGCTTTAAGGTTCAGATCAGGACTTGTCACGGTTCTTTGTCATCTATCCCTCACGCCGACAGCGCACTCAGTTCTACCACTGACGCTGGCCCTCGCACGACAAGAATTGCGTGCGTCACTTGGATGACTGTTGATCTTTCATGTTCACTTATACTTAACGCTAACTTGTATCAACATTAGCTATATGTGGCACTCTTCCCTCGGAAAGCCGGAGCCCCTACTCGGTCTTAATTTTCCTATCTATGCTGGCTGATATCGGTATGAACGTTCGAGTCAAATGGCGTCTCTAGAAATAACTTCTTTCGACTATATCTAGTCTTCGGCCCTAGCTAATTAAGAATCGATACCCGTTCTCTAAACTTCCCAGCGTTTCAAACTGAGATCATAGTAGCGATTACTTATATTTACTCAATATACCGCTCGATGTATCATCGGTATACCTTCAGGAGGTCATCAATCGGCAGAACTATATGTGGGCAGTACATGTGACGTACAAAAGTGGGTTCACGATGAAGTACACGACCGAACGGCCCGTCGAAGGCGACCTAGCGAGGATTGACTTTTTCGAAAGTTCACTCTTAAATGAACGTGCGATAGACGAATACTTCAAACATGTACGTGCTTCGCGGTTGTGGATCCACCATGGTCATATATGAGGCATAACGGGACAGCGAGAGATTCTTCGTCCCCTGGCTAGCCACTTAGCTAAGCTTCCCCTTATGAGAAGAAGAGCTGCTGATTATTTTTTCAAGTTAAGGGACACTGAAGTACGGGAAGCGTGCACCGACAACGAAGATAAAAGGGTAGATGGCCAAAGAAATTTAGTTCAAAAATCGTTTATGCCTCATGCATGAAGGGACTTGATAACCGCAGAGCGGTTAGTAGTCACAGCCGTAGCTGCGCTAACGGAAGAAAATTAGGCTGCCATGCCTAGACGAAAGTTATAAACGCCCGTTAAAGCGACAGACAGAGAACTCAAGCGCACGACCAGGACAAGCGCTACTGCTTGAAATAGTCTGGATTCGCTGACTACTGACAAATTTCTGTGCATTGTATGACTCAACCACAGGTTGTATTGAGTTTTACATTTTGCACAGACGTCACGCATTGCTTCAAGTGGTTACAGTGAATACACAGCCGTCGGGGACGTTTGAACTTTCTAATCAAACGCACACTAACTGTATTCCGTATTTATATCGTTGAGTTAGATTGCTTTGTAAAATAACCTTCGGACGTTGTTTAGCAAAAATCCAAACATTCAGCCATATTTGGATCAGCATATCGAAGTTTAGCATCTTTTACTTTTTAAACTGATTGTGCCAACTTCAATATATCACATATTCCACTCCATCTAAATTTTCTCACGAACGTTCAAAGAAGACCTTGTTTTGCAGAAGTTGTCTGTCGATACACACCGACGAACAGACACTCAGTGATCGGTTATTTTATCTCATCGAAGTTATACTTCGAAGTTAACTGCTCATAGTAGGAGATTCAATAGAAGCTGCTGTAATTATCACAGTCGTCCTTAACGCACAAGTGCAACTCGTTACGTTACGTAATACGTTATTAAACCAATGTAGAAGTTAATTTTGTGCAGTTCTATTTGGTTTTTCACTGATTCATATCCTCAACTTGTACCAGTTTTGTTATTGAAACCTATAACCGAAATGGTTAGATTTACAGTTCATAGCGCGATGAACAGTACAAATACGTTGGTTACCCCGTATTATTCTGGATAAATTGCAATCACTTAGAATCCTTTTTAATGGGATGCCACTGAAATTGTCCGTACCGGTACAACAGTGAATTTATCTCCAGGAAAAGCCATCATCGAGGAGAAGCAGTACACAATTCCGCAGCTTAAATCTGTTTTTTACTTGCTATTTGCAAAGCTCAGGATCATTGAGGATTCTATAGAGACAGTAGCAAGTTTTGTGTTGTTCTCTTCCGGCTGTTGGAGCCAGATTCGTACATACTAATAATACTGTTTCTAGTACCTTGAATTATCCGAAATGTAAATTTCATTTCGTTGGTCGGCCTGTGTTGCCTCACGCCTGTCAATCTGCTGGAAAGCCTCCTAACAACCCCGCAGACTCACTTATACTCCCTCCGGTTTCCTTCTGTTTGTTCGTTCTTTTGTTTCCTCATACAAACAGCCAGCACAACAAGCTGCCGTATTAAACCTTACTTTTCCCTTAAAATAGAGATTCTAAAGCCCAAAAATAACTGAATGTTTACTACTAGAATAATTGAATAGTTTTTCAGTATCATTTTAACCCGACATGTCGACATGGTAAATTTTAGTGCGCTAAGTTCAAAATTCCCATAGCATGCTATGTTACGGTTAACGGTCGCAATTTACACAACCATACTTTTGATTTAAGACGTTTATGGCTAGAACCGTCTGGCAAATCTGAAACAGACTGACAGAGCCACGCGAAATGCTAGATACATAGTGCCGTTACTCTCGATTGGCTAGGGGAAATGGTCCTTTACATTTACAA
The DNA here is from genome assembly GCF_002443255.2 of Varroa destructor. Lineage (NCBI taxonomy): Eukaryota > Metazoa > Arthropoda > Arachnida > Mesostigmata > Varroidae > Varroa > Varroa destructor. The sequence goes on along the minus strand of NW_019211455.1, from coordinate 20,505,124 downwards.
CATTTCACACAACAAAACTCTACAGGAGTCGGAATGTATGCTTCATGCAGGATTTGTGTGATCCGTGATACTATTTCTAACAAATAGGCTGAACTCAAGGGAATCAAATACTCACATACATAAAAACGTGTGTCTCGCCTTGGAGGAAGGCAAATGATGGTCAATTGGAGACCTTAGAATGCTATTTTCTACGCTATCTATAGATACGCGCTATCAACGTTGGAGCGTTAAGGTGAAGTATCGAATATAGCATGATTAGGGTTGATAAGGATACCGGAAAGAACTAAAGACAACCGGGTAGTGACCGTCAATTCCTTAACTAGGCAGCTCTCCATCATATCTTTGTAACTGGTGCCTCTATCGTAACCTAACCTCCTTTTATTCGATATATGATACCTGCCATTCTACGATGTGGCTACGTCTATCGACTTGTCATTAAATGATATCTAATTCGGAGATATATATATATATATACTCTGAATTAAGTGCGATAAGCGACTGTCAGCTATCCCTGGTTTCGCCTTCGCCTGGCCGCCTTGTTTCGCCGACACCTGATAGTAGAACGAAAAAAAAAATAACAGGTTTGTGTAGAGAGACTGTGCAGAATAAAAGATTACTATATTTATCATCGTTTCTATTGTTTAGATATTTATTGGAAGACTAGGTGTTTAGGTCTGACTCGGAATTAAGCCACCTTCGTACCCTTTAGATAAGTACGCAAAAACCGTACTATTACGGTAGCGGAATCCAGATCTGGCTCAGTTGAAGTCATCACGTCTGTGATTTAAACAATGAACGCGCTTGCATTTCACAGTATGTTTTTCTTTAAAAAAAATACAATATATTGATTATATATGACAGCAGAAAGAAGTAATTATTTACCATAGATTAGAATCAGTCTTTAAATTTAAGACAGCGAAGCCTATTAAATTGATATAATTGATTGTACTTGAACAGTATTTTGTACGGTTATGATCTAATAATATTATAGAATAGAGGTAGTAATAATATAATCGTACTTCGGGTAAGTTCGGTGTATACGGACGATCAAAATACAGGGTAGGCTACTGTATAAATGCAAGTTAGCGTTCTCAAGTCGCCACAAAGGTCCTGGGCCTACAAACACATTTAATGCACTTGAGCTACTTTCATCTAAATCATTGTAATAAGGCAAACTCATCAATATTCATGTATGCTGCCCCCCAAATCCAGTCCCCATACGAAAATGGATCATAGTTAAATTGACTAATCACTGATAAATCACCACCCTCACTGTACTGCTACAATGCATGCCCAGTAGTATTGTTACATACTATATAACACAATCGACTATCTCTGGGTGGCGGGCTCGTCACGTAAAGGTAACAGAACGGTTAACATTTTTATGCTCATGTGAGCATAGGTCATAGGTGAGCACAGGTCCTAAGGCCCTAGGTAACCAGTGTAATGCGTAAGTCACCCGACTTCCAGTCTAAAAAGATACAAGACAATGCGGATCGGAGGGGAGGTCTCCAATGCAAGAGGTATAATTCTTGCTGCGGTTTGCTTTGAGCACAGTCGCGTAAATCACTCTGCCGTATCTCGCAGGCATGAACCACAGCGAGATTATGGTGGCTTAGTGCCGCTACTAACTCAGGAGTTGGCATGAAGTACGTCACCGTCATGCATTAAAGGTTGGTGCTCGGGTCGCAGACTCTGTGAGGTCCGTGGAAAGGTCAGGGAGCAGGTTCCGTGAATTTATATGGGCGTACACCTAGGGCCCTACAACGGTTGAGGATTTTATGGTGGTAAGAAGGGACATAAGTGGGATGAAAATTTCGCTCGTAGAGTACTGCTCAACAATGGCATTGTAGTAAACGCGATCATTAGCACGTATTTAATTGTTATTTCTACAATGCTGTGGATGTAAGCACGTATGTTCTGGACCGCTATTTTTAAGAGCTATATTCCGTTCGCTCAGAAAATAGTAAAAGTCTTTCTGTCGCGACCGAAGCGTAAGTTAGCGACAACTCCTTAAGGCGCGGCTGAACGACAAATTTGTAGGCCGTAAATTCATGTTTCGTCTTCCTCTTGCGGAATTTTTTTGCCGTACAATTTCCGATCATAAACATTCGTTTGAGAAAGCTTCGTTATTCAGAATAGGGGGTTCAGCACGTAGACCCTAGAGCCGTGAAAGCATGTGATGGGTGCAAATAGCAGAGGGTGCATATACTTAACGGACAACCGAAAAAACCGAATAGTAGAGAGACTGATCGCTACCTCGCAAAAGTGATTTCTGTCAGTGATGCGTATGTGGGAGTACGCTGGTCAAGGCCTGTTGAGCTGTCTCAAGTGTTCCCCATACCAGCTTTTGTTGTATTCTTTGTGAATAGAGTCTAGATTAAGACAAGGGCTATGCGTAAACGACTGCAATCACCATAAAAATGGGGAAACGCGCCAGTAAACGCATAATGATTGGGTCAGCTTGAAGTATGAAGATGGGTCATCGCTGCAAGTAAATTGTGCTCTTCCTGAGAGTATTAATGTGTGCGCTTTTGGGAATGAAAGGCTTGAAGTTTTTAGGCTTTTCGGTAGAACACATTTCAATCACGGCTTGAATGGGTGGAACAAGATCAAATGATGGTTTCAAGGCCCATATTTTTCGAAACTTCAGAAAACAAATTCTCCCAAACAAACCATTGATGACTAGATTAAGCATAATAGAGCGAATCAAAAGTCCACACCTGTCAGGAAACATTCAGGAGACTGTCGTCGTTAGGTAAATACTAACATCCAGGCCATTAAATATGTAACGATCTATTTAGCTTCGAAGTCTCGAATTATACTACCGCTGGATAGCTCAGACAACCTAGCAGAAGCCCCAACGTAAGTAACCGTATAGTATTGAGTGTTATCTTGAGGAAGTAACAAAACAAGTTTAGTGTGCGATTTTTTAATGATATTGTATTGATAACACTGACCGTTGACGAATGGATAAACAAAAAAAACTGACTGTACAAATTAGATTTTTGAAACGTTAGCATTTTTTTAATGAAGCTTTATTATTAGTAAGGAGTTTACTTTCTAACTAGTTAATATGCTCGCGTTAGTTATATCGCGTTATTATAATCATCTAAAGATTTGTAAAGTATATATATATATATTTTTTTTTTTAATGATGCCTATACTATCGAAGATATCAAAATACTTCAGCCATTTGCATTTTTAGTTCAAGGTGCACGAGGAGCGTGGCTCTCGGCATCTCCCGAACTTACATAAAATATCTTAATTACTTAAGCATGAGAAGTTCCCCCGCTCAGAGGTTGTTCATCTCTATCACTGCGCTGTGTTTAACTTGATACATCAGATAACGACTGGCCCCGTTACTGCTGCTTTATTTTCATGACAGTTTATCCATTTCGCTAATGTAGGGCAATGGAGCCTATGGGCAATGAACGCATATTTTATTTAGCACGCTGGCCTGCTAAATGGGCTATTTCATAGTGAAGAACTGTTTTCATTTTCGAATAAATGGTAGACGCCCATGGGTCAACTTGTATGGCTAAACTAATGGCCCCAAATCTCCCCGCATGTACCACATGCAGCGTCATATTCCTCATAACATGCTTTAGAACTCACTAACTTTGTAGTGATATAGCAAGTTAGCGTTGCCTTTGAAATTGTCAAATGGTTCAACAGTAGAATACGTTTTTCCGTATATAAAATACATACACTAGGGTGGATCTGCTAAATCGATCTATATAACATACGGGTCATATATTTATTCTTTGATATTCTTCAAATGAAGAGCGGGGAATTGGTTTGTTAATGGGATGGGTTACAAGTAGTTACAGAAGGTAAATACAATAGCTGACGCACTCAATCTCGCGCCGTTACTTCTGTAGATCGGTGTATAGTCGGTTTCTGAATCGCTATCGGAAGAGTTTACAGTACGTAACGATTACGCGACGGCGAACGTAAGCCGATTTGTCTTTTTATAAATAAGCTAACCAAATAGTCAATTTTGAAAAAATTGGGCTTTCTGAACTCATAGCCTGACAGCTTCCTTTCAAGGATTTCTTATACGACTGTAACTCTTATCCATACATTGCTGCTTGGGTGCGTCTCTATCTAGTCACAGCTGCCATATAATAACCGGTCTCAGTTCTAATCAATAGGAAGAAAACATTTTCTATTTATAGTGTATGCTCTAAAATGTTAACCGAAATATTAGTCGTCAACGCAGGGCATTGGTTTCCTGTCTGTCGTACATGTAATATTCCATAATTTCGAATATCGACTCCATCCATCCTATGAACCAATTGACCTACCTTGTTTACGTCAGTTGTTTGATATCGTATTTGCTATAATTTGACGTTAGTCTGGAGATTACAGAGAAATTGACGCATGTAAAAGCGGACTCACAAGTAATCGACCTATAAAATCTAGACTTTAAAAACACTCTGGCCTACCTCCCCCAAAACGTGGATCAATCGAAAACATTGAACTGTTCAAATTTTTTCCCATCCTGCTGGACGTGTGCCATGTTGTTCATAAAAGCAGAGAACGACAGTGAATTTGTAGCTGGATGCTGCATCGTACGTACTAGACACATGTAAGGCTTGAGAAAGTCTCGTACATGAGAACGTACCATATTTATCTAGACTAATCACCATACGCCTAAACACTTACTACCTAACATTTAATTAAAAGTAGTACCGTATACAACAGTAACCAGTCAGAGAATCGACAACCTTATGAATCCTCCGTGATTTATGTCCCACGTACGTGTTCGTAGTTGTTGCTACTATGTTTACTTATATGGTATTCATCCAGAAAAAAACCTCTCTATTTTCTCAGATAATTCCCAGTATGCTAATGGGGCTTTTTGGCTACATATCTTATGCCATCGGCTGCACGATGCCACACCCCTTAAACGTAAAGCAAGTTAGAAGAGCAAAAAAAATGCATGGAAAGAGCGAAACATTAAGTCGAATAGCAGTTTACTGGCTAAACGAATTCCCTCTCTATTGGCCTCGATTTCACAAATCTGTAAACCGTGCTGAGTATACTGTAATAACCTGTAACTCGTGGGCGACCCACCAATGGCCATAAGCTTAAGACGGACTGAGAAAGGCGAGCTACTTGGTTGGGTGCCGTCCCGTTTCAGCTAGCTCCATTTATGTACGCATGGCCGCTTCCCCACTGAGGTAAATCTATCGGGCTTGTTGCATCAACAGCTACTTGTCATCGTGACCGAACGTGGGCAAGTAAACTGCAAAGTAGGATACCAACGCGGACTTCTAGTCAAAGAAAGTACAGTGGCGCAGGCCTGAATGCTCAGGCCATGAACCTCCAACTGCATGGACCAACTGCTACCTGAGGCAGCGGCGACAAGTGATAGCAACAGTAAGTTGAACCCCCAATTGACTTTCATCAACATTGGATGTTATCTCTCTTGCAGAAGAAAGAACCATGTTCATATTGACCGCTTTTTAATAATGACGCTATTATTCGTTGAGTGTTCTTTTTTTTACCTAACCGTAACGCGATTGCTGCTATTGCAAATCTACCGAGCAAATCTGGACATTTCTAGCGTCTGTCCAATATGATATACTAAGCTTTACGTAGCTAAAACAAATGTTGCTTTGTGTTTTCATAGGCCCACGAGGGTGTTTGTCGGAAACGTCGCAAAAATCTGGTTCAGATGAACTCACGACTAGACCTGACGTTGATGTTCTTTCTTCGAATTGTAGGAACTCCTGACAAACTGAATCCTATTGGCGTTTGTATAAATATAATTGTGGGAGGACAAAATTTAGCATTCTTTGACCTCGGTAATCCAGTTGACGAACCAAGCCGTGCTCTGTGTTAAGGACTAGTTAGGTTCAATATAAAAGGAAACCTAGAACCAGACAAGATGAAGGAATCATCGACTAAAGGTCAAACCTTGCGGTCTTGTTGTCATGTGAGCTATTTATAGGTTTTTTAATTTTTCTTGTAATATCTGCCTCATTAAATCGCTTTCGGGCGAAATACTGCACGAACATATTCAAAGACCACGAAAGCTTCTTACATTTAAGTAAATCTACCGCGCTAATTACTAATAACCTGGCGTCAATGTAGCTATTACGCCATGCTGTGAACTTATACCTGCGAAGATACACTCAGAGATAACTTCGGATTCTAAATTTAGCCTTTATAGAGCTGCTGTCTGCATAGCATTGCCCCAGTAAAGCTTTTATTAAAATCTGACATACTTATATTTGCTTAAAATGGACATGCTGCGATCCTGCCTTGATTCTACTTTTGTTCTTTGACGCAGACTGCGTATATAAACCCTATGCAATTTTATGCTGGTAGAACGCCACGACAGGCAAATCGAAGTCGTCATACTTCATTTCCTCATGTTCGCCGACTACACGATGAAGACGCTCACAATTGCTGCCACATTCAAATACTTGGCCTGGTAATATCCCCGTCGCGTGCAAATACTACAGTTATGGTTACTAACTACAGTTACTAGGTTATGCACCCGCTCGGGCATTAGTGCAGAACGGAGTCGTGTGCACGTTAAACGAAAGACAGTTGACAAAAAACTCAAAGCCTATGAACGCTACTGCAGACAATTATGCGTTTAAACACATTGTTGCGAAAAGAGATGATCTTATTAACCTAAGCGCACCTCGTAAGTTCTACATGACAGGATCTTGAGCAATTACAACGGAAATAAAGCTAACTGAACCTTCGGCCCACTATCGGCAATACGAGCAACACAACAACGCCGATCGCGAATACCACCGCGGAAATACTGTGTGGCTGATTTTGTTTCTGGGATAGCGCGGCGAGTAACGTGTTCGGCTACATTTAAGGACATTGAAGGACATAGTGGTCTAGAGTCAAATCCGGGCTGAAACACCCTGCGTTTCGTGTCGAGAGAAGAACGCCTGAAGTAATGCCGAACAGCATAAATATTGGACGGGAAATATCTTAGTTTTTTTAGAACATCGGTGTTCTAATCATTGACTAGATTTCTAGTATTCCAATCAGATAATGTTGGTTAGGTTCCAACACTCTGCAGTGTTCTTTCGTGATTTCTCTTATCTAAGTAGCGCAATTCCCGTTTTATACGCGACAAAGATGTCTATTTTAATAAACATGGTGCTACGCAGGCAACTAAATCAATAGCTGGTGAAACCGCCAGGTGTCAGGATGTAAAATTCGTTGTTGAGTGAATAAAGTGAGTCAGGAGTCTGTCTTGCCGTTCCTTGCGCTTCTTGCATACTTCTTAGATAACCAATTGTTCTCGTAATGTCTTTTCGTTTTCTCTATTTACTTTTCGCCCATCATGTACGGCATCTACCTCGACGTGTACCGCCAATAATGTCTGCTTAATTAAACTTTCCTTCACTCCCGTTTCCTTAAACACCCACTTTGGTTACCGACGCCCTCATCTAACCAAACTGACTAGGTCATGACGTTTTAAAACGAATATTCATTAATGTACGCTAAATTACTCAAAAAGATGCTTGTGACTTTGATCTGCAGCATTGACACGGTAATGATAGTAGAAACATGGCTAGGAAATAGTAGTTTCACAGGAAGTTGACCTTGTAATAATCGGTATATGATTTTCATAAAAATCGTGCTTGCGGCGGTGCTGGCGTGTATATTTAAGCTGTGAAGTGAAGTTGTGAAGTAAAAGTTGAGACTAATACAAACGCTACCGCATCTGACATGCCTTAGGTAAAATTTTATCAGATTTATGTATTTTTGTGAGACTCGTGCCGCCCTCCGTACTCAGGACAAAGAAACATACCGATGGTGTGTGAGTCTCCCTTCCCTCTTATATAATATTAATAGGGTTATTCGTTTCTAAAAAAAAAAAGATAATTTCCCCGATCAAATGTTCATTCAAAAGAAATAAGCCGATTGAATTCCAAAGGCCCTTCGTAAATTCGGTAATGGCCTATGCCAGCTATTATAGTTTATGCCGTGATGTGGCACTTTTATTATGGTCTAGCAGACGCGTTTGGTGAACTGGGGGAACACCACTTTTGAGTATTCCTGCGCAAATCTGTTAGTTTATGACTAACATTGAAAGGAACAGAAATAGCAAAAAGACGCGTAGCTGCAGGGTAATATTTATGAGTAACATAACTGTTTCTACTTTATGATGTTCTTTGTGTTTTGTTGCCGCTAGTCTTTGGGCTGGCTCCTTTGATTACCACAGCGCACGTGCTTTATACCTTTCATCTCGTTTACATCGTATAGCTATTAAGTTTAGACCAAAATGGTAGAAATATTTCTGTACTTACTGTAAGAATTCGTACCCATTCAAAGCTCGATGGACGATTTGGTCAGCTAGGTTTGATGCAGCGGGCTGAAGTCGGGCTAATTATCAATGGTCAGCAGAAGCAGCGGCAGCAGGAAGCCTCCTGCTTGCTTCTAGACCGTCTTGATTGGTCAGCTAGGCCCACCGAAAGTAAAAGGAACAGGACGATAACATTGGCCAGTGTGTCAGCCAGCCTCTAGCCGTTAACCATCCACCACCGTCAGGGCTGCTCTTGATCATCGCGAGGTACACAAAGCACCCATTCCGCTAGTCGCGAATGCTTGGCGGCAAACAACGGCTTCAGCATTGCCACCTCGTACTACTGCGGCTACTATTGTCACTAAAGCTATCTACAAGCTAACGAGATGTGACCTGCCGCCTGTGCCGCGTTGCTGGTCGTCAAAGAATAACAACCGCGACGACGACAAACGCCGCAGTAACAAAGACCGGTTTAAGCAACGTCAACGACAGCAACAGCTCCGCAACACTGGACTGAATAACTGGCTTCTGTTGTCCGATAGAAAAGTACAAAAGACCAATAAAGACGAAAATGCGTGCCTGAACTAGAAAGGAACGAATTGGAAGGGGCGAGGGGAGAGCGAGGAGGAAAAGGAGAGAAGTTCCGTCCATATGGTATTAATACTCATTTTGGCGCTTCGTGGACACTCGTCTGCTTTTGTTTGCGAGGCAGTAAAACCGATAGCAAGACGTCCGAAGACCGGCAGCCTATCGGTTGACCACGACCGAAAACTATGTAACGAAAGCCACATTGATGTAGGAATAGGAAAATATCTTGTGCAGGGCTGTAGCATTGCTGGTGTTAATTAGATAGAAATCGCATTTTGTGATTCTTTTGCTTGAACCTCTTTATGACTATGTAACGTTTATGCTCGTTTGCGCTGTGTCCTCCTATCATTGCCTCTAACTGAGTTTGTAGATCTTGCTTGTTGTAAGCATTGTTGTATACAAAATAAGATCTTATGCGAAAAGGGACCAACAGCACGAAGAAATGGAAACTCTAATAAGCCCTTAACGAATTTCAATACGCACCAAGCCTTTTAGTGAGTAGGGACAGTTCAATAGTAACATATCGCTGAAACAATTGGTTTAGAATTAATTCTCTTAGTTCTTAACATATTCTGGGACCTATCTAAAAATCATATTTTATTAAATCGGTTGCACACCTAGTAATTGTTATCTGGGCTTCTTTTCTTTATTCGCGTTCTATAATACGTCCAAAAATAAGGTATTCGTAGTCAGACCGGCTGTATCTGACTTGCGCGGCCATTGTACCCTTGTCGCAGGTACCGTGACGGTTTCGCTGCTCTGTCATGGCTTGACATTGTTAATGTAGTGATCCGTGCAGGATACGTATGACTAAGTGGGACAGAAATCTAGGCCGTCTTGACGTTCATATACGGTCCTAGGCGCGCACTCCCTTCCCATGAATCGTGCTGTTGGTGGATAAACGAATACAGCATTGTCCGTCGTCCATTATAGTGGTAAATCTTTGCCTTCATATTTCTCTCTTATAAAACCTCTTACTTATCCAGGTATATTTATTTCTGTTGTTTTCTAGCTAGCTAGTAGAGATGCCGCAAGCATTTTCGTTTAGAAGCGATGGGACAAGCGTTAGCATGCCGCTGTCGTAATGGCAATACGGGGCAGGAGAGTTCCCATGGAGAAGGCATTAATTCCGCTCCTGCTGCTACTATTATATGACGTTTGAATGAGGGCTACTGTTGTCTTCTGTGCAAAGCGTATCTCCTCAGTGTTTTTTCTTTATGTCGTATATGTATATACGTATATATGTATATGTGCATCATACTAGGTTACTTGCTGTGTGGGATTGGTTCTTTCTGTCCAAGTTGCCGTTTCCTCATAAGATAAAAAGGAATCAGAAGGATACGATAATCTACGGGGCCGACGGGGGGCTGCAAGTACCGCAGCCGGCACTCATTCCATGACTTTATGTTTCCTAAGTACAAGCACGGACGTATTTTATACTGCTTTGCTTTCGTCATACGCGTATTCAAAGGCACAAATGAAGAGATGCGCAAACACATATCCCCCGTTCCTGTTCGTCTATTTCTATTTGTTGTTCACTATTTCGCTGTCACTTTTCTCTTCTCGCTGTATTTGGTTCTAGAAAGAACCGAGCTTTATCAAACAACCCTAGGGTACTCCCAGTTTTCCTGTCACTCCATCACTCACCGTAGTACGACTGAACTTTCCTTGCCGGGTGGCCTGTATCTGAGAAGTCAATCTGTAACGAAAGCTGCTAAACGACGTCAGGCACGTGAACGCCGGAGGTCTCTTGATTGGGGCGTGAACTCCTTGCTGCTGAATAGCAAGATCGAGCGAGCGGAGATTGTCGCTAGCGTCACCAGTCAACAAAGTAAAGGACCCAAAAGATTGAGCTAACGCACATCATTGAAAGAACGACGCCGGCCAGCAAGGCTGGGTAGAAAAGAAAAAACAAGCTGAAGAAATACTACATTACTGATTTATTCTTTCTTTTGGTACTGCATTGAGAGCCACGTATCGATGTTGTAAGTAGTTGTGTGTTTACTGTTAGTAGCAACGTCGACTAGCAAACTCGATCTGGTAAAAGAAACCGAAATCCGGATGTCTACGTCTTCGCGTTACAGCTTCGTGAAGCTAAGAATACGTGTACTCTGCAGCACACGATGCGCCGCCCAATCTATATAATCCAAGAGCGGGTCCTGTATTAACAGCAGAAGCAGTTAGGAGTGTCTCGTAGCGCGAGGGCAAATCCAGAAAGGGCAAGCAAGAAAGAGTTATCAAAGAAAAAGGACGAAACGAGAAAAAAAGGAGCGAGTCAAAGTCGAGCAACGTAAAACTCGTCGCCAGAGCATTGAACTGAAACAGGACAAAAACCAAAGCAGATCTAGGAGGAGGGGGGGTCAAGTAGGGGGCCCGGCAGACCCTCGAGTCGTTGATTGCGTGCGTTTTCAGTGACTATTTCAATTCGAAGTTATTCCTCTGAGGCGTGCTTCTAAGTCTCGGCCCGGAGCTCAGGACAGAGCAAAAACCTTTAAAGCTCTCTTCTTTTCTTGTTCCTCCATGTCTTCGCCTTTGCGGAACGCCCGCAACATCATCAACATTGGAATAAGGCTCTTGCGCGTCTCGTTCGTTTCTGTTACAGTCGTTCGGTCGGCGGCCGATTCCCTCGCATCCATTTTCCAGTCAACCAGTTTCTCTTGTCATTTACTTGGATGGATGTTAGTGTTGCTGTCGCTGCCGCTGCTTCTGATGTTATTGTTTGACATCCAAATCAACTTCTTGGCCTTCTTTTACCCAGTCAAAATCAGATCAGTGCCTCAACGAGTCGTTTCCCGTAGTTCGGATAGAGCCTCAATAATGAATCGATGACGACAACGAAGAGAAGACCAGAAGGACGTGTGTTAAAGGGATGTAATATTGCAAGAACCGCTTTTCGGTCATAAAATTTGACAGGATAGGGGGAGAGGAATATATGTAAAAGAGAATGGGACGTTTTCGCATGGGATGATTTTACCGTAACCTAGCGGAGTATTATACATAGGTTAAAGAGAAAATAAGATTAATGATATTGTCTGTGAGCCGACAGTTGCCATAATGAACACGTACGCCTATGAACAACCGTAAAAAAAACCCCGAAAAATTGGCGTCACATCGTTGACCTCATTTATATGTTAGCCTCTTTCTTCTCCTTCTGATGGCTGCCTATTGAATTCCCTCCAATAACGTTCTCGTGCATTGAATGAGCTGTCAATTTTGCAAAAAATAGCCAACAAAACCTAGCACAAATACTTATTTCCCAAAGCCGACGTGGGCTACCGAGCATTTGCCGTAAGTTTTCAAAAGGGACCAGTGCGCATCCAGCTTCAGTTAAATGCCCTGCCACAATAAAACATTGTAAGAGTGCCATAAACACAGAAAAAGAACTGAAAACTAAGGTTCGGTATTAATACTGAACATGAGTGATTTACTGATTTCATTATTAGCAACAATAATAAAACAAAATAGAAACGCATAGCGTTCCGACCGTGCACGAGGAACTAAGTTACCGTTGTTATCTGAAAGACTGAATTTTCTGCTAATAATCACTATACAGAATCAGAAACGGGGTGAACCTGACGGTGAATTGGCTGCATTTCAAAAGATAGCAAGTCGATAGTATGAATATGGTGACATCATTTACAATTGGTCGCGCTCGGTTTCATTAAACTACGAAGATTTTTCTGCTTGTTTTTGTTTTGTCCTCAAGACTAACGATACCACTGCATCGCGATTGCTAAGCAAAATAGGAGCTGGGAACAGCCTTAGCGGACGTGGTACCCGTCCTTTTCTTCTTGTGCTGTTCTCGTCTTTACTACACCACAACAGCTGGTGGGCCCATTTGCCTCAGGGGCGAAACGAGCCTTCTTCAGGTTATTCTGAGACATTTGAATGGGCTGCTTCAACGAAACTGTGAAATATTATAGAAATATTTTTGTGATTTCTGGCCGATACAAATCGCCGCACTGAGGTCGGAACATATACTCTCCGTAACAGTTACGCTAATTTTACTAAGCTTTTCTTACGACAGCGAGCAACCTGACCAATCTATTGATTAAAAGTCACAATCGCATCGTTAATAGCAATCTCATATATTGATTATTTCGATAATGTCTTGTAAAAGTCCATACAAAAAACGACCTTGTACGGAGAAAAGCTCTGCTTCCTCTTCATATGTGCAACGGCTTACTTTAGAAATTATTTACCCATATATTTGATGATGCGAATCTTTATTAAGATCTATGCTACTGTTTCAAGTACTTTTATTCGCAGATAAATAATATGGCCATTGTAGGTCAATAATAGATCACTTTATACTGTGAATTGTTATCGTTATTAAGCGAATTAGTCCTTTTTCTGTCATTTGTCATCGTAGGCTTTCGCCTTATAAAGACGATTGAGTTCTCTGTGCAATTAGCAGCATCTCATGGTATAGTCATCGTCAAACACGCTTAGCGCTATCCAGCGTCCCTAAATACAAGGTATGACTGTTTGCGTACGCGCAGTGCCGTCACTGGCAAGATCCCTCCGTGACTATCTGCTGAGAAAAATCAATATTTAGGTCTCACTTTCTCATTCTCCGGTCCCAGTTGGTTGCCCTCAGTAAAGTCCATGCTGCACATTACGCATCCATACTTCCTTATTTCCCACGGCAATTGTTCCGCACAGAAACGTATGTTTCATATAGAAGCCTTCTCTCTGAAAGGCCAGATCACCGAACTGGCTTGCCGAGTCACACTGTAGTACGTCTTAGCAAAATGGCAGTTATTATTATGTTTATCAGAAGTCAAGCTCTACAGTATGGTAGGGCTGGAATAGCTTCCCAGCTGAAATGGTTGCGGCACTCTATGCGATGCTTCGAGTTAAGAAGAAGGTTAAATATAAACGATTGCATTCTTTGATCGCGTGCAGCTTGACGTCGCGTTGAAGGGCCCCGAGACAGGTTTTTTTTCCGTAGTGCCGTCTCAAGTGGTAGTTATTCGATACCAGGAATCCACTTGACTCTGTCGGGCGCCTTCCCGCGCCCGCGCCTGCGCCTTCGCGTCTCCTCTAACCCTAGCTTGCTTTCGTTGGAGGCTTACATAAATAGAAACCTCCAAACGAGACCTACAAATACAGGCACAGGAATTTTGATACGCATATCAATATATGCTCAATCATTGTAAAAACATAATAAAGGCAGAAAGCATACTTTTTATGCAACCCTGTGAGTCCTTTTAAATTAATAGATTTTCAACCAGTTAGCGTGTATTAATAACAGCATGTAAGAAGCACACTTTGTTAGGCATAAACGACAACGCAATAATTACTGCGCTTTTCAAAGTCAGATTTTTTGCTGTTATTAGTGTATAATCAAACATAATGGCTGAGGTGATTCATCGTACGGCTATGCTCCATGAGTTTGCGTAACCTCTCTCAGCATTTTCTAGGCCGTAGAAAGCCCGCATGCCATCGTCTTACCCAATTTGAATCTTCAATCAACGCTTTAATATGTTCGACACTAGTTCCGCCTGGAACTGAGCCTCAGCCGAAGATAAAATAGATTTTGTCACGCAAAGCCTGCCTACACGAAAGGCGTTATTCCCAGCTGAATAAATACAGAAGCTAAAAGTATTTTCTATGCGATTACCTCGGACCGCGTTACTTACAAGCTATGATATCCTAAGTACATTTATTCGTAGTAAATGTCTACCTTTGCTCTTAAAAGGTCCAAACACAATCAGCCAATACCAAAAGTATTCATACCCAGAGATCTTAGTCTCAGTAACAAAAATCTGTATGAGATCCATTTTACTATAGCATCTCTTTTACCTCACAACACGCGAAGTGTTCCCGAAAATGGTGTTCTCCCCCTACTGGTAAGACCTCGTTGTCTCTCCGATAAATGAAGTATATCAAGGAAGTGATAATTTTGTAGCCAGAACAGAACGCATGTTTTACGAATAGATTTTCGGAAAACTCCAATAAAATCCAATTATAATGGTGAAATTTTCAATTTATTTCAATTTAGGCTGCGATGCTAAAGTCAACTGGTGGGAATTGGCGAACCTGTATTCTTTTGTACAATAATTAAATTTCAATTAGATAATTCTAACATTCATTGTGGGTTAGCTTTCCTCTTTCTTCCATGCTACATGGTAATTTTCTACATATTTGCATTGTTTTCCATTGAATAGAACAGCCTGCGACATCGCCTATAGCGCAACTTAACTTTAAGACAATAATTCCGTCTCATAAGACAGCCCTTGCTTCGCCTTTCTATTATTGCGTACCTATCTGCCTAAGTTGCACAGAAACTACAGAGAGGTATAAGTGGTAGTAGCGCTGCTCGGACGTTGGGTACGGTCAGCCCTTGTATCCCCACGTTATGCCATCCGTTTACTTTGCCATACACCGTTAAATGGATAGGGAACAGCGCTCCCGTACCTCTAAGCAGACAGACAGTCAACCTGCTGCTTCTGCTGTTGACGTAATGAGCTCTGCCTGTTCTTTCGTCGTATAGCAGCCAGCGGTTGGTTGACAAAAGCACATCCCAGTCGGTCCAATAAATCTCACCTATTTACAGACGCCGCCCCGTTATTTTCTCGATTGCACTCAGTTCCTCAACTTCTTTCTAGCGCAAACGGCAGGGGCTGCTGCTGCTTTCCATGTACCCTGACAGCAGCAGTCGAAAAAGAAGAAGCAGTGGGCGAACCAACTGCAGCGGGACGGCGGGGGCTGCGACGACGGAACAGCCTGCTCTCAAGCCCCGTCCGTTTTACCCATCGGTCTGTGCACCCTCGGTCGTAGAAGTGCTCTTATGGTACGTCGTTTCGGCGAAGAAGCACTTAATGACGCTCCTGGGGCCATAATGCGTACTTTATCTTCATATATATATAGGCAAGAACAACGAAACAGAAGACAAAAGAAAGAAAGAAGCCAAACAGAAATTTGTCGCAGCAATGAATAGAAACGATATATATAGAAATGTCTTCTATAATCATTCTACGGATTAACAGAAATGAACAATACAAGTAATGGTACAATCTCTAATTACAGGTATAAATGAACGTCTTTGAGTATCGATTAGTTATTGAAGATGCTTTTGTATCTTTGTGCTCATTGCCCACAAGAGTTTGGATACAATCTAGCGCAGCTACGGACGTACCCATTAAAAGTATCAATGTGGAGATACGCTATAACATATCTCCACCTTACCAAACGACATGCCTTATAACGATGTCAACTATAATTAATATATAATTTCCTTGAAAGTTCGGCAGGGGGTCAAATACCGAATTGCGATATTGAGCCACTCGATCTGTCTCGTATAGTACGAATGGTAAAACTCGCTTTAGAATCAAGATGACTGACCTTCTTAAAGTAACCCTGTGTTGTGCCTTGACGAGTCTTGAGCCTAAATAATGGCAATAGACAACACCTACTAGTTGCTAGCGATAACAAATCGTCACGAGAAGATTCGGTACTGAGCCCTCGTAAGAAAAGCCGGGAGACGCGGGTTCAAGCCCAGTTGTAATGAATTTCGAAATAAACAAATTTGGAACTGTTGATTTAATGTAATAAATGATTTTTTACGCATAAGCAACAATTCTTTATTTGCCTTCACTTTGTTACAAGCTTCAACGATTGCCTACAAACAAATTCGCGTTTTATAAACGCTATATCAGGATACGCCTAAGATTGTCGATAGTGGACTGAGACCTTCATAGATTCTCCGTTACATGCGTTCAGCAGACGCGTGCGAAACCAGTGCACGCGGCAGATAGCTATTAATACTAGGTCAACACCGTTATTATAACTGATACTGCTCTAATTCTGGTTGTCGGCAAGTTGGGTATCGGCGGGCCTGGCAGCCACCCAAACCAGTTAACCGTAGTTGGGCCATTTTCTATTGTCTGGCGCTTGTTTCGACCATATTGTGACCGAATAAGGCCCGACAAGCCAAAGGGCAGAGAACCATGGCGTCTCCCGCATCGAGAGGTCTGCTTGAAAAAGTTTTTGAGTGGCAAGTTGGTTAGATGGTAGTAACGAGAAAGAAGGCCACCGGCGGGCGGTAGCAAGCAGTCGAACGCTGACCACCGGCTGAGTGCGGGCCAACGGAGCCAGCGATTTGACGGACCCAACTCGGTGGGGGTACAGACGCATCGGCGGATCGAATGGGAAGCAGAGAAAAGGGAGACAAAAAAAACTCTAGTGGTTTCTCGTCTTCAGCAAGATTTGAGTAGGTGATCCTGGTATTAAGGTACACAGTACTCGACACCTGGCGCAGAAGGTAGGGCCTGGCGAGCCATGCCAGATGAGTCGGCCATCGCGCCGTTGATCATCGCCATAGGGCCTTTACAAGCGCCTTGCTGACATATGACACATCGCTTTGCGACAATATTGCGTCATTATAACGCCACAACAATGCAGACGTCCGATAAGCAAGGGGCAATAAAATCTGAATAAAAAGACATATTAAAAGCTTAGGTAAACTGCTCTGCCGGCCTAGGGAGGGAAGGCCGGACGCTCATCTTAGAGTCTTGATTGTTGGGTATCGATGTCCGGCGCTTTGTGGGGGCTTCTGTCACGCACGAAATGAACGCCTTCTAAATACAACACAAACGTTTGTTTTGATATCGTAAAAGTACAACCATATTTATAGCATTACACAACAGGTCTAGCTAGCGGCTATGCATTAAAATGTTACGCAATTTCCAAAGGTCGCCAATGAATCTGTCACTATTATTATCACGGACGTAGGCACCAGTTGACTTAAGTTCTTACTCGGAATCCCTAGCTATGTTATAAGGGGCATGGAAATAAGAAAGGTCCCATGAGAGAGGATGCAGGCGTCATGAACGAAATTGCAGAGCGGATCCATCTTTCATATAACAATGGGAGAAAGGTTTACAGAAGAAGAAGGATAATTCTATTACGAGTGCGATGTTGTGAAAGTGTCAATTACTCTAAAAACGAGTGAATTAGCGAAACGTTGGAGTTTTAGCGTGACATATGTTATTTTTCCAGAAAGAGTATACTTGCGGTGCTATCGTTGAATACGATTGGTATCGCAGTCGCGTCTAGAGGTCAAGAGTATTGAGAACTATCATACATGAGATATTAGTCTACTAGTGGTAACAATTATTCGCTGTTTTCCGATAAATGAACGTAATCGTTTAAGTATTTATTTAAATCACGCTTCATGTCCCGTTTGCATATTGAAATCACGACATAATTCTACATATCTCAATGATGAGGAGTGATTTAATAATGAACCAACTCAGTGACACTATCTAGCTTTAGCTAACAGAATGATGGCAATGACGGCGCGCGGGAATAATTCGATCGTCGAAGGATCGCGCTAAACGGAAGGCCTGCCGGCTGTCACCTATACCAGCTCCCCTTAGACTACGGCTAAACTATGCGTCACCTTCTCCTAAACCACTCCAGAACAAGATACCGAACTATTGTAACATCTTGACGAATTTCGAACAGGCAAATCTGTCAAAGAGACAATAACCATTCGTATTTCGGCGTATTGACAATCCACGGTAACATCTCGACTGTACGGATGGCAACAGCTGCTATTGTCGCTTTGTGTACCCCCTATTTGCACATCCCTGCTGTCCATACCTCAAGAAACGACGATTTGTTAGCTGCCGCCATCCATTACGATATGTTCTACATTTAATCTAAAGAATGGCGAATTTAAAATTAGATAATGGCTGCGAGCTATCTGCCGACCGTTTTCGATGTGGTACACAAGTTAAATCGGAAACAGAGCTCCATTAGCTAGGCAGTAGTGCGCTTACATACACGAGAGCGGGGGGCATTAGCATTTTGCTCCTGGGCAAATTATTGCAATGATTAAGCACATAATCCAGTTATTCGAGCACTAGTGCTAGAGCAGAGTCAAGGGCGCCCATGATCTACATTACATGGTTTCGTCAAGTGGATCGCTATGCTGCCTACGTTAAATGAGACTAGTCTATAAAAAACATGCGAAATAATCGTCGTCCGGCTACGTCACAGGCAGATGATAAATCTAAATAAAGCATCTAGGAACATGAAAGCTGGCATCTGTATCGTTGAATCAGTCAGTCGGTCAATATATCCAGCTAGAGAAACGATATACCCTGTGTCGATGAGCAGCGGGTCGAAGGTTTGTTTGAGCTTGTTATTCATTCTATGCACGCGCGTCGAAAATTTTATTGCCATCATTAGCAATAAATAACCTACTGATTAGCACTCATGTGAAGTTGCCACGCAAAAATACACTAGTTGAATCGCCGTTCTTCTGTTACTTCTTGCTTTACCCATCTGAAGGCGGTGGTGAAGATGATAAACTGAGGGACACCCACGAGTCATCAGGAGCGCGGCAGGACACTTCAGTTTTGTCAACGATGGAGGCGGCGTAGAGAATCAAAAGCGCTTGGCCATCGTGTACCAGTCGACTGTTACAATAAGGGCGACGGTTGGAAATAAATGGGTGTTCTCATGAGACAGGCCAGCCTTATCGTTGCCGCCTCGTCACGATAGAAGGGCTCGACGCGAATCTGGCTAAGGCATCAGAGCACGCAAGGAGCGACGCAGGGGGTATTCTTTGGAGCGGAAATGCTGTTTTTTAAGCGGCTCGATTTGGCTAGTCTGGTGGGGTGGGGTGGCGTGGCTCTGGACGGCTTTTGACAACTACCGTTTGGTGTAAAATTCGTCTGCACAGTTCTCATAACCATCTATTGTGGGTAACGACAGCTTTTGCACAACGCCAGTACGCGATAACTATCGAGCCTAAAAGACGTCCAGTAGACTTAACTGGCTTACACAAGTGGAACAAAAAACGTTTTGTAGAAGAAAAGGTGTTTCGACGATGGCAGCCTCAGAAGGGGATGAGGCGAAAATACGTCTGCTGAAGGGGTTGACATGACGTTAAATGAACAGAACTGTATTACATGTTTACACGCAATGCGATTTGCCACCTTCGATGATAAAACAAAGGAGTGGCTCTGTCTAGCTAATACAATAACAATAAGATTACCAAAAATAGTAGACAATTTAATCAGTTAAAGTAGTATCAGCATGTCTGTTGAAAATTGTATTGAATGTGTTGAAAATTGAAAAAATTCCAAGAACTGGACCTTTCCTTCGTGAGAAAGCTACGATGAGCTAGGAGAATATTTAGTACCGATATTGTCGATATAAAGTGCTATCCCCGTGACAGCTTAGCGGATAGCGTATCTGTATATATACGCTAATCTTACAGACGTGGTGCCTAGGTTCGAATCCGGGCGTCGACAGACAATACGCTTCGTGCCGGGGGGCCAGGCGTGTGTATGATGCAATGCCTAACAGCGATATCGGACGTAGCACTAGTAATATAGAAGTATATATAGATAGATATACAGGGTGCTAAGACCGGGCAGCGTCTATTGACAACTTTTACTATACAACTTAAAAAGTGTTAACATTTATTCTTGCTTTTTATGCTGCTCGATCAATTAATGAAACAGTTTACATTCTAATAAAGTACGCAGATTTTCCAATGTAAGTTGACCGGTTTTCCGTTCTTTGCACGCTGCTCATTATATTTCAATTACGTTTACTGCTAAGGTGAATGACATTGAACAAAAAACACTAAAATTTACAAGCATCTACATATCGCTAATATCGTCTTTAAAAAGTGCTGTTTACCTCTTCTTTCTTAGATATATATTCTTAATGTGTAGGATACTCTGTGAGATAGGTAAACAAAGCCTGACTACTAGTCCCTTCGTGTTCCTGTTGGCGGACCTAAGCAGGCTCTCACCGGGTGCCTGTGTCAGTGAATAACGATGAACCAGCTGAATCGGGCATCATCTCTTGCCGGCGAGGGGCTTCCTCGTTCGAGCTGCTTCGAAGTGCTTACGCCTGCTGAGGCCCTCCTTGAATCTCAATAAACTCAACAGCTCGTTAGCCCGACTAACGTTAAACGATTAAGCAACTCCAATTTTCTTCCTCCACGGATACACTACTCACGAGCCCACAAGCAAAGAAAATGTCAAACTGTTAATCAATTTCTAGTAGCAATTATCTAATAATTGGTAATATCCTCGTTAGCTTCAATATTGGCTACTCCTTCTGCTCAAGTAAATAACAAAGCATCGCCGTTGCTTAATTACTCTGAAGCATGCCAATACCGCATTAACAAAAGCACAGTGTCCCGTAAACTCCACGTTTATATTCTCCTCTGGAAAAGTCAAAATAGCTATTTTATATTTTTTGTTTATGTTTTTTTTTTATGTTAACATTACCTTGATCCGAAATCGCATGTATGAAGATTTTGTGGAGATAGTCCGCATTGGCTCAGTGTCAGGGCGAGGAAGCGTTCCTTTCATCGGTCAGGATCATTAAATCCATCAGAAAAGTCAAAAGCGAAATATATTGAGTCTAGAATTCTTCGGCTAAACCGAGTGGCGCACATGATGGCTCTCAACTATTTCTGAGGATGTTCAGGGTGTTGACAGAATATCAATATGCAAGCACGTATCAATATGTACTAGTCGTATGACGAAATGCCCATGTGATTAAAAACTTTAGATGTTCTTCAGGACTTAAGTTACTGCGTATTTTATACAGACTATTTCCGCGGATGAAAACTAGCAGCTAGTAGAATACATAGTATGAAGGCCTAGATGAGTCTGAAGCGATGTGTTCGGCCTGTTTCCTTTTATGTAATCTCTTCTGGCAGTGTTCAGCTTATAAAGCAACAACACACGGATTCAGGTTAACGCGAGACTTAATACGTAAAAGTTTAGTGGTCCTATGTTTACATATAATCCTATATTGTAACATTAGAGGTTCGCTGTAGGACTAGATGTTCGGGTAAGCAAATTGCTGTCAGGTTTACATAAAGCGGCGCGTAAATCCTTCACTAATTTTGTCTATATGCCCGGTCCACGCTAGTCGATACGTTCGCATGGTTGCCTGTTCTGACCTATGCGAGCGACTGCTTTCCTCGTCGAGCGAAAAAATCAGCAACACAACCTCGTCGTCTTCAAGTCTATCACGTTTAACTCACTGATATTCTAACTTGGCCCTCATGTGTTTCTCTTGGCGTTATTGACACAAATTAGAACAAAGTTCCCCGCTGCACACGCCGGCCCCACCCATCATAGGCTGCCTGGACGAGCCGCTTGTTACCTTCACTGGGATAGCCATTTCAAAAGCTCTACAGGGATCAATGCGTCCTAGGTCGTAAGTAGTGCGTGATGAGCAGAACGAAACAACGGGAAAGAAAGCGAAGTTAGGACGCAAGTAGGCACAAAGGATAATCACGAGAGCCAACCACACGAAGTCGCATGAATTCCAAACATGTACATCGGGCATATATCTTCTGCCTGTGACCAACCCCCATGCAGACTTTGCCCATTCCGCATAGAGAACCACTGTAAAGGATTATGTTCATACACTTCGGCTTAAGCGCAGCTTGATGACAGCATCATGTGCGGGCGGGAAATAGAGCAGAATAGGAGACGTACGAACGAATCTGAGCGGGCAATAATACTAACAATAATTTTTAGCTTCGCGAAAACCTGCTGAAGGTACGGCCAGCTCTGTGCTCTGCTTACGGAAACTTCGCACTAGGGAGAAATGAGTCTTTAGTAGGTGTACGTCTATATGCGGAGATGAGGCGCCATAGTGCATCTACATGTAGCTCATGTGGTACTCTGTAAAATTCTGCCGAATGGAGCAATAATCACATGGAACTCACGTGCGACAAGATACTGCCATCGGCAACAGGCCTACATTGGGCTTGTGTCAATCCTCTGATAGGTTCAGTTCCACTAACAAGTTGTTGATTTTGTTGACAATACTATAGAGAACTTGTCTAGCAGTATTCTCAGTGGTATCAACTAAATCGCTGAGCTAAACAAACACATTCTAGGACGCTATACTACAATAAATCAGTCGTGGAATATCTCAATAAGTGTGTTACACAAATAGAGTTAAAGATTCAGTTTGTTAAGCTGCTTAGCAGGTTCTAGCGAACTTCATCATTAAGTATTTATCAATGACTAACTTCTATTGGGCTAAAAGAGATGACGTGCAAAGTAAGACAGAACTTTTATGTCATCGGCGAAAATAGTGCATCTGCAGTAAACAATATCACGTACTTTAAATTACGCATTTTTGATACCGTTTTAGCAAGCAGATGAATCAATAAAAACTGAAAATAGGACATTTCTACTTTAATCGTTTTAGAAGAAGACCAAAAAAAAAACTCATAGAAGTAGAGTAGTAGAAAAAAAACTCAATTGATTAACTGCTATCCTACCGCATAACGATACGGTCGCTTGTTGATGCCGCAAGCATTGTTTTGCATGCGTGCCTTACGTATTTAGCTGGGCACGAAACGGTCCTTTTCCTGTATACGGTTACTCGATTTTCAATGGGCAGCGTGATTACCGTCGGGACATTAGCGACACAGACCTGACATACTAAATAATTAGGCTGTCATGTACCGCGTCTAAATACGAGCTCAAGTACGCGCTTTACAAGGTCATCACTCAAATTCAATCGCCACGGGCGCTTACCAAGGTCATCCTGCTTTCTCCGCGAGAATAGGCATTGCTAACCTCTGTGAACAATATGCTGCGGGGGTAAAATATGAAACGCCACCCTTACCTTCCAATGAAACTCGTGTGTGAAGCGATTATCTAATTGTAGATACATCATTGGTTTTAGAGTCACAACTCAATGAAGAGTAATCCGAAGCTCTTAACAGCCCCCTAAAAAAAGGTGAACAGTCCTGAAAACGACTCCAAAGACAAAGCATCTGGCCAGGAGTTGTCTACTTCTTGATCAACTCGCGGTTGTCTTGTCGGGGCCTATAGTGGCTTCGAGCGCTCCCATCGCAGAGAAAAACTAGTAATGCGTCCCTACTGGAGTACCGTAAAGGATGGTAATAACAACGTTCAGCTACTTGTGTAACGGATTCGTTTCCTAGCACGTGGATATAGTGGCATCATAGCGTCAAAGACTCTTGCTTTTTCCACGGTTGCCGCCAGTTCCGATGAGGTTGAGCATGCATTTGCAAACATGCCGCATCCGAACTAAGCAATGTTATACTATGCCCTCCTCCTTCCTGTACTAACTGAAAACCAGTTTCTCATTTCCGTCTCCTTTTCTGGCCTCGTCGTCGTCATAGGAGGTTGCAAGTTGGCCAGATTTGTGGTCAACAACCTAAAAAAGGCTAGTTAGCATGTCACTTTTCGTAGAAGTGTTTTGCGGGCTCGTTTGCCACACAGCTAGTCGTACTGGCTGCCTGCCTGCCTGCCTGCCAGCCAGCGAACTAGGTATTGGCCCTTTATTACGAATAGGAAGGACTGTTACGCTAGATGTTTGTAGACGCTTATTATGACTTATATTCGTAGCAGCGTGTTTGCTTGTTTCTATATATGGCTGCCTGTCGCCGCGATCTAAGCTCTATCGTCGCACTTCGCGTTCGACGAAGTTAGCCCACCGGAAATCGAGTCGCTGTTTCATTATTTCCTCGGAAGGTTCAGTTGCTAATCTGAGCGGTGTTTTTGTTCTGTTTTCTTTATGATTTGTTTTCGTTTTTTTTTTGTTTGCTGGCGAACGGCGAACGAAATACGCTGAAGTTCGTTTATGACTACCGTTATATGTGTTAGCCACTGTGAACTCCCACTGAAGTTGACAGTTGATCGATGCTTTTTTCCATATATCGTACACATATTACCGCTGGTGGTACCTGCTGTCTGTTTGCTGTACGGTATGGTCCGTAGGCTACACTCGTTTGGTCCACGCCTATTAAACGGCCGTGAATGAATTTTAAGAACAGGCTGAATAGGTCGGCCCTCATAAGTTAACCCTCAATAACTCGAAGGGACAAAACGAAACATAAATTGTCGAAAAATGTAATAGATATATAATAGCGAATCTCTTCACTTTAATTCGCCATATCTGATAGTTGATGTAATGTTTTTCTGTATCAAATGAATGATCGTCATGCATCGGTAACACATCGTAATTGTAAAAACATAATACTAAAGAGAAGATAGCTTATTTCGAATGCACTCTTTTTATAGTACTGTTACGGACGCTAGGATAGGCACATTCGTAAGCTCTATACCATACACTTGACAATGTAACAATGTCAATAAATATATAAGCCGCACCTATATTGTGTGTATGACCTCGTTCGTTTTAAGTCAACACCCCGTACGATTAAACGCCGCGCGCAACATCGTGTAAAAGGGAGCCATGAACTTTAGGGCGCCACTCAAACACGCTGTTGGGCTCACTGTGAACGATTTATAGCGTAAAGCCAACACCTGCCATTAACCCGCTTGCTACGTGCTGACGCCATAATCCCAGATACACAATAAGAAAATAAACGCTATTCACCAAGTGCCGTTGAAAGCAAACTAAATTTTGCCCTTTGTTGAGTCAGCGTGAGCTGGGTACGTGTGCCCCATCAGGTGGTTCTAACCCAGGAAGATCACACTTTATATAAATGATGCTTCTTTTTTTTTGCTTGCGTTTACTGAGGTATTATGTATTTTTAGCTAATAATCATGGCTAAAAACTAATTTAGTTCTATGTCTGTACTGTTTCTTGTTATCGAGGAACGTAGGCGTTTGTTGTTAAACTCGACCCCGCATTGTTAGCCTACTTTAAGTAACCGTGGGCCCGCATAGATCGTTGTCAACGTATGTTATCGCATAATACCAACGAATACCTTACGATGCGAACTTTTGTGAATGGTTGGCGGCAGATGTGGAAAATTGGTTTATTGAGGGCCTTTAGGCGCTTGACGACTAGCTAACTAGTAACTAAAGAAAAAACAACCACTGGGCAAAAATCTTGTCGTGATTGTTTCAGGTACATCCCTTGCGCCTAGAGCGCATATCAAGTGCTCAACACGCGTAACAATACGATTCATACGAGGATTTGGCTAGTGTCCATAACAGCTTAATGGGTAGCGTATTTGCCGGCTGATCTTAGGGAAACGTTGCAATCTAGCTTTATAACCTGGGCATAGAAAGCTAGCTTCGCATTGGGAGCCAGCCGTCTGATAAAGTACCTAACGGCGATATCGGAGGTAAAACTCAACACGTAGGGGGTAGCCTAAAACACGTACGGACCCTCCTGAAAGCCTACTTGTTCCTAGGAAAGGACCGCCACTAAGAAGTTAGCATTATGTGAATTCGGCTGTAGTCAACTCAAAAGAAGATGACTGGCTTTCTTTTTTTATATGAGCAACACATTTTCTCATACATTTCTTTAACGGCTTGTTCATCGTATCATCGATTGAGCTTTTCATCATACAATTGTATTCCTCAAGATCAAAAAGCACCAATGGTCGTTTCAGAGGCTCAGCATACTTGGGACGGGACCCTCTGAGACAACTGTTGCGGCAGGTTGTTGTGCGCGCGAAAAATGCTTGCTTCAAGTATACATTCTGATACCTTATACATACCCCTGTATCACGCGCCACAGCTAATATAGCCGTTGACAGGGAACAAAAATGATGACACAATAAAAGACTTACACTCTAAAAATAGGTGTGGAAAGTTCCAGAGTTAGGACGATTTACTACTGTTGGAAAAGGAAGTCACTTGGCCAAATCCAACTACTTCGAACTTTTCACCAAACGCCATAACAATCAATCATAGATATCTTCTAGCTTCGATCCCAAGCACAATTCGCTCGTTTCTAAGAACAATCGTATGTACATGAATTGATATCGGCAAACGAGTGTTACTATATAATCGGCAATACTATTGAGTGATTTTCATTTTCTACTTAAGCTGCCTAGTACTTACGTATCGTGGCGCGACTCGGAGTAGAGGCAGTACTAACAAAAACGTACCTTTCAAATTCATAGGCGTATCATTTGTCTGTGCATTCTGTGTGCTGATCTAATGATTTAAAAAGAAACATTGTAATGAAGCTTGTACCAGCAGATAGCTCGGCTTAAATTGGATCTGTGTTCGATGAATCAAGGCTAGCGTCCAAGTAGACGGTGGATCATTCCCTCTGTATGCTAATAAGAACCAAGTTCAGGGCATGCGGTAGTCTGTGCTCACATCTTATGACTTGACTGAATTGTTGTACCGCAATGGAACATCGAGGAACTTTTTTCAGTTCGATAGATAAACAGTAATGATATCAAGCTCTGTTTCAACTACTCGGACTATAACAGGGATAGGGCAATCTTCCTCGTTACACTCATCTACCAGTGACATATTTTGCTTGTTCTTCAAGTTTATTAAAGAAGTTTTCACGACCCCAGTTCCGGGCAAGTTGGTCCAGAATGGAGATCCTTTGCTCGAATGTAGCCTTATTATTTGTTCATTTTTAAATTTTGCAGAAGAATACTTCTGCGAGGATTTCAACTTGTAACGTAACACGGCACCACTGTCATCGGTATAACCTATGAGTAGTAAAAAAAAAAATGCTTTATGCACAGAATTTGATTTTAACATTTTTACGTTAAGTTTTTCATAACTTCATGATAGGAGCGCCCTTCGTTTGTCGCTATTATTGAGGTCTCTTTCATGAAAGATAGAAAGGAACTCGTAAACGAACGGATTCAAAAGCTTCATAGTGCGTAAATAACAACTGTCAAAAAAGCAACATAAACAAAAACATCGCACGTAGCTGAATCCTGCGAGTGGTTGTACCGAGTTGAAACTTCGTGGCCTAGAAACTTGTTATGGTATTCGTAGCAGTCTAGATTAGGATTTGCTCCATCAGACAACGATTGAATCTACCTAGAAAAAAATTCAGCCAGATTTCAGGTAGAGCGGGGTTGATGAAACCTTGAAAAATACTACTTTCCTACTCCGCGGTTTTTCCATCATACAGATCCAAATAACAGTATTGTTTTGTTAACTTTAACGAATAGATAGATTCCTATTTATCACGATGTTCAATAGGATTATTACCTCACTATGGTGCATCGACTTGTGCATACATTTAGTTTTGTAATTGTAGAGCTATTGAAGCCTTTTATTGATCGCTCAGACTCGGATTTTGCTAGCAGATCACAACGTTTGAACTCAATAAACGTTCATGTTCTTCACACTTCAAAAGAAAAACAAAATACGAAACAATTAGATATAATACAGTACAGATAATGTCTTGAGATTTGATTTCAGTACTTCGAAGTGTGATACACCGACGTATCATACCGCGCCGGTAAAAATCGAAATTTGTGATAAAGCAACTAAGTAGATGTTGCCTGCGGAAATATCCGATCAAATCGGGGCTGCGAAGGTAATGATGGCTCCATGCATAGTTGAATGATTATTTCCAATAAGTCGATCAGTAGTACCACGGGTCAAATAATGGTGATCTTCAATTCTAATTGCAAACAATATTACTGAAAAGCTTCCCATTACGGCTAAAAACCTAAACGTATCTGGTGGTATCTTTCGGATGACTACTCGAGCGTCTCTGAGACGAACAAAAAGCTTCAACATCGAGGAATTACAATGCGGTCTTCTCGATACAATCGCTTCTTATTATGAAAAGAGTCAGAGAGCAGTTAGTTGTTATCTATCTAGCGATATGACAACAAGTCTCCAACATGACGACCGCTGACTATAGCACATGTTTGAAACCCACGTACAAATTGCGATTTTAAACATTTTAACGGCCCAATAAATAACTAATGCCATCCACGACCGCAGCTAGCGGGCTCGATGGCTTATTGTTTCGGCTAGTGCGTATATTTCACCCGCTAGCACTGTCTGGGTTTATATATCTGTCTAAACCGCTTTTAGCGACGGAACATAGAGCGTGGGTGGAGTGAGCCTACATATTTTATAGCGCTACCACCAGACCGATGTACACCTTTGGGAGTCCTTACACGCGAGCGTACGCGGTCATGCGGCCACATCGGAAGCCATATGGAGTATTTCATGAGGGATAAAACTTTACTGAAATTGCGCTAGTGGCGGAGTACAATTTGAGTAATGGTAATCTCAAATCCGGCCTCCTTTCTTCCTGGTCCTACTGAAAACGGCATAAAACTAAATCCAGCAATTCCCAGAGAGCGACTGTGATGGCGGCTCGTTCGCTTAGATTTCTGCTGCAGCCAGCTACGACAGGTGCAGGTGACGGGGAGCAATACAAGATAGCTTTTGATTGTATAGTAAATGAACAAGGCAGGTGAGCTGCGGACTGTCCTGTCTGATAGAAGCTATAAAATGTTCTCGACAGATTAGTGAGTGCAACCTTGATACTGGTCATTGCTATGCGTTACGGCTCGATGTATATAGTCATAGAAAACATTTAACCGAACATAATCTTTATTGAAATCTAGAAGGATGCAGCGTTGTTTTACTAGGAGCTTGACCTAGCATATATCAGCTATGTACGTTGCTGAAATAGGGTTCTGCGAACGGAAGTGTCGTCGATCGCTGTTGCAGATGATTGACTCCATAGCGACTACATTGTATAGAATAAACTTCGGTCTGGTTTAGACTAGCGGGCATTCCGTATCGAGCGGCCTGAAGCTGTTATCGTTAGATAGCGACACAATTGTATGCTACGAAAAAACAACACTGGACGGTGCAACCGCTGTTAATATGCTATGAATCGACATAACGACGGTAGAATCCAGTCGCTTATTTTTCGCTTATCTACTCGCCCCACGTCTGTAATCACCCCGTGTCCGCCGAAGATAACCTGGCGTAGGACAATAGTGCTAATAGATTCGATGTGCCAATAGCAGATCAATGAAATAGAGTGCATTTTCCCGTCGTGTGGCGATGATTGTCACTAAGGACCAGCGAAAAAACAGACTCAAATCTCCGGAAAACACCTGCACTGTCCTGCGGACAATATAGCCTACAAACAAATGTGAGCACGGTGCTGTTTTTTTTTATGTTAGTGTAGACCCTCGGCTCATAAGGAGAAATAAGCCGATGACCAGGCTAATGTTTCTCTTTGACGTGGTGACGGATTTGCCCAGCTTGACAAAGCCATTACTGTGACTAGGGGCGATAAATACAGACAACACTGTTAAATTTTTAACTAAACAGCCTTTAGAATCGAAGGGGAACACATCTGCTAATTCGGCTACAAAAAGCTACATCATGTCGCCGGCCGCAGCGACCTTCAGGCCACCTGATATAATATAGACACTTGCTGCTTTAACTTCATTCTATATGTAACATCGCATTGCCAAATCAGAAGACCGTCATGTTCATCGAGCAACTACAATATACTTTACTAGTTCTCAAATATGGTTATTTTAGTCATAACTCTATCTGTTTTAATAGCAACATCACTTAAACGATATAATTTATTCCTCACGCTAACCTTCCCTTTTCCTCTCGCTCTCTCTCTCTCTTCTTTAGGAGCGAAAAGGTTTTTATAATAAGTCAACGCGACTGCCGTCCTCCAAGTCCGGCCGTCCCCCTACACCCTGCCCTAACTGTCCCGCCCTTAGGAACCCACTTTCGGCAACAGCGCAAACATGAGCTGTGACAGTGGCAATGGCAACGACTGCCAATGCGATCGTCATTTTATGGTTTACAGGCTACGTGACGATTTCACGGGGCCAAAACAGTCGTTCCTCAGCCGTATGAGCCAAGTCCATCCATGGGCGTCTCTGATCATCATGCACACGCGTACAGCAACTGGATCAGGCTTCTACCGAGCCATCTGCCCAGGCAAGCGGGCGGTCGAGCAACCATTCTGTCATATGGTCATCACCGACACAAGCATTGCTTAATACACTCGCCGTTCATGAAGTTGACACTGCGGTCGTGGTCAGATTCGCCTATTTCGTTTAACGTCCCTTCACCCGTTTCGCGTAAAGCCGGCGGTGTCCTGTATCAACAACGTAGTCCTAACACATCGGCCTGTCGGTGCCTCGCCGTCAGAACGCTAGCCAAGGGTCTATGAAGGCCATTGTGCTAGCTGTTTCTAGTTCCTATTGATATTGGCTACAACTAGTGCGAAAGCCAGTAAACCTGCCTAATCGTAGAGCAATAGAAAATAGAATAGGTCTGGACTACAACGGGACCAAAGACCCGCTTATGATTGCGCTGCTAGGTCACTGATTAGGTACGATGATAAGTGCGGAAAGACAAGGGGCGGGACGACTCGGCCGGGGGGTGCAGTTTATTTCTGGGTGACAGGGGCAAATCAGTGTGAGCAGTCAGATGGACAGTATATATAGTTGTATATTTTGGATACTCTGTCAGGTATATATACTTGGCCTTGTTAAGGACTGTGTGATACAGCAAGGGGGGAACGTTTTAGAACATCTATTTTCATAGATTAGATATGAAACATTGAGATCTAGATTAATGTATGCTTATTTTTTAATAATTAACGTCATTTTTGTATTCGGCTTTTTTTTCTTGCGTTTGTATAGGTATAGTAGATATAGTATCAACTTAGTGATTTTAACGACCTCTACAATATAACTGTTCCAGATTTGAGGCAGAAAAATAGCATAAAAATAATATATGCTTAACTTGTTTAACAATTTTATTAGCTCGATTTTACTCAATATTCGCAATAAAAACAGATTTATCGAAAAATACATCTGCTGATTATCCTTATTATCATCTGCCGATATTATTATTGAATATCATCCATCAAACAGCTTTATTGCGTCCGCGCCAATAAAGTAGATATGACAAAATTAGTATCGTATTATGCCAAAATTACTCTTCTGCAAGGTAAAAGGATGAAAAATTTAACTGCTTGAAGGCATACGATATAGCCTCGTTAAACTTATGTGTAAAAAAGAAGTTCGTAACCATTAAGTTGTGGGTAGAGTCTCAACTTTGAAGGTCGTCCATTTCAAACTGCCACTAGTTTGTCGCGGACAAAAGAAATAGACCAGTTGAAGAGGGTCATCTAAAAAATATTTGGCTAACCTTAATTTACGAAAATAAAAAAGTGTCAATTTAAGTTGAAACTATTGTAGAACCGATCTCGGTTCAAATATATGTATGTAGTGCATGTCAAAATGACGATTGGTACACTTACACAGGATACAAACTATGCATAGACCATTTACTACAAAACTAATGGGAGCAAGACTGATTATTTTTTAGATATAAACAACTTTTATTTTTACGAGAAACATATACCGTTCGTCATTTAGAGCTTGAAACACAACCACGAACCCTATACTCTATGCCTACTTTTATACACGATCATATGTTGTAGAGATCTAAAATAAAGACTGTCAAATCGTTAGGTAACTTTTGCTCTATCCTATATATAGTTGTAATACGTTAATAATTATAGAACTTCAATATAACGTTTAGGCCAGCTTGTCTGTATATAGCTATAAAACATTTGTGAACTGCTTAATTTTGGTCGCCGCTGCACCGACGCAGCTTAGCGCAAGTCTCCCTCTCTGTCTTTGCTAAAAAGTCCTCATTGAGCAGCCGCTGATGCTGTTCTTTGCGTGTAAGCACTCATCCAGACGGTTAATGGGTACGGGATTGCACTGACAGTGGGCGGTTAATGGAATGTTCATTAATGGGGCCTCGATCTCCCTCTTCTGCCCCGCGTCACATATTCACATGTCCCCTCCATCTTTCAAGGGAATGTCAGTACCCCCAAAAACACAAACACTTCTCAACAAACGCTGTGAAGAATAGAAGCCCTCATGGTGATTTGTGGTAACAGCAAGCAATTATTGCGAGTGAGAAGTGATTGTGTAGAAATCAAGCGAACTAAGAAGACGTGTTTCAAAGAAAAGTGTTAGGTAGTTGGGCGAGCGTAGGGTCGTCATCGGTGCCAATTCTAAAGGCTGTTTCACCAGGAATACGCTATTGTTTATTAGAAGCCCGTACATGAACGATATAATTTAATAATCTAAAGTGATACACTTCAAAGTATCCAACCGGAATCATCTCAATAGTAGCTTTGATGAAGTTAGATTAATTTCAACGTATTGAGTTTGCATATAGATACTGCTAATGACTGGGTTCCATATAACTTGCGCAAAAAACAATTAAATATATGAGTTTTCATTTCACATTTCTTAACGCGATCTTATATTTTTACAATATAATATAACATTACGAATAATTTATAAATTCAGTGGATTTATAATAATATCATGCGGGTTAACTTATCTGCACTGCATGAGACGTTCGTCTATATGTTCTTAATGTTTTGGCCAAATTACTAAAGTTATAGGATGAGTCTCAGACAACGCTAAAAATATTATTTTGGCATAAAAAGTTTCATCTTATTTAGCGCTTCAGGCATAATCTATTGAATGCTATCGAAAACTACAACAGCTATCAACATTAGTCTTAGGAAAAACGTCTAAAAGGATAAACGTATAATACGCGTACTTACGTTGATGCAATAGTCGCTCGTCAAAGCCAAGTTCTTCAAACTGTGTATATTGTCACATTTATTTATTGTTCATTCATTGAATTTTGTGAATATTCTGTCACCAAAGACGCATACAGCTAGGTTTTATAACAGTCGTACACATGCTATCCCCATTCGTGCAGTGCTCGTTCGCCAGTGGGCCGCCATCACTCAATGTAATCGTTTGTGAAATTTTTCATTCAGGTTCTCTCTCCCCAAAAAATGTACCCAGCAACCGTTATGTTAGCCCGCAGCAACCGGCCAGCCGCCCCAGATCTACCAAAACTACTAGGTAAGCGTACGATGATTGAAGCTATGCCCCGAACCACCTCGTAAAATCGTCTTGTCCGTTTCTGCAGCGCTCCACCTCCTTCTTCTCTCTCTGGCCAGCGTCCTTTTCCGCTTTTACTTCCTATTCCTGTCGCTCGCTCGATTTCAGTTATTGCTTGTGCGTCGCCGCCGCGGCTGCTGATTCTGCTGGCATCGACCAACGTCGCTGCCGAGGCCGCTAGCAACGCAGCGGTTGTTGTACAGTTCGCTGCGCCCCCTTGGCTTGCTGCCTTTTGCTTGAGAGTCCTCGTTCGTGAACAAACGGCGCTCGAGAAACAGATCTCCCACGTGAACTTTTCCATCTCGCGTCGTTCAAGCGGAAAATTGACCAGACGTCATAATAACATAACATACCGAATAACATAGACACTTCAGCTTGCTCGTTCCCCGCCATACGTGAACCTCCATCAGGCCAATTCTTCCGAGTCGCATGGCCAAAGTCCTCACGAAGAACCAGAGCCTGGATCTTTATGAACCGCCTCTGTTGGCCAGCTTACCAATTTCTCTTCGACTAAGACGCCTTTGTTAGCCCACCTCGATCCTGCCAAAATGTCAGGGGTCAGCAACGACAACAACAACAACAACAACAACAACAATAATATATAGCAACAATAACACATTGGCTTAGCCTGTCTGCATCGTATGCATAAATGAACGCGCTTCCGCACGATAGATGAGCAGGCCAAATATAAGGCTTTTACTACCTATACTGCCAGCTAAGGTGGAAAAAGCATGTGGCCTAAAAATTGATCTTGGAAAAGATGAATATGTCCTCTTTGCTGGTCGACTAGAGCGTTGATCAGTAAATGGACAGAGTGGTAAGTTAATTTTCGTTGAAGTTGGGTTTACAATGGTTGCCACTACTGTGGCAAACAAAAATGGGTCTAAGGAACTCGAAAGTCAACTAAACGCAAATGTTTTTTCTTCGATATCATGATGTTCAGTTCTCGTACAAGTGAATTTCAAGCACATATGCGTAATTGGGAAGAGGCGCCTTTCAAAGGAAGGAAGATGCAAGGAATGCTATTGCAATACCGAACATATTTGATACAATGAAACACTAAATAAGAAACTTAGCTTCACAAGTATGCTGTAATAATGATGACAGGTAGGAATTTTGGTTGTTAAGACAAGGATCCCTGCGGAACCCAGGCAGGGTCCAGTTGCGTTGACACTGCGAATCTGTTAATCCGTATGTTCATCATCAAAAATACCACCTTCAGTGCATCGATTATGGGCTTCGAGCAACCATCATCGTGTCCTGGATGAGCGGCGGTCACATGGGTGTTACGAAACGGACAATAGATCTTGGGTTCATTCTCAACAAAGCCGTCCTATATCGAACTATTCCGAGGGAATCTCAGACGGTCACGTCATTAGTTCAAACCTGCCATCAGGAATCCCCAGAAATGAGGAAAACTGTTCGTCGATCAATGACGGGTTATTTTCCGGACCAGGGGATATAGACTAAAGCACGCGACTACGCACACGGCTAGGGCACGTGCCAGCTTACGAGGGAAAGCCGAAAAAAGAAGTCCCGTCCTATTCCATGGACCTGGGATCTATGAATTCGCTGCTAGAAAAAGACGGAAATTGGCCCCGCCCCATCACTAAGCAGAGAACACAGTCACAGTCGCGAATACTGCTACGACAGCAAAATTTGCTTTGGGATGGCAGGGAGCCTCGTTGTTTGAGCCTGCCGTCGCGGGCTCATGCAAGGCGCCGACAATGAAGTTATGCAACTCCTTAGTCGGTTTCGGAAGGAACGAAATCGCGCCCGACACACAGGAAAACATTATACGGAAATCTGGACATGGAGTAAAATTCACTGGAGACAAGTCACAGAATGAGGCCATCGCACCTGAGAGGTGTAACTGAGTTGTAATAATGCAAGCATTATAATATCAGCCTATGAACAAATATACATCTGTAACTAAAACGGGTAAAAGCGAGCGATCGTGAAGCGCTCGACCCTGCCAGTCAATAATAAAGCTAAGCCAGTCCGCTTTACTTATATGGTTGACTTACAATTAAAACAATAGTAAGT
Organism: Varroa destructor; assembly: GCF_002443255.2. Taxonomy (NCBI): domain Eukaryota; kingdom Metazoa; phylum Arthropoda; class Arachnida; order Mesostigmata; family Varroidae; genus Varroa; species Varroa destructor. The sequence goes on along the minus strand of NW_019211455.1, from coordinate 20,469,518 downwards.
ACTGGAACAACCACCTAATCGGGAGCAACTTCAAATAAAGCCAACAAAAGCAATCTTAAGTACTTAATATCTATACATTTAAGCTAGATTAGAGACAACAACAATAGGATCGGTTTCTCCGGATTTCTTTGTTTTATCCACTTGACCTATCTTACTTATTCACAAATATTTGGTCCTAAACCCAAAATGACGCGGGTATTTCTTTTCAAGGTAGTCTACCGTCTGTGGATGATAGTAAAGCACCTTGCTGTTAGGTACTTTCATAAAAAAGGTTCAACGAATTTTTGTCACATCGTTTGGAGAACCTATCGGCGTCATGATTTTTTTTATAACGCGATTATGTTATTAACTACGTCGATAAGAGAACCGTCCTGCTAAAACTACATGTCTTGCAAAACGTTTTCAACGATGTAGAGTGCAAGAAAGCCCGAGATCATCTCCTCATAGTATTAGTTTCGTTAAAAGGAGGACCAATGATGCTTCTGGCTTACATATTGCTCCAGAAAGCGTTTTCTTTGGGATTTAAGTCCCTTCCCAATGCCCTATCTTTGTTTCCCTGCTCCTCCCTCTACATGAGAATCGTTGAATGTAGTTGCCTAGAAGGAGAAAGGACCAGAGGCCAAAAAAGTAACCAAAAAATAAGATAAACGGGTAACAATGGTTGAAGTGTCGCTCATTATGCGGAGATTGAGCCGTCACACTTGACATTGAAGGTCGGGTTGGGCCCAGTTGTCCGTAAGTAGCTTGCTATGGTTGACGAGCTGATTTCTGTTTCTTGGATGATGAGCGCCTCTATGTCGTCGAATTTTATTCGCGGCAGTCAAGCCGGTCTCAGAAATGATCGATGCAACAAGTACATCGCTTGATGTAATTATACGCATCTGCATCAGAGTAAGTTAATTTGGATACGTGGATAATACGTCTCGCTGATTCTCTGCCGACGTTCCGGGTGACAGTCCTAACACAGACAGGTTTATTTTACAGTTCTTTCAATCGCCTACCATTTCAATATATAGCGTTGCAAATATCGTATATACAACATGTAGGATATTCTGAAGGAGCCACAGGTGTGGAGAAAATTTGCTAAGGTTATTGTTATCCGTATAGCTAGAAGGGTTAGCCGTATTTGATTAAATGGACGCAGGCATATTCGACTTGTACTCCCAGGTATATATATATATATATATTGCAATGGAAAAAGGCCCTTAAGCCCTATTGGTGGTCGCTCATCCAATCATGTGGCTCAAAAAAACTACTGGTGTGTGAGCGATCATTAAATGGAATAATAGGCACCGTGTCATGATATTGATCTATTGTACATGCGTACAAATTAGTTCTAATCTACTTACTGATTGCATTTGCTTATATACCTATCTTTGTTTCGAAGCATTGAATACCGTTAAGCCTCATGGTATAGAACGCCTCATATCGTCAAAGGGCATTTTTGCAAAAAAATCTTACTCGGTCATCGGCATCGCTGCCTTAGTAATTTAAAAGCCCTCAAGGTACAATGCAAAACTAGTTTGGTATGGCCAAAACGAAAAAGCATGATTTAGCTTAGCTTCTTACTGTTTATTGGTCCACTTAGTTCGATTGCAACAATAAAATACTTAACTATATTTCGTAATCAAACGAAGCATAATGCCCTATCCCGAGACTGGCTTATACGTGATAAAGACAATAAAAATAACAACTTCGAATCCGTTTCATGTTCACAGTTGTGTCCACATACACAGTGTTTGAAATGTTTCTACATGCACCTAGATAAGGTACCAGCCCGCCTACCCTGTTTTGCACGGGACTTGAAATTCAGCGAATATTCTACAAGTGATCACTACCTTATTGTCACGTTTTTACATCTGTTACATATACGCTTTCTGTCATCTGTAGCATATTCTAGCAGTTTTCCATATACACACAACTGTATAATTTGAGTGCGTGCGCTTCATTCAGCGTGATGTTGGTTGAGTGGTCGCGCCGCTTCGCCCCTTTTTCGACCAGCAGCTGTGTAGCTTCGGCAGTAGCGGCACGCAGGCCGTGTTGTCTCGGTTAGCGTTACCGAGGTCGGGGATGCGTGGTAGTGGGTATACAAAATTAAATAACAGATATCAGTCTATCTTTATGTGTACTATTCTCTTTGCAGCAAAATCTAACAAGTCGTTTTCCTTTAGGAAGTGACGCATTCGAGAAAGAAGAATGAACTATTCCCGTGCTTGTTAGGCCTAGACGAGCAGCATTGGCGGTCGTAGGCTAGAAGCAAAAATCAAAAAATAAAAAGAAGAGTGCGCCAGGCTGGCGGGTAGGAAGTTTCCAAGCGCCAATAAAACTGGAATCACGAGAGGAAGACTCACGTCGACATCATATCGCCACACCCCAAGTTCGGTTCCAGTGGCTCCTGCCGTCGACAGGATACGCTTGAACAGCACGAATAGGAGTCCCCCTTGACACATGTGTCCCAGAAACGGACCCATCTCTGTCACTTCTGAGGGGTAAGAGGCCACCGCTAGCGTCTCTAGATTGCCCTTCTCCATTTCGGAGAGTAAACGAAATAGGCGATGCTTAAAAGCCGATAGATATAGAGGCCACGCGGACCTCTGCAGAGTCCTACGGTCTTACAGAAGTATTTCCGAGTACGTGCGTATATGTCAGGGTCGCTCGCAGGTGCTTATGCCTTAGCAGAACTAGAGGCCGGTGCTTCTCACGAACCTCTGCATGACGTGTTTCATATGCTCCAAATATTGCTATTGCCCTTGCCTGTGATGCGACGGCCTGGCACTCTACGTGAGTGCATCAGAATAGAACGTCTTACTACAACATGTAAAAGAAGGGAAGTGTCTTCAGTTTGCGGGGCCTGCTTGTCAAAGTAGGACAACTGGATCGCTCGAGGAATCAGTAAAGCAACTTGGCTATTAACTAATGGTTATCGGCGACAGTAACAGATGTACCGACAAAGTGGCTAAGGTGTGCCAAAGAGGCAGAGATCCTCACATCATTCGTATAATGCTTGACCAATGTATCATTGTCAATAACGCAGTGACATTAACAGCGGTTGCTGTGGTTAAGTGGTGCTTACAGGAAGAATGGGGAGTACAATTAAAATCGCTCCCTGTGTTGATTACTGAAGATGAAAATGCGTCGCTTGAATCATCCGTAAAATTAAGCAATGCGCCGAATTGCATTCTACATTGTACATATATTAGATATAGTGACATATATATGGACCCCAATAATTTAGTAAGATCTTCACAGCGGTGGTAGGGGTGTGATAGGAAGACTGCGTTTGTAAACACGGCGGCCAGTAAGTAAGGAGGTCATGGTACTGACATTGGCCGCAGATGATTTTGGTGACTACAATGTCACTTTGCTAAAATGAATCTGTGTGCCGCCATTGAGCTGATGAGACAGTAACGATATTTCGTTAATACAAAAACTTCAATCCGAAATAAAGCCGATATATAAAGTACAATAAACTTTATAGAATGACTGGATCTTAAATTGCCAAATAGCAACCTAGATTAATTAGCTTCTTCTTACATTTTTACAGATGATATTTATTATCGGTTAATTCTATAATACAAAATATGTATGTTTCTATTATAACACGCACAGGCTTTATCTCTAGCGTCTCCATGATACTGGACAAGCTGGCGATTCCCTGAAAATCACCGCTTCGCTTGTAAGTATACAATTGTTTCCTTAAGAATAGATCCCCACTTTAAACTGGTTACTAAGTATCGCGTCACAATAAACTCTGACCCAAGTTTTGGTGGCCGTCGTACTAGAGCGTTGGAAGACCAGAATCTTTCTCAAGTAATTCAAAAATGTAGCATGTTATTACGGTACATGTTTTCTGAGAGGAAAATACTTTGTAGCATAGGATTGACTAATGATTCTTATCGCAGATACAGCGGAAATGTGGTGCATCTGTCACTCATAAAAGTTACGCAAATGATACACACCGGAGCACTGCTTGAGGATTTGTAAGATATATGGTTTTAATTGAAGTGTAAGGCAAAGTGCAAACTGGCCAGACCCAAGCTATAGAGATGATAGCCTCGATTTTCTTAAACATTGTATTTTTTCCGTATGAAGTTACATGAGGGAATCAGCCATCAGACGAACAGTAACCTAGCGACCCTCAGGCTGATGCCTGCATTTGTGGACTGGATTTGTCGATAACGTATTGCTGAGAAAAGAAAAAGCTAAGCATAACAAGGGCTCTGTATGGGGCAAATCTGTTGGGAAGATTAGGAAAAAGAAGGGGAGGAAAAGGGTCAACACAGCAATCTTTGGTAAGCGTGGCAGAGAGAAAAAAAATAATAATAATATAATTTAAATGGTCGGAACCTTCTAATAAACATCATTGTAATTAATCTGACAATAGAACACTTGTATAATACCAACTATCACGGTTCATATAATGATTGAAAACTCGATTGATGAAAAGACTAACCAGGCTTTTGAGACAAATTCTAAGCAAGTTAACATTGGCGAACTAATAACACCAAGGTACCGAGGATATATTAGTGTCCAAAGTTCTTTATCTCAGAATTAGAGTATAACTCAGTAAGCCTGCTCGACGAATGCAAACCCAAATGCAAAATTTTCCATATTGCAGCTTCGGGAGAATTGTCTCAAACCTGGCTTTGTCTATGGCCGACATTCTCGCCGTAGTTAATTTAAGTTAGATAATTACATATTGAGTTTTACAAATGAAAGAAACTTAGAACGTTAGTGATAAGCTGAATAGGGGCGGCTGGCAATGCGAATCAGATCTAACAGAACGGTATAAATATAAATTTGCCATATAAAACGCAAATACTTATATATTGTATGAACACACTTAGCGAAATATGAATTCTAGCGTTATCTGCATCATTTTCTGTATCGAATTTTCGAAGAGGGCAAAAAGGAAATAAAGAATTAACTTAAAGAGAGGCTTAGCTTAAAAAAGACTTAAAAAAGGCTTAGCTGAGATTTTTGACTTCTCTGAGCAGGCCCTGTTGGCGTTCCTACGGTCGTCACAACGGGTCACGAGCTTTCAATCAACTTCAGTGAATTTAAATGTTTGCTAAAGGTATGTGCGGAACCGGCGTCGCTATTCTAACGGTTCGAACCAATAAGCGAAGTTTTAACAATTACTGGGCTGGACAAGATAATTATGTCGAAGCCCTGGTACGTATTAGGTCAAGATAATTTGTGCGTATAATTATTTTGTTTATAAAATGTTTGGAAATATATTCACTTTATAGCGACATCAAAATGCACCTCATCGAGTTTTGAGCATACGTAAACGACGTCCTTTTCGGTGATTCTAATAATATTCCATAAGCTCTATAGTTTTTTTTTAATTAGATTTTTCACTAAAGGTCTTATATACTATACTGCAAGGGCTTAAAGGAGTTGAGATCACTTATCTGGTGGCTCATAGATGAGTCTGAGAATTTCCTTAACGCTCCGTTGGATACATATTACCATATCGATAAATAGCTAGGTTCAGGGTCTTGAGTACGTTTCTTCGGTAACGGAAGTCCTTCGCTCCAAATGTTTACCATGTAAGCTTCGAGAAGGTATTACGTGGTATTAACAACCAATAGCCTAGGTTGTTACTGAAATGTTAGGAAATCGTCATTGAATTTAAGGAACTGCATCAGCTGCGTGGATAATAGTTGGATTGTTTCAGTCACGTTGCTCGCCTGCAATGCGACGGACTTACGTAAACCGGCGGAACGTAAATCACCTTCCAGGCCACATCTATCTTTAAAAAAAACACTATTGAAATTTTGATAATTTTTTACCTTAGAATTAAATCTAGCGTCCTCTTACATTAACATCCAAAATAACTGTATGCAAAAGTGCGATGAGCTTTAGCTCTTTTTTTTTCCCTAATTATTACTTTCAAATGTTATTTTAGCATAGTAATAATAATAATCAACTCCGTTGCCTGAGCTTTTTATCAGCAAGCTATCACTGACAAGCTGCTACCATTAACACAAATAAAGTGGAAAATTCTCTAAAACGGCTCTATGGCCTGCGCCGCACTCTAACAAGCGCGTGAGGACCTCAATTAGGTCACACCGATACAATTAACAAGAAAACAGGGTCGATATTGCTACATCCCACTAAACTACTTATGTCAGGCACCACTGTTAAGTACCACACTTTAACTGGGCAGAAAAGGGTGAAATCGAGGAAAGAGATATCTGATGAGTAAAATCTTGAATGACTGGAAAATCTTCTTGGAGCAATCAATAGGAGAGCTGTAAGTTATAAGGAGTGGATAATATGGGATATGATAAAGCAACTGGCAAAGAAAATCTTTACTGATCAGTGTGGTCAAGGTTGAGGACTCAGACTGTAGTCCGACGAAGCATGCTGCGAAGATTTAGACCAGTCAGATTTCTTCAAGATCGAATGGTAAGCAAAGAGACAGAAGCGAAGTTTACGGAATTAAAGGACACCGAAAAGAGTGTTCTATACTTAAGCTCAAGACTATGGATGAGCACTTGGATGAGGTGAGTCATGCCAGTTGTACTCAAATTGTTTTTTGTCATGAGCAGCTGTTCCATAGAAACTCTAATGGTTTTTATTAGAATAATTATCCTCTAGTTATCCTTTCATGAACAGCAATTTAATAACGAGCATTTGGGGACCATCACGAAACTACAGCCATCTGCAAAAATTTGTTTTTACTGCTACCGATGTTCTAAGACATTTTGCCTAGAACATCTGTCTTGACTGTGTCCGACCGGAAAAGTAGAGGATCGAGACGTCGCGTTTGTTCGTTCAAAATCTGGCCACGTTTTCATGCAACTTATTAAGCATATGATAAACACGATCCGTCCTCCTTGATTTAAATGCACGATTTGCATCACCCTCGAATACTTGCAAGCCTGCCAACTTCTGAGAAACAGGCCTACCTGATATTTCCACACGTTTTTTTGTACTACACCAGTGTTCAAAAAACACCAACTATGACAAGAATCAATGTTAATGTAATTTTTGATAAACCATAATTTCTTACCATCCATTGGTGTTTTTCTTTTTCTTTAGACTATGGATGTGTTATCAGCGACCGGCTTTAAGGACGGCAGGATCCATTTGAAGGATGTTTCAAAACCTATCACACTATCATTATGGCTGTCGTTAAGCTTTAAATAAAGTGGGCTCTGACTATTTGGCGTAGGCATGTTTGCATGTTTCCAGCAAGTACACATGGAAATGCTTATTGTTGTCATAAGACATCTCTAGGAGTTTGTAAGATTTTACCGTTGATGGATCGTCATTTTTAAATCGAGCGGCTATCAGAGTCGCCCAGGGAGGGCTTTCCGCTTGCCGAGCCAATGTTGACGCCCTCCGATAAGCAATATCTTCACGGATCTTTCGACGACACTACGGCTTATCTGTCATATATTTGCTTATATAGTCATACAGTGGTCTTTTCTCATTGTTGCTAAGCAAACTGGGAGCAGACTAAGTAGAGCTTTCGTCGATACGTCCTCAGTGATTTCATTCGAGTTTTCGCCTTGTCTTAAGATGTATTTACGACTGTGACATTTATGCGCCGGGCGTTATTCTACTAACTAATTTTAAGGGTGCGAATGGATAATTTATAAAACATCTAAAATTTAGCCAAATCAAAATTCGATATTATTTCGCTCATATGTATCCGCGATACTTTTCTCTATGAGCAAACCAAAAATAAACCGTGTACACAAAAAGCTACCAACTTTAACGCTTCAGTCTCTCCGATTGCTTTTTACACCTAGCTTACGTTTCCGATACTAGCAGATTACTACCTTCAAATTCAGGTAATGTTAGATTAACTTTTTCGTGATTTTGCACCCAAGCATTTTCGACTCGAAAATCGCGTGTTTTTATCTGTTACTATAAGATTGTGCAAATTTCTGACAGAAATGCGAGAGTTCGGCATTGGAATTGGTTAACTTGAGGTAGGAAAACGGCGATAACTGATGGCATTCAAGAAGCATATGTTGTTTCTCGCCGTCACAACCTTTGCCGTTGGAGTAGCTTAGGACACAATGACAGGAGCCGTGAAATGTCCTCGTACTCACCTGTAATCTGGCTATGCATCTCTCTGCCTGCGTCTCATTCTCTTCTCACTGTAGATACAGTGCCTTATGAGAAAGAACTTCGTAAAAACGTTCTGCGCGGATCTGATGATTCGATCGATGCAAAATTAGCTTCTGCTGATAGTCTCACTACCGCACCCAAAACAGGCAACTCTTGCCGTGGCTTTTCTTTTTGGGCCTTCTAGAGACACGTCACATATGGCCATTGTAGCATCAGCATATAACCTTGAAGACATGTATATACTCAAATAATTCACGTACTATTGAAAGCGTCTTCGGAATAATTGAGAAAAACAGAGCTATCTTACAAGAAGTACGCATTGCTTGAAAATTTATACGAGGTCATGTTTTCTATAACAGGCTGTTTAGCAATTGGTCACAGACGTCTTTTTCAGTTACTTACAACGTATAGTTTTGCTAAGATAATTGTCTACACTCATAACCCGTATCAGGTCAATTCTTGGAAGGGACGACCAGAATTTCAAGCTTTTTAAATTTTTTTCCACCGGCAAGACTCATTCAGCAAACAGAGCACGCACGCGATTGTCACCCTTGCTTTAGATATGATTTTAATAGACCTTATGGCCAGCCGGTGGTCAGCTGCAGACCAGTAACTGGTAGCTCGGACTTCCTGAACATCTCTTACGTAGACTATCTTTATTTTGCATCCTCGTTTACTTGAACTAGAGCGAACGTGTCATTTGCGGACGAGACAGATCTATAATTAGAAAAAATTATCTGTTAACTTGAGATATATAATACGAAATATAACGTCCTATTCTGACGTGGGTCAGAACGCTGCTTATTCGTACATGTATATTGCCATTATAATAGGTGGAAAGATAAAAAATAATTGTCGAAATGTCGCCTCCCATACTATACTGGATGAAAGAAATGAAAATTATCTCCTTTTGAAAATAAAATTATATCATAAGCGAATAGTGACACATCGGATGTTGTTGCTCGTTTCTTGACATGGGTCAAAGCCACTGATGAATAGGCTGCTGATTTAGGAGGTTTAAGCCAGGATTCTTGCAGGAAATAATGAATTCAACTTGTCCAACTTGAAAAACTGGTCACGCACATAAATCTTACGTGTCCTCACATACAACAGAGATAGTTCACTATCTGGGTCTATTCCGCATAAGAAAGTAAAGCACACGTCAGTAGTTTATGATTATATGGGTTAGTTTTTTGGTACTTGAAAGATTTTTTGAGCTAGTGTTTATATGCGTTTTCTATTCCCTTTTCCCGGTACACGACCCATTGATAGTGTATTGCTTCTCGTCTTAAGCATTTCGTAATCATCTATATGATAGCTGGTTTTATAATCATCATTTTTGCTGTTTGCTTCTGTGACGTTTTTGTTGTTAGCGTTTTGTTCCTTTCTTGTTATTTGCCCTGTACTGCAGACTGATGAAGCATATTATCGCAAGCAGGTTCAATCAGTTGCTACACGCAGCCGTTGTCCCATGGTTGTTACTTGGTGTTTCAATCAACTGAATCGTATGCTGCTGTAGCTACAGTTGAAGCCGCTGAAGTGTTCGAAGACCGAACGCAGTTGCTAATCTGCCCTACATTTTAAGTATAAGGCTGTTTACAAGCATGTCAACGTAATACAGTATGGTTCGGTTTAATGATCTCGCTTCTATATCCACCGTAAATGTTCGTGTCCTCGGGATAGTTGGCCTATTCCAGTTTACTACATTGGTGATGATGTTAATAATACAGTCGTAGATTCGAGTTAATATGATTAAGTGTTACTGGAAAGTAAGCTCCTTTGTGTTTCCTGGACGCTACTTGGTGCGTCGATGCCGAGTTCCGGGGAAGCGGGCGCTAATGACCATCAGGACGGATTGATCTTTAATAATAAGCCAATATCATACATTTTGATGGTGACTTGGTACACGGGCAGTTGCGATGACATCTTGATGATAGCTTTTGCATCCGCTACGTGGACTTAATTTGACTATTAAATGATGTGTCATTCATTCCGCAAATCGTTGGAGTAAGGGACGCCACCGTGAAAACAGTCATCCATCGAGAAAGTAGGCCCAGTTGTCGTATTACAGTAACGTGGAGTACCATGATAAAGGTACTCGGATGCACCGGTAAAATGATTGAGGACTCATACGGAAAACGAAGACGCTTAACTCACGAACTGTAATAACGTTCACAGTCAACTAGAATAAATGAGCTGATAAATTTATCACTGTTTCATGTATAGCTGTAAACTTCATATATTTCGTAATATGCTAGGTATTATACAAAGGCGTCGACGCGTAATAACCTTTTAAGGTCTGTAGCAGGCCATAAAAGTATCCTGCACAATGACCTCACGCGTATTAGGAGTGACTCACGGTTTCTTACGCATTTCTTCTACCAATAGGCTTATTCAACCGTAACAGCGAGGAACATGCAGAAGGTCGGCATTGTTGTAAAGATGATTAGTTTGGTATAACTATTCCTGACAAGCTGAGTTACGTAACATTTAACACAGTGCTTTAGAAACTCCGTTCAAATAAAGCAACTCGAGTGTACTGAAGAATCAGATAATAACAGAAATGTAATAACGAAAAAAGAAGACTGATCAGGAAGAATTTAACAATATAAACGATTTTTGAAGCTTAAAGCGGTACGAACACAGTGGAAAAAAAAGCACTTACAAAAAAAATAGATAACTTTTACGATAGGACCCCAAGCTGAATGAAATCGCAATTTGGGTTGCTTGCATACCCTGGCAGGCGATACAGATGAACTCCAGAGAGGAACAAATATTGCAACTATTCTATGAGCTATGCGTTCCTGTTGGCGGAGAACAGATAGACTACTTCCCAACGAACGAAAGAATTGATAATCTTCATGAGGTTTATGAGCATTGAAATGCTTGCATCCAAGGAAAGCATTTCCACTAGGTACAATATGAAAAAAAAACAAACTTAACTGGGTCTGCAGAATTAAAGGACCACAACCTGACATACTTTACAGGTCTGACATAAAACTCTTAGCGATGGGATTCGCCCACTGGGTAGATGAAGACTACTTCGAGCCATTCAAATAGTGTCCCAGTAGAAATTGGCAAAAATCCTGTCAACAATAATAGACTCATTCTGACAAAAAAAAACTGAATATGAAGTCAACATTTTAAACAGTATTTACTAAACGGAAAAAGGCTTATCATCGCCAGCTTGTTTCTACGACGACAACTAACTCAGGATGCGTGTGTACGCTAAGCCGGCAAATTTACGCTATTGAACACGCGGCTTCAGCGGAAAGCTAAGTGTCCGTTGCTTTGAAACAAGGCCAAACGAGCAACTGTTCATTCGATGGTGGATATGGGAAATATATTGGTGCTCATTTATATTGCCGATACTAATAGTATCGATGTGACTCTACATCATTATGCATTGAGGACACAAATGTAAAAGCACTTCCATTGCTTTAATAGACCAGCCATGGTGTCAATACCCAATAACTATCTAGCAAGATAGACATAGCTAAAGTACCGATTGTTAATCGTTTGCACGAAAACGTAAGTACAAAATAACGTATCCGGATCATTGATTGAATCATCACAATATAGTATTGTCGCAGCTAGGTCCGACATTTGTTTCGCTTTAATTTTCTGCGCGTAGTTTTTCGAACTGGAACCGTAGCACACATCGGACAAGAGCCCTTAAGACACTCAAGTATCCCAAAGGTATTCAGGATCTTGTCCTTTTGTACACGGTAAAGGGTAAAAAACTTCGAAAGTTTATTAACAACCGAGTCTGAGCTGAACTGCAGCTTGCTCCGCCTAGGCGTTCAGTCGACCTCTTTCTAGGATATTTATACGATTACTACAGATAGCAATGGGGCAAGCGTTTCTTGACAGATATGTATTGCTTGTATACATATCGTTCGAATGTCAAACAAAGATAGCCCTGAAGCTATCAAGATTTTCTTGCCCCACCCTATACATAGTATACTATATCATGTAAAATTTACGTTTTCCCATTGCAAGACCTCTGTTGACAACAGATAAAACTACAATCGCGATCATCACTGCTGGGACCAAGCGAGTGTAGCCATTTTATGAAGTCATGAAGTGAACTAGCTTCGATTAGAGCACATAGGGAAATTTAGATTTTTATAATACGATATTTTTGTCAACCCAAGGAAAAAGGTCACCGAAACTGTTGAAGCCGTAGTTTTTGAGGTGGTCCGAACATAAATCTTTACTAGAGTTTAGGCGTAAAATATTTACGCAATAATATTGACAAATCTAGAGTCATCCTAAAGAAATTCGTTGTTCTAAGTGAACCCTAGGACTACACCCCTGATTTTTGGTATTGCGACACAGCCTAACACGTATTAACAACAGATGGCATAGTTCAATCGGGGCCTGTTTTCAAAAAGGTGCATCCGACAGTTTGTATAACGCTAGTTGATTCCGATTTGTAGTGTAAGTAGGTATCTGTGATATAGTTAACTGAACATAGTCGAACGATCAAAGCGAGATGAACTTCTATGCTTCGCAAATAGTAGAATCAATTAGTTTCTACACTTTTTATGGGTTTGGCATGGCTTTAGCAAAACCTGCATTTGCTTACGTGTATCGTAACCCCGAGGAGTGACCTCAGAGGCCATATAGACGACTGGTTGGCGCACAGAGACTTGAACAGTCACTAGCTATTCAAATCCCTCTATGGGTTACCCAAAAATTTACTAGTGATCATTTTCCATTCATCCTAAGAGTATTCAATACGATCATTTTAAAGCTCTTCCTAAAGATGCCGGCAAGTATAGAGTCACGATATTATACGCATCTCACGCGATTACTCAGGTGTAATTTACGCTTTTAGATCTGATTTCACGCTCGAGCAGTGCTTCAAAAATAGGTTCCTTGCGTTTTTCGCAATTGACAATTCCTACAGATGGCCTGAGTTATAATTAGTTCATCGGAATCGTAATATGGTAATAATGCGTTCTAACGCTGACGCCGGCGTATGTTGTCACGGGTCATATCCCGTCTCTAGGCATGATGACGAATCCAATCATATTGACTCAGCGCAGTCACTATTTCCGCCGCTGAACGGAGCTCATGGGCCTTGGAACACCCCATAATGGTCTGCACTCCGGCTGATAAGTCAACGAACCAGCTAACGCGAGTACGCTGTACCTTCGTGGCTTTTTGAACTGCCTTCCGAATTTCGTTGCCTGCGATGGAGATAAAGTGTTCGAGTAGAATTTCATATAAAGCTAGGAGCGTAATATATTATCAATCGATTGGACAATCCCATAGCTCTTCGTCATCATTAGCGGCAAACAGCTATTACAGACAATGGCATTCAGTATACTACTATTATGACCACACTTTCCACGCGCCGACGAAGCCTGTCAGGATATCATTGTCCCTCAATAGATCGTACAACTATCACTTACATTCGAGAACATACGACGCAGTCCAAGTATTGTTCAGTTAGTGGCAACCCGTTAACGTTTGCCGGCCGTGAGTGCTAGGGCGACGTGCGTGATGACTCAGGTCCTATTGCTTGGCACCCGTGACGGCCTGGACTGTCCCTAGACGTCAATAAATCTGTGGGAGGTGGAGCAGCTGGAGTAGCAGCACTAGCTAAATAGTTCGTAGTCGGCGAGTTTAGGAGTGACCGGTATGCAGTATTTGGTTGCGCGGGTAGCATGGATATTGGTAGCACTTGACTCGTTTCGAAGGACGAGGAAAGGACTTAAGAAGAAGGATGAGAAGGTGGAGAAGCCCTCAGACAGGGGCACAAAGGAGCTTTGAATGGAACATTCAGCGGATACACGAATAGACGTATCAATGGGATGGAAGTTCTTTCCCATCGACTCACTTCGTCTTTCCTCTCTCCAGGGATTTACGGAGTGTTTTTGGCTGATAGCGAACGATCAACGTAGTTCGGTCGGGACTGCTTGCGTACGGCCCTACTGTCTAGGAACTCCATGAGCGCGTGCGCATAGATATATAGCTACAGCAGACTACTAGCTAAGAAACTGGACTATTGCTCTCTCGGTTTTTAGGACTTGTAGTTCTTTGTATCACAGAGGGCCGAAGAGGAGGCGCAAGACCAACTGGTGTAGGACAAATCAGTCCATGTTGACTTAGTCTGAGTTTCGTCGAGGTGGCCGTTCCGGTCGTTGTCGTTTTTGGAGATTGATAGCATTTGTCGTGGTATGAACACCAGGACACGCTGGACTCACGCTGAGCTCACACAGCCAAGGAATTCGACTAGTCACTCTTCCCGAGTCATCACACGTACTCACACTAGGGCCTAGGATCATTGGCTCATTCTGGAAAAGGTTGAACTTTGAAGGTCTAGAGTGATCTTTCCGGTGATCGCATTAAAATACCGGTTTGTTGGTCTTTTGGAAGGCAGTTGTTGGGAGCGCCACAGCCAGGCAGGGCACTGAGGGAGTCACACTTAAAGTACTCATGTCTAGAGCTAAAAGATGAATGGTCATTCTAAGAATTCAAGTAACGAACGATATAAGTTAAATACACAAAGTGTAACATCTGTAGAGTACTGTTATCAATCCGACTGATGTGGGGTGCTTCATTGAAATTGCTTCTACAGAGAGATGAAGCCTTCCATCTTTTACATTATGCACGACTATATAGAATAAATGTTTCGCAACTATTTAAATATTATTATATTGATTCCTTTCTTAGAGTTTGCGAGTATATGTGTGCTTCATTTCGGGTCAATAATTCCGCGTAATTTTTCTGATCTCACTCTTCGCATCTCTTCCATGTACACATAAACATCTACTGTGTACATGGAAAAGTGACTGGTTTAGTGTTTGACTGGACACTGTAGCTTCGTAACGGTGGTACTTCTACATCGAATCAAGTGCCTGGTTCTGGAGAGTGTTGTGAAATCACCGCGTTTGAAGTACTATGTGTTATCGAAATCGCGTATATAATTTCTATACAAAAACTCAACACATAAAAAAAGTGTTCACAACTGATGTCCCTGAACGTGCCCAATCTATGGTGGAAAACTTTGTTCACTTCAAACAGATTTCGGATCTAGTAATGCGTCGCTCCACACCAAATTCTGCTTCATCTAAGTTCGTATTCTGTAAACGAAATCCATTGATATATGGTATGAGGATGCGGGAATTACGGCGAAACGAAATGTGTTGTTTCTAGGTAAAACACGATTAATCCGAGAAAACTTTACCGAAAAACTGAAAGATTTTAGGCAGGCCAAGCCAAGAAAAAACGACCTAAGCAGATGGCATCAGTGTCTGCCGACAAGATGTCAAAAGGTGACCTTTTCCACTACGAAATGAGTTGCTCTTATTTGGGCCAACGTCAGCTTGCAAAAACAAACGCGCCCACTTAAAATACGTAAAGTGGACGGAAGATATATACATTCGTTCCATTCCTGCGGTAGATCGATCTCGGTGTTGTTATTTCTCTTTTTACTCCTAATTAGCTAACTTCTAAGACAACCTTATGATAAAAGTTGCACTATATCAATCGTTCACCAAGCTAATATAATTATATAAATATATCTGTATATTTTTTTCTTATACGCAGTCTGATAACGAAAAGGTAAACTAACTGCTTTCACCATGTGTTGTTCCACATGAAGTACGCAACCGTGTACAAACTTTCTATTCTGCTTTCTCATTCCGTACAGATATATATATATATATATAGTATTCGAATATATATTTAAAAGTAAAGCAAGAGATTAACGAAGAGCTGAGTTTAACCTGTAGTCGTAATGCCATTGGTTAGCTGTTAAGTCGAGAGACGTTTTCTTCCAGCTGTCACTCTGCGAGAGCCGCTCGTGATGCTAACCCGGTTGACAGGACAAGCAAATCGAACAGGTATTGAGCATTGCATTTACCAGAGAGTTGCCCCCAGGCGAGCCCATATTGACTTGGGCGAAGCTGACGAATGCCGGCCGGAAGATTCAGTGACCGAACTAATCAGACAACAAACAAAGGTGGATATGTAGAAATGACTATTAATAGGTTTCTATATATATATACACACACAACTGGCGGCCAAGCGCCGTCTAAAGCGAGTCCGACCGGCTGCATTTCTTCACGAATAAACAGATCGATTCTTGTCGGATGCCATGAGACCAACCGAATGTAATTGTCTATAGCAGTTAGCAAAGGACACTTTGGCTTCTTGCTGACCCATGTCGTACCTCGAATTCAGAATTAGCTTTGGTCAGAGAAAGGCAGGTGAAGTATTCACCAAGGTAAAAAATCGACGGGACAAAAAGATCCGGAACGGATCGTTAATTACAGTAGCTTCATGCAGTTTGGATAACGCTTAGTAAATCTTTGGACAATGTCTAATAATAATTTGGACCCTAAGGCACATCAGGGAATGATTAGCTTAATTTCCTATAGTCAGCTGTAATATGAATGAAATGAGGAAAACGACGCATTGGAATTTTAGCACTGGCCGATGTTACATAATCTGATTTAACAGGCACCCTTCAGCCTATTCGTTAGGCGTAACCTTAGCGATGGATTTCAACACGTTATTGGATGCATAGTTTATTCTTTCGCTGCACAGTATCTGCTATCTGATGATGTTGCGAAGAGATCCGAATCAGTAGACTGTTACAGTTAGGTTTTCGCCGAAAGCGTACATCGTTGCAAAATCACCCCCTCAAGCCGAAGTGAGTAATCAAACGACGATTGGGACCAGCAAATAAGTTAGAGAAACACTTCGTTGTGTTTCTAAATTGGATGAATCAAATTAATTCATAGCTAAATTGACGTGGATCGGAGCCCGTTTGACTGCGGCCACCCTAACTCACCGACTCCACATAAACACTACACATAATTTCGGATTCTTCTTCGTTCCCCCGATTACTTTTTAGATATACGAGCAACCCAGAACTGTGGTGAGGCGGTGGAACGGCTATCCACTCAAATGAGTCTGGAAGGGCAGGAAATTGGAAAACGTTGAAATGCATAATCTTAACGTCCAACGTTCTACACAGATTGCCTTATTTATCGACTAATGGGGTATCAATGAATCCAATGGAACGAGCAGGGCTGAGAGCTAGCACGGAAGGCAAATAGAATTGATTGGGCCGACGGTTTGAGGTTTAGCCCAGTTTAGAAGACAAATGTAACAATCAGCCACTAAGCTTAATTTAATTTCTTTTACAATCCTGTATATAAAGAATATCTGATAATTTATCATTAAACCACGACTATTCAATAGTTTTCCGAGTCGCGAAGCAGAAAGCGTACTACAGTGTGCAACGAACGTATGATATACGTAGAAGATTAATTAAGCTAGGTCGATCTTCGACAAATCTCTATGTATACTTTATAAACAATGGTCCATCGCCGTTCGACTTCATCCATGAGGCCATAAGCACTCTAATAGTGACAAACTAATTCTGAGATCGCTTTGAATAATTGATTAGTAAATTACAAGATCAACACATGACAGGACAAACGAACGCTGATAAGGTGTGCATAGTACACGATTCGAATAGGGGATCAATGTTCCCGCTACTACAATATTGAAATTTGACAATGTTCCTCGATTGATAATGCACCTATTCGTACGAAGGCTGCGTATACATCCCGGATCAAGCCTTACCAATAGGACACTCGACAAATGACTTTTAGCCGTGTTTCATTAGAGCTACGGCGAGGTTATGTTTCTCAGTGTACGAAGTACCGCTTTACTATCGGTAGCTATAGACCCACGTGCAGGTTACGGGTCTGTCAGGGTTGTTGACAAAACGACACGGAGACAACGTTTACAGAACGATTTCCTTAATTAGGTGATGTCAGTGATGAAGAAGCCCTGCCCGATATGGTGTACTTTCTAGACTTTATATATATACGTAGTAAGTCTCTGATGCTGCCGTTATCTCTGCTGTTAACATTCTGTATGACGCTGTTTATTCTACGTAGATTGTTTTATATGAACATTCTGTGTATGATAAAAAAAAGTTTATTGTGTATTCTTTATGGGGCTAAAATAAAATGCACAGCCGGGGGCTCTGGTGTCCGCGTCAGAACAATGATAGAATCGTTCATAGTTCCTTGACGCTTTCAAAAAAATATTATTAATTAGATCATGATAATACTGGACAATAGCTATGTCTAATATGAAAGACTTTATTTGTGCTCTGGCTTCCAAAAGTTCTGATGCCCGACCGACTAGTAATGCTTTCATCCATTGCTATCAGGCTAGCTGGCGGAATTAAATTTAATAAACGACTCTCGCATTTTGCTCATGGAAGATTAGGTATTAATAAAGCTAGAATAGGTTGTTATCTTGCCTATTTACGTCTGAATGCGTTTGTGATTTCTCGTCTATATATTGCGCTGTTTTTACAGCAGCTAGAAAAACTATGGCATATGAACAAGCCATTAAAGGTAATCTACACACA
Source organism: Varroa destructor (assembly GCF_002443255.2). Taxonomy (NCBI): domain Eukaryota; kingdom Metazoa; phylum Arthropoda; class Arachnida; order Mesostigmata; family Varroidae; genus Varroa; species Varroa destructor. The sequence goes on along the minus strand of NW_019211455.1, from coordinate 20,451,010 downwards.
CGAAATAATCGATCGCAATGAGTAGGCACGCACTGAAGTTTTCCGGCACAAGGCGAAATTACCCGGTGTAGTGAACGTACAGACGTCACATGCACTCTGCACGTCAGCTCTGCACGGGCAGCATGCAGAGCCGTCCTATCTCCGCTACAACGACTCGAGCTATTGTGTCACGATGGCCACAATGATTCTTCCTCTTGTTCCTATAGTGGTAATACGATAAGTCTATGCACATGTCAGACCGTACTTAAAACAACGTTCAGCAGCGGCAACGGCGGCAGCAAAAACAACGACAAAAATCCATTGCGTACAGGTTCTTCATATGTAGTCAGTCGGGGTACGCGTCTTGCCACCAAACCTACGTTGTATCCTACTTCATACTAGCACCATAAGGTTGAATAGACCCTATCACGATTGGTCGGCTGGCGAGACAAGCGATTAGGCAAGATAGCAGCCAAGTTCGTAACGTCGTAATGGTACAGGGTGGACGTCTTAGGAAATCTGTTTTTTATGGGGTAGTCGGTATGCGTCGCTTCCTTGCACCAAAAATGCCCGGCAGTTACACGGAGCCTGTTTAGATATTCCGATCGAGACTTTCTACAGCAGCCGAGTACAGTTGTGTGATTAACACTGTGTTTGTCCGCACAAAAAGTAACTGATTTACCCTGGCAGACAAGGACATGATGTTTCGTAAAGATATTTAAGACCCTCATACTTTTGTGCACGATTAAATGTATTTTACTAATTCCGCCTTTTTCTTATATATTTGCAAGGAATAGTTAAGTAATAATTTACGCTGTCTGATCACATATCTATTACTCGTAATCATGACAATACCTGAAAAGCCTGTTATAATTAGATGTAACGAAATAAGATTAATCATAATATATATTATAACAAATAAGATTTTACGGCCAAAACATTCATGCTACGTTTCAATGAATAGTGCTCGCTTTTGTGAGTTTCCTACTTTCGACCGTATCAGAAAATACACGAAAGCTAAACCAACTTCTCAGTGAAGAGGACAACCAATGCCGGCCGCATATGTTAAGGCTATGATAGGCTTTATAGCAGCTATGTTAGTAGGTGGTTTTGGATGCGCGAGCCTATCATAGCATGCTTTCCAAACAACAATCGTAGATTAGAATTTTATAACGTATTGTATTAATTAAAGGCAACATAAAAGGTAAGTGGCAATTGAATTACGTGAGCGATTGAGCTATATAATTGTCTAACTTTTTCACAATACGACCACAGTGTACATGAGCCTTGATACTACCTGCATCTTCCACGGATTAGTCAGCGCTAGACGTCAGCGTTCAGTGTTTATTAATGGTAAACGATTTTTAAGATTTCTTTCCCGCCTATTTCTTTGCGGTTTCGTTAGCTACGTTTGGCGGTCTTTGTAAAACTTTCCCCCTGCAATCTACAACACAATGCTGAACGAATAAACAACGTCTACGTTAATGAGTCCCATGAGAGGGGGAAATGGGGCTGAGGTTGAAGCTAGCGGGAACTCTAAGCTTATCCGATTCGTAATCGCGTCATAAAACCAAATACGCCATCAACTAAGCGATTCACCTACCGACGTGAATGCAAATCTATCGGTCGATTGACTGTTGTATCGTGTATGCGCTAGGCAGCGGCCAATACGGCATTTACCCGAAGAACACGATTTGGGACGAACTTTCTCGTTCGACCCTTGCCAACCTCATGCGCCCATCTCCGCTCGCTTTGACTCTTGCTACGAGTCTCATGAACGAGGTGCATTAGCTGATATGTAGGCACTGCTGGCATTTCGTACATTGAAAAGCTGGCGACGACTCACTGTAGCATAATATCCAGCAATAAAGTGCGTACACGTCAACGGACATTGATTTGACAGGGAGACGAAGGGGAGGTGTAATCGCGAATCGACGCCAGATGGCGCCCATATAATTTAGCTTTACGGCACAAATTACTGATAGCAATAGGTATACACGTAGCGACGGAGGCCAGCAAACGAATACGTTAGGACAGAAACATATATAAATCGCATCGAAAGTAGTAACTCAGCTCTGTGTAAAATTGTTCCATGCACACAGATGGAGCCCTGTGTACCCATGGCGATTTAGAGAGCCTTTAAAGAATGTTGACGACGACAATAATGACGGTAGAGCCGAAGCCGGACATAGTAAGGCCGTCAGTATTTAGTCAATAACAACGTAATGATTTGCTGCGCTACGAGCACAGACAATATAATAGGTAGATTCTACTACATTCTGCTGATAGTAGAATACAGTTCAGCACGTGGGTCGCCTGATGGCGTTGTGGTAGCATGTCAGCCTTCTACACCTAGGGACAGGCAAGGTTGTTTGATTTAAAACTGGGTTTAATCACAGTTTTTTTGGGCCAGCCGCCAACGGCAAAGCGTAAAACTCGGAACATTTATTAGCACGCGTACTCCAGCACCTAAATAACTATAAAGGGTAATGAACATTGTGCGATCCAACTTGCTGCCGTCATCGCTTTTTCTTTGGTGGTGATAAACGCATTTTGTGTAGCCGTCGGCATCGAGTTGACGTCGTACCCAGTGCCTAGCAGGGCTCACTGGTATAACAGCAGCAGCAGCAGCAGCAGTAAACATGGTATCGAAGAACAACTGAAAGCTAGCTTCAGGCATGAAACCGAGAAAGCACGTAGGCCCTCGCTCGCTGGCTGGCTGGCTCTTGGCTGCAGAGGCAGAACCAACTTCGTTTAGGCCTGCGATCATCATCGTTTCCGTATCCCCAAGTGACCAAAAGTCGTCCGAAGCGGTTTCATCACCGAAAACTTGTGTAACCCCCATTCCTGTTAAATGCTATCCAGCGCTCGCCTGCCCATTTGGTCCGCCGCTTTTAAACGTTTTCGTTCGCATCAGAGAGCAATAGCAGCGGAGGTTGACTGATCCCGTTTCTCCACAAGCGTGTGGGTCGATTGTCTGCCCCCCAGATATATGTACAGGGACGAAGGGGTCTGAGCTAAGCGAGTAGTAGTACTAGCGTCGCTGATGGTACCCCGAGTAGTGTGGACCGCCCCTACAACTTCACGTTTTCTCTTAATGGCTAGCGCTCTAGCAGTGCTTTTATGGCTGGCCTCATAGGCTGGCGGTGAGACATAGGTAAGATTTTGACTGACCACAGCGGCCCGGCGGTTTCGTTGTACTGCCGCTCTGTGGGATCTACGCAGGGGTCTAGCATTAACGTGTACCGTATAACAAAAGTCCGTGTTTATAGTTCTGCTTACAATCGTTAATATGCTGACGACAAATCAGACACATGCGAACATGCTATGTATAGTCGTGTCAGCCAATTAAGAGATGCATACTGTAGGCGTTAGTACTGCCATTGCGTTTTTGATCAATAAGACAACTCCGTGCGGTTATCATGGAATCTAGTCGCTCAACGAGGAATGCGTTAATCAGTGAGATATAAAAAAGGAAGATCGATGTTGAAAAGACCAAGAGAAACATGTCTTTCAATGGACCAAGAACTACTTTGATAGGGAAAAATAGTTAGCGGGCGTGCTAAGCCTCGTAAGCTATCAATATGGGACCATTTCTTGACAAAATTTCCCAACTGTAGTCTAAGTATTTTATTGCCGGGATAGTTTTTGCAAAAATTCATTATATAATCATATATTGATTGAATATTTTTTACTTCGATTAACGGCGGTGACTTATCGCTGATGTGAGAATTAGAGGTGAGATCAAAGCCATTAATCGATATACATGAAAATTCATTCTTAAAGCGTATATTAATTATGTCGTCCCTTCTAGGAACGTTGCGTAAGAAGGACAAAATTTTATTTCTTATTAGGAAACTTTCTTCCACTTTAATGGCCGATGAGTATCTTTTTTTGAACCATGTTCCTTCCATTGACCCCAGCCGAATGGCTGGTACCCTCTCGCTATAGGCATTCCGTCTTTAACTTTCAAGTCTGCTTGGATCACACCAGACGATCTTAATAATTTTCCATCAGCATGTGTTGTAAACCTTTCTCAACGTCTATTTTCGGTTCTACGTATACAACTCTGTATAGCTGATAAGCGATCAGACTCGCCGTTGTTTGTATATTACAGTATAGATGGGTAAAGCGTGCATTGTAGAAAAAAGTTAAACTAAATAATCGAATGTACGCCTTCCTTCATTGGCATGCCTAAAGTGTGCTACTAACAACAAGGTTGCAGCTAGAATATCGCGACTTACTCGGCATCAGACACTTTCGTTAGGGACACGTTATGGTCTGGGTTCGAACCAGGTCGTAGACAGACTTTGTTCCGTCTAGCTAGCAGCCAGCCATCTGTCTAATAGAATGCGATGTCGGACGTACAAGTAGATTATACTATATATGATTAACATATCGCGCCGCAAAGGTACTAGGTACGTCTACGTATACGTTCAATATCAACGTTTTCCACTACGTTCAAATAAATGCTCACTGTTATTGCTACAACTTTCTAAGCGTAGGGCAAGTACCGTTGGCGGCCCCTCGCTCTTATCGGAAACCATCTGTATGTTAATGTAAGCAAATCTATATGTTGATATCGACAGTCGCCTAATTTTTCGTTCTATACATGTTGATGTCTACTCACGGAGACATTGAAGCTACGATAATAATAAAAAACTTTTTCAAAAACTTCGCATGCTGCTCAGACACAACCCCGCATAACCTTTCAATCACGTACTATTCGTATGTTGAATAGCGACCAGGTACTAGAGGTTTCTTGCACAGCACTCATTGAAGGAGCTGTCTGGATTTGATATCGAGGTGACTAACCGCATTCAAACCCACGGAGTAGGGCTTCGGCTACCCGGCCAAACCCGTAGTGAATGAACATGATCTACTTGTCTATGCAGTGGTTAGTGAATGGAAGTTTCAAACAATTAGTTTTTTTTTCCGGTGAGCATCATCGTCGTACCACCACGGGTGTTGTGGCAACCTAACCCAAAATAAGGATTTAAGGCTTTTGCGTGGAGCTAACAATCAAGTTACCTAGCTTAGTTCACTTCTATTCCGTAACGTACTTCCTTTACTGAATTGCTTGAATCACCTCCTAACAGACGTATATTGGCAAGATTAATAGTAGTTTAAGAGAGCTTTCGCTGAAATTAGATAGCGGTCGCAGATCAGTTTTACGTACTTATGAAATAGACGGTGGATTTTCAAAAGAATATTGATTGTTTTTAGTTAGAGCGTTTCAGAGTCACATATGCCAAGTAATAGGCGTCGGGTGGGTGTTAGGACCATTTGGAGATCGATATTGTTCCCGCATTGCTAAAATGCATGTGGTCAGACTTAAAATAGAGTGCCTTAGGGGTAGATGAAATTTCTTTACGCTATAATCTAAAATGTTATTACAATAGAAGCTAAGGTCCCACTTAGGCCCTCAAAAAATTGTGTTGCTTATGGTCAAGATGCGTTATAGGAAAAAACGACCCAGAGATGTCGCTTTCGTCCCCGAAATTTCGAGGTAAAAGGCCTTTTGTAGTTATCGGCCAACTATAAAAAAAAAAAGCTGATGAAATTATCGTAAAAGCTACACGAGACCGACCACGAGTAGCCATGATATCGCCAAGGAATTAAACATTCACCACTAAAATAGTTATAAACCGGTGATGAAAACTGGCCTTGAAGAAGGCTTGATGTTTAGGTGCGACACATATTGACGTAAAAAAAAAATTACTGGATTGTATATTATCTGCGAATCTCTATAGAAAGGTAAGAAGATTAAGGCATTTTTAAAGCGATTGGTCACGGGTGATAAAAAAACGAATCACATCACAGCAATAATGTAAAAATGGAAAAATAAAAGGAATACTCTATAATCTGTGAAAAAAACTCAAGCTACGCCGCAGAGGTGAATGCTACGGTGTTTGGCGAGATCAGGAAAAAATCGTGCTACCGTCTGGCAAAACGATTGATTCGAATATCTACTGTCAAAAGTTAACAAGGCTATAATAAACCGTTGAAAAGGATCGCCCGGAACCAATGAACAAAGGGAGCGTCGTTTTCCGCAACCATCACAACGTCATACGACATATATTTCTGGCTAGCTGGCGAAAATTGAGAGAATCTGGATGGGAAATTTGAATACATCCGCCCATACCTTGCGCCTTCCGACTATCGGCTGTTTTTGTCTTTGCAGGACTATTTTCATGGTGTTAATTTAATAAGTAAAAATTAAGAAGTGGGGAATCATTTTCAAAATTAATAGCTGCCTATATGGTTGCCATGGTGTTCCATAGATCTATGAGGGATACCCTAAACGGTTTTTGAAACACGCTTTAGCTCTGCCCTTGTTGTTTGTTAAATTTCTTTGATCTATTTTTTTTTGTTCTTTAGGCGTTGCTTTAATTCAGGAGAAAGGAAAAAGCTCAAAGGGCTAGATCTAGTGATTACGGAAGCAGAAGGAGCACATAGAATATGTTTTTTTTGGAGCAAATACGATACAATTAGCGATTTGTAAGATGGTGTATGTATGATGTACGAAAAACCCAACTACTTGAGTTTATATTTTTGAACAATGTTTACTTAAATCTTAAATTTTGTTCCATTAAGAGTCCGAGGAGCTTTCAAAACAACAAACATCCTCTTGTCTTCACGTCAGGCCGCCCGCCTACGTCGTCACCTATCACTTGGAGTAGATACGGTTCCCTTTTAAATGCGTTAGAGTTCTTTTGTGGATGTTCTTTCCGCTCGTTATCTGACATTTTTTTTTAGCTGATCAAATCCGCATAAGGTTAGATCCACGATTATAGTGGAGCAAGATCACTGTAAGCCGTATTCTGTGCGTCCGGGCACTCTTTGTCAATTTTCTAACTCAATTTGACAATTTCGATTGTTATTTGCTATTTTACAACGTTTAGCAAGCTTATAGTAAAGCAGCCCCTTCAGATCCCGTGCAGTCATTTAAGTTTTCGACGTAAAAGTTCCTCAAAATTTAACTACCCTTTTGTGAACCAGATATTGTAGTAATTCACGTTCACTTAGTTTCTTCTTGCCGACCCTTTAGAGAAATTAGTTCTATTCCTGTCGTGCAAGCAAATATATGCATAGGTTCAAGCGGTTGTCACTGGCACCTTTACTAGGTTCATGCAAAGTCCTATTTGGTGACCTTCTTTAGTACACATGCGACGGCCAACACTTAGCTGTGTAGAGAACTGTTGAGCAACTAGGCCGAATTTTTACGCAAGAGGGGGTGCAGTTCATCTGCATTCCTCTTCTTGAAGCCATTTCAAGGCCGGTTGATAATTCAAATCGACCTCCCCAGTTCTAAAGTACTGAAACCAGTTTTGGCAAACGTTACCAGGTATCACTCATTTTTACTCAATGTCACACATAGCTACTGCTGGCCCACACACGCTTTTTTTGCAGACTGCTAATGAAGAATTTTATATGGGATACACCATGTTTGGATTGCTCAGGAAACCGTCCTGAAAAGATCCAGCCAAACTGTAAACAAAAATGCCAAATTGAAAATCGTATGGATGAATAAAATTTGGATATATAAACAATAATATATTCTATAGGTTCTATATCGGCCAGCAGAGTATCTAGTCACATTCGCATGTATGCCCCTTCGTTGGAAATGCGGGCCAACAAAAAAATTCCTTTGCTATGGCATAGAATTTTATGCAGTGCTCCCACCCTTTTGTTCGAAAGAAACAGAAGGAAACCTGAAACGCAGAAGATACTCGGGAGAAATTCCGTACGCTTGAGTTGCCCTGTGGCATTTGTATTTGTGCCGTACCTGGGTTCCCTTAGCCTTCGAAGGTAGCTTAGACAGTTACCTGGTAGCTCTTGTCGAGTGTCTTCTTACGGAACCAGCGTGCAGTCCAGATCTAACCGCCTCTAGTTTTCAAAAATTGCCCATTGTGCTCTACCCATTATGGTCAGTGATTTGCCTTTCGATGTGTTATGCATAGTTACCAACTATGGTCAGTGTTGTTCCAGCCAACATCCGATAGATATGCATAATTAGAATATCCATCGTATCATTTGCTAGACAAGCCGCATGCATGGACAGGACAGATTGTATGGTCAGTATGAGTGTTAGTCTGCACGTGTATTGCGATAGAAACAGCCAATTTTATTTATATACAATGCTATTAATTTTTATGTGAACCTTTCAGACCAGCTTTTCACGTCGTTCTATCTACGAGGGCCTATATGGAGCATGTGTTACCATTTACGTCGTACGGGAAAAACGTAATATTTTTTTTTTTGTTCATATCAGTAGCTGAAGTTTTAATTCGCCTCGACTCCAGATTACTTACTAACTAGCATCCGACTGCATATATGTCTATGCTATGCTTGATGAGGAATTGCCTTCTTCAAAACGTCGACTTTACGCAAAGATGTTTGTATGCAGAGTAAGTACGCGATAAGCTTCTAGAAAACATCCCTCTTCTCAATTGCTATATAATATGTATTAGGTTTTGTAAGAGCAAAGAATCTGAGTAGACCAAGTGGGTAAAAGTGGCCACAAGCCGTATGCCAAAACTCAATTGAACAAGCAAGTTTTTTCTTATTATTCCATCCGCAACTAATACAATTTATGGCGCGTTAGCGGCAGTCGACGAACGAGAAATAGGAACAAGCGGCTGGAGGCGCAACAAGCCTGATGCAGTAATATACAATATAATATACTGGCAAAGCTAAAGGCGCGAAAGAGACAAAAAGATAACTGATATTTTGTAGTTTTACGTTTGGTACTGCCGTTAGGTATTTTTTGCGGTACAAAACCAAATGTGTCTACGCTTAGCTTGCGTTACGTTAGACCATTTCATTTATATATCTCATATCAGGTATACAGGTCACCACCGCACCGCTATACTCAGCCGGATAGATTGACACGAGTTAGTACAGGATGGCGAGCATCTCTGATCGGTACGATGGCAACTCTTTTGGACTGCTGATGGTTAATGCTGGGTGGCCGGAGTATGCCTGTGAACGCCCTAGTAACATCTATACGAGCGTTTAAATATGCATCTGTACGTATTTGTACCGTTAGCAACAACAAAAAATTATTGAAACTGATTTTCCTGTTTTTTGTGCAGGAGCTTGCAAGCGACATTTTACATACCGGATTACTGGTAGATAACTTCCGACACAGACCTAACGACCGACCTAGGTACAATTTGTGATGCATTTAGGTATATCCGGATTATAACATGATTATTTGTAATTGAAAGTCTACGTTAGATCCCAACGAATACGTTGACACCCTTTCTTAAACTGAAAATAATAATAACCCTAATAACTAGCTGGAACCACGCGACCTTGATAATACGTCACAGGACCGATCTAGAATCCTTTTTCAAGCTGTGGTAGATCCACCAAACTTGGACGAAAACTTCTAGCACAACAAACTTTCGCTTAAAATCTAACATACATCATTAGGAGTGCTTCAAGGTTTCTTTTACCGAAACTGTCTATTATAATCTGTAAAGCTCGCCTCAAATACTGGCTTTTATCTTTGTGCTACCTAACTGCACTTCAGAACTGTCACATGCTAAAAATGGGCTTTTACCTTCGCAGAAGCAAACTTCAGTATTACCCTCTTATCGAAAAGACTCACTTTGTTACTTTGACAGAATCAGTTTGTGCTGAAATTGAGCGACTCGGCCTTGAGCCCATCTCGATTTCGTGGAAGGCTTTAGAGACAAAATCCCACCACTGAAATAGCGTGGCAGACCCGCAGTAGACTGCGAGGTCTCTTTTTGCAGCAGAGTAATACAATTCAGGCCGAATATCTTTTCAATCCTATTTTACCATTTCTGTTCTTGGTGCAACAAACAACTTTTAAATCGAACAAATAAGGGTTTTGTTGAAGACGTTGGTGTCTTTTCTTTGCCACTGCGGATTCGGAAGTTATTCAAATCTCCCAAAAATAAGTGACTGAAAGTTACAAATGTTAAGTTAATCGCCTCGGACTCTCCAAATGCTTGCGTTTTCAATACATATCAGTATTCGTACATGAAGGAGACTGTGCTAATCCTTAGTTAGATCGTCTAATGCAAATATTCTATTGTTTTCAATTTATTCTTTGATCGTTATCGTTAATGGATGGCCCACATTTCTAACAACGGCCTGAATAGGCTTTTATTATATAGTTTTTTTATTGAACTACCGCTTTCTATACATGCTTGAATTGTGTCCATATCGACCTATGGCACATGCAACTTAAAGCTAACCAAATTACGCCCATTATCATGATATAGTCAACTGAGAAATAAGGCCCTAAAAATTAAGTTGCCGGTTTCGACTAAGGCAAGCTTAAAGCTGCAAAAAGAGGCGTGAAGGTTTAAACTTGGTTACGCCAGAGAAACTTAAAAACTTGTAATTTCCAGCATTAAACAAAGCAACATTGGGCCCGCAGATTAAAGCGCCGTGGAAGTCAGTATTGTCTGTTAGTCTTTAGCTTTTTTCGTGATCGTGAACAGAACCTGATGAAAATAATTCAGCAACCCTGGGTTATCTTTTCCTAGATAAACTAAAAACACTTTGGCTTCTCGGAATATATTTCTATTCCTGAAAACGAACATAAAATTAATCATTGCGGTACCCGTTATTTCTATCGCTGTCCAATTGATCTTCCTTATAAATTCCTTATGTTACATTTTCTATAAATAACTAAGAACCTCCTAACGAAAGTCGCAATGACTACAATTGTACATGCTATCCCTTCTATACAGCCAGTGAAAAGCTCTATTTCTAGTGAACAAAAGAATTGGCTGCGGCCCTTGTCCCTAATACGGCTTTGGCTGGCCCTCTGTTGTCTCTTTTGAAGCCAACAAAATACTTGAGGCTCGATTTCTTCCACTTTGTCAGAGGCAAAGGAACTGCCCCCTAGCGCGTACGATGATGGAATTTTAAGGATAAATATCAGAAGGCCTTGTCGTGGCGTATCAACGAGGATGAATCTATATAGTAAATATCATTTCTGTGCACCACGTTCAGTCTACCTACCATGGCAAAGGGTCTAAGAAAGTCAGTTGGGAATTTTGATTGGGAAACATTGAACATCCCTATCTAACAGGTTCCCCATCTCCTTCAGAGTCATCATTTAGAGAAACAGAACAATATGGTGAGGCGTCTATGGATCTTGACACTCTCTTGGCTTCGCGCTTCTCAAAGGGCCCACAAGTGTGAACGATGCGCAGACCGCAGAGGGGTGCATACTGATATAGCTGGAGAAGATGGCCCTAGTTGCCTCGATGGTAAGAGCTTTTTTGTACTCGAACACAGATAACCCATAGCACAGCCGCCACCCTCTCGCACACCTCGCCATCATCTCCACATCCTTATTACTACCTCAGTCGGTCAGACCGGGAGCTGCTACAAGTCAGCTGTACCAGAAGGAGCTGCTTGCATTTCGTCTAGAGTCTTCAATGAGAATGGACTAGCCTATGTATTCAATGTCGATAGAGAGATAGATAGATAGATTTGGGCTGGAGTGTAGTGAGGGCTGTCACAAGATGAAAATGGGACGGGATACATATATTCGTGCCAGGGCTGGCAAGCGTCATATTTTCAAAACATGCTGAATAAGAAAATCGAAGGTTGTTACCACCCAGATAAGATGATATACCATATGGTGTAGTGATCGTGTCGGTCTGGAGTCAGATTATAGGCAATTCGCTTGTCTGCATCGTGGGATATGTTTGTGAACTTTTGGGGCTATGATGGCGTAAACGCGACATGGGAGGTATAACACTGTGAAAAAAACACCCCCAAAGTATGATTGCTATGACAGAGCTTCAGTTGCTGTAAGAATTCATCAAACTGATTTTATGATATGGTAGATATACAGCTGCAAACTAGAAATAATTTATTTAGGTATTGTAAGTAATTTTGTATGATTTTTATTCTTTCAGATCAATAGGATGTAAAATTACAGTACGATGTACAATTGTAGTAGGTTACAGACTGAAAATGTGACGTGCTAAATTTCCATTAGGCAAGGTTTACATTAGGGGTAATGCAACCGTGTCGGCTTTCTTCTTTGAGGAATCGATTTTTGCTTGTTTCTGCATTACTAATTATCACCTATTCCTAAGTAATATAATAAGTGAGAATTACAAGTAACAGCGTTTATGGGTCTTCGTATCTGGGGTTTCTTCAACAGATCTATTAAAGGTATAGCAATCATTAACCTTAATAAGAAAATTTGATTTTCCTTAATTCCCTATTTTTCCGGTTCTTAATATCTGTTTTTTATTATTAACACTGAGGTGGTTGTCAGTTATAGAAACGCGGCTGTCGTGAAATACGCCTACTTAGAACTAGAATAGTTCATTCTTTTATTATATTAATTATATTATATTAAATATGTGATAAAAAAAATTGAACAAAACCATAGCTTTAGATTATTTAATTTAATAAAAAATTAAAGCACAGTCAAATGGAGCTTGCCTTTTTTTGCTTTATTAAATAAACTGAGATCTGGTCGGCGATTCACCTCCAAGTTTAGGATGTCCACTAAGACATATCGAAGCACATATCGAGATATGAAGTAGCTGCCAGGCATACATACAGTATTAAGAATGAACCAACCAAGCCTTTGGTCAAATATATTTATTTTAAAAACTTGTTTCTTTAAGCTCTCGAACTAATAGAAGTATTACCACTGCATAAACCCTACACATATTTGATAAATATAGCAAGTGGAAAATTTAGTTAAATAGACTACGTTGCCTGCTTTAGGATCATCCGCAAGCTCACGTCTTCGGAAATTCGTCCGTAGAAAAGTTTTTGCCGCCATGATTCACTCTCGTTCCATAGTGTTCATTGATGCCCCATATATCGTTATTTAGGAATATATGGAACGAAACTGAACTCAATTACAAAGAACAACTCTTGCTACGGAAGAAACAAATATAATACTGTGTTCTCCAAAAAGTTTCCTATCGTGTGATCTTTTTCCTATATAGCCGCCAAAGGCGGGACTATATGAGACAGTACTGAAGCTACATAAAGCAGGGATGCTTTCTTGCTAAGGAAGCAATGTTGGTAGAAATGCTGGCCTTCTTAGAACGGCCTATGACCACTTCTAGGAAAAATGACATCTTATAACCATTATCATTGCTAAGATTGTATTTTGTCTATATATCAACTCTATACTGTAAATTCAAAGTATAAAAATCAGATACCGTGTTCATATATTATGTTGAACTAGGACGCCGTAGATTTGTACTTGTTGTGCCAAATTTTAATACCTCTATGAAAAGTTAGTCCTTTTAACTTATATGTCAAAGAATTTACCTGTATATATTTTTAATTCTCTGTCAGATTAGCGACCAATGATTTTCTGTTCCATGTGTCCTGTGAGATAATAGAACTTAATGTATTGATGTGAGTTGCTATAGCTAGGCTTCACTTTTAAGGACAAGGAAAGTTTGGTAGATGTGCGTATGTCACTTTTCTAAAAAGCATCTGCTGTACTAACCTACACGTACATCCACATAACTGATACAAACAATTAATTTTTATTATGGTCATGGAAGCAGCAAATCATCCGAATAAAAATGATACAAAACAGTACTTAAACAATGGTTTCCGTTGTCAATCCATTATGTATACGTGGTATTTAATTAGCCAGATACCACTGCTGTTGTTATACAGAATTTCATCCATGCCTTCTTATCCTAACGTTTCTTTTGTCTTCGTCGCTTTCAGGACGGACCTAACGGACGTTGAGCGTTCGCTATTCATAGGATATGATATATGACGCTATATGGCGCTCACCAGCGAGAGGCGAAGCGGCTAAGAAAGATCAACATGGCGATGCCGTAGTGCGCCGTGGCACGATTAGAGAGGGGCGAGGCTAAGACAAGAGCATCATCTCACGAGTCCGCTCGTCTTTCGTACAGTACGGTTCCTGCTGCTACCGCTGCTTCGCCGTTAGTGGTAACGCTTCTCCTAAAACTCCCACTGCTAAGGTTCTGTATTGCCATTCTCCCTTCACTGGGTGCTGGATGGCCAACCGGTGACGCACCGGCTAGAGCAGGATATTGAGGCGGTGGGTGGCTGCTGTTGTCACCATGGTACTGCTGGTCTAAGGTATTCTGGGCCAACTCACACAAAAACCCCGGATGCCGACACGCGGTTCTTGGTGGACAGGTTGTTCTTAAATTATAGGGGATTGTGGAACAGGAGAAGGAAATGCTTGCACATGCCTGAAATGTGTTAGACCGTCTGGCCCTGTGCGCTGCCTGTGCCATAGACGTGCAGAAGCACTGCAATGGGTACAGCGGCGGCAGAAACTAGACTATGATCCAGAATGGATATGATCGTATACCAGCTCTATCATCTCCGCCTGCTTGCTTGTGAATTAATTCATCACGTTATAATGACAGTGACCGGGATGGCTACAAGGCGACAACAATGAATACAGCTTCAGTTTTCCTTATTTCATTTCTCTTCGCAACTTGTTATTCCCTTTTGACCGGTAGACGCAACAGTGTCCGGCGCTGACCAGCTCTAGAACAGGCGCTCGTGTAAACCGGGTTACTAGGAACGGGCCAGTTACAAAAGAGGGGGGGGAGGGGGAGGGAGGGAGTAAGGGGTAAGGCTGACATTGCCTCGCCAGCCCGTCGCAGACCGCTTTCTGCGCTGACGTCAACACTCAACATCATTTGTCACCCGGATAAGAAGAAACCGGCGCAAGATGGCCTGCCAGCCGCGGCTGCAAGGGCCATTCACATATGCGCACACAACACACGAGCGTACCCGTTCACTGCAAAGCCGGTAATATATAAATACAAACACACAAGGAACTCAGATACACGCGGGTTGACTAGGGCAGTCATGCAGCAACGTCTACATGCAGGACAGATATGAAATCGAGAAGAGTACGAACACATTTCCGGGCAACTGGCTGGAGCAGGAGAGATAAAATGGATCTGCTGTAAGGCGCGCGATGACGTCAAAAAAGGAAGCGATCAACTAATGACAGCCCGACTGCTGAGGAGCGCCACCAGAGCGAAAACACCAAACGTTGCTAACACATACACCGACGGGCGAGTTTGGATAGATGCACAGACGACGGCGCTGCAGACGGAAAAAAAGCACGAATACTCGACGTTGTCGCGTATTGCATCCGCTCGTTCGTGGGATGTCGCTGCTTGCCGTCAGGATACCTTGATCATCGTGATGCGTCCCGTTCTTGTCATCAAATGAAGATGTCCTCCAAGGAATGGAGCGGAACATTTTGGTATCATTTCGACAAATTATTCCAATATGAGAATAAGCCGTGAGAGCGAGAAGTTGCGAAAGGCGAACAGCGACAAGAAGTGTCGCTCACAAAAGCGTACCTTTCGGTTAGGGAAACAAGGTCAATATCTGGAACATGTGCGCATTATGTGCATCAATACGTATCACGTAACACATCTGGAATAGTTACGGATTTATCGAGGACTAATGATGCTGTTAGTTCCAGTGTGACATTTGAATGCAACACATAGAAAGCTATAACTCGGTACATATGCAGTAAATATGTGAATCTGTGGTGTGACAACGTACGCTCATGGCCGGGACACTACATAATCCATGACCGATAATGGGTGGATCACAGATGCACTGCTAGTACGTAAATCTTCTTGCTAAAAATACGCGAAATAGCAGATCTGGTTCACAATCTAAGTAGGCAGAGCTTATAAAAAGCAGTAATAATCACGCCGCCTAGCATTCCTATATATCCCGTTCGTAGCTATGTGGACTTCCTATCAGTCGTGACGCAGGAGTAGTCTGATTGGTTTTTGTACCTCAGTTATGATTCCCTTCTTACTCCCACAGAAACCGTCTACGTGTTCTTATCCAGTGAACACTTCTCGAGTTGTATAACAATGAGAAATGTTATCATTTTTTTACTACGCTAGGCAACCAGTCTGTTCAGGGAGTTTTCTGTCAAACACTATAGCATATTTAACTGTCATACACCATTCGAAGATCTAGTAATTAGAAGAATATCTGTTTTAAATTCACAGTTATCTTTCTTTATTCGACGTAACGTAATGGCACAAACCAGTGGTCAGGACAATGACAACTTTGCATTAAACTGGGCACAGAGCGATGGAATTTTATTGGTCCGAGAACTCCCTCTGGTTACCGAATAACCGATATACCCGTTATTTTCCAATTACCCGATATCTCTATATTAAACTAGCACGCGACAATGCTGAATCCTAATAATGGATTATAGCCGTCGCAAAATTAAGTGCCATGCACGCCCGCAAATCTGCCTACATGACAATCTTGCGTAGGAAGACACGCTAAAAGAAATCGGTCTATCTGGCTAGCTCAACCGATGATTGCTTCTCATCTGTGAGATACAACTACATTTCAAGATATATACGTGTGCCTGAACCACGACAAAAATCAAAGGCTCACTTTATATACGAACCTTCGCGATAAAAGTCCGACTTCAAATAAATTTCGTTTTTGTAAGTATCTGTTTAGGACTAATGGGTATATGAGCAAGGTTGTCCACCGTTGTGTACATATCTATCCGTTCTGGGCAAATTCGAACGGGATTGTATCCTATAACGACGTTTACGTGGGGCTTTGCAACTGTCAGCGGAAGTACAAGTTATTCGTCGCCCTTGGGTAATAGCAGCAAGACTATGTGCCATGCAACAACAACAACAACCAATGACTAGAGCCTTAGTTCTCTTGATTTTGCTAGCTAAAGAGATACAGACTGGAGCCGGGGCTGGACATGGCCCGAATAAGTTTTTCGTAGTACAAGCGCGTCAGCATATCGAGCTTTGCCGTCTTCCCCACCTAGTTTCATTTCTTCCTTGGTCATCGCTGGTACTAGAACGACGTTCGGGTCTGATGCGGCCGTCGAGTCCGTTTAGCGTTCCCTCGGAAATGAAAACGACTTTACATTGTACGCAGCGTTACCACAGTACGTACCTTACTGAGCCGCCTGTCAGTGCTTACAAATAGCCCATGCACAACTGAGACGGCGAAGGCAGCCACGGAGCCGACAAGACTGGTGCCCAAATCAAGTACACCCAGATTATTTGACAGCGGTGTCAGGCGTGCGCCCTCATTCCCATGTTAGGTTTCGCCCTGCTTTTCATCGCATAATGACGACTCGTTTGACGACTGCAGCCCGGTGAAAGGTCATCGCATCGCGAGACTTTGCTTGATTAGTCTGCTGTGCTAAACAGCAGTTGAATTTTACTCACATTTGTTTGTCCGCTGTCAAGAAGGCCAGCCCTGCTTCTTTGCAGGACAATTCATGCCCCTGATATTGTGATCTTACTCTGTGTGACGCTCTCGCCGGCTACTGGCAAGGCTGTTATTGTCAATAATTTTGCGGGTGTACAATCCATGCACCAATTCAGTGTTATTTTTCTGATTTGTTGTATTGTCGATTCTATTATTATTCTGTTATTACTGGTGTTGTAAGAGAGAGAAGCTGACAGTCGAATGAGAAGTTAGCGCAGAGCTAGGTAAAGAGAGCTGCAAATTGGCGCAGGCCATGTTTAAGGGTCCGTGTTTGCGTCAGACGTACGCGCGTCGATCCTTCAGCACGTCGGACAACACGTCGCCTCCAGTGGAGTCTGTCTACCCAGCAGTGCATATATGTATTCAATAAACACAATGCACGAAACTGTTCTTTGATCTATCTCCTCCTCTTCCTGGTTTCTAGGTACGCTGGGTGATTTGGCTGTTATGATTTGCAATGCAATTTGCAGTGCGGTGACCCTTCCTTTAAGCTGCAAAGGTCCGCGAATAAGAGCAATTACTCTGACGCACGAAAAAACGGGCTCATATAATGGACGATCAAGCTCAGTGACGTAACCGTAACGGTCAGACGGCCTAGGTAAATGTAACACTGTGTCTACACTATCTATAAACAAATGTACAAGGGAAATGGTTAATAAATGTTTGTTGTTTTCTATTCTAGAAACGTTGGTCTTTGCCTCGAGCGACCCATGTCGCTTTCCAGTATTGAATCAACATGGACGTGTTATCTTATATCTGTTCACTATGTTAATAAGAAAATTGCAAGCGATTGAAAAATTCGAGGAGTTACAGTATTTAATGCTTTGTGGCACGACGCTTTACGGTAGTAAGTCTACACGCAATGTTAGCCTTATATACATTATTTTGTATAGTCGTTTCAGCTTAATAAGCGCATTCTCTAAGACTACAAAGTTCTCTACTTAATTTCATGCATTGCATAAATTAGCCCCCTCATCATCACAACGAACTTTGACGAACAACATAAAACAAACATAAAAAAAGTCTGTAAAAGACGGCAGACAGCGTTTTCTGGTCAGCTGCTTTAGCTGACCACGTTGCTCTACTAGGACGGCAAAGGGATCACTTGTCACCGGTTTGAACACTTCCGTGCACATGGTAAAACGCTGTTTGCGTTCTCCGTCTAATCCCCGCGCTGTCAGTTTTGTCTTTATGGTCGTCAGCTTGCACAGCCGATGCATTTCCGAGTACACAAGAATAGATCCACACATAGACAACGCTAGACCAATAGAGAAATACATGTGCCCGCCAAACTCATCTTTTCCTTTTTGTTCGTAATAAAGCCGTATACTCCATCTTATACCACTTTGTCCACCAGATATAACCGAATCCGGCCACAGGTTTCGCCACCGATATCCACTATGTCTTCTGCTATCCTTTTTTCTAACAGTGTCTCCTGTGCTCTCTGTCCTTGTTGGGCTTAGGAAGACGCCAGGCCACCCCAGGCCCTCAGTTCAGCAGTTGGACATTACGTCCTTTTGTGGTACCCTGCCTTTTTCCCTGTGCCCATTTTAGGCAGCATCGTCTGTTGATGCTTCTTCCCCGCACTTCTACTGTTATGCCATTTTACTCCCATATAGTCCCTAGCCATGGATGGAAAACAGATCCACGACTTGTCGGTTGTTTTCCTTCTCACTCTCTAGTGCTATCTGTTCCTCCAGTTTTTCATTCTGTTTCTCATTGCCCCGCTACAAGGTTCCTTTTTTTCGAGACTGCTTCCTTCTGCTTCTCCTTTGAGGTCCAATCCTGTGCAGCAGCCCTATCCTATTCTGCAGGCGGTGTCGGTTGATGGTATTGGCCTGAAGACCGTACGTACATCTTGCCGGACGTAGTAGTACTAAGGCGATCGACAACGAGAAGATGTTGAGAAGGTGCGAATGGAGCAGGACTACTTTGAAGGCCGAGTTGTATATTGTTTTCCTTTATCGGGTCCATCTTGACGTCCCTTCAACCACTGCTGCCGCCGTTATCGCAGCTAACATCACCGACGAACCGAACGAGCGACCAACGACAAAATCTAGACAGAAGACAAACTGAGCCTGCCGAAAGAGAACACGGCAACACAAAGCCTCGGCTGGCACAGAGTGCCTGCACAGGCTTGGCCTGTTCTGGAGAAGAGTGGCTGTCAGGGTCTTCAAAGTGGCTATAGTGAGGGAGAACGAATAGCCGGGAGAGCAGGGGACAAATCAACAATCATTTCTACTTCTACCACTGCTTCGACCACTATAGATCTGCTGCGGCCAGTACCTACTGCCATTGGGTCCATTTTTCGGTAAAAGCAACAAAGCACGCAGCAGCAGTGGAGAAGTGTAACGAAGCCAACGCTGCTGTTACGTATAGGGATGGGTGGGAATGGAGAATCTCGTCATGTCATAGTGGCTTTTAGGTGTTGGATGCAAGGCCTTCACTTTAAGGTGACGGCACCGCAACTAAGCTTCGTATCGAAAATATTGTTGCTGCACCCTACGAATAGGAGAAAGGGGAGTGGTACGCGCGGCGATAAAATATTTAAACACGAAACTTGGCTGTGAAAGGGAAACAGTGGGGAACTAAGGGGTATGGGCTGAACCTATTGATTAGTAGAAGATTTGATTAAGCCTGATTAGCAAGGAATCAACAAAGAAATCGGGCAAAGCAGCGGAGCACTGATATGATGTTGAAGACTTCATCGGCTATAGCTCATGACTGTATGTTGAAACTTCAAAACAAATTGGGTTGAAAAATTAAAGACAAAGCTATATATATATATATATATATATATATATATATATATATATAGCTTTGTCTTTAATTTTATATATATATATGGACATATATATATATATAAATATATATATATATATATGTCTATTGCTGGAGTAAAAATGTTCCTATTGACTTCAACATACAACGAAACAACTTCATTTCGTTCAGAAGATTCGGAAAGAAACAGCGAAAAAAAACTTGAAAGCATGAAATGAAGAAGCCGCGAAAAGGACAGTTTCTTAACCAGAGTCAAGAAAAATAGGTGCTTTGGCTCAGATTGACCGAGTACGTGATTTTCTTGGTTTGCGGTTCATCGTTCTCGGGCCTTTTTCGGCAATCGAATAGACACACGGGGACAATAAAAAATCACTTTTAGATGACATTTTATGACCTCGTTTACATATTATGCCCGTTTAATGAAATAAGCTCCCATCTGATCCGTTTCTCGGCGGGGTGCGCAGGTTATAAGCCTCACAGGACACGACCATCAGTAGATCTTTTAAAGGCGAGAAATTCGGCGATGTGAAAGACAGTCACTACCATATGATGTGCAAGGAATTAGGTTTCGGGGTAATAAATGCGTCTGTTAAGACCAATTGTTTAAGTAGAAACATAACGCAATTTGCATAGAGTTTGTGTAAGCTGCAGGCGGTGTACGTCGAGCTTGGTTCGTTGGGAGAAATCGTGCTAAGCTTGGTTAAGACTGGCAGCCATACGCTAATTTAGAATCAACGTCTGGATAGTTAGGATCCAATCTGTAAGGAATTATCGAATCTACAGGTTACTTGCCCCATGGAAAACTTACTTGGAAAACAACTTAAAGAATCTAGAATTATTTTCTAGACGAATGGGATATTCTACTACAACTCTATGGACTCCAGCCTCACATCACATGCTTCCAGCAAATATGGTTGCGCGTTTATTAGAAAAAGAACACAAACAAAATTGAAGAGTGACTGAAACGTTTATAGTGTCATCCTCAAAGATACTTCGATATTACTTGAGCTGTTTTAGTTTCAAAGCAAGTGCTTGAGGGCATATTAGTAAAGGACACTTGCTGAGAATCGAGCTACAACAAACCTATTAGAAAACAGAGGACAAACAGGCGTCGGTGCCACGAGCGGAGGCATCAACGCCTCTGAACGAGAGATTGTGGGCGGATCCTACCCTCTAGATGTCGGACCCGCCCACTTTGCCGTTGGCGGGGGCGTTGTCGATACCACGCAAGTGATGCGTGATGCGTACAGAAAAAGCACTGAGGATTGATGGGGTATAAGTCAAAAGCCAATATTTAAATCTGCCCGCCATAAACTACATGCGCGCTAAAGTTGACATATTCCTTCATACTCGGTTTGACAATGTTTTCTTGAATTCGATCGCGCCACTGCGTGTTGAGTTGACACATCTGTGTCGACGTATTTCGAACCCATCAGAATGACTTATCAGCGATATGACAGCAATATTGATAAGCATTAGGTCTTTCAAGCAATAAAAGTGTAAGGAGCAAAAACACATATACACTACTAGAAGTTTAACCAATGTTCAGTTGTATATGAATAGGTAAGGTAGAACGGCGTTCGATTTGAAAATTGCTTCTGACACCTGACTATATACGTATAGTGGTAAATTTTGTTTATTGTGGCTGCTTTATAATCGCGAACTAGTGCTCGATAGGTACTGATGGATGTCGATAATTCGAGGTGCTCCTGAAGCAAGTTCTGGGCTATAGGTCGATGATCCGTTCAGCCTAAGAGTTAAGATGTTCAATCGCCCCCAGGAATGTCAAGTAATTAACTACCTCAGCAAATCTAGGTATGAACTAGTCATAGTCATCGCAAAGGTAAACTCTATGACGTGAATGTACACAGCTTTCCAGGATTCACATTATAGAGTTATTAGAATACAAACTTCACTTACCTGTCAGTTTGACCTTTGATAATAACTACTCTAAGTACACAATCAAAGTTGCAACATGGTGCATTAAGAGGAAAAAAAATATCGTATTTCTCTGATTGGGCATCATCCATGCAAAATAGTCAGGTCAAATTTTAGCTGGTTTAGTCCGACTCTGCTTGACAAATCGGTTTGTCGCTTCTGGTATTAACGGAGCATAATTCCGGACTCAGTGGAACGCATAGAGCCATGGATTTATAGCTATAAGAACTTGGTTTAATAATTCAGTATTTTCTGAATTTCACCATGATGTTAAAAGGGCCTGAACGCAGTTTTTTGGGGGTTAACAGCTCAAGGTGTAGTCAGAATACAAAAACTCAATACGTCTCTACCAATAGCTGTGTTCATCTCCCGATAAAATTAAGATAATTTTCTAAACAGCAGAGACGCACAAATTATCGTGGGTAAAAATTAAGATGCATATAAAAATCAATAAGATAATTTACATCCAACAACGTTTAACTAGTTTTATGCAATTTACTCTTAAGGACTCGTTAAGAAGTCAACCGATGCGCTAGAAATAAAAATTATGACTCACGCTGTAACTTTACCAAACAAAAAATTTAAACCATTCGATGCTCTGCGTCCGTCTGGAATAAGGGGGTTTCAACTATCGTAAAACAAACGCGAAAACACTAATAAAGACCAGCTTGACACTACTAATCTGTCTTATATACATATATGATATATATATATATATATACCATCAGCGTTGCCAAACGTGCTATGGCATTGTTTCAAAGAAAACGGTTCGTTAATAACATACCTAACTATTACGAGTAGGGTACGCACTCTTCGCTCGAGCGCATGTTTCTGGCACTACGGTACTACTACATGACTAAAATTTAGTTTCAGGGCAATTTTCTTTGTTCTGTGGTCCATCTCTTGACGATAGCATCAGCCACAGCCATACATCCCTGGAGCCTTCCCGTCAGGCTTCTTGATCCGCACAACAGCAGCAGCAGCGCCGCTAGCGGCGCCAGGAGCGACTGTTCATGTCTCACCCATATGTCTATGAGGTGGCCATTTGTGTCCCACATATGAGCCCACAGTCTTTGTGTCGCACTTTGGAAGCTACTGCGCTATCTCCCTCGGCCTGCAAGAGCGCTTTCATAGCGCGCTGTCCCCATGATGCCACTGCGTGTATTATGGGTGAAATGAGGTGCTGCCTATAACAGTAGCCCGGAAGGCGAGGGGAGCTGATGGGTAAGACAACGGGCACGAGCGGCAGAGCTCGACGCTGTGGTGTCAACTTAGCCATGGCACAAAACCCTGGCCCGGCCTTTGCCACCGTTTGGATGTGTGTAGCTCGACAAATAGCATCTGGCTAGTAAA
This sequence comes from Varroa destructor, assembly GCF_002443255.2. Taxonomy (NCBI): domain Eukaryota; kingdom Metazoa; phylum Arthropoda; class Arachnida; order Mesostigmata; family Varroidae; genus Varroa; species Varroa destructor. The sequence continues at coordinate 20,427,679 of NW_019211455.1, read as the reverse complement.
TAGCGTAGTAGTGATGGTGAAAGCAGCGATGGCGAATGAACGAGAATAACGCCAATGAGCATTTTAAACAGCAAACCCCCTTGACAAAGACCGAAACGCAGGCCAATGCGAGTCTGCCTTTCTGACCCTCTCTCTGTCTTGTCCTGGCGTTGGCACGTCTCGAGCGCGCCTGTCGCTGGGACCTGCAGGACAACGACGAGCCCCGGGCGCGTCCCATTAGCCATAGTAAGTGCCTTGGATGAAAAGAATGACGTCAACGTTGTTTTACAAACAATCGGCCATTTAATGCACCACCACCATTGTCATGGCTTTCCGACACCGCGACGGCGGCAGCAGGAGCAGCAGCAGGGAAGTATTCATTAGCGAGTATCTTACCTTCATCATATAGAATGGCCGGCACACGACGATGGCAGCGAAGACAAAAGCGACGAAGACGCAGCCACCCACTGACGTCTGTCGACAACGAAAGGCCCGAAGCGTCTGTGCTTGTATCTTTATGTATAAGGAGCGGAACGTCGTAAGTATCATTATGCTGTTATCGCTGCCGTTATTATCAGAGCGACCAACGGTAAATAATTAAATACATATTCAACACATCGTTGTGTGGTTCACTGTGACGCATACGTGTGCGCGGCGATAAGCGTCAGAGCAATTCTATTAAATTATATGTAATTCAAGCTAGCAAAGGTCATCAGTTCGCAACGCACTGAATGAAACCGAATCAGGAAGACAGGCCAAAGCTAGAAGACCGTTGTATGAATGGGTGTGTACTTAGAAAATGAAGAATTGACAGATACTTCTTACACCTACCAGCTATATTGTTTAAATGTATCTGTTGCGAAACTGGGTGTGCTGTTTTTTGAGTAAATTCGTTGCGTGTGCAAGGTTTTGACCTTTCGTGTCCCTAGATCGTTACACACAACGCGTCTCTGTGGTCGATAGTGGCAAACTGTCTCGCTAAGTTACTATTCATTTTATATGACGAACACTTAATTGATCTGACCCAGCTTTATTCTAGCGTCGTAGATATTAAACCGCTCTAACATTAATTAACTATTAGCTAATGAAAACATATCACATGCTAAAATTCAATGCAATGAAGCTGAACGGATTTTGAATACGTTCACTTATTTAATAAACCTCTGTCCTGCCCCATTGGTACCTACAAGTTATTTTAAATTATTATCTTAGAAATAGGAAAAAAAATAATACACGTAGACACTGCATACATAATTAGTAAATTGTCTGTCGTGCTCTGTTCTTAATGCTACAGTTGATTATTACAGGTTAATTAATTACTTTGCGCTAATGGCTTTCCCCTTGCGGTTTATCTTTTGTGTTGGACATCTGCTTGGCCTACAGAGCAGATTCCAACTGATGGCTGACACTAATAAAGGTACAGCAACAGCATTTGTGTCGTCTATACACAAAATACTCCATTAAGGCTCATGTATAATCGTATATCGGCCCGTGTACGTATGCGTAGGCCCTTCGACATTTATAGGGAGCTGTTAGTGTTTGCCAAGTAAGCAACTTGGTGCAAAGCTGAGTATTTGTGCCCCCTTGCGTGGCAAAGGGACCCTATTCATTACGCCATAAGACACTAACTAACTGAAATCTTTTTACTAACTTAAAGCAATTAATATACTCAAAAAGCTATACGAACTATATATTCTTGTTTTTTTAACGCTATATGATGTATATGGATTATTATCATATTTGGGCAAATTATCGTTCAGTGTCTTGTACACCTCCATAGAGAATAGATTGGTAATTTGGGTTAGTTCCTCTCAACAAGTTGACGTTAGTGCGACCCATTTAGCTAACTAGAGTGTTAAAAAGTTTTTGCTTCAACAAAAACTGGAACGTTTTTCTGCTACGGAAGAACACTGATTCAGTACCAAGAGATATACAGCTGTTGCAATAGAGGCAGTGCCAATATATTGAATATTTTCTTTGTTTGCAATATGATTAGTTGTTACAAAGATATATTTCGTTCTTAGGTTTTCGTTTTTTCATGGGCAAGTCTTATCGATCGTAAGAGCTTGTCTTGTTTCGGTAGCTCTTCAACTTTGGCTCAACACGAGTTAGAAACACGCCTGCTTTGCGTCGTTCAGTATAGTCATCTTCGAAAATATAACATTTTATAATGAGAACGAAACGATCATAATGAAGCTTCCCAAGAGTGTGCCACACTTGGCCATGAACAAATGATGATCAAAAGAGGCAGCACCCTTGTTACGTTTTAAAACAAAAAAAAAAATGTTTATACAGATGAATTCTTCAACACGCACATATTCGTTAAATCATAGACGACATGATTCGATCTATTAGCGCTTCTTGCTAATAAATATCGAAAATAGCTAGCCTTACAATTATCGCTTGCTTAATCCCCCTGCCGCTTAATTTGAGCATGAGCGCTTTCCCTCAAACGAACGCGCGGTTCGTCTACGCAGGCCGCTCAAGTGTTCATTCATTCTGGTCGGATTGCTACGTGGCCTGCTCTTTCCTCGATTGAGGGTTTCGTAGGTTTCTTCTAGAGCATTACCACCTAATGGGACGCTGTCTCAGCCAGTTCTTTTGCTTTTTCGTGTGTCCCGTTAGCCGCTAATACAACGTTTTCCGCTTTACGCACGGCTAGCTACGCTCAACCATTACTCGACTGCAGTAATGGGTTACCGTATTCGGTATATTGAAACTGTCTCTGGTCACTGGCAACTTGACATACCAAGTGGAGCGTACGCTTATACCCCGGACATGGAAAATAAACACATATATTTTGACACGCGGTTATAGTTTTATGTTTCAATTTCCAGAAAGGAAGAGGATAACATTATGCTGTTTCCTTATCCTTTTGTTTTGTTGGTGGAAGGCAATCGTCTTTGCCATTGTTTATTGGAGGCTTGGCTCCTGATACCAACGTCCAACGTGTTGCTATTATTGTTATGTAACCTACAGAATGGTTACATTTCGAATAGCAAGAGGTTTAATTATCGCTGAAGCCGATTGGAGATACTGTTTTTCCAAAATTACGTAATAAGAACGAATAGAGTTTAGAACTGCTATTAAAACATTTCTGAACAAATTGTGCGCTCTGCGCTCTGAACCCTCTGAACCGGATATAGATAAACAGTTCAGAGATGTTTATTCGGTTAGAGATGTTTATCCTGAAAAAAGATCTGTTCAAAAAAACCGCACGTAGCAACACCTAGAAAGAGATTTTTTTAGAGTAGAAAGTGTGTTATTTAGAAAAAAAAAAAAGGGAAAGAAATCTAAAATCCCTAAAAAAAAATAAAGTTTACACTTTTAATTGTTTGATAAAGTTCACTCGTCGCTTCTCAAAAAGCCGTTTATTATTGAAATGAAGCGGTGTTCTTAAAAAGTATGTTCCCTTATGTTCCTAACCGGAACATTAAGGCAATTTCTAGCTTAACACACATGCGTTGTCATTTTTAAAAATTCTATTGGAACTCAGTGAATACGCGGTTGTATATTGTTGTGTCATGTGCTTTGTAGCGTACGCACTGCATATCTTAACTTCTTTGTTAACTTGCCTGGATGGGTATTACGGCCCACTCAACACGTATCGTTGACGCTGTTAAGTAAACAGGCATCATGACAAGTCCTTCCTAATTAGGAACACACATCCGTCTCGTACAAATCGTGCTCTTCACGTTCCCCGAGTTACAGTTAACGAGGTAACGTCCCAATTTCGTTATGGCTTCGAAGACCACCTAACCAGATCTTAAATATCTAAAAATCTAATTAGGATTTCTAGATGGGTACACGCAAACGCGTTGACCCATGCTACGTTTTAATTCCTTACTAGCAGACGAAACCACCGCGCTAAGCTCCTTCCCGCCGTATGGCACTCATTCATTTTTTAGGAAATACTGTCTGCTGTGAAGGACTTTCTTGGAGGGCAATATGAAACCCTGACGACAACGGGCAAGTTGTTTAAGCCTAATCCTCGGCTCACTCAACTACGCGCGGCTTCGCATCCGCGAAGTCGACGATGCTATGTCATCTCTTCACTGATCTTGCCAGCCGTAAGAAACTACGATGACCCTTCTGTGCTTCATAGTAGAGGGACACGGCGGCGTCTAAACAAAGCAACTACGTGAAAGACAAGCCACTGTTCGAGCGGACACCTCTTCATTGGAATTTCGTTCTAGAAGCTGCATCAGTTTGATCCGTTGATTTGGCAAACATCCGGTATTTACTTTCCAGAGTGAAGCAATGAATATCCCCATATACATGCGGCTGACTAAACATTATGAGATATTTTCAAAAGTGACGAAATACCTATTGACGATTTGTAGTCGTTTCGCCGTCTGTGCAGCTAACGAACACGAGCATTCTCTTAACGAGCCAAATGTGGGTGGCAGCTTCATCTTTAATTGTCTCCTACGTCCACATTTAATATGACAGCTTACAGTCAAAAATGGAGACGCGCTATCTCATTTGAAAAACGACGATTGGGTTCCTGTACACGATTCGATCTAAGCGTAGTGCTCGTCTTGACCAATTATGGTAGACTACATCACGATGTTACACAAACAGAAAATAGCTGGCCATTTGTCTGATGATTAGTCTAAGTTTTTTGCCTATATCAGCGTAGTATCGCTAAGTACCGGGTGGGTTATAGTAACTGACCCAGAGCCATTGTAAAGAATTGGATGCTTACGAGCAAAGCTTCTATCGATGAGAAATATATTGTAGTAATAACACACAGTAGGAGCGGAAGCCGTGTGGAGCTTCACGTAGCTTCTGCTCATGCTGTGCTCCTATGCGCTATTTTAGCCAGTAACTTTAATTGCGGTAAATACATTTGTATGCGAACATTTGGGTTTTGAAAATCTGGCCACAGGCTGTTTTAGAAGTTGCATAGCTCACGTTTTTAGCTTGTAGATACACAAATTGTTTCGAACATCGAGGTGTGTCCTTAAAGGAGTGCTTCGAAGATTCCTTGTCAGTCTCTTTAGTTTCCTTATAGTTAACACATGTAGTGTATATTCTTGTAGTAGATGTAGGTAAATTTATTCTATATAATAAAGTATCTTGGGAGATTACCATGAGAGACGTTGGAAATAGCGAACGTCAGCCATAACATACGATGGATACTAATAAAAAGGACTGACACACGTTTTCGAAAGATTCCGCTGCTTCTATCCGGTAGATCCGCGCCTAAAATGGTACAAAATCTCCTTTATCATTTTCAAGGTGTACTCCAATACAGTAACTGCAGTAGTACAATTATTGCAGAAGATACCCTTACGTTTTAGTATCCTCGAGGTAATAGTAACATTTACCGATTTAACGATTACATTTACCGCACAGATATTTGCTGATTTGATCGGAAGTTTGCAACAAAATGAAACCATTCTCCTTACCATCGTCAACCTAATTGATGGGCCAAGAAATTCATCGATATATTGTAGTTAACTGCAATAGACGCAAAATCAGGGTGAGACCTGCGACCTCTTGCAAACGTCGCACCGGAACCGCTTGTCGGACAAAGATAAAAATGATATTTAAGAAAGAAAAAACAGATTACTACAACACTCTGGCTGTCAAACTGTCATTGAAAAAAGTGTTAAGTCAGAGTGTATAGGCGGCGGGTTTTAGAGAATGAGGACATCGAAATTAAGGACAAGAAGTAATACTGGGAGACTGCGCACAAAGTAAAAGTAGACAGACAAATCTGAATTTATCATGTTAGTCAGTTTAACTGGAAAGGCCTTTCTATGCTACTCCTGGAAAACTACCAGTTTACAGAAACCCAAACTAAAAGAAAGCTACGACTTTCCTCAAAAGGGCCACGAAAACATTGAATATAAAAGTCATCGAAGCGGTAGCGTGCGTCTTTCAAATGGGCAAGGAGTGATGCGGATTAATCTTATCCTTCATACCTATATAAATACGAAATTATAATTCTAGGCCAGGTTGGTAAATGTTATTGGATCTGCTACCGACGTAAACTTCATTGAGTTTCTTTACATTAATATTGTATTCTATGTAAAGACCTTTTCGTATCTCTATAGGTAAGGGTGAATCCACTTGATCGCAGTCCGTGTCACACATGAATAGCGTAAACATGTGGTTCAATGTGACTTTAATAAGCATATTTGCATTTTCTAAAAAAAAGTGTTCGGTTCCATAAAAACAAAGTAACGGCGACCACATGCGTATACATGTATATAATACTTCGCTCAGTAGAGTGTATGCATAAAGAACGTTTAATGTTTAATTATATCGAGCTTCTCTAAGGGCTGACAGCCAACGGCAATCTATCCTGAAGTTTCGCGCGTATAAATGCCCTGCCCATTTGTATGTGCAATTAGTCATAAACCCGTTTTGAGGGAGCAAGCTAAGGCGTTGGATAAGCTTTCTTGTAGTATTATAGATACAATTTCGCGTTTGACAAGAAGTGTGCACGTTTTAACATGGTCTGCGTAAGCTTTACAGAAATAGATGCTGTATTCCATCCCATCAATGAAAAGTATGCACAAAAGACTTCCTAAGAAAGGGTCTTTGGGCAACCAGTCGGTGCCCCATCATGTCTAATGATGGCTATACTCGTTCCAACGATGAAGATTTGGTCTCGCAGAAAGGTCAGTGCTTTCTGAAAAACTTTTCTACAAACTTGAACGCACCCAATTTGGCGAACATGGCTTTCAACTCATTTTAAAGATATAATATTTTTTAGGAGGCAGATTCAGCGGCGGACCAAGCTGGGGCCGAGTGATACATGCACACCCAGTGCAATGTAGAACTCGACCCCAACAACAGGACTTTGTTCCGGAACACTAATATCGACCAACGCATTGCCTTCCTTAAGTTTCACCCTCTGCCAGCCGGCTTCTTTATTGATTAGTACTACGGAACGGCAGTAAAAGTGTTAACCAACTAATGGATCAATCAGCAGAGGTTACTGCCTGGTTCCCCAGTACCCCAGACGCGCCATGTCCCAGTAGCTGAGAACCCGGAAATCTGCCACACCGTTTGATTCTACTCAGTCTCGTCCGCTAGTCTGGCCCACTGCTGCCCGCCCAGGCGTCCTTTTTTCGGGGCTTCTTTTGCTGTGGCCGCTCCTATGCATGAAGGGGCGATACATAGGATATTTAAACCATACCGAAGTTCATCCTGAGAGCTATGCCATTAAAACAACCAAAAGACGATGCCCTATCTGTATCGTTACTTTTATGCAAATCGATCTTATAATTTTTGTTCACGGCATTTCCGAGTATTTGCTTTGTAATCATCTTTATCAGTAAGTTACACGAGCCTGGGCGAAGAAAAGGACCGATATGTGTTTAGGTGATCTATATATTATGGTGTATGTACAGTGCATAAAACATGTAAAGAATTATTTTGTAAATAATACATGATAATGAGTAGACTGAATAAAATGCCACTTTTCTGTAGCAGCTCAACAAAGCTTCGGGGTTCAGCCTTTCTCAGCTCCCTTCTCCGCATCTGCTAGTCCTATGATTCGTCCAAGTTTTTTGATTTTGTGTGCAATTATCTCAAGCTCAATAATATCCCTTGAGGTCGTTCACCATAATGGAACATTACTAAGCAATTTCAATTCATAGCTGAACAATAGGTTAAAGTTTTCTAATTCATCTAATTAATATTATTTATTTTCAATCAGTTGACTCGAGGGATCGGGGGAAGGAGATATTTCTTGCTTCAAAGGAAAGGGCAGACTGTACGCGTTCTTCTGATATTACGCGTCCATGCGCACATGTCGAAATGGCTTTTGCCAAGCCACTTTTTTTATAAATCATGACTTTTAGCGGTATATTAAATATCGGCAACTTGTGATTTCATCGGGAAAACTTTGAAAAATGATTGCTTCAGCTTTGCAGGGTGATAGACGAACATTAAGGCTTTATCGGAAGTATCTGGCATTTACAGTGTAAAGGGAACAGAGTTATATCTAGAAACTAAAGGGTTGTCCTGATGATAATAGTAACATTGTTTTAGATGGTTACACAAGAGGAGAGCCGTTTTACGCATAATATAATGAATAAATTTATGTATACAATGTATTACTACACTACGTATGCCGAATAAGTTGAGGTTATTGAAATTTAGTTCAGGGTGGAGCCTTCTTGTTCTCGTCAGCGAGGATCGAAGTCACGCCAACGTTACACCTTAGTTAACACTGCCGTTTAACCTTCAATTAAAAGGGTGGTGTAAATTGCAACATAAATAACGATGTTACGAACCCTTAAGGCTCACAGCTGCGGGAATTGAGCACTTCCGCAGATCTATTATTGGCACTTTCCGCAGTACAGGTTGTGACACGCACTAAGTGACCAGCACCAAACCTAGCTTCCTTGCTAAATACGATTTAGCAGCGAAGTCGTGTGTTCCATAGACCCCGCCCTTCACGAGAATTTCTCACAAACAGCATACGTTTTTCCATGAATAGGGTTGATGGGCGAAGCAGAATAAGATCCGATCATCTTGTTTCATAACGCATTCAAAGAACGAAAAAACAACTTACTGGAAGAGTTAGATTTTGATACAATCCCTTCTACAAGACTTGGAAAAACATACCGTTGGACTCCAAGTAGTATATAACTAGATGTGGACACGATGTTCCTATGTGATGACGGTTAGCAACTAGACAATACGATACACGAGCTCAATCACATAATTAATTAAAAAGTTCGTATTGCAAAGGAGTACGTGTTGGTATAGTCGAACGACGACCCTTGAGCGCTTCACGTGTGTATAGAAACATGCCTCAAATCTTTGATCGAAATTGCATGTTTTCTATGAGTTTGGCAATATTTTTAGAGCGATATACTAACATATCTAAAAGCAAGAAAAAGACAGTGATTCGGATGACATAATCGAAGGGCGTACCGCTCCAGCATGTCAAGGTTGTTTCTAAATTGAACGAGTAAGCATCGTAACACATGACCAGAGACCTGAAGTGTCCTGCCGCACAGTATGTGCACGAAATAAATTGCACGTGCTACTGAAACTAAGTGAAATGTAAAAGCAACTACAGCCATATGGGAATTTATTTGAAAACCTTCGACTAGATGGTGAAGGCTTCAATACTTAATGTTGTTCTTTAGTGGCTTAATATCCTCGGATTTGCTTGACCTTACCGGTGAGTAGTTTAGTATATATATATATATATATGATAAGGTAGACCCCATATCTTTCAGTGAAAACATAACTAGGCCTATTTAGAAAAGTAAGGCGCCTAAATTATATTAGCAACTGGCTTGCAGACGTTATGTTTTTCCGTTAATGCGTAATGCGGATCTCCCGTATCTCAGTAGCGAAGCTATTGCATGGTGGATTGACGTGTTGACCTTCTGACGACCTAAAAGGGATAACAATTATTACTATTACAGAAATTAATTGTTATTATAAAGCCTAATATCTTATTATATAACCAATTTATGGCATTCGAATGTCTACTTAAGTTTCAACTGATGCTTTCTGCTAGTTCAAAAGTGACCTCAGTCTAGTTAGTTACGTTGCACTAGCTGTGTAACGTAGATATATTCACCACCACGAAATATTGGTTAGTAATAATACGTCAGGTTGATTTACATCATGGCGCGCCTATTTTCAAAAAGTCTATAAATGGATTTTTGACATTTCCTTCTTCAGCCATTACTCCAGTGATACTTCTTTTCTAAACTAACTAAGGACTAAAACTACATCAATTCAACGTTGACTTGCGCCTCAGCTAGGGCGTAGTCAGGATTTCTCGTGCGGCCGTTTACCACCATCACACATCGATTCGGCCGGGTGGACCGAATGAGGTCGTATACCGAGATGTGTCTACGTGTACTGGTATGTGTGTACCGGGTCTCGACCGACGCTACTGCTGCCGTCACGCGGCTTCTGGGTCGATTAATACAATCGGCAGTCGGCGCGGCCGCTTGCGGAGCCCGATTGACTGAGATATAGAGGATAGGCTTCTCCTTTCTTTCTTCGAGACTTTTCCTTCTGTAGAATCGTCTCAGGGGAATTCTTCGGACAGGAGAACTCGTCGACCCACCCATCATCACTTCTTGGCACTACCTGGCTCTGTTCCTGCGAACTTCTGCGCGGGACTGTTCTGCTCGTTAAAGACGAAAGTGCTACTGATCGTTTGGCCTTCCAGCATTCTGTCTGGGCTGCTTTCTAATCGGGGTACCAAGCGATGTTCGCCAATTTCTGCCTCGAGCCGTGCGTGCTGCCTGCACAACAGGCAAGTTCTGTGCACACCTCAGACAACCCGTCTGATGTTGCCGCTGTGACTGTCAGCTAGCGAGTGAATCGACAATCGGCGAGGTATGACTCCCTTCTTAACTACTCTCCCCTACTAGTACTACGACTGCAAACAGCCTTTCTAACGCAGACGGAAGGTCGGTAAGCCGTGGAAGGCAGCGCAGTGTTCCCTAAGGGTTCGACGTGACCATAATTTTGATTACATCGAGAGTCAACGAGAGGGCGCTAGGCGGAAAGGGTCATACTCAACACTAGCGTGCCTTGGCAGCGGGTGTTGAGTGAAAAGACGCACCTCGACAAGAAGAAGCCTAATCAGAGTGGAGTTAACAACAGCAAGAGCAGCAGCACGTCCAAGCAGTTCAGACGGACGAACGGCTCAAGATAAAAACAAAGTGGCGAAATGGCCAGACGCTTAAGAAAAGGCCGATGGCTAACGCTGTAATTCCAAGTCTATTTGAAATCATTGCAGGGCACTGACCCTGTAAAAGCGGCTAGTAGATCAATTGAATAGCGCTCCCTCAATTTATTAATGTTTCATTTCAAGCACGAATGACCGTGTACTTTGAAGCAGTTAGAAAAATCTGCTTAGGAAAATATAGGAGTGTATGTTTTTCTTTCCGGATTGAGGGGTTTTCTGGGCCGGTGGCCCACTTCTTTTCCAGAAGCTGTGTTTCTTATGTTGAGTGTAACTTTATACACTACTCAGTTCGATAATAGCAGACACGGCGTATCGTTCGCATTTTGCTATTGATAATGTAAAGTTCAACATATGTAAATTCATCTAATATATATATATATATACTAATATTTTTTACGCCACTTTGTTCTCGAGGTAAATACGGCGCCTTTGTTTTGATTTTTCTGCTTGCCTATTATCTAAACGGGATTAATTGAGATAACTAAGCACTAAATTTTTTTTATTTAGTTTTTTTTTCATGTGGGAAAGCTGACGCATGACATTATTAAATTGAAATATGCTTGGGGCTCAAAGCACGGATCCCAATGACAACGATTTATTTATTTTCCATTAAAATCAATGGCCATCTCTGGACTTCCATATGCCACACTGATTCCTCTTCAAAGTATATCATAAAAAATTATAGAAGTAAACAGCATGGAGTTAAATAGCTCATACGTAATAGGCATCTAAAGTTGTCCGATTTACTGATTAGTGCTTGTGCGTAATGGACTAGGCAGCATATCTGTGTCAATGCAAAGGTGATAATACTTAAAAGATTAACTTCAAATTTGTGTTCAGCAACTAGCACGATAATGCACCATTTTTAGTTCAACTTGCCACATCCGTTAAACTTGAGATACTAAGGAATAACAGCGTCACCAACTTGCAAAGGTTTGTTTGGCTAGGGAAGAAAATATTGTCGCATATTTAAACACTCAAGCCAATAATTACATTTAAGATTAGTGCTTGTACATACGCTCGTGGCAGTATGCTCATACAATCAACATCTTAAGATGTTTGTGCCTTCCCTCCGTCCACATCACTTATAGCTGCTTAAGCTGTTGCCTAAAGGAAACGTATTCGTTTGTCGCTATGCATACAGCACGATTTTGACACTTCAAAGTTCCTTCCTAAGTGGAGTTTTTGGCCTACATACAAGAGTCCTACAAATGACTTTTCTGTTGGCTACAAAACAACTAAGATGCAACAACTGTCAATGTGTACTGATGTACGGGAGCTTATAATTTCAGTGAAAACCTTCGTCGACTAAAAAAATCCCATGCATTGTACCCTACCGCCTGCCGTGCTTCCCTCCTCCCGCCGTCCAATTAGATTCAGGTAGAAATTTTCTCTTAAGTCGTGCTGCGACATGAAAAGACACTGGACCATTACTTTGATACGTTAATAGGGTTGGTGGCTATCACTCTCTAGTTTTTTTTGCTACTGTTGCAACTGCTGTTGTTGTCGCAGGTGAAGATCTTACTCCAGTCTCACTCAAGCTGGTCGTCACTGGGCAACTGAAGCACGCCATTCTTCTTTTCCTGGTCTTCTCATAATTTCCTCTTGCGTTAAAAGTATCTCTCAAGTAGTAACTCCAAAGGCGACATCAGTTGCCAAGGCTACACAGCCAGCCGATTAACGAAGTTCACGAAGGAGGTGATCATGCTGCGAGCAGTTTCCATTCCTAGCATCAGTAAGGGTCCTCCCGAAAGGCCGGCAATATGAAACGAGACAGCAGGTAAAACCTGTACGACAGCCAAGCAACCGAGGTCATCATGATAGCTGTGCCAGTTCAATTTTCATAGAAAGTCTCAAATGTTGGCGGTCCCAGCAGTGCACGTTGCTTCAGGATCTGAGCCTGAAGTGCGGGAAGTTATGACGTAGCTGCGGAGTTAAGTTTTTTGCGCGCTATCCTGAGTCTGTTACCTACATGACATGCACATTTATGCCGTCGCCTGCTTGTTCACATAAGTTATACTCGAGGAAAGGTTTAGGTAGAGGGAGCTTTTTCGTTCGTGCCGCTATCATCGGCCGTCGAAGTGGCTTGGCGTTTCTACGTTGAATCATCATGATCGTCGTCGTCGTCGTCGTCGTTACCAATGAGAGCTCTATGGGCATTTACCACAAGCGCTACACGAGAAAGCGTTGGTAGGATCTCTCTGTTTGCTTTTGTGTCGCCTCCCCGATTCGTCCATCTGCCCGAACGTAATTACATAATCATTGTCTTAATAACACTTAAACGCTGTATCGTGTTACTAACACTGATTTTGCTACCACCAGCGTCGCTAATACCATTTGTGTTCAGTGGCATTTGTACGTAGTAATGGTACAGACAAATGGTGAACGTATGCTTGTATGAGATTTTCGTGGTGTACCAGCCCGTGCGATGGGTGCAGAAGTCCGTGTTCTTGAGCGGCATTCATCCGCATAGGCACCCCTAGATAGCACAAAACTTGCTATCTGCAGTAGCGAGCATTACGTTCAACCGAAGTAAACGCGTAGATTGAAGGAAGGATAGCAAGCGTTGGGAAGAAATAAAAAAACTGAAACACCGAGAAACTTTGTATCATTTTGCTTTGAATCCCTAGTTGTAGTACTAGTCGCAATTACTGATGTTCAGTATAATAGTACTCGTATCGGAGACATCTTTTCAGGCGCTAAAAGATGTTCATTTTATGTTTGTAACACATAATCTAGTAAACTAAATATTATCTGATAATTCGGAACTGTAGAAGATAATTAACACTGGCTATACGGTAATAATGAGTATGTAAAGTGCGAACAGGTACCTTACTTTATTACAAAAATAAATACTTTTCGCTGACGATCGACTGAAAGGCTGGCTACCCAAACCTCTGGACACAGGATATGTACATTATGGAATATCATGACTGCTGATTGAACATATAATACTACCACAACCCAGGTATTTAGTAGTGGCAAACTCATTCATCAGTTCCTTGGCATCAAATCATTATGAGCCATTGATGCAATCATATTTCAGACGCAGTCACCTTGACAGTTTTGCTTTTATCTAAATGTCCATATAATTTATTCATTTACTGAATTAGCAAGTAAAGTCTTCTGGGGTACAATGGTAGTACACGGTACGTCCTCCGTACACAGATTCACTATTTATATTAAAAGATGACCCTGAATAGCGCTGCAGAGTGTTACTAGGGGGATAGCTGCCGATTCAGCCGACATTCGGCTTAAATGGAAGAATCGTGTCCTATGCGCGAGATGTAGTACAACTCAATCTAAAAGCATCCGATCTGATAAATACATAATTGTGATGTTTCAAAGGGTGGTGTGTTCTGGGTGACTGATACGCGACTCCTGAAGTGCCCAGTCACAGAAACTACAGCTAGCAAGCATGCTGCTGCGCTGGTTAAAATCTCAGTGCTGGCAAAAAGTTATCATTAAGTGTTAATTAGGAGTTATTAAATAAATTACTAGTTGCTTGTATAATTTTCATATCATTTCACAGGTTACTTACTCCAGTTAGATGGGGGCGGGTCTTTGATGTTCTACTTAAAAAGAGGTGATTTCGAGGGCTCGTCCAGATACGACAAATAACTAGTAATGCTAAACAAGAAGCCCCCGCTATTTTGGGCTAGCTTGAATTTGTTTCATAGTAAGCTAACTTCTTAGTTTTTTTTCTCAATTTTTAGTGCACCTGTACTTATGGAAAACGTGCATAAAATTTCTAAGATTTATTTAACATTAGTTTTACGCAGTGAGGTTCTTGTTTACAACTCATACGCATCATAAACGAAGACCAATAATGATGATTCTGTCGACAACGATGATAATAATGATGGTTCTGATAAAAAGGTGGTGATGATAAAAGGTTGTTGTTTGTCCCAACGTTATTTTAGCGTTACCTAATAAATGTCCGCCTGAGTAGCCAGCATTAGATAGCGGGCTAACTTTCGTTAAGACTGTATGCAAGCATACATTCAACATGCGCTTGAGATCGGTGGATTCACACACGGTTGGATAATGACGGTACTCTCTTAAATAAATAAAAACAAAAATGGACACGCCGTTATTGTCTAAATAGCTAGTATTTACGAGTTGACGCACACGAACTATAGCGTCAATGAAGCGAGATTGTCGAGGTTTTTAGCAAATCCAATTTAAGCCGGTTTAAAGAATATAGCCCACGGCATCTATTGAGGGAAACACTGCGATAACTTGATTACTTCAGCGTAACCAATTCAGCAGAGAAAATTCATTTCTTGAAAACCCGGCTCTGAATCCGACTTGTTTACTCGTAAGAGGCCAGTTCCCAGATCTAAACATATATACATACATGCATATTCAATCTTAGACAGCAGTGTCGAGTTTTCAGACAGAATCTGATGAAGCATCACCTAAAGAGAAATAGCCGCTCTTTCATTTTATATATATACATATATATATATTTCTAAGTGGAATTCCAACTCAGCTGGTGATGATGGGTGCCAGTGGACATCGTAGCATTAGTCCATTGAAGATTTAGCTGAGCGCAAACTCTAAGGTTCACCTGACTCACCTCTAAGGTTTGACCATCTATTGATACCGTTGGTCAAGGCATCAAGTCAGGTTAGCGAACGGTTTAGCTGCTTGGCCCCCGAAAACAGCTTAGAGAGGGCAATACTTCCGCTTAGCTGATCTGATATCCTGGAATTGGAGCCAGCCCTTCTGCGCTTGCTGCTAGCTACACTGGTTCTTTTCTTTTTGCTACCTATCGACACATACAGATGGCATTGCACACATATTGCGGTCTGGCTAATATACGTGGGAAGCGCCCGACGTCACACAGCAACCATGCCCAGACTGCACCTTTCTGTAAGGTTGAAATGTCGTCTACTTCGTCATTGGATTGCTGAACCGAGCCCCCCCCCAGACACTGGGATGTCTCCAGCCTTGCAACAGTACTAGCAATAGCACAGGCCATTGCTCTGATCTAACCGGATTACTACTAATAAAACTGAAAAGGCGTTCGCTGATTCGAGTTGCTGTACATCATGGATGGCAACAACGAGACGGTGGTAGCATTACGGTTTGCGACCAGGTCAGAAGCACCCGGGGCCTAAAAGCTTTATTCGACTCCGAAATCTGCGCTGTTAGATACAGTTTCACGCCTCACCAACCAGCCCGTATACGCGATCGGCTAATAAACAGCTCTGTTTCGTAACTGGCCCAGTCTGTAAGTTGGGGCAGGGCGATCGTGGTCTTCGCGCGCGGACAGCGTCGCGCAACCCGACGGCTGTAATCTACGGAAATAAAGAAAGGAAGAAAAAAAGACAATTGCCTTATCAGGCTTTTGTCTTAGATATTGTCTCGAATTTAATATAAAGCACAGGAGTTTTTTTATATTGTAGCTCGATATACGATGTTGGCTAGTGTTGGTTGGAAAATGGGTCGCGAACACGTAGGGATTTTGTTCATATTGACTAGTTATATCCTAGCGGTTATTAGTTCGTATTCTAATGACTGACTAAAGGCGAGCAGCGGCGGAGTGCTTTCCAGAATAGCTGTAAATATCAATACTGCTATTCATTTAAGTAATGGAACCTACATGGGTGTTCTGTAAGGGTGAAAATAATCTTGTTTGTTAAAAACAGTCTTGTTTTCTAATTATGTATGGATTGTGTTGCGAAACTATCGACATTTTAGCCATGTTGGATACCCAGCTGTTGTTCGTTTGCGTCAGTCGATGCTAGTCTTGGAGAAAAATGTTGTTCCATCAGGACGACCAATAATCTCACACGGTCAGTGGTTACTATTGCAAAAACTCGCAACTAGGGTTCGAGTTGACTGACCACCGAATCTGGCACCCAGCGACTTTTTTTTTTTTCTATTTCTTAACATCAAAGTTTTGCTCGAAAAACAGAGATTTCCATCGAATGAGCAGGCGAAGGCACCAATGACAATTTTAACGGGCTGAAAAGGTGGGAGCTGGGGATTATTGAGATATAAAGTACTATTTGGTAAAAAGTATCCGTTTGTGCGTTAGACTAGAATTTCTTTCGGACGGCCTACGTAGCTATAATTCTTGTGATACATATTATACTAATCTAGCAATTCGTTTTTGGTGTAGGAAAGGCTATCTCTCATCTCAATCATAAAGACTTCAGCGAAATGGAATTGATTTAGCCTCGTTCGTAGAGACCTCATAGAGCATGTTCTTAAGTTTATTGGGTAGTCGAAGGTTAAGTACGGTTACCTCATTTGAGATCTTGAAATATTAGCATGTTGCACTATACACATATGGAATTTCTACTTGTCTCTTTCCGATAGCATTGAGATACATTTAGAAGAACCATTGGGACCAGCCGAATTGATAGATTCTAATTTCGATCTGAATCCATCTCAAAACTTACTTGTAGGTAAGGCAGTATTATTCCTCGTTGATGTACCCAGCCCAAAAGCGTACCGAACTCATCGAGGGCATAATTTGTCACAACGCAGCAGAGACCTTGACGCTGTTTTATGCTGAAATCAGACACAGTCGAACGAGATTGACCCAACAAAAATAACAAGCGAAATTGCGGGCCTGTTAATAAACTAACTACTTTGTTTTGAGATGTTGAGTATAATACTAGCCTTATAGCATAAAAGTGTGAAGTCACCCATAGTGGTATGTTTCTTCGACTAAGTTCTCCAACACTTCTATAAAAATATGAAAAGAATCTAAACGTACCGGGAGGCGGAGAAGGGTAGATTATGGCCGGGGCAAAAGCAGCTTGAAGCGTAAATGGAAATGGGTATATTGATGGATACTGTCAAAGTGGCAAAAAGGTACACAAGTAACGACCGTGAGAATGCACTTATCATTTCACAAGGATAGTTTCACTCAATCGATAATTTATTATAGTATCAATGATCTGCGGTCTGATTCGCCGATGTAAACTTGTGTTTTGTTAAACACTAATGTTGGCATTGTCTTCGCGTTACTACACGCAACAAAAGTCACACAAAAAAGAGAACGAAGAAGCCAGCCACATGAGTACAGACCTAATGTTGACGCGTGAACTACAACACGTTTGAATTTCTTCATCAGACCGCCTGGCAGATGTCATCTCGTTGCTGATTCTGCCGTTAACAATAACTGTTAACGGTTTTTATCGCTATAAGGTTACGACAATGATTTTATGCTAAGAACAGAAACGCGAATTACAGAAGTGGCTGTAGTAAACGCCACTTTCGGGTATGTATGTAAATATTGAACGGGCTATTCGAGAGTTGCTGGGTTCCTCTATTTAGATAAGATGATTACGAAATGCTAGACAAATCCGATTAGAGACGGTTTATCAGTAACGCTAATGATAATGTCCTTGACCGCAGGCGAGAATGGCAGTGACGAGTACATTGCAAAAGCTGATCTAGAGGTATCTTTTAATTTTTTTTTCCAAATTTTTTTTTTCCTGTTTCAAACTGTAGTGTAACGACGAAAATTTGACAAGGACTTTGGGTCCTATCTCAGTAAAAAATAATCGGGATCGTTTTTCTTGTAATCGTGCGCAGCAATTCTCAACTAACAAACGCAGGGTCCCTCAAAAACTTGTGCGGCTTGATGAGGTCCGTGTTAAGGTTTCTACCATAGTTGCGCCTAGTATTCCACAAAAGGTCTCCATGTGGTAATTGACGAACAGTTCAATAAACCTTGCGGGCCTTGTCTTGCAATAGCTATCGATGAAGCGTGTCTTTAACGTACAGTTCTCAATGAGCAGGTAGATAGGCCAACAAAGCCGAATGCAATGGTCGGCGTGATCGCTAGGGCTCATTCTACTGGACTTCAGAGTAATGGCAAGAGTAATGTTTTTGAGTCGAAATCGAGATTCAACGACCAGAGACTAATACCAATAAGGAACTACGCGGTGAGTATTAAAAGTGCATCTGTGAATAACGGACGTAAGGACTATGAATATTTGCGTGACAAAACAATCAGGGCAACGTTATCGTTGAAGCATCACTGAACTATTTTTTGTCCTATTAAACATTGATTAGCGAAATGGCTTCCATTTCCGCTATGACTGTAAATACGCCAGACTTATCGTGTCCTAATTAGACATTCCGTTACAGAGGACTACTTGTCTATTCGACTGGCACGTAACCTAAGGTCTACTTTTGCGGACTTCGTCGAGAACTAGGAAAAATGCTCAGTGCTGCCTAAGCAATTAGTTTTACTTCATTAGAATTGCGTGGAATTGATTATTCCCGATATACAAATCATGTCTGCCTTTCATAGACATTGCTGTATGTTACGGTCGTAATACTGATCACTGATTTGTCCTACGCCTACAGCTATAATCATAGTAGAGTTCCCTTGGATTTGTACCGTGGCGAAGTCCATGTCAAGTATTTCGATGTACTAGAGTTCGATTCACCTAGCTCTTCTCGTTCCATGAGAATAGGTCCGTCCGTAAACTTCTTTACAGCAAAAACTGGGTACTACTCGTCGCAGTATAAAGCCACTCAATCATAGCGTAGCAAAAGTGCCAACCTCTCTGAACCACGTTCGTTGTACCATTTTGCCTCAGACTATTAATTTCGTTAATACCCGTATATACCTACAATATAGAAAATAGATCCCGTCTGATCGAATAAAAGGCGAAGGCTAGTGATTCCGCGAGTTGAGTCATTTATTATAATATCATTTACTATAATAATAAATGGATAGATATATACAATAATTGTATTATATTAACTAATGATTGAACTTATTAAGAACTATTACCGGACGCTTAGGCAACCTTAAAATCAACCTTATCGTCCTACGTCAGACTTGACGTTGTCACTTGTGGGACGGGAATTATTTTTAGCTTAAATTCAACTCCAACAGAATCAGACAATTCATATCTAGTAATTATTGCGTGATCCGATTTTCAGATCTAGTAAAATGGTTCTAGCGGCTCATCAAGTAAGCCATATAGGCAGACCAAGTTAGGTAACTTAAGTAGAGAGTAATTATACAATAATTGACTTTGAACGTGTTTGTGCACGATGCCGAACATCCCCTTACATCTTTTGACAATGTTGGTTATGCGTGTCCAATACCCTTAGCGAATCGCCTTCTGAATAAGTTCCATACTAAATTTGTTTACCGTATTGTTTGGTGCCCTCTTGCTTGTTGCCCCGCTGACGCTTCAACGCAGCTATCCGCTTATGTATTAGAACACCAGCTCCACTAACATTGCAGAATAGAAGGGAAGCGGGTATTTAAGCAGAAAATCATGTTTTTAGCCAACTACCTAGAAATAACTTGATAGCTTAACAATTTTCCATTGGACGCCGTGCAAAATATTTAATTATACCTAAAAGTAAGTAACTTCAGTTGAATATCGGCTCGAAAAATAGATTCGTTCTAATTCCTGACTTTGGTTTATGGTAGTTCCTATTCGCACTGTATATCAATACAAGCTATCATACTGGTTAAACATTAAATAGAGACACAAATCTCATGTGCTCTTTTTTTTTTAATGAAGTGTTTTGAAAACTAATATATGAAATACCTAGAAAATATCAATTAATAACTTGTGATTAATAATAATAATTATAATAATTAATAACTTGTGAAGCCGATGACCTAAGGTGTCAAAACTATTGAATTCACGATCAATAGAGAAAGGAGCGTGTCGTAAGCTCGATTTCGTCGAGCTTTCTTAAAATCTCCAATATATTTTAGAGTCCATTTCGAACTATAAACTGGAGCATCATAATTCCCACACGTTTGATGGGTCAGATGTAAAAGGCGAGTGGAAACAAGTTCGGAAATAACTCACTACAAATGTAACTGTATTCTAGTATATAGAACAGAAAGGGTAGCAGAACGTTTGTGCTTTCAAAAGAAATTTTTCGCGCATTTTTTTGCCCTCTCCTGTTACTCACGTGTGCTTTTAGACAGCGGTATGCGTTTGGAGGCACGAAATAAACTATAATAATTGGTAGGTACAAACCTTAAGTACATCTCATACGATTTAGTTAACGATCATATTATATATTCAAATAATAATAATATTATATCGTATAATAGGCGCTATTGCGTGAATAGCTTAATATATCTAACATTAGAGTTTAATGATTGCAGGTAAGAACCATGTAGCCTAGGCGTAAGAATAGGTCTGCATGGATACTTACCTTCTCCTAAAAAATGAATAATGTCGAGATTTGCTTGTCCTACAGGATGGTTCGAGTAGGCAGACTCATCCCATATGTATACGACTAATTAACCACCTTTCAATATTTCACAAAGAGCCTATAAAAAGGTACATATCCGGGACGAAGAAAAAGTGTGCTAGATAGTGCTATAACTAAAAACGCAAAATGGTTACGTGTAGCGTAATGTATGTCAAGATGTATTTTATTACTAGGAACAACTGATAAGCGGGACTGGATTCCTGAAAAATCTCTACAACTATATATAGATTATAAAACTGTAGTCTATTTTGCCATGTTTGCATTTCCTTGGCCGAGCATACGTTTGGTTATTTTTTAAGCTTTTTTTTTCAGTTTGATAATATGTTTCCTATTTGCTTTGGGAAGCTTTACAAACTCGTTACCTTTCGATACATTTCGTCCTATAGGACACATACTTCATACCTCCGTATATTGAACCTAAAATTCCCTACCTCAGCTGGCTTGGACTATGTTCATGGCACAATTTGTATCGACGATTGGCATGTATTGCTTGCCGTTCTATAATCATGATCCAAACATTGATGGTCCCTCTCAGAGACACCCGTAAAAAAAGGCCAACCATGCATACGCCATCCAGCGTTCGACGCTTGAGAGGCTTTTAAATTTTTTCCACCCGCCTTTTTTATCACTAGCGTCCGTACATCAGGCTCATATACCCCCTAATGCTTATTTCTGTTTGCTACTCGCGATCAAATAGAGCTCGTCTGCCGTTGTCTTTCATGGCGGCTGCGGATCGTTCCGTCAATGCGTAATACACCCGTCACATATTATATGATTATGTACTATCCTATGTGAAATAAGTAGCCGCTTAAAGAGAATGATGGAAAGAGAAAGAGAGAGGCAGGGTGCGGGGCTTTAAGAAACGGATGCGTATTTGCCGTTCCGCCAGTGCTTCTGTGCGTATCACACCCAATTTTCTTGAATCGTGGACTCTTTTCCTTAGATCGTGTAAATTGCCGCCCATTTCTCAAAGACATCGTCCCTTTCTGTTACTGTTAGCACAACCGTCAGCAGCGGTTTCTGGCACTCCCGCCTCAGTGCTCCTGGTCACGAATCCTGGAAGAGGAAGGCATCTTGCGACAGCCGGAGAAGATTTTGTTCGGAAGCTGCTCCGCTTTAGAACTCTCGCTTTGATATAGTCTGGCTTGATGGGCTGTCGTACTGAACCCGCGTTTCGAGGCGACCGCCGACTTCCTAGCGACGTTGCTATGGTGCACGCTGTAGAACCTAGCAGCTGAGGTTGGAGCGGAGGCCAAGACTGGCATGAGCCTTCTAGGCCAAACTGGAGTTCTATTATGTCCTAGATTTTCTGCTATGGCCCAGTGAGAATCACGAGCTGTAGGCCAACGCATCTGGCCCAAATGGAGCAGACATCGAGTTTTGGCCGTGTCGCGTCCGCCGCTTCTCAGACTACAATAGTGGTCCAAAAAGGCCCAGTCTGAAATTCAACGTTAGTCGTCCAGATGGAGGGTCTAGAAGTGTCGAACCAATGCCAACAAGGAGAATACGGAGGCTTCCACAAACACTTCGATAGCAGACACTCATGGCGTAACCATGATCTGCCGGTCTATGCGGACGCGCTACGCAAACCTAAGGAATCACGAGCAGGAACTAACCGATTTTCTATCTTAATGAGTTCGACAAAGCGGGTTTCAGGAAAGTTTAGCTACAAAGCAAAGGTGCTAGTAGTAAATCTAGAATTGTGATGCACAAAATGATAATCTGTACAGGGTAACCATGTGTGCTTGTATGTTCATTCTGGGCTGGTCCATATTGAAATCAAGCAGATGTTGTTGAAATTTTTGTAAGTATTGCAATTGAACTTCTCCATAAGTGTCTTCTTTTTGCCTTTCGAGCATAGCCTCTACTATAGTTTTGACAGCAGTACACTTACGTAGATCAGCCACAGATGTGGATTTTATTTACTTTCTAGACTAAGCTATTATCGCACTGAGCTTGACAGACCAGCCTAACGGTATAGGCACTGTTAGGAAAGATGCAAAGAAGAAACGTTACAAAAACAGAAAATTTCTCACTTCCATTAATGTTATCCAATGTCTTCGAACTAATCAAAGCGACCCCTTCGTTACAAACTGCAAATTATGATCCTATAATATATCACTTTGTTACAGACTGCGGCATGTTTCAATGGCATATGCAACAGCGTTAGCACAAAGTCAACATTATGAATATATTCGTAGTTACGCGCATTATTTGTGTAATTTAAATACGCTTGAGTAAGCTCCAACCATTACTATCATTAAAATAATATGAATATTATCTTAATAACGGTAATAACTGACGTTAATTCATAATAATTCATAATTAAAGCACGTATGAAAATTATACGTACTGCGTAATGATAGTTGCATCTTAAGGTATTTCATAGAAGGACAGCGTAGCTCAATTGCCGGACACGAGGTAGAGCGGTGTCAAAGAGGAATCAGCTAATTTTTTCGAACTAACCTTGGCATGTTTTTTCGAAATAGAGCACACGGGTGTTTGATCCCTGATTAACCTCTCAATCACCTATCTTGTCCGTCCATCAAAAGCCACCTTAAACGCTTACTTTGTGCAGAAGTTTAGTATCTGCTTCTATAATATATAAATATAATAATCTATAAATGGCTTATTTTTTCGTTGTTACGCCGATGCCTCTATGTTTCGAATTATGAACGAATTTTACGCCTAGGATTGTCGTTAGGCACTTTATCAGAATACGAAACTAGGAAACTACGTTAACCTCTAAGCCCATGTTTTCGACCAGGCAATATACAAGCCAAAAATTAAGTCTTACATCTAATTTATCTAAAAGGTAACACGATATTGTATATCATCGTTGGCTAAGCGTATGTTTCTTGTTTTTTGTTGCGTGACCATCGCCAACGCCACCGTTTTTAGCAACGTCCTTCAAGTTGTCAAATTGCCAATGCAAACGATAGCAGTATGTTGGTATTTTCATTACTTTTAATGACAGATGAACTCAGTTAAGTTAACGCATTTTTCTTTATTAAGGGAACTATCGTACACGCGGGCCAGTCACATGTACACATTGCATGTCCTTACATTGTATTTCTATTGATCGTTGCATCCCTTTCACTGCATCAATACAGTATATTGTAACAGAGAAAAATGGTACTATATATCGTGTTCGAGAAATGAGTATTGGCGAAGACACCTTCTCTAATGATTCTTTACTGAATTACGTATAACATTTTAAACAGTGAAAACGTTTGTGGATTAGAATCGTGCCGCCTAGCTTTTACGGGACTTTTTCACAAGGCCACAGATTGAAGCCTATTCAATCGAAATCGTAGAACTACTTCAAACGACCTCGACAGTCCGCCGACGACTATATCGCGCGGTGTAAATCTATAACGAACTTCAATAATTTTGCCATTTCGCTCGAACATCGATTTCTTTTATGCTTGTTTTCGTAATTTACGCATTCGACCGATGAACAACTTGCACTGGCAGGGTATCCCTTGACAAAAACAAATTTTCTGCCGTCACAAATTTTACGGCAACGTAACTATAAGAGGCTCAGTTGAGTATGCATTAGATTCTGGTCTGGTTCAGTCCTTCCCGTTATTCGCAACCACGAAAATTTAAGGAGTGAGCCAGACAGGGCAACTCCCGCGTTCGGCTGCCCCTCCAGTACAGCGCTTTATTGTACATTTTAAGGTGATACCAAAGGAATTTTGTCAGATGCGCGAGATTCAATGGTCGATCATCCAAATGCTAATTTGGATGCGCGCTCAGCCTGGTTCTAAGAATCAAGTTTTAATGCGATTTACTGGTTGGCCGAGCAGCGGCAACACATCCGTCAGTGTCACAGGCGTTGAAAGCCTGATGCGAACAAATAAATCATCACACGCTGATCTTGGCCATTATTCCCTTGAACAAAACACTTGTTCTGGTTCTGAGTAGTATACGCAGATTCCATTACGCTTGTACGACATTTCATCTGATTAATTAATCGATAGATAGTAAACACGTCGTCTTTAATCTAAAACTCACAAAAGTATCTTAAAGAATTAAGATGAATAGAGTCTTATTTCAGTAGATCTATATAGATCTCAGTCGAAACATAGGTCGTTAGGCTACAAAATGCCCCGAGTGCAAAATCCTAACGC
Source organism: Varroa destructor (assembly GCF_002443255.2). NCBI lineage: Eukaryota > Metazoa > Arthropoda > Arachnida > Mesostigmata > Varroidae > Varroa > Varroa destructor. The sequence goes on along the minus strand of NW_019211455.1, from coordinate 20,402,638 downwards.
CGTAATAAAAACGGCTGTTAATGAACTAAATTACTCACGTACCATTTCGTATGCGTGGTCACGTAGTGAAGGGACGAGACGATATTGGCTAATATGGGGACACTTACAGGGCATTTTTTCTTAAAAGTTCTGTCTTGTCTCTCAAATCCAGATGCTTATGAGAGCATATCGTGCCGACTCGATACCTATAAAGAACCGTATCTCACAAATACAGCTAAGTGCTAATCTAGCATGGACTTCGCATGCATCGAGTGCTAGGCAGTGGTACAGAACCCTTTACGTGTTCGAAGCGCTCATCTGTCTGACCATTCCACCAGCAGCAATATAAGCCGATGATTAGTCTGTTTTCTATGCTGTTGTTCCTGTTGCAGCATCTAATGCCCCATTTATAAGTACAGTAACCACCTAGCCCCTTCGATAAGCATATAAATACAAGATGATTCTATGGAAAAATAGTATCTTCCGTAATATTTGTATGGACTTCACATGGATGACACCGCTGCCTTACCTACTGATGGTGTGTGTGTATATATATATTACTATTTGCACGTGAATCGTGTCTTCTATGTAACATAAAGCCGCTGAGCCGCTTGGGGATGGAGAGACAAGTATTCTCTCTGCTTATTCTTTTTTTGTGTGCTTGCACAAACTAAATCAAGGTAACCAGGTCGCTCACAAGCTAAGTGGAGTGGGTTTTGCAGTTTTACAAGCCTGTAACTACGGCTGCAGATAGGGGGCGGCACTTAGGAAGAGAACTCATCTCGCATTTATCTTGCCTCTAGCAGGCTTGTGTCGGATCGTACGTATCTGGATGGGCACTTTACGCAAGGCAAAGGGCCACTCCGTCGCAGTGGGAAAAACTCGACGCAATAGAGCCACATGGTAACTGACGGCAGACAGTTGCCCCACCAATCGGTAAGGTGCGGAGCCACAGGAGCGCGCGAAATGCGGTTTACACTGCAGTGGCAAGAGAGACATTTGCAAGACAGAAGCGAAGACGACGATGAACAGTGGTGCGATGTGGATCGAGGCAACAGCAGCATCGGCGGCACTGGCAGCAAAAGGGGCTGCAGACGCGCCAGCATAAAAAGACAGTGGCAGTTAACTTTTTACTTAATAGTACTTCTGTGTGTGCGCGTGCCCTCTTGCGTTCTTTCTCCCTCTCTTTCTCGTTCTTGCTTGCTTCTTTCCTTCTCCTGTCCCTCGTCTTTCCTTTTTCACTGACGCCGGATGATCTTGCTGCTTTCACGCGAACTCCGCACATAGGGGCCTCGAGCAGTACGGTCCAATCTCACGCCATGCACGTTTCTTAGCTAAGCGCCGACCGACCGACCACACAGCCCACGTCCCCCTGGCAACCCGCCACCAGCGCTTCCTCTTAGAAAGGCTAAGAGAAGCCGCTACACAAACTTCACGCTGACGCTGCCAGCATTAAGGTGTACCACGTCTCCCTCAGGTAATAAAATGAGGGCTTACAGCTAACTCACGGTTGCGGGAGAGTGAGAAATAGTGAAGTCCGAGGGGAGAGTAAGAGAAGACGCGTGAAGAGCGCCGAACGATGAGGAATTAACAGCAGGGACTGCTTAAAGAGAGAAGAGATAGTCACCGGGAGAAAATGGCTAGATCACGGAGAACCTGAACGTCCGACAGAGTAAGTTCGATAGGGGAAGAGCACGGAGAACGCCGGGAAGAGCGCAATATAGGAAGACGCAAAACGAAAAAGAGCAGAGGCGGATCAGCCGAACCGCGCAATTATGAATTAACGTCGTTCGTTGAAGTCAATGAAGGTAGCGAGCAGAAACATGAACGAGTAGGCGCAGAATTAAGGGAACCTCGTAAATCACGTATCGAGGGAGAGCGTCTGGTGAGCTCTGGATGTTTTTATTTTTTTTTTCTAAACTATGAACAAACGCCTGCTTATTCGCGTTATAGCATTTTTAGACAGTGCGATATATACTACTAATTTCTGGAAATCGGCTCGTCGAGATAATTCTAGCTGATTGGAGACTTCTGGCAAACTATCGGTGAAAGAGCATACTTTGCGCGGCCCTAACGCGTGCCAGTCTTACCGCCTACACAAATGGCATTGGCTAAAGATTGATGCCAAGTATTCTAAGGCGACAACATAAGTGTTTGTTTCCATGAAAGCCGGACCATGTAAGGCAACGCTCTCTCTAATCCGAACGGTCAACACGTTTTGTGCACTGGCGTTTTACCCATTCTTAATAGTTCAACGGTTCCATAACTGAAAGTAATTGAAATAGATTTGCATCTCAAACCGTTAAAGATAATCCGCGCTATTCTGCGAAAATGGTAGGTTTCTTCGCTTTACTTAACACTATCGTTAGAAAAGTATAGACGTACGAGTATGTGAGTTTCGAAACGCGTTATAGATAAATGGTCTTTCTGCCATGTATGATAACTCTGGAAGGTCTATTCATATGTTAAGAAGGAATAAATATACACAGATATACATTAGAATTATTAGTGGACCAGAGGTGCATGCTAGTCAATGCTAGTAATGCTGTGTTTCCGCTAGTAGCATGATGACTGTTTCTTAAAAGGTTGATACGGACATACTTCAAGCTATATTTTGCACCTATATTAAAGTGACAATAGGCTCTTCTAGAAGTTGATCAACTAAAATTATCCTTTATCTTACTGCCCCTGGAAGATGCTTTGAATAAGTTTCGAAGATCATACAAACATTAATGGTATGCGGCAATAAAATTTCTCCCAGTCTTATATAACGGAATATATGTATGCATCGCAAATTACGCAAGAGGTTTCATTGAATGAAGAAATAAATACTATATATATATATATATATATATATATATATATATGTAGTCTTACTGCAACTGGTTATAAACAGCACAGTATGAGATTAGATAAATTCTACAAAACATGTGCTCCCCAGTAGGCGTCCCTTCATTGTCCTCTGCCTTCCCTAGCATTTTGTCCTAGCGAATTTTTTCGGTCGCGTCAGCTCTAGACACGAAGCGTGCGACGTCTTCTGTTAAAATCAGGGGGTGCCTGGTATTAGTGATATTGCACTACAGTTGCGGTGGCTGCCGGTTTCTGCATCTGACGTTGACGTCTTCTGCCTTGAGGCATTGGTGCGTTTTGCCTATGCTTGTTCCTAATCGCTATGACATAAAAACATTGAGGCCTCTGTAAAACGTATGCCGGTCAAAGGTGCATAACAGTTCGTTTAGTAAATATAACTCTCGCAGAAAAATTCTGCTAAATAAGCTGTTTTTCCAATACATAAATGAGTTTATAAGTGATCCGTTTTCGTATCGCGAGCATTACTAGACTAATGTAAATCATGGAAGTGTACTTATTATTTTTATTCGATTACGTAAGATCTAGTGCAGTATATTTGCCATGTTCTGCGAACTCAATTCGTTGTGAATTTTCTGGCGGAGCTGACTTAATTCTATTAAAAACGTAGCTGTAACAAATAAAAACAAAAAAAAAACTGTAAATTTATAGATGAAAAACGTAGCATTAAAAGCCACGCTTGGATGTGTTGGTTGTTATTAAGTATTTATAATTTGAAACAGATTTTGTTTATTTCTTATGTTTTATCTTAGCTTTAACAATACCGATGCGAACATAGCTTGCAGTTTGCATTGTTTACAATCTGCTACACAATTATTATTATTAGCAAGGACGCAAAGTGGTCGCCAAACAACTCTAATTTCACTCGTCAGCTCCTTATTACAGATTTGATCACAATACATGGCGTCTTTTGGTAACAAAGTCACTTTGGGTTGGGTGCACCAGATTTGACCCACTCACCGCAAACGATGAGTCGCTTCTATCCCCGGTTGACTCAGCCGTATAGTTGGGTCCAGCTTATTGTGGTCCTGTTTACGCCTAAAATGTGTGGCTTTCTGCAGCGAAAACAGTCCAAAAGAGGCAAAATTTCAGTAATGATGCTGCGGCGGTAATGATGATTAGTGTTACTATTAAGTATCCTACAGCACGATCGAACACTATGGGGCGCTTAATGTTCAAAGATCACTGAATCTCGGCGACAGTGCCCTATCTGGCTGGTCTTACCAACTTTGTCTTTCATATTAGTTTTCTTTGGGAAAAGCTTCACCCCATCATTTCGTTAGTTAGTTTGTCTGTCATGTTGACTGTGACGATATGTTAGAAAATATTTATTATGTGCGTTATCGTTATTTTTAAAAATAAGTACTACTAAATATATGTTTAAATATGTGTACATCTGCAACCTCTAGATTTCATCTGTGAAGCAAATGTTAAAATAAGAGCCTATTTGAGTTAATAGAACCTTTGTTGAATCAGCAAAATAACCAGTTACGTTTCTTTGTTTGTAATTTCAGCTATTCTCACATTTTCTAAAAGTTGTCTTTAGATTGGAAAGGAAGTTCCTACGTTGTCAAAAAACCGGCTTTCTTGCTCCCCTTGTTTGTTGTTTATTTCTAATATACCGTTCCAGGGCATTTTTCCCGCTTTGTCCGCGTATTGCGCTGCGGGTACAGTCTCGACTGGAAATAATTAATCATAGATAGATAGATAGATAGATGTTGTAAGTAAAGAAGATTTATTTTTGACACCGTTTGTACTAAACAGAGACCAAAACGCTTCCGGAACAGCTAAGGACACTTGCTCTGTACGCGACCACGATACTATGGCTAAAATGACTGCTCGAAACGGTGTCCGGGACTTAGAGGATGCCTCCCCCTTGGCCGGCGACTGTTTGAATTTGACGACGACCATCTAAAGATACTCCTAGTGGAAGACGGTTGGAGAAAACTTGATAATTGACCGAAAACATAGGCTGTAGCCACATGATGATGGTGACCATCTCAAATCTCTTGGGTTTATACACGCTTGGAACCTGAATACGTAATGAACTTTCTAGATCTAAGAAGGAGTTACGGTTTAACCTTTTATCTCAACTCGACGTTCGGTAGTGAGCGTCACGCGGCCTTAGTGAACGATTTCCGCACGGAACTGTTACCAGCGATGAGATGTGCATAGGCATGAATCAAAGGTCGAAATGGGTAGTTTCAGAAGAGGCTCGGGTTCTAAACAGACTTTCATCCAAAAAAAAAGTTACGCTTTGCATTTGATACGACTGCTAGAATCTGATTCACTGGTAACTGCTTCCTACAAACCAGAGAATTGATCGCGAGCTCACTTGATTCAGTCATATAAAATTAATCAAACTACTTAAGAGAAAGGACCAGACAAACGAGATCAGATCGTTCCGCTTCATGACAACGCGAGACCGCATGCAGCAAACATCGTCAAAGTTGGTCTCTTGGACTTCTAAAGAAAAGTTTTATTGCAGCCTCCATATTTTCCGTACCTTGCGCCGACGGATTTCTAGCTTTTCTGTTTACTAGCAAAGGAAACTAGGAACCACACATTTGACAGTAAAGGGGTCTCAAAACATGAAGATTTCCCATGAAAATAAATAATTTCGTAGATTGACGGCAAAAGGTCCTGGACAATGACAAGAAATACATAACCTGGTAACTTAATACAATAAAGATTAAAAAACGTTGTGTTTATTTAGTAAAAATAATAAAAGAACCGCAGTAGCCTTCCTTTTTAGCGTGCATACAAATGTGTATATATATATAGCAAAATGTATTCTTTAACAAAATTATCGTTAGCAATGAGATCTATGGTCATATTAATGGCTACATGAGTACTTACACAGGCTTCAGCAAAATGGTGCGCTTATAGTTCCTATTATCTCAATGTTTTCTAATAGAATACGCCTGGCTAAATGGAAAGAAACATACATTTTCTAATTGATATTTCCTCCGTAGTACTCTATTCCCTATTTTGATAAAGAAGTACTACGCGAACACATCGTTGTCACTTTTCTTCCTGCCAACAATTTTTCTCCATTACGTTCATAAACATTTAGCTGATAAACACTTATTTAGTCTGTACCATATATTCCTAACACACGATAATGAACAATTTACGGCAGTATACCCTAACTACATAACTGTGGATCCCCTTTGACTGGTATAATAATTCAATTCATAAAGACGGACCTAGGCTGTGTGAACAACTAGTACGCCATTGCTCAAATATATTCAACGAAACCTACGAAATGTTTAGTAAAAGGCCGAAGCGTTAGCAGAGTCTACGTTGATAAATCAGAAATCACTTAGATGATACACCAACAAATGTACCACGCGATTCCACTCGCCTCTTTGCAGTTCGGACAAAATCGTGAAGATCGCGAAAAAAAAAAAACTCGTTGCATACAATATAACTTTCGGCTTCTTTGCCAGGCTCACTTTCGCATCCTTCTGAGTGAAAAAGCCCCTCGGCTCAGCTATCTTGTATATCATACATATAGGCTGCCCACAAAAGAAGCCTCCGCCTTCGCTCCGAAAGTCCCTTATCCTTACGGTCTCTTTTCTAAACAAGATGACATAAATTATGTCAAATTTATAGACTTATTTATAGGCAGGGCATATCTGGGAAAGTTACTCCACCCTTCTGGTAGCCATCAAAACAAGGGCAGTCGAGCTGCACTGTTCGTGAGATGGGTTCGACTAGGTATGCCCTTGGGCTTTAGCAATAAAAATTAAAAAATCGACGGTAACAAAAGAGACGGATACAGAAATAATATAGAGGTTTGGATTTTTTGGTGCTTTCAATATCGCCGACGGCCGCAAATCAGCCAAGCGTTTGTTGATAAGACTGTCTAACCGGCGTATTAGGTCAGTGAAGTAACATATGCATATACAACGAAGCAAAAGCCTTTTGATTGTTTAAAAACCTTCATTTTACAGTTCTTAAAATACTAATAAAAAATTGATGAAGACCAAGATAAAAAAATGTAGAGTGAAGACTCAAACTGGCTAGTGATTTTTCTCAAACTGCCAAAATATTTTTGCCGCGACAGTATATATAGCTCAGATGGCCTTTGCAATATCGTTGGCCACTAGATAGTGAATGAAAGCATAGAGCAATGCAAAACTTTGTTTTATATACCTGCGTATGTAACCCGAATGCATTGTTGTGGGTGTCAATAGAGCAGAAAATGAAAGGACTTTTCGTAGGATAGGGAAAGCGGTTATGATAGAAAACTCTGCATGCGCATGCCTACGACATACGACAGATGCATTTATTAAAACTTGATGGCGTTCCCTATTCTTTAGCAGATCCTGCGTTTAACTAGCGCGACTTTTTGTTAAGAGCTGGGAGTATTTCCGTCTTTGTCCTGTTGCAGCGGCGAATCACTGTGCCGTAATAAGCTTGCTCCGCAGGCCTTTTGCCATACTAAGGTGACCGGAAGGTACGCAGTATAGGATCAAGGTAACCGACGATGAAATTCATGCGGTCTGCCACAAGCTTGACATCCCTCGTAGATCGCCGATACTGCTCTATGCCAGACCATGTACATTATATGTTAACGATTGAAAATGTTCCCTATGCTTTTATAGCGATCACAGTTCCTATAGCGAAGAGGCACTAGTCCATGGCGTTTGAGCCTTTGAACATTGCAATAGAGGAGACGTGTCCGTTTTTCGCAATGTAGCGTCTGTCGGTATTCCTTGCGTGCTGTTTTACGTAACTTGCTTAATTTAGACAAAAAGTGCGCCACGAAATGATATAAGTATTTTATCCGTTTGGTCTTTTGTTTCTCAATTTCGGATCGTACCGTCGCTGAATCCGATGCGCGATTCTCTTTGGGTTCATCAGGAAAAGATCGGATTGTCAAAGCTTTTATTATTATTATTATGAATAGAACATGATTTTCGATTGGCAGTGGTATGAACAAGTGAAAGTAAAGGCACGTCACAGTGTTTTCTTCGATACGTTGCAAAACAGTATTATAGAAAAACAATACCTTGTATACTTTTGGAATACGATATATGGAACGCAATCATAGATCGACATTAGGGACAACGTAAGATTACGCGTCTTTCAACGTTATAGAGAGCTTTTTATACTTTGAAATAACAGTCTAAGATTAGTTTTCTGTAAGCGTAAGCCCCTTCTAAAACAAACACTTTCTAAAACAAAAAGAGGGCTCAGATCCAAATCGGTTATATTGGATATATTTAAGTAAGAGCTTTTCTAATACTAGTGTTTGATTATTTACTAATTTTCGGCAAATATTTAATATAGTGCTTAGAGGGCCTATATAGATGGTGATGCAATAACATCAAAATCAGGCTTTAAGTATCATAGAAATGCTAGCATCACAGCCGTTAGCAACGAAGTCTTTAGCGAACTTTGGAAGAGTGTTTTTCAAGATACTTACGCCCACCTGCTGTGAAGAATTGAGCAAACTGCCGAAGCGGTACCTATGTCACACAATAGCTTGTCACCAATGCCTATCGCGAATGATAGTCGCAACATAGAAAATTATCATTTATGAGCGAAATCTACGGTCTGTATAATCTTCGTCGATTATTCCCTGTTTAGCTAACACACTCTGTACATACAAGGCTGTACATTTGGCAAGCATGATCAAACATTTTACACAGCTCTGCTTGCGGAAAGCTGTAATAAACGAAGAACCCTATCTTTTTTTTGCTCGAACTGTATCACAATGAAGCCCAGATCAGTTCTACCTGTACACACCAGCGTGGCTATGCCGCCACCATTGACAAAATAAGTCCTTTGATATGATAAGCTCTGGGAGCACTAGGGAAGAGTGGCTCTGCATGGGGTGTTTCCCAACAAAAACGACGCTGAGTCATTTCTTCTACCCTTGATGAGCAATTAACGAGAGAACAGGTCTTTCTCCTAATTAAGAAAAAGATAATTGGACATCCCTACGCTAGCGGCCGGGCAGGCTGTTTGGGCCTTCGAACTGAGTGTCCGACAGCAAGCACATGGGTGCAGCTCATTTTCCATCTCTTTCACCGCCGCTTTCCTAACGCTAAACAAGAAGGTTGCACGCAGTGTCCTTTTTTCTCTATCTTAAAATCCTTTCTTGATTCTTGGTGTCGCGTGATATCTTGAATGTTTTCGGTTCGTTCTATAATTATTCGAGTGGAATTATTGACGATTTTCAGAAAGGTTTCTCATCCCCAATGGGGACGCGGAAGGCGTGGGTCTGTGCATAGTACACGATAGAAATAACAACTCAATTTAGCGAATATGCTTAGCTATTTATTTGAATCGAAGGTGTGCGTCAAGCTTTGACTGGGCAAATTTGGTCGCATTGAATGGTTAGAATCTTGCGGTGGATCAAGTAGTGTATAATTACAAGATGCATGCCTTGAGAACGTGTGTGAGGGCTGAACTAAGGACAGTCTTAAACATACATGCGCAGGGCCGGCGATCATCAAGCTACACAACCCTATAACACCCTAATCGAAATTCGGAGAATGGCCATATGCACGGATTTAAATAGTAACGCGCACGTCAAAGCAAATAAGCAAAAAAAAAAGAGTCTTTTTTTTTTAAGTAATAGCGTAAACTTGACTTCGTACTGTAGACTACGTTTATGAATTGTTTTCGTTGTGATTCTTAAATATAATTTCACAAGGCTAGTAGATCTTTAGGGAGAAGAGCTATGTATATTTGCCCCTCAAGACCATTAGACTTTGTCTGATACATTTATGATCATTTATGATGAAACTTTGCAAATCCTTTGTAACGTGTTGATAAATGCCCGATCATGGCTCGAGCTACTTGGTAGGATGGAAGGTCTTCAGTAATCACTTGAGTAAATAATATCAAATAAACACTTAATATATCTAGCAATATATATATATATATTTTATATTTCCTTATACATCGAATGAAAACGATCTGAACGTTTATGCACTTGTGTTAATAGAAATTTGGTCGTCTCCTAACCTCTCGTACCCGTACGCTCTACAATGATAGTCAAAATAGTACTTGGATTCAAATGATTAGAACTTTTTTTTGGCTTGTCTGACCTCGAAGAGCTACACACACAATCTGAATGTATCAGTATGGCAAATCCAGACCTTTCAAGTCTATTTCCCTATGGGAAACTTCTGTCTGCGAACGTTTCATCTATAGTCAATAAAAATTGTCGATTTGATGTTTATTTTGACGTCTACAACCAGACGTAGCGGACGAAGTCGCTATAAGCACAAAGAACAAGAGCAGACAATAAAATCGGAAGAACAGCTCCTCTCTCGGTGAGGTGAAACACTATCCTACGATCTAGTGGATAATGATCCTGAATCTAAACTGCAATCTTCGTAGGTCGTTACATAATCTGCTGGGTGAGTTGGCTAGGACAGGGGTCTTGATCTTTTAATACAAAGTGAGACGGACGTCGGACTACGGATTGGTATCCAGTTGGGATGGGGGCTGGCCATGGCGGTTACGATAGACGACAAAATGCTCCCGCAGTCATCTCTGAACGCTTCAATTTTTCGAGTATTCATTTCCCCAGCTTGTATTTAAAGCCGGGCTAACAGTAATCAAGAAAGGCAGATAACATTGAAGAAAAAAAAAAATGTATTTGTACTTTGAATTGATTTGGCTACTAGCTAGCACTGTTTCTTATGGTAAAAAACTGCGGTCTGCTCCGCGCGGAAACGGTTTGCCCTCACAAAGATAATGCTTGAAAAGTACGCTCATGCCTTAGTCACCTACAGAGTCTTTCTTGAAGTGAGTTCCAGACAAAAAGGTACTGTTAGAAAATTAAAGTCTCTATTCACAGAGTACGCGGTTAACATCCGCAACAGTTAAGGCGTTGTCTAACATATACAACTTCGTGAAAATCGAGTTGTTTTATTACCCTGTGAAGCATATTGACAGCTTTTGCATAGAATTTCAGTGGAATATCCGCTGTCGTCGCTTATATAAAACTGGTAGAAGTGGTTGAAAGTATCGCAAAACCTTAATTAGCAGGTATATGTCATATATATGACTCCTCATTGTTTCCAAAAGATAGCTAGAACGTTGCACGATTTTTATCTAAATAACAATGCGCCCAAATATAGGTTGGTATTCGTGTGCCATTGTAAGGGTTCAATAATCGCGTCGTTCGTTGCTCTCTGCAACGCTCTGTAAGTGACATCTCTTTGAGCACATAGCCTTTCTCAGCAATGCATCAAAGAACAGTGCTGGCGCAAGAATCATGACTAAATGCCCCACCTTCATTGTATGGACTGCATGTAACATTAGGATGAATTGATAGGTCAAGCTTTGTGGAATTCTACGAGCGATATATTCAAGTTTTTCTATCTCTAATAATGTAGTTGGTAATTTGGCAATGCCAACACGACAATTACTAGACTTACTATTATTAGACCAGCTTTCAATAAGTTGAGAAAACTCATAGGTTGACGCCTCGGTTCAAGTTAACGGTGTTCTATATACAACCAACAGGCAGACAGGCACTGCTAATAGATTTCGTTACACAATATGAACTACTGTTTTAGCTGTAGCCCTCAAGTATGTACGGCTCACCGACGCCCTTAATCAGGCCGAGAGGCCACTTCTGTGATAACTGGCCTCTAGCTGCGAATACTGACAATAACAACAACAATAAACTAAACAATAGCCATTGATTGTGTCTTTGATATGTTACTACTGACGTTTTGTCTGCACGCTTAAATAATATTAACCCTTACGTGTGCTACACTTTATAATTTAGCATAGCAAGTGAACCAGTTAGACGTATATTATTTCTTCGATACTAGTAGAATGTTCTCATTGAAGGATCCCCCCACGAAGGATAATTGTTTTTAGGCCTTTTTTTTCCAACGAGCAAGTGGCCATGTTCTTACATCAAAGTGTCTTACTCGAGGGTGTTATATCTGTATTTAGTTGGCATTCAGTCAATGTCATGAAGAACAGCGATATCGAATCGGCCTCAAGCAATATGTAACCCCTATCTGCCGACAAATACGCATCTATTTAATCGAAACGTCGGCCATTGGCGTACGCTGAAGGGTCTTTGTTGCCGGTCTGACGCTTGATCTGCTATCTATTCGGTATTGATTCGTCTTCATACTTCAGTACTACGAAGAGAAATCAACGTGAGTGGATATGTAGTAGATAGCAAGGTAACAACCCTTGAGTTTTGCTCCATAAGCCAACTGGCCAATAAGGCAGTAGAACCAGGTAGCTAGTAGGTCCTTTTGCAGGTGGGCGTTGGTGAATATAGCCGAACCGTCGAGCACCCTCGAAAATAATTAGACTACTTGACTGTCGATGTGCACGAGGTCTTCTGTGCGATTCTCTGGGACATATATACACGTATAGCATACACTTCAGCGCACTATATGTTGGATCGTCATGACGGGAGTGGCACCGACGCCCGCTTCCTAGGAATCCAATAGCGTAAATATATTATAGTGCTTGTATAGTAAGAGGGTTGAACGAACCTCTATGGACTGCGTTTGGTTTTTGTGGGGTATGCAATGTGCATGCACTGAAGGTAAGATCAATATGTAGTGTACTTCGCATTTCCTAAAATTGAGGTATTATAGCCGCGTGGTACAATATACAGCGCAGCTAAATTTCCGTTAATCCGGAGAGCCTGCTATGAATGAAGTAGCGAATGGGACGTGTTTGTCGTTCATGTCTCGCTATGGTAGCACTCTTTCTATGTAGAAAACAAGATCACGAGCTGTCGCCGCAGACGGAGTTGTGAGGCGTACGTTCTGTAAAATGCGTTCAGGACTCACTGCTTGTATCCATTATCCTATGACTAAAGGTTCATCGATCATAATCCTATCCAGAAGATAAACATTGTGTATTAAAGCATTTATTATCATGGTATCGAAATTGCCTAAGTATTTTCCTATGTCGCCTGTATTTATACACCTCCGGACACTTATTTCATTTTCAGTTGCATCGCCTAAAACATTAGATACTAACGTAGATACGTTGCATGCATAATGCGACCTCTGGGATCTCACTGCAAAAGGCGCTCATCAGACGGCCAGATCTGTCTAGTTCTTCTGTCGCTATTTGTGCCGAGTTTTATACCCTTAGACATGTAAAGTTCCTACGCGAAAACGCTTTCGACTTTGTGAGTGCCAAGCAAGGGACAGGAAACTTAAAAAGCACTCGAGCACCTCAAACCTTTGCTTCCTTTCCAGGTTTTAAGCAAGCAAGTGTCCCACCTGCCGTCTGTGGCCGGTTCCCTGCCCCTGAGCCGCTTGGCACTTTCACTTTTGAAACGACGATACGCCCCTACCGACGCTCACAGCACCCGGTCAAAATACGGACGAGACGCAAACGACGAATTGGCAACGGTGCCATTTTGCATAGAACAGTTAGCTCTGCTTACCTGTCCCCCGTCTGTCTGCTGCCTACCTCCAACAGCCTGGCTCCACCCTTTTTTATCCCTTTCCAGGCTGTTGATGCCTTGAAATGCAAACTTACACAAGGAGATAGAATGAAACATAGATAAATAAACAGACTGGACCTATGGGTTTGCTGTATCCAGCAGTACTCGTATTGGTTATCGAAATGGAACAAAGATACAAGGTACGGCGAGGACGTAACAAGCGTAACACCGGCAATAGCGTACGGCAGCTGTAGCAGGAGAATGAGACTCAATTCTTCACCGGGTGTGAAGTCCTATTCGCTCGTGGAAGAAGGTGCTGACAACGGCTGAAGCAGCTATGGACTGTTCGACGGAGACGGCACTGATAACAATGACAAGGCCGATAACAAAATATAAGAGACCTGTCAACTGCAAAGTGGTCCAAAGGACTAAAGCCGAAATTAAATATTACGAGAAAAATAAGGCCGTATGCGAGAACATCGCAAAAAAATGCTGAAAATAGGTTCTGTTCTACTACTTTTTGATGCTAGGTAAATATTTATAAAATTTAGTGTTAAATGAAGAAAATAAAAACTTTAACAGAATTATGTAGAAACGGCGAACCAAACCTAGTGTACAAGCAACAAACCGAAACGAGATAGATTTGTAAGCTGACAAAGAGAAAAGAACAAAAAAACGTACTCGTATCATTTTACGCTTGTATTTATCAAAGTATTAATTTTCAGCAATGCAGACGCCCTACTTTGGGTCGTGATTCGGACGGCAGCGAAAACACAACGCACAGATAATAATTTCAGCAAATTATATATATATATATATATATATAGAGCATATTAAGGTTACTGTGTCTAAGGGCCGGTCACCGTAGCTATATTTTACCGGACAGCAGCTTCTTCTTTGCTAAATTACAATGAAACATGATGTACTGCGTAATCGTTACATCGATCAGTGGTAACGAAAAACACTTCGTTCTTGGCTCGAACTTCGTGCAGGTCTGATTGTCCGGTATCACGTACTGTTGTATTTCATCCTAATTATGATTACTAGTCTTCAGGCTACAAAGATCTTCAAGGCATTGTGGCAGTGTACGATGAAGCATGCATGAACTTTCATGACCAGGATCTTATATCTAACTTATGACAGCCGAGACATAAACAGGCGCTCGTTGTGAATGGGATATTGCTGCGATAACGCAATTGTCATCATGTTAAGCAATAATTAACATCAGGTATGAGCGTTCGGGACTAGAGTAGGCTTTGTAGCCAAAAATATATGTCTCATTGCCCTTGTGTTCGTCCACGCAGGCGCTGTTGTAGGCGCTTCCCGCGGCTCAGGGGATCAGAACCCGGAAAGTTGACTCGGTCGACGTCTCGTGTTGCGCAAGTTTGTTGGGATAATTGTGTCGAATAATTTAAAGTTTGTTCGATTATCAGTCATATAGTTGAAACCGCGGGGGCGGTAGCTTGATAGTTATTAGAACTGTACTGACCAACCAGTTACAGGGCGACCCAGTATCTAGTAGTGGCTGTAGTAGACACGATGTGTATGCACAATCGTACGGCCTTTGTAGTCCTATTAAGTGTGTGTCAGCAAGTGTACATATAGGAAGGAGAGACAATTGTTAAAGTAGCACTTGGCCAACTAGGAACAGGGGGCAAAAAATGCAGAACTGCCTTCGCCTATACAGTGTAGTATTAGGTGTATAGCTAGCTGTATAGGCTATATAGTTGAAGATGGTTTTCCGACTCCACATAAATTCAACGTTTTCCTATCTTTAAAGCATGTAAAAATGTTCCGTTGAGCTCGACGGATCACGCATTGCTACGTTTTTAATAACATATTTGGTGTTTCTATTTCACCTTTTTCTATCTAACCTCACTTATTTTTCGATGCTTTTTAAATGAATTATTTTAGTCAAAACCAGGGGCTTCGTAGCTCAATCCACGCATATGTTGCTTTTATAATTGACCGTAGGTTTTTCGAACATCTGCCTATGCGATCTTTCTACACTTTAGGCTTCGTTAACTTTTGACGGTTTATACTTATAAACTTCTAAATATCCATATAGTTCTGTTTTACCAATCGTAAAAATCCACTTGATATCTATTAACAATTTGAGCGGCACGATTTGACTTGAGGAAAGGCAGCAAGCGACTGAGAAAGCGAAGGTGATTATATATAATTTTCTTTATCAGAGTGCGTTAGTGAAGGCGGCCATGGCTGTCGGAATGGTTCGTTGCACAGTTTTAGGTAGAAATTAACACAAGATAATAACGGATAATTGCCAAACGGTATCATTCAGCGTAATTTATTTTTTCTTATAGCACCGGAACATGCTACAAGAGATATATAATGTTTTGATACAAAAACATAGCAAAAAAAGAAATACTAACGAAATAAACAGTGATAGCTTGGGGAAAAGTAAACATTTCATGAGTACCGCAAACAACTTGACAAAAAAAAATATATCACAAGAAAAAACAATACGAAAAACCTTGGCGAAGAAAGCTAACGGAGCTTCCGAATGTCGGGCTGCACTCACGATTTTTGAGCGCTCTATTTAGTAGCGAGGTTTCATTCGGTCGGTGGCAGCTGGATTTACGTGGCCTGGATCCCTCACAGAAGCAAGTGCTGGAATATTTAAAACGTTGTTGCCTGAGGCACATTTAGCTGATAATAGAGCGGCAATAAATTGCATCACAAGTCAGCACACGTGTACATAGCAAATAAGCGCGGGCAGATTTGAAAAAAATAAACTGGAAAATACAATATCAATGCTGTCCAAGCCTGCAACAAGATTTAAAATGTAATAGCAGTGACTAATTCAATCGGTACATCTGACGGTCAAAAAATGATGTAACGGCAGAATGTGGGTGAGAGTCAATATGCTTTATATCCCTGGCAGGCCAAGATACGACTGGCGATCACAGCGCGTTGGCAAAGGCGTAAGAAGACAATAACATCTATCGTGTTACAACATAGGCCGTAAGAGGCCGCCTCAGTGTAAAAGTTATAATGCATATAAAGGAACTCTGTTATCTTCTACGAGACTGCGAAAGGTATAAGCATTAAACTCGATAGTAAATTTTAGTACAAGAAAGGGAGAGAAAACACTTCCGAATTTAAACATTTGAGGAGAAACCTCAGCCGAATTGGAAATGGGAACTCAAAAACTTTGGGTCCTCGTGTCTTAGCTCGGAATCGAACCTGCGTCCTCCCAGTAGCGAGTACTCCATTTTTCATATTGCAGTCACTTAGATAAACAAAAAAGACTACGAGAATATTCTTAGGGCTAACGAGCCTAACGTTTCGCGGAATACGCGTTTTCACACACAAATAAAATCCTGTTAGTCCGCAAAACTTAACTTTGCTGCCTGACGGTAGTTTACCATTTGCGGCAGTCTTTTAGATCTGTTCATTATAAAAGTCAACATTTTTGCTGATTCTGAAATTTGTTTTGGATTGAACTAGGTGGACATGTATACACTTGAAACACATAGTCAAACACGTGTTGCTATTTAGAGAGTAACTAATGTACAACGCCGTATATGCTGTTCCGGTAGAGAAACGGAGCTAGCGAAAAAAACTTTGTTAGTGCCAGCTGGCAACAAAGCGCAGGCGAGCGTCAATATCTTAAGATTTCTTAGCTTGACTTGGTCTGAAAGAGTGAGATCAACCAAGGATTTGGGTAATAGTTTGGCAAGACAGACCATCGAATATACCTTTGAGAGATAAAAGTCCTGAGCTGTAACACATTTAAAAATAAAAAATGTGCCAGTCGCGAACATTTCCATATTAAATGTAGAATGGAACATCGCCTTTAAGGTGAAGATGGGTCTCAAAAATTTTAACCGTTTTCTATGTCATTCTGTGTTTCTTTGCTTAATCATCTACAGCAACTGTACAGACGTATCAGATTTAATAGTGATTTGTAAACCATTATCAAAACCTATTTCGCCAGTCCATTAATTTAAATATGCCCAGGGGCTTATTGCAATGCTTTATGATAAAAAACATCCTATATGTGAGGTCATTAAGGTTGAGAGGTCGTAGGCCAATTCTACCCTAGATCTTGCTGCCAGACAATTCGCCAAGTAAATTTTAGCTGTCAGTATATTTCAAAACAATTCAATGTAGAGAAGTAGTATAGTCATCAGTCATGACCTCATAATCAACATGGGACGTCCAAATTTTGCGCAGATATAATAAGCTTTTTTCGACAATGCCAGTTTTGATCTAGTGAATCCAGCTACTGTTCCATGGTGAGATCAATGTGCCATGGAATATTCAAATACGTATTGTTTCTGGAAGGCCTTCCTGCTCTCGGCAGACAGTCTTCCTGAAGGCTCCGAGTCGTAGTCGAAAGTTTTAGCGGTTTTCAATTATTAATTTTTTTTCCACAAAAAATAAATATCATGGAACAAAAAAGGATAGAAGAACCAGACCATGTATGACAAAACCAGTGACAAGCATAGCTGGACAAAGTGCGTCTTATAATAGAACATTGCAAGAGAAAAACAACTTCTTTGTCTAGAAAAAACCAAAAACGTGGCTGCCAGTTTCATCTTCAACACATAGCTACACCGCATCGGCAATAAATTAAAAGCAACGAAAAATCAAATGTTGTTATTAAACGCCGGCTAGATTGCTTTAGACCTGAAAAATTCGTTGGCCGATGAAGTAGATAATACTGTGTCCTTATTGGCCAAAGGTAGCGATTTACAACGCTTAACGATACAGGTAGCGCTTATAACCACCGCCAGTGCAGCCGCATTGAGCGCCATCTCTGTGTATGCGGCACAGTCGCTCGCAATCGTGAGCGATTAGGTCAAGGGAAGTTTTGCATCCAAATAGCGCCTGAAAGCCGTGATTATATTTATCACAAGACAAATGAAGGCCCCACCCACCAGTTCCTCTTTACACGAGCAGACTTGACAGTCGTCCGTTCGACGCCGTTAGCGTCGTTTGGTCCAGTAAACATGAAGTGTATGAACTCTATCGCCAATCAGCGGACGAAACGCTTTTGACATTGTCGATGTTTATAACGTGTGTTAGTTACAACGGCAACCGCGGCAGCTGCGGCGTAAGGTCACAGTCAGATAATGACAGACAATTTTTTGAAAGGACTCACTCCAAGGTAGGACAAGAAAAGCAAAGCAGCATCAACAATGATTGTCCTATTTGTTTTGTCTGCTACCACCATAATTTTACCACCGTAATTCTGCTTACGGTTTGCGTTCAGTTAATCGTTGTCGATTTCGTCATTGTTGCTACTAGACTGTACCAGCACTTGCTGAGAAAAGTACGTGACACTAACTTTACTCCCGTGGCCGCCACTCGACTACTCTGACGACTACTCGCTGCATTGCTTTCCCCCTTCGTCAATTTTGTCTCAGCCAATTCGCTTTCACATACATACATACGGTTCTCATGGGGTTTCTTGTTTGGAAAATAAAAAAAAACGCATGACATCATTGTCGTCGGTCGCATTATGCTCCCTCGTGACACCTCGTCTGCCTCACGCCTCTCAGAAAACCACATCTATTCCCTTGTCGTGGGCCTGTTTTGCGCAGTCACGGTCGTCTTCGCCGCTGTTGCCTAGGCTGTCTGTTTCCCGTATCGTGCAGCCTTTTCCAGGGCGTTTACAAGAGGCTTTCCTTCCGCTTTCTTTCGGCATCAAATGGGTGGCAAAGCCCCTTCACCCGTACTTTCGAGCCTTGGGCGATTGCGTCAACGACGTGTTAAGTGTCGACCACAACAAGCAGCCAGTGGCTCAGAGAGGGTAGGGTGACGGCAGTAATTTAAGGCGGTGGCAGTCGTCGTCTTAAATTGCCTGCAATGGTAGCGTTGTGTTGCGGTAAGATGTCTTCTTATTTTTTCCTCAATGATTTTGCCCCTATTTACGATAACAGTAGCGGTAGAAGCGAATCCTATAGTGACAGGAGCGGCTGCTACCGCGACTGCGGCACCACCAACGACAACAATCCAAGCAACGGAGGCCAAGTGAATGAGAGTTGAACATACAATAATGAACGGACGATCCTCATGCTCTCGTCTTTTTCGTCGACCTCTCTAAACGAATGACTCGTTGGCCCCCCAACGAAGGCTGCGCCACCATCGGCTCTAAACAGCTGAGGTAGGCTCCTTGAGCGTTGATATGTGAAGAAAACATAGTGATCAAGCAAAGCAACACAACTGATGTCTTCAAGACGTTTGAACAGAGGGTCTAAACGCAACCATCCGCCTTACCAGCTACTTCTTGTCTGGAGAAGGAAGGAGGGGGGGGGGGGGGGTATCCTCCTCGTCTGTCGTTGCTGAGGCTGAAATCCCTTGGCTCCATTAGCTACTGTTTAGTAACGAATCAGTGGCCGTAATGCCAGTCCCGCTGAATTGAGCCAACCTAGTTCACTAGGACGAGTTGGCGCCGCGGATTGTGCTTCTACATTTATAAAAATAGCTTGATGCAGATATAAAACATAAGCGCTGTGTCCTCATCCAGTTGTATCAAGGAACAAAGTAGATTGTAACAAATTACGATACTGCACTCATTATTGAGTGCTTCTAATTATGAGTAAATAGTTAGACGCATGTAAGAATATTTGAACGACAGGACGGACAGCATTTATTATCTGGTGGTTTATTAAAATGATCCTACGTCAAAAATTAACAATGAACTTTTCTAAGCAGAACACGACGTTTCGACATTGCGTTTTTATGTGTGTGCGCCGAATTTTTGAAACGATCTTATACAAAACTAATCGTGTTTATTGTAGATGTAGATACCTACGCAGAGCATTGAGGCGGTGTAATCGACAGCCGCTATTGAATCAAGGTCGACCTGTTATTTGTAATGCACGCTAGCAAGAATTTAATATCAGAAGCAATATTTCTACTGTTCGATGTCATGTTCACCTTGTTCCTTTTCTGTTCTGCTTGTTTTTACCTGTCTAAAATAAGCAGTCTTTTCTTTCCCAGCCATACAAGACGAACATAGATTTCTGCTATTGCAATTTCAGTTGTACGTAAGGTTATAGGTTTCGGCCTTGGTTGGCTCTCCCCAGTCCGTTACGGTCCCACCCCAGTAGAACGCTCTGTGGTAATATCACTACAGAGCGCTTTGTCGGGGGGTGCGCACCATGTATATATATATATATATAATGCAATCGAAGTGCCAGTACAGGGATTTGACGTCGAAAACTTAAAAAATAAACGGTAAAAGCTTCCTCGTACACACGAACATATATGCCACTGCGCAGGTAAGGCTTAGTCACGCGTACAGAATATGTGTGCGCCTGCCTGACAATTTTATCTAAAAGTTGTCGGCAATTACCAGCAAATTTTTAGCTAGGCTTCTATATAGGAAACATATTTTTCAAGAATTGAAGTCTGCCGCAGGACACGTCAGTGCTGCCGTCCTTAAAACGGTAATCAGTAATTCGCCCTGCACGGCCTGTGTGTTGACTATTTGTGGGAAAGGACGACAGTAATCCATGTTTGCTATTTGTCGACTGCGTTGCTTTACGACTGGGATGAGCAAGTTGCTAGGTCATCTTTCCTGGGTTTCATTTCGTTTCGTTTACTTAGTTTTGCCAGTATCGGTTGTGCCGCTGTGCGGAAGGCGTGTGACTGTTCAGGGTAGGAGGGCAACAATGCCGACGCGACTGGAACATGCGATGAAGAACCTGTTGAGACTAAGTTTGGGTTCGTTTTGCTTGTTACACAGGTGATAATACTGAGGATAAACTGTATCATAAAGAAAAAGAACATCGGAGAACTAATCTAATTCATAAAAATTTGTTTGATAATGCACTGACGTACTTTTTTGTACGCAGCATATATTCTTAAATGTCCTACGTCCGGCAAGCCTGAAGTGTCGAGCAAGTGACCGCCAAGTAGACTGAAGTTGAGATCTTGAAATATCTTGCAAGCTCGTAGATATGATAACCGTCATCATCTCGAATAAAACGTGTGAAACAAAAAATTATTCCTCTTATCCTCTTGTGTAAAGGTTATCCTTTATTGGATGCTACAGGATTTTTTCACACTATAGGTGAAATCCATTACTTATTTAGCCTTTTCACTGACATTCAATCGGCCTCCGTCGCACAGGTACCTCGCTGTGCCGATGGTGTCTAATGTATAAGCTCAGATGACGCCCACTGACCCATACATATGTATACGTGAAGTAGCGCTGGCGCTCTTCCTGCCCCATTGACGTTAGCCTGCGGCCTGGAGTCGGCCTATGAGCCATTTGCAAGGCCGAATACCCCGCACCAGCCACCTAGCCCGACACCTTCCCCTTCGTTCATTGCCGAGGAGTCATCATCGAAGAACGCACTGAAAATCGTCATTGATGGCAATAGGGTACAGCATGGAAAAGATCGAGTGACAATAAAGTAAAAGGGGATACAAGGCAAAGGAGGCGTTTGGAGATCGTTTGTATCTTTCGGTATACATTAACAGGCCAAAGCTAGAAAACAAAGCTGAAATCAAGCCAACTAGAGTTGCGAATATCGGCGCAACTAACTTACCCTGCTGTTGTACTGGCTGTAAACTTTTCATTAATATGTGGCAGCCGTATAAACACGTGATGGTGGGTATGTATTAGGGTCGAGCCATCACCGATTCGGCTCGAATTGTGCGTAGATCCATCGACTCCGACACGGACTATCATCCTTCGTAAGGGTAACTTCGTTCTGCTCTTTCTAGTTAATGAACGGAATGGCAGAGGTGATGTACAGAAATGTTTCACTTTATCATGTCTTTTGTATCAGAACTAATCTGGCAGGCAAACTAAAGCTTAACCTTGTTGATGTTAGACATCCGATATGAGATAAACAGTCCTGTTGTAGTAATGGAGCTGAATGAGAATCTGATATTGAAATGAGGGATCCGATACATTATACATTAAAAGTCTTTACATTAAAGTAGGTACTGCTCAATGGTCTTATGTATAGTTTTGTAGACAACAAGTCTATCCTTGGGTGAAACAATAAATGACCAACATGTCACATGTACACCATATAGTCCATTCTTTTTGTCTTCTTTGCATTCTTATTTTTCGCTAAAATCGCCACGAACTGTTTCCCTGCCACCAACTTCCGAATTTCAGCCCGCCGTTGGTATCCATACATCGTTGACATCAGCGGCTCTAGCCTTAAAATGCTCTGGGATATGATTTGGTGGTCGCATATTCGATGAGCGGCATGCCTTCGTCTTGCCAAGCTCAACGCAGCGCGGCGTTCGATGAGGCTAAGCCATCACCAGCCGCTGCACCGTGGTGGTTGCTTCGTATCGAGATATGACTAAGGTGTGTTCTCTTCCTTCCTTGCTGTCATGATCTTGACGGGCTCACCGGAAATCTTCTCGGAAGTGATCGTGCTTCCGTTTGACGCGATAAATCGGCTTCGCTGCCGGTCGCCCCTCCAACTCCTTAACGGCTGGTTCCCTAGTGCCGGTTTCCGTCAGTGACGGTCACAACAACGGCGTCGACCCGGTTGCAACGAAAGTGTCGTTGGTAAAACGACACCTCAGCCGTCCGTGGCCTCAGCAAATGCTCTGTCTAGCCATGATCCCCGGTTGTGCTGCTAGTCGGCAAAACGCACACAAATTGCAGCTAGAAAAATCGCTCTTTTTTCTTCTCTCGTTATAAATCTCAAAAAATGACCGTTTCATAAAAATCCGCAAGGATCTGCTTACAGTATACCGACAATCATCACCCATCAACGCTAACAGCATAAGTAGCGTAGAAAGAGACGACCCTTCGATCCGTTTGCGGTATCTATCTTTCGGCAAGCTATGTCTTGTTCGTTTACGTGGGAGACTCATGCTTTCAAAGGTGGCCAAGCAGGCGCTTACGGCAGGAGGACGTATGATGCGTTACCTTCCGAAGGTGGGGCAGGAGGAGGGTAAATCGCTTAGACTGAGGAACCGACAACAACTTCGGCCTCTACTAAGCAGATACGATGCGGCTCGAGATTCCACGCCTGCTGAAGCTAACGTGAGCTCACACAGTGTGAAAAATATCGTGTTTCAAGGGAAAATGCTAAAAAAATGCGGATTGGTGGCAACAGCAGCGGCAAGAGCTCTTTCTTTATGTACATCGATACGCCTGTTTTGCACGCCAAAGGATTTCAGCCCGATGCCACTTTGATATCAAGCTACGATAGCCTGCTTACTTCACTGTAGACAAAATAAATACAAATTGCTGGGTACAAACTGATCCGGATTGAAAAAGTGGTAAGTTCCGGTGTATTTCGGCATGCTCTCTTTTGGGATGAATTTGGATAAAGTTATAAGAATGTACAAGTAGATGTGCCGTTAATAAGCTAGTAAAAAGAGTACATACAATTTTTGCAAATAATAGATCCAACTATCAAATATATACGGTACGTATTTCGAATAGAGTTGATTTTGCAGTATTTCAGCTGTGGCATGACAAAGGACGAAGCACCGGTGCTTTTTTTTTTTACCTCTAATAGTATATTCTAGCTGTGCGTTTTCTAGTTCTTACGCACGTTATGGCGGATCGTTGAGTGCCTAGCGGTATTGATAAAAATAGTGCATGTGTTGCGTGAGAGCGGCTGATTCAACGACAGCAATTCAAGGTTTTTTTTTACATTGTGATCTAATAGTGATCAAAATGACGACCAACACCTCTCCCTTCCCTTTTTCTCGGGAAGTGGAGTGAAACCTAGTGGCTTTTGAAATGCATGTTAATCGGAAGGAAGTCTTGCCTTTGCTACCAGTCACATTATGTTATGGCACCTTTTCAACGCAACGTTGTGTGGATAGCCATTTCCATAGTTCGAATACAGCTTAGAAGCGAATCGATACTGTAGGCACGTTCTATTTATAAAAGCGGTATATTCACATTGAGGTTCGGATTGAATGTTAGTGATGCTGTTACCGTTTGGTCATCCAGCCACCCATAAATTGGGGTAGCAAATAAACATGTCCATTGGTAAAGGCCATCAGATACGGCAGACGTGGTGGCCTGGGTTCAAATCCGCGTAAACCTATTTCGTTTCGTGCTGGAAGCCATACACCTGTTGGGAGGCTTCACGACAATAGCGAACGTAAGGCTCGAAACTTTTAACTTCAGATACGGTAGCCCTAGTTGCCTTCGCCGGTCGAAACTTCTAATCAGGGAAACCGTGCACCCGTACCAGAGTGCCATTTGAAAGATAAGGACAAACGGGTATTTCTACTGCAAAAAACGGTAACGTTGCTACCTTTAAAATTTTTGCCCCTTCACTGCTGCTATCTAGCGTATATAAGCTAACTGTCACGCAATACCCGTATCCTGATTCGAAAAGCAGCCCGTAGTGATTTTTGAAATCTGTTTGCGAAACACTTCCTTTACCCAAACATGGCACTATATTACCGCTTTGCTGACTATTACGGACATGTTATTATGGAAACAAAGTAGACTGTGGTAGTACATAATACAATTGTGTATGTACAATAGGCCTTTCGTCAGAGCGGCAAGAACGAATTAATTAAATATCGTATACCGCAGTAAATGTTTGTATGTGAACATGAATGATGATCTTTATACAGTATAAAATAACGTCGTTCCTTCCTGATTTCTTGTCTAAGCTATTCGACGTACGTTATAATAGTTTATGAGTAATCGTAGGCAGCTCCAGTTATTCACGTTCTAGTAAGCCTAAATTATTCTATGAGTAGAGTGTGCCCAGAATAGGACGGAGAGAGACAGCAAGGTGCTGGGGGAGTTCCCGAACTCCGATAGGGTTACATGAATGAGTTAGGCTCCGTACCGGTTCCTCCACGTCCCTCGACCCTATGGGTACAGGCAGAAGAGCTCCCGTCGAAGTCAATACACTCCGTTAATCAAATGGGAACGGTGGTGAGTAGCGGCCCTATGAGATAACACGCTTCGATTATTGAGCATTTATGTTAGCTCAGATACCCCAGCGACGTATCGCCCTCCATACATATCTCCTAGGTCCGCTTGGCGGAGCGGACGAGCATGCTTGGCAAGGCGCCTTGAAACAACTACCGAATGAGCGGCATCGGGATTAAATAATTATGTTGATGATAACAGTTTTGTGATGTAGGCCAGGGAAACATTTTCTATGAAACACTATAATAACTTTCCGAACTTACAGACTCAGTGTGTAAAATTCTACTATAGTTAACTGTCGTCATTTTTTTCTGTCAGTGAAGTTGTTATTATTATTATCTGTTACTAGAATTGTGACATGTCATTATTGTTAGCGACATTCTGGGCGTGACGAATCTTGGTCACGGCTTAAAAGGAGTGATTAAGTCGGTCTGCCGGCCAGTAGTCAGCGGACAGGGCCCAACATTCGATATAGATGGGACAGTGCACGTGTTCTCTCTTATCATCCGATATATTACGATTTTGTCTGGAATCCGTCCTTTCCGTAATGCCAGAGATATCATTCCGACAACGGTGATAAGAGCATGTACCTTGTGAGCTGTGTTAATAGCGTAACCAACAACAAATATTGTCGCCATATCAAATAAATATTTTTGTAATTCTAGTCCACTCCTGCCGCAGTACATCATTTGCACCTGTTCTATAAAAGCGGCATCAGAGTTCGCTCGTTCGATACATGTGAAGCACATCATACGTAGTCAAAATTTGTCACGAAACGACAGTCGCTTCTGTCAGGCATACGTCAAGCGGCCTTAGAACAGGACACAGTGGAACTACGCTTTGTCTATAATGTATTACATGTCTAGTTGTTTGTCATTGGCTTCCGGGGTAATCTGTTTGACGAAACCACGACGAACCATGTCATGGCTTGTGTTTCATAGTAGTTCATGAACACGGTGCACTATACGTACGTCTTATGTTTGCTGGACATCATCATGGCGTAGCAGAGGCCAACGGGTAGTAAGCTACTATTTCTATTATCGAATGGCATTTTGTCTCTGAGTATGGATGTCCGTTACATTGCAGTCTTGATTGGCGCGCTTTTTAGCGCGCCCGTCAAACACGTGGAGAAGAGGCATAAAGGACGTTAAAGCTTATTGATCTAAAAAACCTGACTCGGCCAGAAAAGCCAGCAGTAGTCAGCCGATAGTAGCGGGGAGCGACGTACAGAAACTGTTAGCTGCTTTAATTAAATGTTTTCCAGATATCGAACAGCCACTGCTGCTTCCAGCCCTCACAGCGTCGTCACAGACAACCAACACCGCTGCGATGAATCGCTTGGCCATTGGCAATTCTTTCATGCTGCTCGCTATGTTCGCAAATAGGGAAAATAGAGAGGGTCATCGTCGACAACTCTATTGGTCTTGTGCTAGCCGTAAGGGGCCTACACGGACCACCTAGGCTCCAGCAAATCATCGATATCTGACGGACAGGAGAAGAAGGCTTAGTAACAACGCTTTATGCAGATCCACTATCCGATATTACCTAGGCACCTGATTTCGGACTTGCACTGAGTGAAATGTTTACATAGCAGAAGATATTTTGACTAACGGTTTAGTTTCCGTAAGGGCATTAGAGGAAAGAGATTGGCAATGGGGCGCATATCCGTTAGGGTAAGGTTTTGAGTAGATCTACAGCTGCACTGTTGCCTCATTAGGCTAGCGGTCGAGTGCTTGAAATGATGGCCCTGGGTTAACGACCCACATTAGTCAACTGATCATTAGCCAACTTAACGACGGAACAGCATGATTGAGAGGAGAAGAAGCCCTTTGGTTGCCAAAATCGACGCCAACTAATCTAATTAATTTGTTACCACGCTTCTTTATCGTTTGCCACTGATATAATGTGTAGGGTCAAACGTTAGGTACGGTGTCAGCGGGTGTGCGCAGAAGGTAACAGTGTGATAAATAAATAGAAGCAGTTTGCATTATGGATTTGGAAAGTATAACGGTTAACTTATATGCACATTATATTTTAGAATTTAAGATGAGTGTATAGCTTTGGTAATAAGAATTGGATAAAGGTGGGTTTTACACAGGCGGCGAATCAGTCACCATAAGTTTCGTGTGTATTATTTTAAAGCTATGCAGTCTTAATTTCAGTAAGTACACATGCATGGTGATACAATATGTGTAATAGGACTATATAGAAAGATTATTGTTCGCGAAGATAGGCATAGAGCAGACGCTTTTTCTTTCAGGTGTCTTCTTGACTTGAAAATGAACTGACAGGAAGTTCATGCCCCTTCAACCAGAGTGAGCTCACTTACCCCTCGTAAGTTTCATGAAGGGCAACCGATTATATGGTGCGTACCGATACGCGGTATCGCAGAATTTGAGGTCAATACTCCAGAGCACAATAGAACCCAGTAAACTAGGAATTTTTGCCAATGTCATAATGAGGAACAGATACCCAAGTTTAAAAATAAAAGTTGACGTCTTGGCAAATGTCAATTTCGAAAAATATACAATTTGATTTTGATAACAATTTTTTCGAGTGAAAAAGCAAAGACATATGCGTCAAATGGAGGATCTGTTTTTTGTTTAACTTTATCTCTATTAACTAGTAATTAGCTAAATAGTAAAAATATTGCATTCGTCACCTTGGTCCGCTCGGCTTCCTCGAACATTGCAGCCGGATATCTAGATAGGTCCGCGTGCAGCTCAGATTCAGATATGTTATTTGGTGCGACCTAGACCTTATATAATTAAGCTAGCGAATTACTAAAGATCAAATTCTTTGACACAAGAGAATACTTTGGCAGAATTCAAGAATAATAGCGTTTTTTTTGAACACGGCTTACACAGATATACGTACAATTTGTTCGTATATCAGCTTTTACTAGTACTAGACTTCGCTGCAATGAATCTTGCTAATTAGAAAAAGCTTTCCTTTAGTATCTATGCACAGGAATCAATATCGTCGTGGTTGTGTCAACATATGCTTAGCATTTGATAGAGCTGCTCCTCTCAGTGGTCAATCACTCTTCATGAGGCGCCCGTTTTCTGTCCACGCGCCTTCCTCCATTCCCTCATGTTACTTTAGGTAACCCTTTTATTCTTTTGAACGAAATGAGGCTGTTGGAGCAAAAGTTGTCAACGCCGCAGCTCGATGCCATACTTGATCTAGTCCGAGTGTCCCGGACTGCCTGACTGACTGGACTAAGTGCTTGAATATTAGCCTTCTTTATGTGATCACATCATCATCAAGACAGGCAAGACGGGAGCTCCTGTCACCCAGCCCCACCGAACAGCTTGCCGGTATTGGCCAGGTTCCAATCGAGAAATGAACCGAACCTATCCCAGGCAATAGAAGTGAATGGTCGTAATAGCAGCAGCAGTATTCAGCCAGTTAGCCTTTTGCTTTACACTGTCTGGTGGCCAAAGCCCGCCGGGCAGGTTCTCTAGGGACTTGCAGGTGAATCAGATGATTGGCTGAAGATCAAATATTGGACTCAGTCGGCGAGGAAGTGAGTAGGAGAAGAAGCAAACGAAAAGAGCTAGGTAAAGAGTAACGGAAAATGCGGCCTGGAGCTCTCAAGACGGTGGCAGTCTTGAATAGAAAGAGGAGAAACGAACAAGTAAATCATCGGAGGAGTCTGAGGCCCTGAGAGATGATCTGCAGTCAGCGGCTCAGTAGCTTGTTCCCGGGTGAATCGTGCACGTAGATGGGACCGCACGACCGAGCAGATCGGAATAAAGCACATGCAATGATATTCACATACGGACAGCTGCTACTGCCGGTGCTTCACGTACTCAAAAAAATAGAATGATAGTGAAATGCATCGAACGTGAAAGTGACGGCGGCGGATCGAGGACGAGCCACGCTTAACAGTCGTGCGGAAAATTCTGACCGTTATCAATAAAAGGAGACAGCACTTGCCAATAAGCGAAAAAGCTGAAGTACACGAACGAGAGATTGAAAGAGTGGCGACAGGATCAGTAAATCAGCTACAGAACCTAAAGATGAACAAACGGGATAGGTGTAGTGACGCAAGCATTCGAAACTGGGCAAGACGTTGCCGCAAGTCTATAGCAATAGAGTGAAAGGCGAAATCCGATGTCGAATAGGACCAATAGACGAAGTACGTAGCGCCGGTCTATTGACATACAGTTCCACGTGCATTTTCAATACACACTTCAGATAGCATTGAAAACATCTTGTAGTTGACTGATAATACCAACACTGAACTCGGCCAAATGACGGTAAGAGAGTTCCTTATAGATCAGCTCTAGTAATAGCAGGTGAATGTTTGTTGATTGTATGACAGGGCATGAAATGATAGGGGGAAACATAGCGGAAGGCAACAATGATCCGTTAGGAGACGAACCAAAAACAATAATACGCTGATACTAGTACAGCAGAAACACGCTACAAAAAACAACCTTAATCCGATCTCTGTCTATTTGAACTACTATGGAGCATTCAGCACGACCCGGTACGTGCCAGGCATACAACCTATATGCAACCGGCTTCTGAATGTTTATATGGGCCGCAAGTTACGCATTATATTGCGCTTTGCGTTCAGACATTAGCTTTGGCAAATAGAATACATTTTGAAATTTTTATTAGAGCATATTATACGTTGCTTGCTACATCGCCGTTCCATGAATCGTCCGTTCGTTACATATTCAGCTCAGTCATGTTAACTTCATACTGACGGATAAACTTGACGGATTTACTTACTTAGCGAACGCATTTGCAACAACTACTTAATCATTTGATACAAGCCTCTTCTCGTTTAATTTCTACGGTTAAGGCACCTGGTTCATTTGCTGCGCATCGCCATATGTACCCCACCCCCTCCCACTCTTGGCCGTATGTATTTGTTGTGAGAAATGTAACAACGGTCAATGTACTGTGAGGCCGTAACATTACGGCAATAGAACCACAAATGTATCACGAACCAGCCGGTCCTCTCGGACTTAGTGTGCGTTCACGTCGGTACACTCAAAGCACGAGCGGCTCTCCGAAGGTCGACTCTCGTAAGCGACTAAACGCGATCACTGGTGTCCACCGGCGACATTCTCTGAGTGATCAGAATCTCACAAAACAAGCGGGACATAGGGAGGGAAATGACGACAGAACAGGTTAGAGCTATGACAAAGATGACGAAACAATGGTACGAGACCTAGAAGGCAGAAAAATAGACGATGGCCCTACACACAGACGTCCTTTGCTTTCAGATCTTGGCTGACTTCGTATCCCACCCATCTGTTTCTTCAACGGACTAAGTCGTCAGGACGCATATACCGAAGGAAGGATGCGTGAGAAAACAAAAGGTCAATGAGCCAGCCTAGAAAACAAGTACCATCAGAAGCTGTTATTATTACGATTGTTTGCCTGCTTCAAGTTTGTACTACAGCTGTTTGAAGTAGCAACTGAAATGAGACTGAGTTTACGTCATAATTTGGTTATCATACCTCAGCTATCGCCTCTGTTGATGGAGCTCGGTAATTGGGGGCACCAGGTACTGGCGTACAGGGAGTCCGTGGACTAAATGTAACACACAGCGCCGGCGGGATTCCTGAGTATGCGTTCATTTACGCGTTTCGTAACAAAATCGTTTAGCCTTCATACAAATTAAAGAATTATCGCGCAGGTAAGGAAGAGTTTATGCACGCAAGTTGGGCTAACGGAGAAAATGTGGGCCAATGCCCATCTATGGATTACTTAGGTAGTTTGTTACCATGTGCTTTTTCATGTCGGCAATCAGGCTACAGGGCGATATGCAGCAAAAACGACCGATTATGGGCAATTTCTCTATTGAAGTACCTACTGAAACAAACACGAATCGCACATCAGTACGCGTTTGCATGCATCGTGCCACAGAACATAACGTATGCTAACACCACTAGAATAAACGTGACAGGTTTAGACGTAAAAGAGCTCAGAATGATCTGCTAAACATTTCTAGAAAGTTCACCTAAAACGAGAATGTCTTTGTTTTATATGAAGCTGTCCGATGTCAACATTATGTGGACTATATAACAAAATGCCGTATTTCTATCAAAGTAAGATCATTATGCGAACTGTCTCATAGTCATTTCTTTACTGACGTTATATTTAATCTATCCAAACCCGGTCTGATCTTGAAACTTCGTCTTCTTTTTTAGGATGCATTTCTGAAAAGGTAAACGGACTGTTTCGGAAGAGTCAAATATTTACGAAGTAGGACTAATGTGTGTATCAAAGAAGTTCATAAAATATACGAGTTTATCAATATAGATGCGGCTTTTTATAGGCCGTAAGCAGTGAAGGGCGATGAAACAATTCCAGGAGCGATGACCATGATATTTTCCGGTGGTCTAAAAAATAAGGTTAGACTCTATAAGCGACTCTGTATCTGGTCAGTTGACGGTAATAGACTAATTCCCGACCTCCGATTGTCTCAGACGAGACAACGCCGGCCGCGCTCTCTCTTTTCGCTTTCCAGAAGCCAACTGGAAATTGAAGGAAAACACGATAGAAGATTTCGTCAACGTGTCATGTTTTGCTTGGCTTACAAAGCAGACTGATCTTAAATGGTAACACTCGGTAATCGTAATCGTAATAGCTTCGTTGGCACAAGATGCTAGTTTTGTTTAGCTACAGCACGAAACATAAAAGTAATTCATGTAGGAAGTACACGGAAATGCACGGAGAATAACATGAGCTCGGGCTATTAGATAAACCAATAAAATATTTTTCATCCTAACAGTCAGGCGGTTTCGGATCATGCTTGCTGCGTTTAAGCTATTGCAACCGTACTATCAGGCTGTTGACTTCGGTCGTAGTTTTTGGCTGAGAACGGACACCTCTAGAATTACAATAGGTTCATATATCAAATTTCTACACAGGGACCCAAAATCAAACTGGACTGCCCTTTTGCCATGCGATCCCCTATGACTTTCCTGTGAGGTAATATATAAACATACGAATTGTATGCTCAAGTGGAGGATTAGGATACTTCTAGTACTAGGCCGAAGTCTGGCCTATGTTGAAATATCTTGCAGTTGACAAAGTAGATATGCTCTGCCCTGAAACAGCTGTTCCTGTCATCTAAGGTCGCAAGCCCTGTACACAACCATACACGTTCTTTAGCTTAACTTTCGTAGAAGCTGCACGTGTCGTTCGATACGTTGAAAGGTAGTAAAAAGTAATACGGACATATTGTCCATAAATTGAAAACCTTTGCCCAGATTTTAGTTAGTATGGCGGACATCGTTAGATCGCAGCAAAATACCGGCTTTCTGCAAGAATTTCTACGCTGGTATCATTATATATAAATAATCAGTAGCGGGTGAAATGAATCGCCAAAGGCAATAGCAATAGTGGCATTTTCTGATTTTTTTAGAAAAAAAAAAGCATAAGAAAAACGCTCTTCCTTCTAGCGTTGGGCAGGAAGCGGTACAGAAGCGAAGTCGGCCGACTGCCTGATACGATGATAAGCTGGCAGAGATTTTGGGATTTAGAGAATGTACGGTTTCCTCCCCGAGGAGCTGAATGCCAAAGCAAGATTTACTTCGACTGGGCTGGCAGAGGCCGATGCTGCCGATCAGTTAACGTCTTTCATAGCGTTCATATGGAAATCACACGGGATGTGTTATATATTTCAATGGACGCATTTTTACTACAGGACGACATATCGTATCAGAGGACGCGTACGATGGCGGCCGTCTCCGGGAGTCGTTCTATGTGAAAGCCAAAAAATTAGGCTAGTCTCAAGCGTTCCTACATTCTTTTGCTGAGAGAGCCCTGTCGCCACTACCAGTACCGTCCCGAAACAATGAAAGACGGAAGGGTGGGGAGGGAGAGAAAGAGCGAACCACTAACGATGAAGGTAAAACTGATAAGGGTAATTATTGAAAAATGCAATTTGAGATTTGCAAAGTTTACTCTCTTAGGCCTCGGAAAGGAATTTAACTCGCAAGACCAAGCTGTCTCTAAGAGGCTAGGCCGGTATCGCTATAAAGCTAAGGGTCCTACAACAATGAAAACTAGTTTGTATAGAGCTAAATAGAATTCATGCAAACCTGCACTATGGTGGATGCTCGCCACTATCGGGTAGTTTGCTATAAACACGTCATAAACGCCTATAATTAAGTTTCCCAGATAAACTCACAATCAATTTCCCCATTGATACTTTAAATGAAATTAGACTGGTACTAACAAACCAACTGTTTCTCCAAATGAAATAGCCACTGTAAGTGTTTTTCCGCTAGATCGAATCTATCTGCATGCTACACAGCAATTTATGTTGTTTTATCAGATTTCGACAAACATTCCACTTGATTGTCTCGCAGGGTCGAGCCAATGCACGTGGGCAGCTCACAGAGGTCAGAGAGGACGTCTGGGTAATTGCATTCCAATTACGTGTTTGCCCCCTTGTCGCATCTTCCAGGCTCGACGCCCGTTCTAGTCGTCGCGATGACTGTCCGGTAGTCGAAGCTGTGCCTTCTTGCCTTGCTGGATTGCGGTTGCGTCCGTCTTAATGGATGTACTGGAATTGGTTGTTAGGAAGAGGAGGTCCAGGTCGAGCCAGCAATCTCAGGGCTTCCAGCAGACGACCCGTAAGGCATTAATTGGAGGTCGCGCAATGTGCTTATTGGGTTTTAAGTCTTATCCGTATAACAAATTGCAAATAGTGAGATACTTTGCACTACACTGAGAGGAAGTAAGGTTTTTGTCGAGAACAAAGAACAACGTTGAGCCGTGCTCATAGACAGTATGCTGAGTAAAGGCTTAGTGGTTAGAAGCTACTCCAATGGTCGGTAGCGAGTAAGAATCTATAGTACGCCTAAAGGCGGACATATATATGTTGGTGTTTTTCATAAGCTGACACACAAGAGATCTCCACTCTCTCTATTACCCATTAATGCACACCGGTTGTTGTTTTAAACATAGCAAATGATCTATACAGTAGTAGGCGATATTAATTCACATTGTAATAAATCCACAAGCAAAGTCGAATAGGATGCACTGTATCGTTGTGTGATAATAACTGTCGGCGGGCAAGCATTTTGAAATAGCCTTGAAAGTGTAGAGGTGCCTATTCTGAAAGGCTTACGGTCAAGCGCAAATGTCCAACAGTGATTGCAAGTCCTCATCACGCTACACCTTTCTTAGTAAGTACAGCTTTTGCAAACGAAAATGCCGTCTGTGTATCCACTAACACAATTTGGCATAGACACATCCTTATATGGTCCAAATTTGACCTGAGCGTTCGCTTTGATGAGGTAAGTGACAATGCAGAGGAGGTTCGGAAAATAGCTGGCCTAGATAGAGGCCCAGTTCAATTGTCTACCACTGCCATCCACATGAAGAAGTACTTGAATGCTACACGGTAGTATCAAGCTGATTGGCACTGCCCTTCAGGACTCATAGCCAAGGAACCATGTATGTGTACTCTTAGGCCAGGTCCTGTTTGAACGACCTAACGAACAGCAAATTGTGTTTTCTCTTATGTTCTTTCTTTCGGTGTGCGTCTTTCCTCTAAGTGGTTGTAAAGTTTGTTACCCTTAGGACTTTTTTTTGTGGATGCTTAGATCGAACTGTTTCTTGGAATTGGATCCTTTTGCGTATTTAAGATACCGCATATATGAAGTGGTCTCGTCATTAGACAAAATGCCATTTTATATCAAAAAAAAGCATAGGAGAATCACTCTGTTACTTAAAATGGATCACTAACATTTCACACTGCTAATGTTTGCAGTTACTGCATTACCCTCATTACCACGTTATCACCCCAAGGAAGCGCTGAACATATGTGTTTCGACCAGAGACCATGGCTGAGTACAACTGTTATATAAATGTATTCAGATAAATGTGCTTCTAGACCTAAGTAGGACTTTTTTCCTATGGAAGAGAGAACCTCGATCACGCAGGATCAGAGGCGCTAGAGAAATAAGTTAATTAAAGTCTTTATTTCACTCGGTAGACACGTTTGTTTGCATTCGATAAACACCTTA
Organism: Varroa destructor; assembly: GCF_002443255.2. Taxonomy (NCBI): domain Eukaryota; kingdom Metazoa; phylum Arthropoda; class Arachnida; order Mesostigmata; family Varroidae; genus Varroa; species Varroa destructor. The sequence goes on along the minus strand of NW_019211455.1, from coordinate 20,367,501 downwards.
AAGTCGACTGGATGATAGCCGGACTATTGATCTAAACTGTTTTTGCAAAACATTGGGAGCAGGATCGCCATTCAATTCGTAAATACACATTATAAAAACAATAACATAATTTGGAACTGTTTTAAAACGGCTTTTTGCATCTATTTTTGCGTCGTATTTGACTTCATAGTGAAAGTTAATAGTGTACATTATGGTGTGATACGCGAGTCTCCTACACGAAAGTCCTACACGTTAATGACCACTTAAAGTTCTACCTTGCACACCGCATCCAAGCCACCGGCACTCGATTTACCGAGGCATTTTGTGGTGATAATAATTAGTTTTGAACAGCGACTTGGACCAAGCAATTTGGGTAGTGATCAGGATTCAGGGGACTATTGCACAATCGCCGAAAAACGAAGTGGTTATCGTTAGCAAAGGATGTTGTGTTAATTGCGACTCATATTGTGCCTATGCACGCCAAGTTACCCTACGTTTGAATACCAGACCCCACCCTCCCCCCCCCATCCCCTGGGCTTCTTTCATAAGACGTAAAGAGCACTCTGTGGTGAGGGGCTTTAACTATCGCCATTGATTTAATGAGTACATTTGGCGTAGATGAAACTAGATGGCATATAACTTACAAAGCTCGTAGATTATTTCGCTGTTGGGGGAATCGTTTTATCAAATTGTTACAACTTATACATATGATAATTATGAAGAATGATGATGATTTAACCATTTTATAAACGGATCTAGTAACGTTGTTGCCACAGTGCAAACGGCGTTGGTATACCAGATAACTGAACCCGTATAGAATCTCTACCGTTATATTCCTACTGCGATTTGATTTATCGACAATAAATTCGTTTATTTTCTAAGGTACGTCAAGATAATTTTTCATCAATGGCTGATCCTTTTTATTGCTTCTATTAGAATTCATATGTTTCTGATAAGATAGCGGCCGATTCGGTGATGGTTTCTGTGCACATATACTTTAATAACTAACTCTGAAACTTCTGTCTGGGTAGAGTTAAACTGCGCTTCAAATAAGCGACCATACAACTTATCTAGTCCGATATCTGTAGCAGGACTATTAGCCAATACTGTTAGGATACTAACCCGTGTATATAATATATACAGGACGAGATGAGTCGGAAGCGTACCTGTAGACTGAATAGAGGAACTACATGTTTGCTCGCCAGTAATCCTACATCACGCAACTGTTGTTAATAACTGTTAAAATCAAATGAAAAAAAATAGAAAAATGCAACTGTCCATACCCTATACACGTAATAACATGCCCCTATTCTCGCTTCATATATGATTAAACGTTAATAGAAAACGTCAGGATGTGAGCAAACCATTGTCATCGCCGTAATGAATTAGTGTCAGCTGCTATCTAGGGACTTACTTATAGAGGAGAAGATACTAAGTTTTCTAGATTCCGTAATTTTCTACGAAAAAAACATATTCCTCGGTCCTTACGTCTCGTGCATGCGTAAGACCGCATAAACGCAAATCGATGAAATGACACCTTAATTCCATTGTCAAAAGCATATGTATTGTTTTGGCGGTTCGATTCTGTGATCCGACCCTTGGGTTGAATGTACTTTTTCTTTTAACTTTTATTTAAATATTCCACTTGGCTTAAATAGGATAAATAAAACAAGGATAAACTCGTTGAAGATCTTTACGTTGAAGACAGTTGGTTTTCAACAAAAACACATGAAAGATAAAATCAAAAATAAAGTTTATTTGACAATTTTATCATTACTGGATCTATAAAGCAACATTAAGAGGAAATTCTTACCATTCGAATAGTGTCACGCTAATACGTACTCTTTAAGTATAATCCTATCATATGCACTATACGTCAGTGAAATTATATTATGAGTGGTAGCAATGTACAATACCCCGTTAATTGAGCAGACTATTACCCCTTATTATTCGCACCTTGCTTTACGTCTTTTCAGCGGAACACAAACGGCATATGGACACGTCTAGATTGTTACTAACAACTGACCCCGCGTTACGAATCTTCTTTTCTTGCCCTTAGATTTTGCCTTGATATTCTGATGGGTTGTTGTTTATCGACGTCGTTCTTTATAAACTATTTATTCCTTTCAGATAAAATTTGAATTCTGTCGTACAGATTTACAAAAAGTGAGATTCGCATGAAACCAATGACGATTGACGATATCTGGCTAAAAGAAACGTATGCTCGACCGATCTGAGCAGCTCGCGCGAGCCACTCCAGGGGTCGATCGTTTGAATCCACTCTAATGTGGTGCCGAGGTTCCTTCGACTTCAGCCATAGCAGATCGCGAAACGTTGACAGTATTGACATACATATACACACACACACACACACGCACACACACACACACACACCCGTAGACACATGGAGGCTCACAAAAAAGCGAGAGATCAGCCTGAAATGGCTATTCTGTCCGGTGAAGAAAACGACGCAAGAAGATCAAAGTCGAGTTCAACCAGCGTGCGTATGCAAATATACTTCATGAAGCCGTCAGAGAAAAACGGTACCAGGAACAGAGCTAACGGGTGCCGGCCAACAGGACGCTTGGGAAGGGGGGGTGAGGGTAACACGCATGAAAGTGGGCGTTCAGGAACAGGCAGCCCATATGGAGGGAGACGGAGACGAATATTTATGCCGATTTTTATGTTGTGACATTTCGAACCTACTTGCCAAGACAGCGCCAAAGTAATGCTTCGGCTCTTGCCGATAATGACCATGATCCTCTCTTTTACATGCCTCTCGTTCACCGACAATACTCGTTCGAACAGAGCGAGTAAAAATCATAACAGCTCCAGTTTTTGCCTGCTTCAGGGGCTGCTTCAGCTGTGACTGCTGTCGGCCCCCTTTCGGATGCCTCTGTTGGTTGAACACATTTGAAGAGCAGATTTAGGCAGAAATAATGTCGAATGAGGAGCAGGTTTGTGGGAATTGTCGGACGGTCTTGATAGAAATTATCAGACAGAAGATCGTCGTTGATGAAAAAGCTACCTATGGCAATTATAGTAGAAAGTAAAAAGGCGATTCAGAGACAGAGGAATAGCAATAACGCGAACGGCAAAGGTAGAAGTGACGATTGTACAGGAAAAAAAAACAGATCTAGTTATCTGATCCGGACGTTACGTAAAAATTATTGCCGTGTAAAAATTGTTGGTCCTCTTTAGAGATTGCTTTAAAATGGACAAGAATAAAAAACGTAATCAGTTGCTGATGGTAATTGCAGTACTCATTCCGAGTGTCGTTTGTTCATCTACCACAGTAGACAAGTGTTTCGAAGGCTGTGCAGGGTCAGAACGACTGAATGGAGTTTTCGGCTGAAACGTTCGAGGCTCTTGAATGATAGATAGTGCACGCCCGCAAAAAGCGATCCTTATGAACCTGAAGGCTGATGATAAATCAGCCCGAACGGATACATTACCAGTAAGTTGTTTAAATTTACCTGGGCGAAGACACGAATTCAAAGTTCGGTTACTTAGCTGGACAATATTGGTTATTCAAGTCAACGTTCGCAACGTGTGTCCAAACCTCAGCGGCAAGCGAGTCCCGCTGCGAGTCGTTCTTGTTACAAATCCTCTCGTCTTGCTAGCCAATTATTCAGAACTTTCTATGTACAGACTACAAGAGCCGTTGAACGTAGTACTAGAGCTTTGTCATTGAATCATCATATACGTTCATCGCAAAAAAGGATTAAAGTGTTTAGTGTGAGGCTTTGAATACTGGTGCCTAGTACCAATTTTATACAAACTCATTTCACAGTGGACGCATAGCGTCCGCATGTGTAAATATAGATATACGAGACCTTGAAGTATTGGTCAGTTGAAGTTATGGTAGTGAGAAATTTTAGCAGTGACAAACCGAAATGAAAACTGGAAATGGAATCTACCATCCCCAGAGGACTATTTCATTTTCTACAAATGCTCTGCTTTTACCCAGTCTTGATGCGGTGTGTGTATTGTCACTATTATGTGTTTTTGTTCAGTGGTGGTGTTTTTCAATAGGCTTGCTAGAAACTGTTACTTTTCTTTGAATCTTGCTGCCGCTTTAATCATACAGTAATAAACAAACATCAGGTAAATTTCATAGCCTCGCTTTGTGGGGTTTATTATATAGACATACTTCAGATTCGCTCGCAAGTATGATCTTCAGTCTAGCACGTGCTTACGTTAATTGCTTAATGTTTTTATGTTACAATAGAAGTTTTATGGCTAGACTTTTTGATTGGTTATAGTTTCAGTACTCATCTAATTGGTTTCTGTTCATCGGGAATGGAGAAGCAACAACGGTAATGTATTTAATATTCATCGTTGACATGGCAAACTCTTAGACCAAGCGAAGCTTTGCGTGTTTCCGCCTTCTTGAAACGGGTGCTTGGCAGATGCTGGTGAAAGAACTCGGGTAGAGGCACTGCCTCGCCGAATGTCAAGTCAAAGTAAAAACGGCAATCGCCATTTGTCTTGATTGGCTCGAAGAGTTCAAGCCTCGCGAAGTGAGTCAGAAGGGTCAGAGACATTGAGAAAAGGGGCCAAAGTAAACGAAGAGGTCGACCTCGCTTGTACTTCAACGGCTTGTAGCACTGGCCTCTAATGAATCAATGAATTGATATCGCAACAAAAACAACAAAAAAGCAACAGTGATGAATTTCAAGTGGCACGCATGGCAGAAATTCGCGCGGCTATGTTTGCGGCTGGCGCAGAAGCATAACTATAAAAGCGGAATGGAATCATGGGTCGCTGCAAAGACCAAGATCAAGATATGGATAAAGACAGGTTTTGTAATACACGCTGAAACAGCTTGTTCTGTGAGCTTATTTAGGCGCAAAGGCGATACGGTTAAGGTCGAATCGTAGATCGTATTCTCGAGGAGTGAATCTGATGTTGTCATTGATAAATATACCTAAGCAATCTTGAAATTAGTGTAGGTATTCGAATAGGTCGTCTTTGACCGAAAAAATTGTCGAGGTTTAAAGTAGAGCTGATGTGTTCCATTACTTCATTCTTGAAATATGTTCCACCATAACATACTGATCTGTGCAATGGTGCAACAATTTGTGATTTCTTTATAGAAGAGAAAAGGGTCCTATTTTATATTCATTTTGTTTGTATGCCGCTCGATAGATGTCGCCAGTGTAAAAGTAAAAATAGTTTGAGATGAGAAGGACTTCTGGATAGTGGCATACTTTATATTTGGCTACTTTGGGAAACGCTTAAAATATAAAACCTGAAAAGCCAATTGTTTTCTGGAGCATTGCGAAAGAACCAAGTAGACATCGGCCAGTACTTTTCTAGGGGAATCTACCTTTTCTCCGCTTTCTATTACACGTTCATATATATATATATATATAGAACTTACTTGAAACATAATTAAATAGCACCACTTTAGTGGTACGCACCTTTTAGGAGCTCAATTAAATTTTTTATAGTATGAAGACTTCCATAGGTGTGGGACGCGGCTTGATTTCCAGCAGAAGAGCCTCATGTCATCGAATCTACGGCCACACGCTCAATCGTTGTTATTATTGACACCGTATAACGACGAAGGGGTCGATGGCCATCCAAAAAATGGTTTGGGCGTATAACAAGCAACGCTATCTTTTTAGACGGAAACCAAGCCTAATAAAATAGTTGTTAATGATCGTTTGACCGTTTTTTTTTTTACTTTGAAAGGATAGTGTCGTCTGTAAGCTGTCTTGCTCGTCGCATTATATTCTTCATCACAATATAGATTGAGGGTAATATAGCTACTGCAGTGCATGAGGATGACACACATATGTAATACAATGCGGTATACCATTTTAATTTCTCAAAGCGGCTTATCTAACGTTTTCAATACTAACTGCCTTTTCAATCTAGCTTTAAATAATCATTTATTTGATGAAACTATTTCTCATTGCTTTTCTTCATGTAACTATCGACTCCACCCAAATAATTTGGAACAATTCTGTATGGTACTAGATACAGTAATATATAATAGAATAACCTCGTTACATCAGCCTCTCGCCAACGGAGCCTTCCTCGTCGGATATAACCGTATATATAGAAGTATGCCTATTGGGCCTATTAAGTACCATTCGTTCTGTATAGTATAGACTCAGCCCCCGTGTTGATTGTAGCGGTAACTTTTCTGTTGAACTACGCCACACAAGATAGTTATTTCACTTTTCTATCTACATCTGAGCAATGCAGCTTAATGTAAACTGGAACACAGATAGAAAGGTGCTGACAGGAGGAACTTGTGGCTCGCTTTAATAGCGATAGGCGCGTCTTCAGGATGCAGAAACGCGGAGCTGTTGCCCTATGTTGGACTATCCATTGATGTTGTCGTACCAGACTGTAAGTGATGTTCCATGTCGGCTAGTACCAGGAAGTGCTGGGAAGAGGCTAATAACGAGCGACAAAGTAAACTAAGAACGGGGAAGCATGCGGGGGTAAAGGGAACAAACACGACCCATTCTGATTCGCCACTGCTGATTCGGGTCGAATAAACGGGGATACACGTTCGAATATTCACCCAGTCATTAGCACTCGGATGGGCTTCGCGTAGCAGACAGCTCTCGCTTTTACTTCTGCTTATTGCACAATGTCAATGGCTAGAAGATTTTAGAAAATGCCACTGAAATCACATCGTACAGGCACCACTCTCTAAGTGACATTTGGGATCGAGACGATTTAGCATATTCATCAATTGACAGGGCAATAGATAAAATCAACGGTTCGACATGGAGAAGCTGTTTGACTCGAACTCCAGCGAAAAACCTATATATAGCCTCCTCACAAGCTATTAGTAAAATAAACAGAACCAAATTGTGATATCGTTTAGCTACACCCGTCTAACGGTGGCGAACCGGTTTAATGTATAGACCTCGCAACTGGACCCAGATTTACGCGTGAAACTTTTCAAGCTTTTTGAAAAATACCCACCATTGGCACAAGTCATCATAGACAAATGTGAACCGGTCGAGTGAATGTATTATTTTTTTTTTCAAATGAAGTTTTATTATCGACTTCGCTCTATTTGGAAAAAAAAAGAATAGATTATTCGTTTGGAATTTTATGATTCTGGAGAATCGCGTTACATGGATGCATTGCTTGCATATGTTACGCTGATGCAGTAACTTACGGTAAAAGTAGCTGATAAGATACAATATCATTCTTTAAGTGTCTCACTTTTTACTGCAAGCTTAACGGTTGTCCACATAAATGTCACTCAGATCGTACAAGCCGATAAAGCCCCTTGAATGTGTGCCTTCGCTAGGAAAAACTGGAGGGTAACACTTCGACGTGAGTTGAAATAAGACTTTGAAGCAAACATTTCTGATTGAGTCCTTGGCCCCGCTTAGTAATTGCTTTGAACAAACCTAACCGCATAAAACAAGCTAAAGACGATACAAGCCTGGTCATTTATGTGCCTTTTTAATTAGTTGGCTTGGGCTACGAATTAAAGAAATTTGAAGGGCAAATTTGATGAACAATTGAAGTCCAATTTTATATTAAGACTATTTGCTTCTACTCACTTTTCGTTATCGCATCTTTATGTATGTATGGCTCTAACGCTCACTAATTCCATCTTTACTCTTGTTGTGTTTATAAGTTCCTCAATTAGTAGATTGAACTTAATTAGCTTATTGTGACTTTTTCTTGATCATCTTTTCTTCTAGCAAGATTACGTACTTTCGTCAACCAGTCGAAAGAAGGAGTGTTCTGGACTGTGGTGCCAAAATGCATAGCGACTTGTCTACGCTCCCCGATTTGGACGCCTGTTTGCGTTGGGGCCAAAAGCGGAACAACCAGCGGCCTCCTGATGCGTTCTTAGCATCGAGCTTGATCTCCTTGTTCACCTTAGAATAAATGTGCTTATTCCGTAAAGAGCTCGTAGTTGCCCCGAGATAAGATCTGACAAAAAGTTGTTGGCCTGCACAGGGAACAGCCAGCCCACATCCCCGTCGTTCTGACGTGGTTAGCCTTTTACTGGCTTCCTATCAGGAACTTGTAATTTGGTTACGGAGCTGACGAGCGATCAAGTAGAGCACGAAAAAGGAGAAGCTTCTATATGCATATTCCTAAGACTACCGCGTTGAAGTCTGGCTGTCGATGTTGCGAATGCCAACGGAACGGTGAAGCCGTATTCCCGGAAGTATGCGAAGGCCGAACAAAGTGGCGTGTACTTGTACGGACAAGGCATCACCGTTCCATACTAACCGCCGGCTGTACTTGTAGCGCGGGCGATGCCTCCGAATGACTACGACGACGTACGAGGATAGGGAAAGAAAGAATTGCTTTCGACGTGAGAAGCTGACGCATACTATTCCCGCCCTTACTTTTAGATAAAAACTAAGGAGAAATCTCCGTGTCATTGATTTGATTAGACGAAAATGAGATTAGGCCTGAATGGTATGTATGCCTGTATACTTCTATGGGTTACAGGCCTTTACGAGTACGATTACTATACGCCGATATAGTAGGTTGTGTGTCATTCAAAGTTCCTATTTGACCGTTCTTCTTAAGCTATCCAATGTGTATGGCCTTGCTTGGGACATTAACAGGGATATTGATAACTACAGTTGCATCGCAATACGTATTATGCGAACCTATTACATGCGGGCGCATGTACCAACCGAGATGTACATGATGGTCAATTAAGCGGAATTCTCCACTCTTAACTAATTAACCTTGAAGCTGCTGCATGTTTTAAGTCATATTAGGTAGGGCAGTACAATAATTACCATATATCCTACTCAATTTTATAACCCATCTTTCAACATATTATGGGCTGTTGTGAATGATCGATGCAAATGGCATACCTACCTTGCTAACAGCATGTTTACGGTGCGTTTTACCCGAGTCCCGTAATCTATATATGGGACAGGCATTCAGTCAGATATTGTTTCAAGCGTAGACAGCCTCTGCTTGTGTTACACCAGCTCGCGTCTGTTCCAGTGCTGCTTTAGGGCTAAAATCGGCCCTTTGTCAGTTGCAGTCTTTCTACAGAACCTTGTGTGTAGCATACCCCTTCCCTCTGTCTCACTTTTGCACTCTCCGCGCGTCATTTTTGCCGCTGGATGTTGCCTGTAGCAGACTGGAATTGGCGCTCCGCACACAGACACGCGTTCGAGACCCATCTTTAGGCCGTTGAAGTTCTCTCCAGGGAAGCATTGATCTCGCTTTCTTTTTCCCGGTTTTTCATCCCCAACCCGAATGTAGACAAAAGGAGAACAAGGTGATGTATTTGGCCCATTTAGCATTTTCTCAAGTATCTAAGTTGGCTTTCGTCCCGCTCTTGTCGTTCCTGTTGCTGCTGGCTGTATGTAGGCTGCTCGATCACTCAGGACAATTGACATCCGGCCGAGCCTTTGCGCAGGGCGATGAAATAGCGGCTGTAACAACATTTGACGTAAACGTGTAGAAATCAGGCTATGTTAATGATCCGATAGAAATTTGAGGCGAGACAACAGACCTTTATATGAGCATGGAGTACAGGGAAGAGCACACTCAATGTGACATTTATACAGAGCTTTATAGTTTACTTTGGGATATGAGACCTTGAAACAGTGTGAAATGCAAGGAAGAGGTAACAGTGACCCTATAACAAAAATCAGTGATAATAAGAGAGCCAGATCGAAATATTCAGCTAGGATGATGCGTTGAGCATGATTGTTTGCAAATCACCTTAGGAAATAAAAAGTAGTCAATACCATATTAATTTAACTATGCGCTTGATAGAACGCTTATTCGAACGAATATTAATCATTATTTCACAAAGCTATAGTAAAAATTATTTAAAAGACCGATAGATAGAAAAATATATTGATATTACAGGTATAATTTGTTTTCCACCTGTATACGAAAAATTTTTTTTTTTTCATCCAAGAAGACAATCACACTAATCTATAGACGTATGCTTGTAAGTGATCTCACCTTAAAAACCAATTATTAATGACCTTCTCAGTCGTGCACTGAGATGTTATCGGCATTTTATTAACATGTTTGAATTGTGTTTCCGAAAAAAGTTAAGAAAACGTATTCGTTTAAACTTCAACTTCTATCACCTTACCTGAGTTTACCTGTGACGGATTTCGTGGACGCATTTGTAACGAAGATGCGCTTGAAAGTAGGATGTGGTTCTCTGTAAGGTTGCCCAACAAAGACGTGTCCATAAACTTAAGCCCATAGCCAGCTGCTGATTCGCAGCTTGAGCCGCACTCAACACAGAGATTATTCACACTTGAGATCCAAGCAAGCTTCTATCGAACGGAATCGAAGCTGCGGCCTGATGATCCTCTCGAAGTTCGGCTGCTGGAATCTTTTTACCAGGGTGGTTCGAGACCACTTACTCAAGTCTAAAGGCAAATGAGCCAAAAGAAACAAACAACTTATCTTTTCCACCACAGAAATTCAGTTAGGGATTCATAGCGTCCAACGCTGTCTTGTTTGCGCACCTGTAAAACGATTGGTTCCCTTCAATCCTTACTTCTAGATGACGGAATAGCTGGTAAACGCCAGACCTTAATTTGCTTGGACTTCAAAAGGCGCTTGTTACTAGAATTTTAGCTATCTTTGTCTTAATCTATTCAGATGTATTTTTTTTCTAGATATTTAATGATCTGACCCAATTAAGTAAGGTTCAAAGGACACTGTACCAACTGGGCGTACGTTTTATAACTTTAGAGCTTCTAGAAGCATATTTGCTTGATGACTGTACACGTACATTCGTATAAAAGTTTGTAAAAAGCTCTGTTCATATCTTAACGGTTTCCTCTACTAGGATTTACCAGCGCTTCTTCTACGAATGACCCATTTTTTTACTGGCACATTAAATTTCTCTGGGGCTACGACGACGCGCTTAAGAGCGTATTTCGCGCCTTGCTCAACATATTATCGTCATTAATAGTGTTTGAACATATGTCGCATTCCGTATCACGTGGTAGCCCAAATTTCTTACATGTGACATAACTGGCGAAATGTTGCCATGCAGTGGCGGTCGACTCGGCCGGAATTTTCCCGACCCTTCTAACAAGTGTAAGTTAACCTCAGCCACAGGCTCTCATTGACGAGGCTATCCCGAATTTTTCCGATAGAGTTAAACTGGACTTTTAGTGAATAATGCTCTTCAACGGGACAGACGCTGCCTTATTGGAAACCTTTACAGACAACGAAGACGAAGCAAGGCTGTCAATGATACCTCGTGGGGGAGTGGAAGCGTGGCTAGGCACTATAGAGCATAAAATTGGTCGTAGCTTATTATACGTATATATTATAACTAGATATCCGGCTTGTGCGGATCTGCGGCTGCGTTACAGGCCATTCAATATGCTTCATAAACGGACATCGTGTGCGTCCGCGACCTCACTGGCTTATGTCAAATTGATGGTCACCGTCCGGACTAGATGACCTCAAAGCCGTACCAGACGAGGCAAAAATCTGGTTTAAGGCACCGTGATTGACGTTGTGGTCCCGTGATACGTTAATCATGGCACCTTCCAGTGAGGAAATGCTGCGATTTCAGCAAAGAAAAACAAGCTGCGGCAATCTGATGCTCTACAAGACCCATTCGATCCCTGTTTATTAGAATACATAGGGTAGCCCGATACTTCTAGCAGTAATTTTCCTTACGTGCACCACAGATCGTCTGCATAAAGTATCTGATTACTTATTTGTAAAGTCGACGATTACCGGTTTTACTATGTAGTTCTTATAATATAAAAAAATACCGTAGTTTTTTTTGTCTGCAGTTCCTTACCGCCAACTAGGCAGACTAGATTTTCTAACAAAAATTTTATAATGAATTCGATGTACTTTCATCTGAGTTATCTTAAATTATTATTAATAAAACAAAAAAAAAGGACATTTGCTGCTATAGCACGCTCTAAGAGGCACTAGGGGCAAAATATCTGAAATTAACGCTAATCAGGATTCTAATCATCATAACAATTACTCGTAATTGAAGTAGATTTGTCGAATTATGAATAGCAAAAAGCACAACAAACCCTTCAAAAAATCAGATGTGCATTAACAAACGCATCATAAGTTCACCTGAAGACCGTTTTACCGAAACACATATGCGTATGATCTGTAAGGTGAATCCGAATAATTACTCAATGAAGCTGTTACAATCCTCTTTAGAGCACAAGTTTGCTACGGTCGATAATCTGTTCACTGCAGAGAACAGGTTTATATAAAAATTAACCTATTTGGCCACATTTGGAAAATTAGCTTACCTCTCTCAACTGAGGGGATCTTCACTCTAGATGTCCAATATGATACTTTGATTGCTCTTTACATCTCACGCTCCTCGTATAACTTAATTAATTACTGATTGAAACAATACTAATTGCAAAGTGTACATGATGACTGATGCAGTGGTAACCTCGACCTTCTTTTGTTGGCAGTGACTACTTAAGGTACTGTACTGCTTTCGCTAAGGCAAGTTACATCGATACCTCTATCCAACAATCAACGCGATTATAAATCCCTGGCACTTCCCTTTGCGTTTGATGGGTTCGGATCCACAACGGCGTACGGAAAAAGCAACGCGCTGAAGACTAACACGATGACTTCCCATCTAGCGCTAGTTCGAGCCGTTCTTACTCTTCGCAGATTTCTTTCGGATTTGACCCCTGCTTTTTATCCTTTAGTACCGGCTTTCATCTTCCAGGAAGTTCGGAAATCGGCTTGTCAGGGTCGACCCACTGCAAAGGGTTCCATCACTGGCGCAACCTGGGAACAAGCTCGCCGACCCCATCTTATTCCGGACCAGCCGTCCATTTCTGCCGTGTCTTCATCATTCACGACTTCATCTTACTGCCAAGATCGCACATTTACTTTCCGTTCGCTCGTAAAGTCCCAGCTATATTTCTAGAGATGTCGCCTTCGTTCATTCTCACAGCAAGAGATTTTTTCTCGGCACCCCTTTATACTGTGGGGCTAATTTCCGCCTCGTTGCTTATCATTATCTGCCTGCGCTGAGCAGAGCAAAGACGCAGGAATGGAATGCTGATACTGGAGGGGCGTCAGCAGGTATAGACCTACAGCACGATATAGCAGGGGCAGAAATGGCTGCAACAGAGACAGCAGCAACAACGCCAGCCCCTAACACCGAAAACGTCATTACTGGCGGTAAAGTAGCTTCTGTAGCATTAAAGAAGGACCCGCCAGCAGACCTTGTACCGGCCTTCTCTTGAAGTTCTTCTGAGGGACCAACGCAGTGGCATTGCACATTACACATGCCTCTATGATGCACTTATTATATATTTATTTATTTGATAGGATGTGCCATGTGGACCATATGGTCCTCGGAATCATCTACAGGGAACAGCAGCAGAAGCTGAGACAACTGGGGGCAGTTAAGTGTCGCATTACAACTCAGCGCGTCAGTGTTGTCAGATTTGGAATAAAAGGCTGTCACTGTGACAACGGCTCTAGATAAAAAAAAAATGAGGGGAAAATAGGGATGCTACTAAAGAAGAGAAGCAAAATGCGTTGAGCTTCCGGAAAAAATGTCTCTATAATCAGCTAGGTATTGCTGTAAGTGCGAGAGAAGCAAGCCCACTTCACTGGGCTAGTTGGATCGTGACTCGATCGACAGAGCAAGGAAGCCGGAACGAGTTGGCAGCCGTTAACAGAATTCAGCCACCGCTTTGCTCTCCGACGGTTAGACTTCTTTAGCCTATTTTAGGTAAAGGTGATTCTCGCTATGAAGTGAAGGAAATGCTGTCGTACCTAAACAGCTCGAATGCGCCAGACGACCTATTTTTACCCTTCCGCTCTAGATATCGCCAGCCACGATTTTTCATGGGTCGGAACAATTATTGAAGAATTCACGATCAAATGTTTATATGATATAATACAAAAAAAAGATACGTACGCGTATTCTACATAATGTCTGCTCAATTTCAATGGTATGATATCGAAGAAAAGTTAACGTGTGTTATTTTTGTCAGATTTTATGTACCCTTTTATGTGACCAAATTGTCAATTACAGCAGGCAAGACAAGATAGCTTATTACCGCCCTTCTTTGCACCCATTTACAAAGTAAACGCGAAAATAAGGATAGGTGTGCACGACATAATTATCTTAATGTTTTTGTATCACAACGGAAATGGCTATCAAAGAGCCTGGCCTGCCGTTGCGTCAGATCATTTGATACGTAAGTGCATTCCCCGGTGTGCTCATATGCTTCTGAGTTATCGTACCTTAGCATTAATGTTGACAATACTGCTGACCAACTGCGGCGGCATCGCTGGTAGACGTGCAACAGTACGCATAACGACACTTGGTACAACATGGTCCTTGAATCAAGAAACAGCCTTGGTTGACCAATGGAAAACGAGTTTTTCCCTACCTCGAACATGTCTACAATCCTTTACCGTTGCTGGGCTTTTTTCTCCGAGAAAAAATATCTTAGTTGTTCTTGGCTTTCTGTAGGCGACAGGGCAAGCAAAACCTCATCTAGGCTCTATAGTTGGTACTTAGTTGGCACCCAGACGAGCATCCTATTTTCTATCGTCTGTAGATACCTCTGAAGAAATCACATTCGCAGTGACAGGCGTCGCCTCCGGTTTCCAGTAGTTACAAAACTGCCTCAATAGTCCAGCTGCTACCAATGCTTCCCATGGAAGGAGGAGGAGCTCAGGCAGAAACAACCAGAGCGGTGCAGCGGGCTGCGTGCTGGACGAGACTGGCGGCAAAGCCCAGGCGCAAGGGGACAATCACAAGATGAACTGAACGGACAATACTAGCCGAAGTGCACCGCAAGCTATTTACGGAAGTTTTTTACAGTCGATGATAGTATAGCATGGAGCAGTAGACGGCATCAGGACTGCTTCCATCACCTCTATCTGCAAAAAGCACCACAAAACGCTGGCGTTTCAGAGCTCGTTCTTCGCTCTTTTTAGCGGCAGTGACAACACGTACATTGGCGACATTGTTTTGCCGGTGTTAGCGCTCCAACTCTGCTTTTGCTGTTTTGGGCACTATTTTTCCTGCAGCTGGTGGGCAAACAAGAAAGCACATCTCAGAAATAAGAGAACCCACCACCCCCGGCGCTACTACCACACTACATGCTTTCCATATGAGCAGTGCAGCTCATTAAAAGTACCATTGTCTTTGTCTGAACCTCCTACCATTATGATCGGCCGGCGGATCGGTTGCTCGGGGCGTTAGCTGATTGCCTCTCGCACATCTAACTCCTTTTCTCTGCAGGCGGGGGGGCTTTCCCTATTCCCCAAGATGAGAAGACCAAGTGAAAAAAAAAAGGAGCAATTGTAGTGTGCCAAGCTTATGCACTGTTAGAAGCGGGGGAAACCACTTTCGAGCACTGACAGGCAGGAGCCTCAATTAACGTAGCAGCGTACTCATACGTTGCCCCTAGTTTGCGGTCGCTGTATGACGCTGGAGGAAGACCTCGGTTGTGTTGGCACCGCCGTCAACGAGCTCGTGAGAACTCATCAAAAGGACGAGAAAAGTGAGTGCGGCTTATTGTTGGTGGATGATAGCTATCCACTGCCATCTACATTGTGCTAACTGTAGGGTCCATGGAAAGAAGAGAACAAGAAGGCCATTGTTTGGTTTTAGTCATAGACGCATACGCTATCGTCGACATCTTCTTCTGTCCCTTGCCCCTGGCTTCCCCAGCGATAGATAACAGTACGTCTAAATAAAGAGACAAAGAACAGTAGAAAAAGAAAGAGAGAGAGAAGGGAGACGACGACGGCTGTGATCACTTAAGGTGTTATACATCATTAGTAAAATAGAGGGAGGGAGCGGACTTCGCTTGGGGTTTCACATGAATGTTTTAATCCAGTAAAATGTACTGCCTTTAGTTAATCTGTATTGCAGTTTAATTAACAATTCAGATTCATGAGTCATCATAAAACATTGGCACGACGTGCGTCTGCACGCTATTTATCCTAACTACAAATGGTGTGTTAGTTTTAACAGTACGACTGTAAAAAAAATGTAAATCTCTGCTGGCTGGCTTCATATATTTATGGCACTAAAGCTGACACAGTGATCAAGGTATTCACGAATTACCACTTATCCCGAGTGCACTACAACCGAAACCAGACGCAAAGACCGTAGAGTGTCTATGAAAGGAATTACCAATCCAATAGTTGGATAGCTTTGCTATGTGCGAAACCTATCTGCGATCTAACTGAGCAACGACTCAAAGATAACTGTTAGCTAACTAACACCTCGGATCGACAAATTGGGAATTTCGAGTTCCGATACTGCAACTCGGCTCCGTCCATTGTCTTTTCAGAGAGAAAGAGATCGCTGAGACTCGAAGTCCCTTTTGTGAGAACTCTGAAAAAAGCCGGCGAGGCGAATGGCAAGATGGCGACAAGGAAAACGCACCTTATATGGACGTTACTTTAAGGATACTATACTCAGAAACACTGCGAATTGCATAAGGGCATAATTTGCTCTGCGCCATTTACTGTGTGTAGTATACTAACACAATATGTGATACCGAGAATCTTTCTATCGTCCAGTTTTGGATGGAGCAGCATGGTGGCTCCCTGACTACGCACGGCGAGACATACCGATATAATAAAGCTCCTATGAGTTGCTTATAGCGTGAATTTAGTGGAATTTATAAATTGCACCGGGCGAGACACCCAGGCTAGATCGGATCATAACTTTACCAACCGATTAAAAGTTTCCAGAATATCCTCGTCTCAGAAAAGAGTTCTGATGATTCCAATATACGAGTAGTAGCCGAACGGCTTATATTTTGTTTGGAACGCTGATTACCTTCACGGTGAACGAGAACTGCTTGACAATTTATTAATACTATAAACTGAAGTTGAGATGAAACGTTTATTGAAGAGGTCACCTTCGCGAACTACCGTTCCCTGCCTGGTTATTCACACTTTAGACCGTCAGACGTCGGCTATGTACTTTGAGATTCATTGAATAAGAAATTAGTGCGTTCCAGGCCGTTGGCTAAATATTGATGGCTCTCAGAGCTACACCGGGAGACGACGTGCGGTGATTTGAATGAACCTCAATACCCATATCCCATATGGATGGGTACAAGTGTAGCACGTCTGAAGCAGTAACTATTTCTCATCATATTTAGCTATTTGGTCGAATACAAACAAGTCTGGGCTGGACAGAGTATTTGCATCTAAGTCCTCTTGAGAACTGGGCGTGACGTATGTGCGTAACTGCTTTGTAATTATCAACTAGGCAGTTATTATTTGATTGAAACTGGAATCCCGACAAATTGCTCGGCTAGGTTTGTTTCACCCTCTTTCAGCGTTGCAAACTTCTAGAGATTTCAGAGTGAAAGTTCTAATAATAATAATAATAATAATAACAGAGATAACGGAACGTTAGACTCTGAATATCTTTTGACGATTTAAAATTGCTAACCGCAGGCTAAACACTGACAAACAAAATTGAATTTGACTCTAGGTTCGCCGATTCCGAAGATGATACCATTTACCAAATATTAATAGCAAAATCGATCGTTGCGGTATAATGAAAATGGGAGTATTACCCGCTATCACATCGAGGCGATTCGGTGTGATTACATTTGGAAGGGTGGCACGTCAGAAACGGATGCTGGAACCTACGGAAATCGTTCTACCATATGAGTATCCGAAGCTGACTATATTGATGAAATCCTTGCCACCGGAAAGGAAAACCGTTACGTGGATCGTGCCCTCTATTCGAAAAGAAAAAAGAAGTTTCTCCCGAAGGATTAAGGGATTTACGAAGTGCGGTTCTCAAATAGGCGGGATCGATAGGAGAAAGAAGGAGAAATTAGAAACATGATTTAACGTCCAACACTTTTTACCACTCTTCTCACGCCCTGGCCGAATCAAAAAGTTAAGGCGAAAAGCGTCCAAACATCTGCCGCAGGGCACGAAAAGGTATCAAAGGATCGTCAATCGACGCTCTTCAGAGGCGTTTCCATTCTTGAATGTCTCATTTTGCATTTAGATCGAAAGGAAGCTGTGTACACAAGAAACAGAAGAGACGGACACACATTTGCTTAACGGACACAATACATTTACACATTGAATTATTGTACAATACAAAGGCACATGTGCAGATTCATGTGAAGGGTTGAGATTGAATCCGATGCCATAGTTCTGATAGCAACTACTACAACTATGAACGAATGAATTTCGCTTACGCAATTCAGTATGAGCTATTCTTGTACGTGCACAAAAGTTTAGTTTCGTAAAAAAAAAAAAGGATTATAAAGTTAACAACTTCGAAATAAGTTCTAGATGGTAGCAGCCACCTTGTCGAGCCGCAAATTCGTTTAATTGGATTTGATCGACTGTCATTGTTTTTTGGGCAGTGATCTCTGCTGAGCAAAGCATGATCATGCAGTGCTTAGCAGATCAATGATACGCGTCGCCGGAAACTGCCCCGGTCCAAAATTATTCGACAAATCGAAATTGCGATGACCATAAGATCCACAAACAGGGACAGGGTCGCAGTGGTTTGCAATTGCCGTAACTTTTCTATAACAAACAGAAAAGATTCCGTTGCGAAGAAGCATACCACGACGCATTGAGTCACAGTGATCGAAAGGTCATTTACAATGTACGCCACTGTATAAGCCATTTTCAAGCTGGATATTCGCTACATGTCGCGACAATGCATAGATGTAAGTTCAGAACCCCCTACAAACATAATTTGTACATTAAATACTTGGATAGAACAATATCAACTATATGCTACAGATATAACACTCGGGTACACTTTCCCCCCAGTTATTAAGCCCCAGTTTCCGTACAGTGTTTAGACTTTACTTTAGCCGCGTTTGACCACGTTGATGAAGATATGCTGGGGCTTTTTCTATACTTCGGTTAAAATTCGAGCATGAAAGACGATGAATATACAAATTGTCTCTTCTGCTTGGTGTTTGCTTCTGGATACGTACTTTGAGCTCTAAACTTTAAGTTTTTGAAGCAGTTCCAAACAGCGCATTCCGAGGCTTTTCGCGGAATAGTCAACTGAAAGTCAGCTAGAAAAATAATTCTGATAAAGTACATATTAACAGAATTTACAATAAACCACCAAAAACAGCTTAATCTGCTGCCTTCGTCTCTGTCGTGTATCACCATTTCGATTTCTTCCACTTTTCCCTTTATTATTGCCATTGCGGATGTTCGTGCGCTGTTATTTTAGAACTAAATTCTACAATAATAATATGATTGCGTTTTCTTTGGTCTCGCTATCTTTTATCCCATACCTGCCCTCCACTGTCGTTTCTTGCCCCTTCTGGACCGCTTAAAGTTCGAAGAATTCAATGAGAAACGATGCCGATTTCTCATTGTTGTATCTTCGCAGCGGTGGCAGCAGCCATAGTTCACTGGGCCTTTTTCGAATCGTCTTGATATAGCGCTCTTTGTACACAGAAACTGCTCACCTGAACGGCCTGCTATTTTCTATTGGAATCTTTCTATTTCTCTTGCAGCTCGAAGTTCATGCTCCAGCAAGTTACCTAAAGCGAAGCCTGCGTAGTTTTTAAAGACGGAGGTCCGCAGTCGAACATAGCAGCCTAATGGTTCACTAGCATCGACCAGCGTCTACCAGTTCGGCCTAGTCAAGCAGCGAGCTTAAGCTATGCTAAGTTAGCTCTTTCACCAGTTTGCAGCTACAGCAGCTGCGGCAGCCAGATGGAATCTGCTGACCCAGCTTCAACTTCTTCGCACATACGAAAGCGAAAGTATTGGACTGAAGGAAGCAGTCTCGACGGAGGTCAAAGGGAGTCGTGAAGTTCGTCTGGAGTGAGGGCGGGCTTCGTCTAAGTGACAACTTAGTTAGCTTTCCTTTTCAGATGAGCGAGTCGCCTGCCGTAATGCTTGTTTCGCCTTTTGTTTGTATCGCTTTTAGTCCTATCTCGCTAATTTTCTAATGTTTTCTAATGCTTCCAGGGGCCGGCCTACAAGTCACACGGACTTGCTGCAAAACCAAAGAGGACATTATACGAAAAGCAGGACTACGCAATTTCACTTAGCATTCTGCCGAATCGATAAATTCTTAATGTATTGATTACGTGTGTGAGCAATACGTTAAACCGGGGAAAAAGGCATCACTGTATGAATAATACGTATGACTCCACCTGAGAGTAACTGATTAGAGCACAAATGATTTGTTTCCGAGTGAATTTGAAAGGTCGTTTTGGGAAAATACAGTATATGACTTCAGATATCAAGATGATACTATATAATTATGGTCGATTGTGAGGGACGTTGTGGGTTGCGCATGAAATGTTTAGGAACGAATAAGGGCAGATTTTATGCTGACGGTATATATGATTATGAAGCAACTTTCGTATTTGTTTGATAATTATTACAGGACATTGCCTTTGCTTTTGTATCTGCTTTTTTAGTCAAATTCGTTCGTGAATCTGAAATTACCTCGTCGACTTAGTGCTCTCTGCTATTCGCTGAATGAAGGGGTAAATTTTTCGGTTTACCATAATAACTGTAAATTCCTACTGTTCACTTTGTGCGATAGGCTGCATTTTTGCTATTTTATGTTTTTTTTTTTTTTTTGGTATAAGGACAAACCGTGAAATCATGTCGACAACGCAGATGTGTAGCTTTTTTCTTTTTTACTTAAATATGAAACCAACTACTATGCCAACCCAGGAATCATACGTATTAATATGTGCATATATATATATATATTTGAGATCCAAAAACGCAGTGCGCGATATAACGGCCCTTATTCATTGTTTCTCGGCATGCGAATGCTACGTATAATAAACATCGTTAGAGAAGGCCAAAGTTATAGGTACTCAATTAGACCTATAACAGCCTGAAATAACCCTTTAGTCTGAGATAAGCATTTCTTTCGCTAAATGTCGATGGTCATATACCACAAGTATAAATACGTCTACCGAAATAATCATACGTCGCAAATTTCTGTATTATTGTATTTCCATATTTTTATAACATATTAACAGTAATATCATATTTATCCTTTGGACTCTAGAACTACATCAAAGATCAGCAAAATACAGGCGTACAACATACGGTAAGATGGGTAAAATACGGCTCGTGGAACTCATTGCTGTTACAGGAACATCATAGTACGACAGATACGATTAACTGTACACTATAGATAAAATAACTTTTTATGACTATCCCCACTTGGTATATATATATATAACTTCTAATCAAGTCTATGTTTTCATGTTGATTTAATACCATACATAGGTTTATTGTCTTACGTATCCTGATTCATACACTGAGTCCCGAAATACTGTGCTCTCGGCCAGCCATTATGGCCCTTGCTAGTAATCCATAGATTTACACAAGGGTAAGCGATGTTTCGTGTTTGTCACCATTGTTTTTTTTTTTATATAAGGTCCTGCCATCGTAGTATTTGGGTAGATTTTCTATGTCGTATTTGTGGTATCGAATGTGTACTTCGATAGCAACTCATTCCTCAGTTATTATCCTCCCTTCCCCCCGTAACTAATCTTACTAAATGCTAGAATGACATTTTTACAGAGTTGGACAGCTGACCCAAAAGAGGCATCGGCCTTTTAATCACTAGCTGGAAGGCGAAATCTGGGTACGTGTTTAGCTGACCCGTTGGGTTTTGCCTACAAAAAGGCGGAAAATCCAGGTATCTCAATTGCTATTTCGGAAATACTTTAAAAATGATAATATTGACTACTAGGAATGGCTGTGAGACGGGATATCCCACAATCCCGAGCTTACTTCAGATATCATGAAACTATTAATGCCCCTTCAAGGTTTCGCTAATCATGAAAAAATCATTCTCTCATTCTGTAGTAGCGGTAGTAATATATACGTTTTAATTACTTTTAATTGGATCACTTATTCAAACATCGGTCTGTATAGCTTTATTTTACATGACCCGTAATTATTTCAGATTTATTATCAAAATCTATTACGACATTTTCACCACACAAATAGAGTGGACAATAAACATGTTGCGGTACATCTGTGCAGTAAACACAAAGTTTTTCGAATTATCTTGTGTGTTTATTCATAGTTTTTGTTACCGATTTTTAGAAAAGGTTTTGAAGGGGAAATGTCGCCAAAACAATTTTTTGGCCGGAAACAGGTGCAATCAAATACCTTCTTCTGGCATAGAATACCTTGCTTGTCTGTGTGCTACTTCCTGCCCGGCAACAAACACCGATTTCCTCGAGCTAATTTACTCGTAATATCTTTGCACGCACCATATTGTCACATTGGGCCGAAAATTCAAGAAGAGCCGTTCGTGTTTCCTTGCGACATCAGTGTGCCACAGCCAATGCGCCAAGCATCCAGCTGCAGACATGACATATCTAGCGAAGGATGAGCGATTTTTTCTGTAGTGATAGGCAAGCAACTTCTTTGTACACAAAAAGTCATAACTTCGCATTTTCTCGGTCCTATGTAGCTCTGCTAGACATTAATGTCTGACCATGATAGCTATATCAATAAGCGACATGACTAAGGCGGTTACTTCGTATCCTACGATGATTTGAGGCTATTTATGTCACTCCTCTATGGGTTTTAGTGATGACGGCGATATTCTAACTTTATCCTTTAAAAACCACGTCCCGATTTCTGCTAATTTCTAAGGAAAGTTCACTGTGTTCCTTACAACAAAGCCACTGCAAGTAAAGGCAGCAGTGGTGTCGATGTCGTTTTAGCCCCTAGAACTGTTTCCCCGGTGCCCCCTATCGCCGACACATAATTGGCCTGATTCTTTATTGTTGTCGTCCTCCATACCCGTTTCGTCCGGGACGGCCGTGAAGGTCGGGGGACGAAGGGTGGTCACAGGCAGGAAGAGACGACAAGGAACGACTTCATGCTGCGTAGGATATGCTTTCAGAGACGTAAAATTTTCAGGGTTTAAAATGTACTCTTGGTCCGGCGGGGCTGAAACGTTAGTGCTTACTGCCTGTACCTTTTTTTCATTCGTTGTCCTCATCTCTCTAGTCGTCAGCTGGCTGCAAACACCACCAAAAATCTTCTGCTAGCCCTCCCGCTCTGTGTTCCGACCCGAAAGAAGTCCCGCTGGGTGACCAAAGTTGCCCGGCGGCATCGAGCAAAAAGGAAATAACAGTCAATTTTACTATGGCTGCCCGCTGCCGTCATCGAAGGACAGAGACGCTACAATGAGTAATTAGCAGGGCGCAGTGGTAGCGTGGGCGATAAGTTCATTCCCCTTCCGATCTTTGCGGCGCGTAAAACGACGCAAGGCCAAACCCGACCACGTCAGTAACTTAACTGCAGCCAAGAGCATACACCCAAGAACTTCCATGTCTCATTGGACATAAACGACGCCAGGGCATACGCAGAACACTTCGAAAACACCCATCTTTGTGCCACCCACTGCTGCCGTAGAATGGCCATGCGTGCACATTGAGCTAAACGTCCGAATCCTGTCAAATCCACTGCCATCCATTCTAGAAGGTCCGTGTAAAGAGGGACAAAGTTGATCGACGAAAATGTGAGCGCGTAAAGAGCTAAAATGCGAAAAATGTCGGGAAGTATTGATGGGAAAAAGCGGCTGGAAGAAGAAAGAAACCTTTTGAAAGGCTAGAAAAAGGCCTTGCGAAATATTTTCGCTAACCCGATCCCCATATTACCGGATCTTCGGATTGCTGTCAGGAGAGAGCCAAACAATACGCCCTTGTCAACCTCAACAGAAATCATTTATTGCCTGCTGTGCCATATAAATATCTGAAATGCTCAACTTTCGAAAAATGACACGAATACGCGTATATGCAGGAAATTAAAAACCATCTTACGCCATGGTACGTGTCGCGGGACCGCAAACCAAAGAAGATATGTTCATTCAATTGTACATTTTTCGTGCTTTACGCTCCCGCGCAAAGCTGTATCCTTTGAATGAACTTTGATATTTGTCCTGTTATATTTCGCTTTATCGAACCATTTACTAAGTCCTCTAAGTGATCGTTGTGAAAACACACCTCGCATTATTCGAAGCCTCGGCATTAGCTAAGCGATTATTTCGAGCTGTTAGTGTGGCACATATATGCTCCTCATCACTATTAAGCAAAACTGTCGATCTGTCTGAAGCAATAGGGACATAAACCAAATCGGTAGACCTTCACTTAAGCCAACTTAGGGAGCACTGAATAAGTATTCTCCTTGATGTGGCTAACATGGCCATCTGGCTAGCTTATCATAAAACTTCCTCTGTCAAGAGAGAACATTGATCGTGTTTCTATGTTACAGGGATGGCCCAGAATAGTGCCAGCACGCTAACGGCCCGGGGTCTATTTCGTACACTTTGGAGATAGCAAAATCTTGTCCATGCCGTTTATGACACTAAGCGTGAACTGGTGCTTTAATTAGCAATATGGGTTGATTCTATGTATATAAAATCATCCTGGCACCTTAATACCGGTGTGGTTACTTTGTGTACTGTCTAACCATGAACTAGTCTTATATGTCTCGTAATACACCTCGATAAGATCTCATGAACCGCAGAACTAGCTCGCCCGTTTATTTCCGAAAGAAATCTGAATGCTGAAGGAAATATTCAACACAGGCCACTTGACTTTTTCAGATTTCTTATATGCTTTAACGTTATCTGAAACCAGACGGCGATATTCTGCCTATCTAGCCATCTGTCGTGTCTATTAGCTGCAGCAAGGATGCCGCATCTCCACTAGAACCGTTCGTTGAAGTCACAACGGTGATGTGATGTCCATCTGGGGCATCCGGTTCTTTGATTGCGATCAAGAAGTGTGCTTCCCTTATGATCCTCTCCCCCCAATGGTGGCGAATGATAGTTGATTTGTCGAAAATGTCGCTGCTGTTACTGCCATTACAAGCTATGCAGCGCTTGCTGCTGGTACTCTTGCAGCTGCAGCTGGCGACGCCGTCCCTCCATTGCCAGTTTGCATGGTTGAACTCAGGCGATGTCCAGCTGACGAGTGAGTACTCAAGCATGCGCCGCCTGTGAAGCTAGATGCCTGTGGCGAACAATAAAAAGATGTAGAAGAGTTTTCTAAAAAAAAGAATGACCTGCTACACTATACTACCACAAGCAACGAGCACGAGGCGCGCATACTATAATACATGATAACAATGGCGAAAGCGACAGTCGAGGAGCATTCTGCCATCTAGACTGATAGACCTTTCAGTTCTCAGAAAGCCAATTGTCAGGCGAGTACTGGTGGATGCAGGGAATGGATATTTTCGGCATTCTGAGACAGTGACCGCTGCCTGCTGGATTGAAGTCGAAACGAGCAGAAGCGGTAGCGGCAGGCGCAAAAAAAGATGAACAACTGCGGCAACTCTTTTAGCCCATCTGTCCGGTCGTTTGTTAGCCGGATGATCAGTCGAATAGGCACATCCCTCAACACTCTCGCTTGAACAGGGCTTCTTCCCGCAGACAACGTTGTTGCTACTAGTATTGCATGCTCATCTGAACGATCATCTCAATTCCACCCTTCACCATCACAACGGCAGCGGTAGCACGGTCGGTGGACCACCCGTGACTAGTAGTCGACCTCGAGCACCCGGTTTTTTTCTATCGACTGTATGGGACTGTGCTGTGGTTTAACATACAAGTACAAATCTCGGTGGCATAACTGCAGCAGTTGTTAACTTCTATTGGAGGGCGTTGCTAACCTTGGCAAAGGCCAAACAAGGTTGTGCTGAAAGGGCCTTATTTAGCCACTGGTGGCCTTAAAGGTCTGTTGGCTAGCTTTGGATGATTTACCCTATCCGCCGCTAGCAACAACTGAAATGGTGGATGTCCACCGTAACCAAACGAATGCATGCCACTCGTTGTAAATGAGCAATGAGAAATAAAGCCGATGGAAGTCAACGCGTCTATGCACTTTATGGTGGAGTAGCGAGCGAAAAACAAGGAACAAGGGCAGACGAAAAAAATAGAAAGACTATTAATGCTAAGCATAATAAAGACAACAACAAAAGACAACTAGAGCAGAAATAACGATCAAATCAAAAGCAACGACCGGCTGCCCCAAACAAAATTCTACGCACGTTCTATAAACTAACTTATAGAACGAGCTTCTGTTTTGAATAGAACCTGTGGCCTAGAAATAGGCCAAAGTTTCTTGCGATCGGCTTTTTAACGGCTGGACAGACTTCGTCCGTGCATCGCTTCCGACATGGGTGGGAAGAACAACCACAGATCACGGTACGCCGACAACGTAACCCAGCACTACCATAACATTCACACGTGTAGAGCAGACTCAAAAGAAATATGAAGTCAAACATTTTCTAAGTAATAGTGTTCGTTATTTTTACTTACATCGTTAATGCAATTTGATTAGCGGCGCCAGACCTGTAGTGAAAACAGCTACGTGGACCAAATCTTTGTACATACGCAAGCCCATTGTTACACGTATCCATCTCATTCAATCAGCTATTTTGGTGGATTTTTTATATGAGAAATATGGCCCTGTACAAACTATATACGAAACAGTAAGTTGGATTTAATAATTTTTGACCTAATATCTGGTGTGTCTGTTATTTATTGCACTGTCGAGATATAGTAGTATTCTTTTAGAAAATTCTGACTATGCGAAACGTATTTGCGGCGCACTATTTAGTATCAAACCGAGTGGATTACGGCGGAGCAAAAGGTCAGCTTGAGGTTGACGTCTTCGAAGAAGAACAGGCCGATTGAATGTTCGTTTCGTTCTATGCAAGTAGAGCACCTTACTTAGAATCCATTTTGATTAGGCTAGGTCTAAAGAAACAGCGAGCGTTTATTAAAAGTGCATGATGTATCTTGGTCGTGTTCACCCATTTCAACCTTACTGCTCTTCTTTACATTCTTGTATTTAATAGTCTGAGTGACAGCTGTAATTCGGCCATAAATATTCCATGTCATTTTCAGTGAACTTTATTCAAATGAGTGAGTTTGTCCTGATCCTTTGGCCTTCTGCAAGGTTCACCAAGAATATTTGGTTACCAAACTTCTTCCCTGGGGTTGCTTACGGTTACTAATTAGGCATTTCGAATGGGTTGCATAAAGACAAATATGGCTATGGTCTTCTAGCAAACGCAATTATTCAATGCGAGCTTACACAGCGTCGGTCCTGACCAACATATTGAACTGGGCTATCTGCTTTGCTGTTACAGTTGTAGATTAAGTGGCTCGTTTATACTGTGATATAATCTAAATATATAGCTATCGTAGTATCATGGTATATTCTAACATAGTTAAAAAGACCCGCATCAAAACAAATAAGCGTCGTACGGAGTTTTATTGTTCTGTAGCATACGGTTTACTTTTTCAGCTTTTTAGAAATATAATTTTGCATGTTCTCAGAGACGCTAGAGACTGTGCATGAACCAGATCCGCCTAATTCGTACAGACGACCCGATCCCAACTCTGAAGAGCATATGGGGATTTTTATGAGCGCTCCCATTACTTGCAGAACATTCAGTTAGAACAATGGCCTCCTATACGCCCTCACTGATGACAGTGGACTCCGCCGTGAACGAAGATGGGGCTGGCATTGTTAGGCTTCCTTTTGTGTATTTCATGAATATCAGTAAGATCACATCGCTCCATCTTCTGTATCGAAGGCTCCGGCAAGCAGAAACCTTAAACTTTGATGACGACCGATAGGTAAGTATGCGGATTTAGGACCATGCTAAAATTAATAGGGTGCGCCTTGAAAAAGACCATACACAAAAAGATGTGCTAATGTGGCAGATATACCTAGCCGTGGCCGCCATTGTACAGGCGTAAAGCTTCATGGTATTGCCAGTGTCTACTTACTGCTGCTTCTGATTTAACGACAGCCTTTTCTTTTTGTCAACCACAAATCACCAGAAATTGTCTATTTTCGTAGCTGAACTAGACCTTTTCTTCTACGCCAATTCAGGTATGAGTGCGCCGCATTAATTTGAACAACTAAATATTGTTTAATTCTATGATTATTCTTAATAACTAATTTACCTCCGCCAGAGCCTCCGAAACAGATTTTACAGGATCGCTATAGACATTCCTACGTTTCATATCGAACACGAATGCTTATCCGAAGATAGATAGGAACATATTAATAAATCGATGGAAATTACTAAGCAAAATTGAGAACTAGTTAGTAGAATGACTGTGAAAGTACCCCGTGACTTCTTCGTATAAAACCATAGTAAGTCTGCTGAAAATTTGTCTGACTTCGGTCGATTACGCAGGACGAACCAGCAACTACCTACGCTACTTAGATGAACTAGGACATCTTTCTGTTCTTCGTTTATAATATATTACATAACTCAGAGTTAAATTGCCTTTTGGAGAAGCATTTCTTATCACAAGGTCTCACTAGTGCCGGGCTGTCTTCCTACCATTTACGCAATTATCCTACACCTTCCTATAAAGAAAGAAACTTTTCTACCGAGGCGAAACATGTATCGTAGGATCACTAAATGTTGTTATGATGTTCAACCAATTTCTCGCATGGGTTCCTCGCAGCCTTGTTCCCATACCACAGAGAGCCCAGTTCTTATTTGAAAGCTACTCAGACGCGCTGTACAGAACGACGTGGGGATTGAAGAGATGGCCGAACGAAAAATAGATAGTTACAAGGCTAGCTCACATCTCCAAAATTGATTGAACACGTCGGGTGCATGTGGAAAACAAAAGAGAACTACATACATTCTGACAGCTGTTGGTCTCTTACTTAATTACCACACAATAGAACGGAAAGTACTATAACAGTAGGTCTATCGAAAATAAGATACATTTCCCAGACTGTCTTGGA
This sequence comes from Varroa destructor, assembly GCF_002443255.2. Lineage (NCBI taxonomy): Eukaryota > Metazoa > Arthropoda > Arachnida > Mesostigmata > Varroidae > Varroa > Varroa destructor. The sequence goes on along the minus strand of NW_019211455.1, from coordinate 20,338,768 downwards.
CGACCGGTGATAGAACGTTATCCGTCTGTAATTGCGTGAGTTTAGAGCATGTCACGAAAGAAAATTACCAAGCTATTGGGAAATACAAGAAGCCACAATCGGCAATATACACTAGAATTGAATCGATAAAAACATACTGCATAAGGATCTACATTCAATGCCTACGTAACTTGTCTTGTAGGTCGGACCAGAGTACCTAACTAACGAGGTACTAACGAATTTGTCCTGGGATCAACTTTTTCTGCTTTATGATTGATTAACTGTAGACGAATCGATCTGGGTTGGTCAAGCTTTTAGCGTCGACAATGTTTACACAGGAAGGAAACTATAGGAAAAGAAAAAAAAAATTTCTCCGTAGCCTTGAATATAACCTCAGTTAGGTTTTACAGAAGGCAACCCTTTTAGGCATTTTCAGTGGAAAAGAAACAACATGTCACCTCTAATTATTTTTTTCCAGATAAAGCTTTCTGTACATCAATTAATCGACCTGATACACTGGGACCGCGACGATAACATATCACACAGTTGACAATAACGGTGTATTGAAATGTATTGCAATTTTAAGAAACAATAACTCTACAGCTCAGACTTATCGTTAGCTCGTGGTAATAAATAAATCAAATTGGCAGTAGGCATATAGATAGAAAACAGAAACTGGGAACAAATCTGAACACTCAACCCACGTACGCTTCTTGCGTATCGACGCCAGCTGTACTGGATCCAAATAACCGATCTAAAATTAGCGCAGTTTTTTTTTTTATAACTAAACATAGAATTCAATTTCAATGGTGTTAATTTTGACAACAATATAATAGCGTTCAAATACATGAGCTTATGAAAAAAAACAAACGGAAAATGATGAAATTGATGATTTGGTACTAGTAATTTTTTTAATGTAAATTAAAAGTATCTCTCTGGTTTTTTCGTCTATATAATTGAACATTCACTCCACAGAGAAACCTCTGGGTGCTAGCCGACATTAATTTATCAATGGGCATCAAGCCTAAATGGTTGGCAAAAGGACCTTACACTTGTAGGTAACACAGCTTTTTAAAGTTCTCAGTTTTTAAATGACAACATGAACGTAAAACCTGCGTATAAGCTCGTTCCTCTTTAAAATGCGAGATGTCACATTTTTCAAAGCAAAGGTATCTAAACTGAGTAATTGTCTCTACCCGGACTTGTGGTGGCAATGAAATTTATACTTAGGTCGTTAGAATTTATGAAAAAAACTTACCTGTTTGTGAAACTTGTACAGAAGCCTGAATCGGGGCAGTGTTTCGACTAAAGGCTACAAACACAGGGAAGTACAAAAAATGCTTTTACGGGTTTTCGAGGTGATCAACACAAAATTGAATTACTCGACACTGTGTATAATGCTTATATATGCTTATATAATTGCTTGCTTAGTCATAGAATCTCTCGTTCAGGGGGTTATAATAATTGGACAGCCCAGCAAACTCCACAAATTGTCTAATAACTATAATTGAATTTCCTAACGAGCTCCCATAATTGCGTACCACTGCATGAACGAATCCGCTATGTTATCGAATGATTCACTTTTTGAAGGACATCGTGCCATATGTCTGAGCATCAATGCTTTCTCTGTCTTCCTTACTCACATATAGACTGACTCGTTCGTGGAGTGAGGACGCCGAGAGAATTACCATTGAATGAGGAAAAAGCTACCCATCCACTTGGCCAGGCACGTTACACTTTTAGTGCTTTGAGCAGAGGATTAGGCTTTGCCCCACACACTTCAAATGATCTCTGCTGCTATTTTTATTAACACTCAATGAGGATAATTGTCTTCACAACTAACTGCTCTTCCTCTTCAGTTTCATCCTAAGGAGTTGGTACATGAGAGCTACAATTCTTCTTGCAAAACAACATAATTGCGTACCTATACAAGGTGAGAAGTTAGATTGTCCGTAAAAAATTTGGCCAGTGCTTGTCGAGGCAGTAGCTGAACATAACTGACTAATCCGATCAACAAAACTAGTGATAGCTAGCTAGCTAGCTAGTTAATACACTAGAAATTAATATACTATGTCACAAAGACACCTTCAATCCCCACGAGAACGGATACGTGACAAATGCTCCATAGACGATGCCGGTAACTCACAAACTGCAATGAAAAGTAAAATTCAAATATAGCGATTAGGGGCATGATTCACAATAAACATTTGATAGCTAGCCTTATTATCATACAATTTACCCGCTGTTACCTAGAATCAGCTGATTTCTGGATATATATATATATATATCGCTACATAGAAGCACTTGAGCCAACGCGCCTATCTTTCTTTACTTTCATTCGTTTCGTATATCATGGACAGTACGACACACATCTTAATCGTGTAATAATCCTCGTTATGCCTGTGTTAACGAACTCGAACCGAAAGCCAGCCTCGGCGTTATGAAGAAGTGCATATGTATAAATGGTCGTCATTGAACGATGCCTGAATGGGGCGTTTCGGTTCCCTTTCCAAACGTACCGTCCTCACTGAGAAACTCTTATCGATTGCGTAATGTCTCGTGCATTTATTCCACGCTCGATTAACGTACATGGTTTCGCAATTTCCTCGCTGGCGCATCCGCCCTAAGGTCACCTCCTCAGCCTAGTCCCGTTAGCTCAATTCGTCGCCTTTTCTCTATAACATTTCGTACTTTTCGACCATAGTCACCCGATAGACAGGGCCAACGATATCGGCTTTTACAACCATCTTCTCCACTTAGGTTGAGCAGACAACCACTTAGGCGGTAGCCTAAACGGTGCCCTGGAAGCTTTCCATAGTCTTCTGGTTTCTTTTTACACACGGTTACATTTGCCCTTCGCTATTTCGCTTGTATATCTTGCGAATCGCTGCGGCACTAGTACCGCGTTAGGTCGACACCTCCTCCTCCCCTCCCGCCTTCGAATCTTTGCTCAGACGCGGTGTCGGCTTGTCACATGTTTCTATGTTGCGTTTCGATAAAGATTTATGCTTCAAATCCCTGCCATAGCCGCCCTGAATAGGACCTACTCTCAGGTTGGCTTGCCGCTTGTAGCACTTTGAAGTAAACGCAGATAGGAGTGTCGAGTGGGTAATTCCCGCAGTTGTGCCAGGAACTGAGCTGGCTGTCGGAGCGTAAAAACTCCATATAAAGCGTAAAGGGCGTTGTATGTAATTCCTAGAGCAGACAGAGAAAAAGGGTGTCTCTCCCTGTCGATGCACAACTAGGAAATTCACCAGTCGAATCAGCGCGCCACCGGCGTTATAGCCTAACTCAAATACATACATACATACATACGTTGAGCGTTAACTAGTGATTCGCGCGTTTGGGAAGAAAGAGATACATGTGGCAACCATTGAAACGGCTTTAAACCCTCAATGGCTTTACTTGATTTGAAATGTCGATAGTCTCACGGTGGCGGCATACGACGATGGCAATGACACAATGCGTTGCTAGATTGTACGCCATCAAAACAGCCGGAACATGGCGTGATGGAGTCATAGGTAAGATATATGGGAACACTCCACGAAACCAAATTAGAAGGCAGCGTGCAAAATAATTCCATTATGATGCGTAATTGTATGTTGTATGATGAAAAAGAAATGCGTGAAATCTGTAATATACATATTACCATATATCAGCCATATAGCTATTCTTTCTACAAAGATAACCTTAGGACATTGTTTCGAAAGTCCGTCTCAACGTCACGACGTAGAACGTTAGTAGGAAAAACATATCGAGTCGAGAAACTGGATCGAGCCAATCCTAGTTAAAAGATGGGACACGGTGCTGCGGCCCTAAGTTTTCAGGACGCAACACGAAGAAACCACGAGAACTTTGCCGGTACACACGAAAAAATAAAATTCGGGCACCTTTAAATGTACGCATTGCATCTCCAGCGGCCTCCCCACATTTTCCTGTCGGTATCTAATGAGTGCCCAGAAATATTTTTTTGAAATAAATTTATCCTTAAAGTGTTGTTCGAGCAAATGGGATATTACGAAATAAACGTCCCCAGGCCTGTCCTTGTTTGTGCAACGAGGCGACATCAAGAAATGGCGTTGAACGACAAGAAAACGAGGCAAGAAGGGGAAATGGAAGTTAGAAATCGGTACGAAGCCAGTACAACTCTCGTATAGTTTGGAGGACAGAAAACGAGCTCCATATACGACGAGCAATCTCGTGCTCACGTCAAAAAGATACGATGAAGGAACCGCCATTCAGCGGTGTTACAGGATCTTTTCGTTAGCTGACAAGCTGACGAAGATTTTAACTTTTGTATCCTCATCTTCACTAACGATCGTACTACCTTACGCATAGTTCACTAAAAATTCACTTTAATGCATCCACAATTATGCTACATTTATGATTCTAACAAAAATACTATGATTTATAGTTAATACGATCATTTAGTCCTAAATAGAATGTTATAACGTTTTTTTTTTTACTTGGCTAATCATTGTGCTATATACCGGAAGGAAATGACGATAGCGGAATCTCTGTGAACGACTATATTTGTTTAATGTATTTAAAGAAGATATGTAATGTTATTATTACCATTTCGTGCAGGTAATAATATCTATCTAGAAATAAACTTAAGTTGCGTGCGGAACTATAACTCGATGCTTGGATGGAACCGGCGTAGCTTGGCGGACACAAAAGGGGATCACGGAAATTCTAGATATTATCACATTATATGCTTAGTTTGAAAAACTTATTAAGTAGACGATGTTGTACTATATGAGTATTAAGCAGTTTTGTGTAAGACTGTAAGATGTTTAGTAGTCCTTCTCAGACTTATAATTGAAGAAGTTCGAAAGAACCTGAACTGACCTGTTTTCAAGACGACACCTTATCCAAGATAATACTGCCTTAGATTTCACAATGGATTCCTCCATGTAAATGTAATTTAAAAGTGTTAAGTACCTCACCCGCTTAAAGTTTCGAGTTTTACGTTCGGCATTTCCTTTACGCGTTCTATCACACTAATCGCTTTTCGCACCGCAAGAAGTGTCTATTTGTCCAAATTCGAACTCACACCAGAACGTATACCTAACATTTCCGAGCTTATACGTTATCCACTATCACGTGAGAAATACCATTGCTCACTTCAAATTATTTTTGGGTTTTTTCTTCCATTTTAAAAGAATCTACCTCAACTGGACACTTGTAAAGAAACTGAGAGAAACTCAGAAATCGTTCAAGCACAGCTTAAGGAAGCATATAGGCACTTTTGTCTGCGTAACCATTAGACCTTGATTCTGAAAGTCAAATCGGTTGCCAAGCTAGCAAACTACCATTAAAAAACTCAGAAACAAATGAAAAGAGAAAGGATTAGTGGGTAATTTAACTGACAAACGCTTTCACTTTATACTACCATGCTAAATGGACTTTAGTAACCACAGAATTTATTGAATATTAACCCTCAAATTTCTAAAAAAAGGACAAATCTCAACCATGTAAGGCCCAGCAAAATAATATTCAAAACAACAGGAGACTCTGGCATCACAGTATATCAAAAAAAAAACTTCGTTTTAAGGAGTGCCACAACGGTCTTTTACGGGGTGCAACCTTGATAGCAATCCAACCGGGGGATCGCAGCAGACCAACCCGAAGAGGATCTTACCTTCACTGCTTCCGCTAACGAGCTATATACTGTTGCTAGTCGACGTTTTCTGTATTCGATGCAAAAGGCAAATCTTCGATCTAGCCCTGAACTCCTAGATCGATTTATCCCTTTACGCACGTTCAAACATACTCGACGCATATCTGCATATGCACCATCTATATGGTTTTTTCGGAACACGCTAGTATCTTACAAGCAAAAAACTGCTGAGAAAAATGCTAGGCAAAATGCTTTGGGAAAAAAATACTCGAAATCTGTATAACTCCATAAATAAGTATTTCATTTCTACTTGCTATTGGCAAAGCCCTACAAGTAGTACTTACTTTGAAGCTTTTGACGCATGCATGCATATATATATATATATATATATAAGAGTTGTAGCTGATACTTTATATATATAACTAGTTCACTGTTTTGAGGACGCTCTTTTCAGATGAAAAACACTGACTGAAATAGCTTTTGCGAGAGCGGCGATGTATCGCTTCTAATAAACACTCAACTATAAAAAAAACATACAAAAAAGCCATGGATTTTGCACATTAACTTATTACCCTTTACCAGTCCTAATTGGAAAAGGCACAGAGATTCGTATACCCGAGTTTCACTATGCTATAGCAGCTTACTCTGACACAAATTGCAATTATATCGCAAAAAAAAATAGATTAATTTCCATTATGGGCCTAGTCAATCAAAATTATTACAATTAATGAATTGAATAAACTGCTGTCTGCAGCAACATAGACCATGAGTTTCGACACTTTTCTATATCTATATCTATGTATTTGCAGCAGTCTCCATTTGAAGGGACTCCCGAAATAGGCGTAAGATTGATCAGAAGAAGTTTATCACTAACCTTACCTATTGCTTACTTATTATTTCAATTAATAGAAAGAAAAAAAACAAAGTTATGGAACAACGTAAAATGAATACATTACTGACAGAGTTCAAAGATGGTAGTCAGATCTATTCAAGTGAATACAACTATAAGCTCAAGCCCAAATGGTTAACACGGTGCACCCGCTTGCGTATAGTATATTCTACAACTGTAAACTAAGGCTTACTCATAACAGCCTAATAGGCTTTAGGGCCTGGATAAAACGAAGTATTGGAAGCATCAAAATGTTCAACAGCATTAACTGCAACTTTGTGCTTGAATGTTAAAAGATCAGCAAGTTTTCTCGCTATAAGCTCGTCAAATATATACTGCCAGAATTAGAATCAGAGAGACTATAGAAACCTTCTATCGATTTGAGGCTGTGACTTTTACAACAGGTCTCCCCGAGATGAGGTCATACAACATCTCCTGGCATCGGCGATCATGGATCCAAGTCAACGGCTGCTCGTAGCTGAATATTTACGGTATGAGACAATAAAAATAGTTTTGAAGTACAGTATCTTAGCTACAAAAACGCACGTATTACAGAAATATTTTAAGAACGTTTCTTTGCGGCACCCTCTTAAATCGTGCGCGTTCAACGTGAGGAAGTACATGCTATTTTGATTTCGTGAAAAGACCATTAAGATCCTTATTATATGAAGTCCCTGTTTGGGAATGTACTTATAAAGAACATAGCTCCAATGAGAAAAGTACGCTTTACGCAATAGTTGAATCCTGTATACTAAACCTCATGAAACATAAATATATTGTATTTCTCAGCAAATCGAAGTCCACATTTCGCTTCTAAAAATATTGAGGTAGTCTTCATATTATCTTATCATCTAATCCGTTGTCATAACGCGTGCTAATATCACGACCGATATGTAGATCTTAGTATTACTGGGCACCCGACCCTGCAGGGGAGAAGGTGTGTGTATCGACGTTGCTCCATCGTGCCCGGTGTTGCGCGAGAAATATCAGAAATTATCCGTTCAGCATCTACTGAAAGCTTTCTCAAGTCGCACCCCGCTGATACATAGGGGGGTACATACGGATACAGTAGGGAAGTAGATACATAGGGATCGTTTCCGGCTACGTGCGTAAAGCCGAAATGTCGTTCCTTCCTGACCGAACATAGATTGTGTTGCAAAGTATAGAATATTTTTATGTAAGATTTTATTATCTACTTAACTAAACTACGGGGAAATGTCCCACCTTCAAATATTCTTCGTTTTAGGTATACGTAGCACTGAACCAAAAATATCCAATGAAAACCTATCTTTTTTTTTATATTTGTTCGTGGAATATCGTAGCCAACAATCTGTATAGGAGAGTTTCTGTTAAAGCTCGAGAAAAAAAATTTGACTTCTAAGGCAGCTACATTACGGCGAATTTCAGCATCATCGTGTTTCTTTTAAATGATTTCCGGCTTTTCCGGGTTCCGGATTTAAATAAATTCCGGCTCTCGGCTCGCTTGGGGAATCAGGTCACAGTTATACGTTAACGAGGTACTGGCCCAGACAACAGAGTGACTGGGTCTGCCATTTAGACAGGATAAAAAGACGGCCATATAATGAGCTTGGCCTCGACCCTGTACGAGCTGTGAACGGACATAAGCTTAGCGTAACTATGGCGAAACGGGTAAGAACGGTGCCATGCGGATGGAAAGTGAAGAATACACGGCAACGCTATGCTCGAACTCCGTTCGGTTGGCAAAAAATGCCGCCATTTTGCCCGTACGGCCTCATCATAGCTAGTGTCTAGATAACGTCTGGCACCATTACGAAACGCCGCTCGTAGGAGCTCGTGCATTTACCAACGAAGGGGTTAGGTCAGCACAGCGTAGCAGTGTACGACGTTGACGGTCTTAGGTTGCGGCTGAGCTACTTTTTCGTCGAAAATGAAAATCACAGGCCAAATATTTTAGTAGTATACAGATATACAAATAAGCAGACATGCTTCGTCCCAAAGGTGACGTACAATCTAATATTTCGCTGTGGAACAGATTCAATCGTTTTGTTCAAACGATCACCACAACAAATAGTTTGAATCAACGATCTTATCCAATATATCCAATAATCTAAATCGGTTCATTGGATTATTTTTGAAAGAGCAGCTTTACTCTTGTCCAGCGCTATTTTACGCGAGTAAAGTTTCACGAGCGAAATAACGAGCCGTACGTTGACGAAACGGTTATAGTTTTCCGTAAATAAGTGAGACATTATCGTTAGCGCTATTTCGTTCACTTGAAGCGAACAGAAAATCAAAATCATTGACGTCTTGTAAGCCCTATAGATAGCGTTTGAGCTATTCTTTCGATTATATTCTAACTGAACGATGGTCAGTTGGTTGTCTACGGTGTCCTCTCCTTTGACTCCTGCCGATGAAAGTTGGCCGTTCTTTGAGCCTTCTAACCCAGGCTTCTTATTCTGCACAGTTGGAGCCAGCAACGAATGTACTGAGCCTCTACCGAAATGAGCTTTGCAATGTGGTCACGTACGCCATTCTGACGGCACGACGACGCCACAGACAACGGAGTTGAACTGGTAGGCATTGCTTCTCCTTGTCAAGCTTTCTTCGTTATCTAAGTTCTACTGTCTTCCATCCACCGAGTAGATCTTGTCGGATAGCCAAGTTGGCCGGTGAGCTAAGAGCGACCTACCAGGCGGTGTCTGCTTAACGTAAGCCGCTCGTTATTATCTGACGGCCGGTGGCCTTTTCGGCCGCCGTCCCCCCTGTCAAGTCAATATACTGTATCCTACCTATCTGCCAAGTAAGCATTCTGCTTGGTAACCAAAAGTGTAGCTACAATAGCAGGATTTGTCGCAGGAATAGCGCTCATTGTTAAAAAACGAACGAAGACAGGGACCAATTGGATGGGTTGTGCTAGTTGTTTTCCTAGTTAGAACGACCGAATCGAAAAACGTCTGACTGCTTTCGACGATGTAAAAATGGTAAACGAATTGCTAATTTTCGAAAGAAATTTAAGCTGCGCCTCAGGGAGACGTGACAAACGTAACGTCCTTAGCTGCGTGCCGTATCATTATAAGCGTGAAGTCAAATGGCTTACGAGTGAAATTTTATTTACTGCGATAGTCGCGATTACACATAAGTTGTTTGATGGGTAATTTCATGTGTGCATTGACTTGCCTAATTCTAGCTAAAAAAAGTAAAAAAAAAAAAGCCTCGCAAACATTTCTGCGACACGACTACTTTTATTAGGACAAAGTCATACCATTTTACTGAACTGATGAAATAACTTACCGTTAAAGTAGTTCAATAGCCTTTTTTTTCGATTGGGAGCTACCTCTCAGTGGTTTGCGAACACGAATACTGAAAAACTTACACGAAAATATCGAACTCAAAAACGAAATTTCTGAATTATCGCGTCACCCAACAGATGCTAGACTTATTTGTCATCGACTCGACCGGTTGGAAAATTCAATGATCCGTTAACTCTATACAGGGGGCTGATGAATGGCTGTCTCTTTTTTGATCGGCCAATTTTTTTTAATAACATGCTACTCTTAGTCAGCTGTCAGCAAACGGCTGTTATTATTCCCTCGATTGACATTCAACATGCATATATATAAACGTTCAGTGCTAAGTGGCATATTTGACTGTTTCAATCGTTGCGTTCGGCCTACATGGGCGCCTACTGATGAGAGGACGCGATCCTGTACAGCCACACAAAATGCCCTAGACAGGTCGTAATCAGTGAGCCAATGCTCTCCAATATTGTTTCTTACTCAAAAAACAGATGCAAGCACTGCTGGTTCCCTGACAGCAATAATGAAGTATTTAGTTCTCGAATATCGAGATGATATCACAAAACCAAAGACAACCCATGCATCATCGTAAAATAGAGAGTCGTGCCATTTTTAAATATAATCTCATATTTTAACTTGTAATATCTTATTATTATTACCGTGATAATAAACAAAAAATGCATCATATGTTGCTCATACGACCGTTCAAGCGAAATTTGTGTCGATAAAATGATAATGAATGCTTTTTCAAGGGAGCCTAATAATAAGAATGCATGATCTTTCGCCCCTATGATCCGTTGCAATGCACTAAATCCACCTCACGTCGACGTGAAGAGAGCGTTCGAAGTAAACACCATATAACGCCGCGTTTTAGAGTAGTACGCATACAGATGAGAGGAACCTGTCGTTGGAGCGTATTGCAAGAGATTTGTCGACCAAGCTCGTTCACCACTATAAACACTTACATGTTGGTTTTAACAGTTAATATTGTTATAATATCGTAATACTAAGTGAGTATCAACACTGACCCTATAGATCTATTTAGTACATCCTGCCTCTGCCAAAATGGGCAACACGAAAGCCTAGCGTGCATAAAAATGTACGCGTCCCATTCTTTTACCAAATCTATAGCTAATTATATTTTCCTATACGGATAGACATGGAAATTACCCTATGTAGCCAACGATCTATCTCGAAATACGAATTTACCACTATCACATATAGTCCACATATCTATGGCAACGCGCCGAAAAAGATAGCTCCTGTGGCAATCTCCGCGTCCTGACGGTTGGTGGTTTTTCAGAGAGCGTTGTTTCTACAGAGAAATGCCGCAATTTCAGACAGCGCTACTGTTCACTGTCTCGTAGCCGAAACGTTCAGAAATTCCCAAATGCAAAACGACGTTTCCGTCTATCGTCTTTCGTTCAGGTTCCTTGTAAAGACTTCTATGGCTAGTGGATTAAAGGAAGGCAGAAGATAGCGGAAAAGTAGCCATTTCTAAGGGGACGTGAGTCAGTGAACGAGAAAGAGAGCAACGGCTTACAAAAGGGTGTGTACATCTTCTGTGTATGGAGTAAGGCAGTGGCTGAAATGCTAAAGCGCTGAGGCAGGGAAAAGGCGTGCCCATGAGCGGAGTCTTCATCTCAACCTGCTTTGTGTGCCACTTTGCTGAAATTACGAAGAAACGAAAAGACCGCGCGTAGACAACGTACGCCCCAAGCGAGGGAGAGCACCTGAGGGAGAACGGCGTATGTCGAAAGCACGCGACTGAATCGTGCCAAGGCGAATGAACAGAGACAGAAATGTGGCGGGACATAAAAACAGCTTGAAGAAGCGCGCTGGCAGCGTGAAAACGATGGGTGACGGTGGGCAATTCAGGTTCGCATCTGAACGCGGATCAGTTTATAGCAACCGGCTGGAGACTAGACGGTGTCGGACTGTTGGAACCCCGTACTCGCAGAGGAAACAGCATCAATCCAGTGCCAGCGGGGACGTCGCAGCAGCAGCAGGACGAGTAGAAAACGTAGCAAGCGAGGCAGCAGAAGTAGGAAGGAACTGATGGTAGCGGCGGTTAATAGTAGCGACGTTGAGTAGGACGAAAAGTATGCAGACGTATGCTACTTCCTGGTAGACAGGAAACTTACTCTGGTCGGTTAGTTGTTCTTGCCAAGTGTCCACGGCGCGCATAGAAATGTCGGATAAAAACGTAGTTACGTCGCGCAGAGGCAATGTTGGCATTGTGCGTGAAGGCGGACTCGGACAAAAAGAAATCACAGTAGGAACGCTTCGACGATAGGGCAACCAAGACTTCATCACGTGGTAACGTACGCTAATTCCGGATATGTACCGTTGGAGAGAAAAAAGCAGCGGACATCTTGGTGACGCTACTATGAACAGCAGCATTGTGCGAGTCGGAAATGGGCTGTTCTAAAGAAAGTATTTGAAGGGATATGAAACGACGGCTTAATAAGGGGTAAGTTCACTGACTCCTTCACCTTAAAAGATTCTGCTCAACCCTACGAATTATTTAGAAATTTTAGCTAAGTACAACACTTAGTTAAATTTTAGGTTAAACTTTAGATATATAACTACTATGGTAAGCAGGCTAATCACGTGCTAGATTTAAAGAGAACACGTTTGCTTTAGCAATGGCAATGCAATTATTGCTTTGTTGGGAAAGTTAGCCTGATGCTATTTCCAATACTCTACTAGATTCAGCCGACTTTCGGAATACATTGAAGGAACCGTTTATTTACTTCAACAAGAATTGACGTCAATATAAGATAAAGGTAAAAACAGATAACAAATTTAAGTATTCATTATGCATCGTTTGATAGATTCCAACTGTAACTTAATGGCCTTATTTACTTTCAAAATTAGTCGTTGCTCTAAATTTTCCTCAAGAGTGATACTTGAGAAGGAGAATGAAGAAATTTATACAAACTGATATGAACCAGCAAGCTTCTTCTACCCCGCCTTTTTTCAAATCGCATATTGATGACTAACGTTAGCTGATTGCCTCGCAATGGTTCACTTCACTCAAGAGAGCTCGTCTTTCGCTTATACCACAAAATCGACGTATTGATCGCTGAAGTTTATTATCCTTCCAGGAACGTAGCCAACCGTTAACCAGGAGGCAAGCAGTCACCTAGAAAAGGGTGAAACTTTGCTACTGATAGGACGATAACGAATTTGTACTTTTAACGACTGTCTTTTTTGCCCATCAGGCTGCCGGACTCGGATATACTGGAATAGTAACCGTGGCATATGCCGTAGATATAGATGGTGTGTGCGTCGTACACAGTGAGGGCTCTTGAGAACTTTTAAGACTCTTCGAGATGGAAAAGATGGCCGTAATAATTGTTTGTCTACCCATTAAAAATAGCTTTTTAGGCCGACTCACTCTTTTTCTTCGCCGTCTTCACCTATTCTATCTACTTCAAGGATCAAGTTGTAGGAACTATTGTGCACTTGGCGAACTATGAAACCAAGCTTAATAGTGAAATGTTTTAAACCAAATAGTGAGACACTATCATTTAAGCAATTTTAAGAAATAAAGAAAGATGAAAAGTTGAAGCTGTACGAAAATCGTTTTGTGAGCGCGATGCGATACAGAGAGGTCGTTTGCCACCTGTTGTTTCATAGCATGATCTTCACTGAACGAAATGAAAATCCATAAAAAAAAAACAAAAAATAAAAAGATTCTCAGTTTTATCGAAAATCGGGCCGTTTAGGCAGTAAATAGGACCAATGCCAAAGGAAAAATTTTGCTTCGATTCGAAAACTCTGTCGAAATTAACGTTGAAATAAAAATCAATAAACAAATGAACTAACTAAAAGTAAATTTAAAGTATATCAAAAGGGGGTAAAGCGTCAACGTCTCTAGATAATTATATATCTTGAAGGAGTATAGGTTTGACGGAGCCTTGTATAGGACAACTAAGCTATTTTGATGTATGCCACTTTTTAGGAGCGGCAGTTATTGCCATCCAGCTTTTATACTCCGCAGAACAGACATGACCGAACATTAGAAGCTAATATTAGAACTATTATATTTAATGTAAGACTTTTTAAGTTAAGCTTATGCTGTACATTGAGGATTTTTAAAGCGCTGCGTTGGATGGATCACAAATAGATTTTTATCTGACAAATTTAGGCTCGAATGTATGAACGCCCTCCTGTATTGAGACAATATGTGGGGCTGATCACTATACTAAGATCATGCAAACAATAAAAAAAGAAGCTCGTAAATACATGAACGGACGCAGATGGGCAATGCACTTAAAGAATAATGAGCGAATTTAAAAGAAAATACTTTTAAAATAGTAAATTAATATAAATGTAGGCAGTTTCCGGCAGGGGGAATCACCATTCTCCCATGATCTCTGCTCATATAAATGTATGCCTATTTGATAGCACTGCAAGTGACTTAAGACTAAGTTAGCGGAGAGGTTCATCTGAAATCTGTACAAGTTAGGGAGAAAAGGCCTTCAAAATAGATGACTACCATACGGAACTCCGAAAAGATAACGAAAAAAGGTAAGGTAAAAATAGATTAACGCTACTAAGGGTTAGCTCTGTCACCCCTTTTTCCTGAATCACAATGTCCTTAAACCATGAAAAGGTAGATCAGGTATTTATTGATAACCTGTATTCAGTAAACTCGTGCCATACTTCGAATTAGCCTCTGTATGGCACAAAACCGTGACATGTGAAAGACTGCAGGTTGAACACAGTTCTACCATGAGGTTAGCGGCAAGATATAGCAACGAGACCTATGAAGATTCAGCAACAACCTTACGTCGTGCCAGCTGCGACGCCGGTTAGGACTGGTTGTGAATAAGGCATTTAAACAACACCACACACACGTACCATATTGCCGATGAAGGCTACCGTCACACATACATACATATGTGATATCGATTGATCGACAGGACAGAGCTCTCAATACATAAAGACTCGGGAAGATGCCACCATGGTGCTCTGAGTATCTGATATCGTACGCATTGCAAACGATAGCAGTCTTTTGACCAAACGGTCAACCAAAATAGCATACAGACCTGGGTTGTTTCAAACGCAATTAGTGGTTATAGTGGGTTTAGCTATAGAACCCAACTAAGGGGGTATGGTACCAACTGTGTGGGCCCTCCGGTGATTGTATATCGAATAATAATAAACGGTACAGCTAACTCTCAGCTGAAATCCTATTTAGTGTGTTATGATGAGAAACGTCATGGTATGCTTTCATTTGTAGCAGGAAGATAACAGTAAAGATCGCAATGTTCTATGAATTTGTTTGTTGCGTTATTGAGGACTCCGATAGTGTGAAAAAGTAATTAAACCTCAAACCCAAGCATCATGGCTGTTAGTTCGGCACCACCTTAAACACCTCGCTTACGAGATAACTGAAAAGGTAATATCTGTGGATAGCGCAGGTAAAATCGACACTAAGATTGGCCATGTGAAATTGCCGATATTGTAGGACCCCTAATGATGTGATATGACGAACAGTGTCCGTCTTTATACAAACAGTTCTTTTAGAATCTAGCCTTGTAATGAAAAAAAAAAAATGTATAATTTATATTCAGGCTTTCTTTGGAATCAAACTGTTAATATGCTGTTACGCTGTATAATTCATGCGAATTAGAAAAGAATTATTAAGTTGGATTTCAATATCTATGTAGTTGCAGCAGTACGAAGGGTGGTCTTGCCCTTTGTTGGTGTGTCCGGCATATGGGAGGCTTATTTTCTATCAAATACGAAAGGAACCCACCCTCAGCCACGCACTCTCTCTTGAATCGTTCACGTCAACGCTTCACTAAGCACCATTATTACTTTATTATTAGTTTGATCTGGCCCAATAGTTGCCCGCCTCGGTCATTACTTGGGGGGTTCTTGCGGTATTTTTTTTCCTACCTTTATATAGTCTCGATCATTAAATCGTCATTGTATTAAATTGATCTCGTACGTCGGCTAGCTTGCGGTATTACAACAGTGTCCCGCATTTTGCGCCAGAGCCAAACCGTTCTCGCAAAAACGAATAGCGAAGTCATCAACAAACTGCGTGTAATAGTTAACCGTTTACATCTATAATGTGGAAACGAACGTTCTTTTTATTGCCAAACAACTTCAGCAACGGCTGGGGGCTAAATTTGTTGTTGCTAGTCTACACTCGCATGGGAAAGGTCCCCATTCGTCTGTTAGGTGTCGTTTGTCCACCGCCTCGGAAGCCAAACTATTTGATAGGCTGGGTGAAGCTAATTTACGGTGCGACGTGTTTCCGTTAAACGGTTTTGGTTCAGTAACAGTTTTTCTCGTTCGCCTGCTCACCCACTGTATCTCTCTCAGTCTCTTTCAATATTCATGTGCCCCTCCCCTTTTGCCTCCTTTGCTCATGAGAGAGAGAGAGAGAGAAAAAGAAAATACGCCGAGTATGATAAACGTCGTCTGCCACGATACGATCAAGGGTACACAGGAAAACACATTGACTGGACTGCCATATAGAAGGTATGCATGTTAACGCTAACGCCAATATAAATTGGTTATGTGGATGTCGACCAATAGGACCTCTATGGGTACGCTCGTGTGCGGCGTTGCACAGAGTGCGTGCTTGTATCTGTATGTATGTATGTATGTATGTATGTATGGATGTGTCATCCATGGACGTTGCAAAGCACACGGAGGGAGGCCACCTAGCTCGTATCGTATGTATATATATCTATAAATGTAGCTCTCGACCGTAAATCTACGAAGTAGACGTGCATTAAAGTCGTTTTCGAGAGTGGCGCGAGTCAAGGCCTCTGGCTGCGTTGGGTTAACGAATTTGGGCGGCAAGCATCGCCGACAATAACAATGGCCGGCTGTGAAATAACGACGCTCAATATTCAGACATTGGTTGGTGGGCTGGTATGACGGCCGGCCGGCCAGCCGTTGCTACTTCAATTGTACTATAAGCGGCACACTACCAGTTTGCCATTAAGGCGTATGAAAGCTTAATGCGCTGTTCATAGTCACAATGGGTATAGTAATGCCTGTGATTGTCGCTCACCGCTACATAGAAGCCGCGGAATGAAAGAGAATGATCGAGAAAAGTCATTATTATTATTATACAGCAGCAGGAGCCAGTAAAACGGTACATCACCGATACTGACCGGGGCATCATTGTGTGACGCGCCGTCGTCGAAACAATGACATTTAACCAAAATGCGTACGCGGCAAATATCCTCAATTAGCGTGAATCATCATGCCACCACGAGGCAGGTTATAATACAAGTTATAGCGGAACAGAAAAACAGGATATCACACCTCGACGAAACTGCCAGCAAGCAGAGTTAGGGATAAGGGGGCGCAGGAGGACTACCATGATACAGAAGGCCTCAATGTAGACTGCCTAGAGGAAATATATGACCCGTTTATTTTGATTAACTGGTCTGTTTTCTACGTGATATGCATCTGGGCGTAAAAGGGGTCAGAGTCATGAAACTGGCATTAGTTATAATGAACTTTTGATTCTATTGCTATAAAGTAGCTTCTGCACAATGATTTTGCGGGGTACTATAGTTTTAATGATACTAGTAATAGTTTGTGAGACTTCATATATCTTATCCAGTATCAGTTAATTGTATGCAGAATTAACCAGCTATGCATAAGAATACGTTTCGTGTTATTTTATTTATCTATTGTATATTATAGAT
>NW_019211455.1:20238205-20321205 GCF_002443255.2 Varroa destructor | reverse complement strand
ATAGAAAAATACCGCTTGTCATAAACTGTAACTGAGGCTCTTAGATAAGAACTTCGACCCTATGAGTTCGTATAGCTTCACTACAAATGGGCAAGAAATTTAGTAGTAGGAAAGTTACGATTTGTTCAAACGGTATAAGTGTCGAAGTCGACTGAAACATCTATAGGTCATCACTGCCAGCTGTTTATTTCTTCACCGCCCCGGGTCCTACCGTTGTGTCCTCGATTCAGTCAAATGGAAGTGTAATGACGATCTGCAATACCCAGGCCCTAACCGTTCGACAGCTTAGTTGAATTCGAACACATACCGTAGAGCTAAACACTTAGCTCGAGACATACTTTTTTTTTCAAAAACGCGGTTATTTTTAATATGCTTTCCTTCCAACATTTACAAACATTGGAAATAATTGGTTACAGTAGCTAATGACTATCTAGCAAAGTGGAAATATTTAAATAACGATAATGATCATAAATCGGTGGTCCTAATTGACTAGCTACAACAGGTAGAAGTTTATGCTGGTGACAACTGAGGTCATAATCAATTGTGAAATACCTGTGCAGAATCTCTAAATCCGCATAGAACAATTTTATGAGAGTCTTTTTCAATAAAAAAAAAAAAAACGTTTTTATAGAAAAAAAAGAGAATACGACAAAGCCAGAAGGACAAATATTAAGGTTGCCTGGTCACGAAGCTAAGCACCTAAATGCTTCTGTACTACCCGTATTAATAAGGTTCAAGGAAACGCCAGAGTCGAAATCTGTGGAACACTTAAAGGCCGGGGGTCGGCCAAGCTAAAATACTTAAACGAAACACGCCCAAATCGAACCATATGTATACGCGTACTTTCATATTGATTCTAATCATACACGGTATCCTGCAATTAGTGTGTGACTGTGACCCGAAAACTCGCTGGCCCGAAGCGACAGTCAACTTCGAGGATATCTAACAGCTTCTGTATGTGGCAATCACTGCATATTGTATTAAAAAAAAAAATCAATTTTTGCTTGCTTTTTAGAGCCACTAACTCGTATATTACCCAGCCTATATTCAACGAACGAACTTAAATGACGCCACTCTTTCATCATTTTTAAATGCCGGTTAAATAGTACTCCACCATTGGACTAACACATGCGCAATTATTGGGCCCATCAGCTTGTTGTCTGATACTTTTTGACCCGGTTCATCATCAATGGCTAATCTAATTGCTTCTCCACGCCTAGCAACACACCCGTTTTCCATGTCTACCGCGGCTCTGTAAGGGAAGCAGTTGTTAAGACTCGGTTGTAGCACAATCGACCAATTGTCTGTATCCCCTAGCCCTAAACATGGCGATGTGACAGCCCACAGTTCCCAGTGTTTGACGTAAGGGAACGGTGATTTACGCTCAAAGGTAACAGAGTACATTTTCGAAAAATATCTTCTGCACACAGGACTCAAGACAATGGATGTCCTGCGACAAGATAACGCTTCGAAGTTAGACTAGCGGCGCGATAGTCGTTTAGCGTGGCCTCAATGGTTAGTACAAGGGACGCTAACGGCGCTGCCATTAGCTTGCGTGAACATTTATGTTCGTTTCAATTGCCGCTAGAATTATTTCAACACTTTAAATGTATAACATTTGGCTCTGTAACAATCTGGCCAGGCTTAACAAAAGCAATGAATTTTCTAATGCAGTCACATTAGCTCGTTCGAGTACTACTGGAGATGGGCAAACTAAATATAGCACACATTTCTATATCTATGTAATCTTAGCGGAGTTTTTTGTTGTGTGCCAATAAGCAGCATCGTACTTCCCCTGAAATACTTAAAAGCGTTTAATACCGGTCCACTGTCATCTTGATTGACTTCTCTTCACCTAACTGATCCCTCTGGTGGTTTGCCTACAACGACTTCAGGCTTTAATAGCCATAGAACCCCGCCTACCTCATCGGTTGCTAACCTAATACGGATGAACCTCATATGAAAATTACTGAATGCTCTAATCAATGCTTTTTGACGTAGGAATCTCAAATGTACTCGTCGATGCCACCAAATGTTTCCGCACAGAATCACGGCTTTTTGTTAAGCAGTGGACCGCTTTTTGCTGTTCTTTGAAAGAGTGTCGCTGTTATTATTTGTCCGAGCAGTCCGCGTCTGACCCACTGGAACCTATACAAAGTCGATTCTAGCGTCCATATTGATGGTTTCTAAGAGTTCGTCACAGAGGCCTGAACCACAAACGCGACCTGTATCATTTCTGCCAGTATTCGCAACAGCACCTGACAACTGAGATTAGGCTGTAGTCCAAAGGTCGAGCGGGTGATATTCCACCTATTCAATAGAATTCTAGATTGGAAAATCTGCCATCGCGCTATCAGCAGCAGCAGCAGCTATGCTGACACCAAAAAACCGGTGCTCATGGCTACAGAGTTTACTTTGCTAAATAATCCTGATGGAAATTCAGTCTGCAGCTTACGACGACACACTCGCGCCGGGAACCAATCAGTACCTAATGGCATTCAAGTACCTGTTGTATGGAATACGTATAAAATAAAATACCGTGAATTTGGGATTTTCAAGCCAGGTACGGCCCCAGTGTTGTAGTACACATCTGCTATCAACAGCGAGTTTGGCTAGGAAGCGCTTAGGGGAAATAGTCGTTGTTGGACGAATACGGTTAGATTGCGACAGCGCGTATCTATTGTCTCAGCAAAAAGGGTAAGGACGGTGACAGCGGCGGTCGAAATATAATATAGCGTGATATACTCATAAAGATCGGTAAAGTAAACTAACCTTCGGCCATTTCAACTTTATAGCTTCGATCCTAAAAATTTCATTGTTAGGAAGGTAGCAACGTTTATGACATATAGTATTGTACAGGGAGACTAAATCAACCTAACGGATTGGATAGGAAAGAATAACTCGATTGGGAAAAGAAAAAGTTTACAGTTCCTAATATTGGAAACAATGTGAACGAGCTGCAACATTATATTGACAGCAACAAGTTCTCCGTCTATGTAAATTTCAGATATGGCTAAAAAATCATTTGGCACATTCTGTGTTTTTGATACAACTCATTCCGTGTTATGCGCGACGGAAAAGTAACGCTAATAAAAATGCTGAATATAAACATATCTGAATTTATGATTAAATGCACTGGTGACAATAATAGGGACGATTCGTCGTAAAATGTTCCGAAGCGTGCGAGCCAAACGGAGTGTAAAATGCTCGCAGGATAAAAAGTAACTTACAGATGCAATCAGGCTAATATTTAACAGATAAGTTATCGCTGTTGGTAGTACTTCTCGGCGCGTGCTTGTTCGACTTTGATTGAACCCTTTATCGACACAGCCTTTTAGAGCACTCAAGCGTGTCTTTTCGCCGCGGACTAGTGACTACCGTGATTGTTTTTGTGATTCTGAGTAGTTACGAACGCCGACGAAGCAGACGACTATCTTCGTGAGAAAGGCAAAGGAGAAATAGTTGGTTTTCGATACGCCGCCGCGTGCTACCCGCTAGGAAATGGTGTTATCTATATAGTGCCATTATGAATACCTATAGACATCTTAGATTACGTTACAGATTGATATGTGCAGCTAGACAAAGCTTAACCTCGAATAGCCACAGTTTTTGTTAGCGATCATTGATAGAGCGTTAATAGAGCTAGCATTAGCTCCGTACCTTGAGTTGATCGAGCAGACGCTGCAAGTATCGGACAGCTGACGCCGATTTTAAGCTCGAATAGAAATAAAGCTTGCAATAATATTACATCGTTTGAACGTTAGCTAATTTCGAAATGTGATGCGTATTAAACGTGTAGCAAGTGCTGCGCTTACCGTTGCCCCCACAGAATGCTTATATAATTTGTTCCCTTAGGGCGGTGCTGGTTAATTAGATAGTCACGATGCGTGCAGAAAAGTTGCCACATATGCAAATCAATACCCATAACGGCCTTATTCAGCTGTTCAACGCTACGGTTTCATGAGTTTTATACACCGGTATAAACTATTATAATGTTTACTATGTACTGCCATTTTTCGCAGCATTTAATTAATTTAATTCATAAAACTATTCAAGATACAGACATACGACGTTTCCGTTAGGGAGGGAGGGAGGAACATCTTAAATAATCGTGTAGCAAAATCAATTATCGCGCAAAATGGGCAATAGGCCAGCTGGTATTAAGGACGACAGAAGATGTCAGCGACTTCGCATTCTAATATCATTAGAGAACTAACATTGCGTTGGGAACACCCAGTATATACATTCATGGATGGACACGCTTTGCTAGTGCGTGTCTCTTGTATAAAAAATAATAACGTTTATACAACTTATATGAGAAAAAAAACACTAGCTGGAGTGCCTGCTACGCGATCGACAGCTTCATTCAACTAATCACTACCTGTTCATCATGTAATAGAGGTTCATGATTTAAGTAGTATTTAGTAATTAAAATATGTTGATTTTTAAGCAAATAAAATGTACAGCTAAGTAAAAACAGTGATGTTACTGTTCGAAGCATAAAGCGAACACTTTTCAGCTTATTAGACGGGCGGGGGGGGGCAGATAAAGTTCGACAATAATTTGTGCTCCAAGATAGGTATCGTTTCCTCATGCCGAAACCCCATGACTCCATTTCCTAGTTACTTAGAAAATTGTATTGCGTACCCTTTTTCCAGGCGATATTCAGAAACCCTACTGCGGAAACAATGAGCGCCCGGTGAATTACTTACCTGCAATTTGGCCCACCGCAAATAGTGGGAATGGTTGATAGTACTACTCAAACAAATGTACCATACATATATATATATTATAGGCAACGGTGGAGTAGATTTATTTATTAGCTTTTTCGTGAAAAAGGCCTATGATATGAATGTAATGACGTACATACGCTTGTTGGGCATCTGTATCAGCCATGTCTTAGAAAAGAACACAAAGTAATACAGCTAAATCTAGCCATACGACAATATAGACTGTATACAAACAGTTGCGTTCAAGTTCCATTTACGAACCGATAAAACATTAAACCGGGTTAGTGTTCCGTTCCGTAGATGCTATACGTGGGGCAGTTATACGACTAAGCTTGGAAAAATGGCCGCACGATTGGTATACTTTTTACGGGACAAGGTACGCTAATACAGTTCTGTACTTTGCTTCGTTAGTCTACAAGTAATTTCCGCTAGAAAATCCTCAACTAAATAACAATCATAAAAATTATCATTGTTATTATTATGTCATCAATGCTGCTAATTCAAGTTATACATAAATCATAGTTAACGGCTTGCACTCATCTGTTGCGCAATACAACGTTTTTTTTTATTTGACGTTCAGCAGTAATTTTTCCATCCTCGTCTACGACCTTATACCACCCCTCTTTAAGTGCTCTTTATCGTAGTTATTACAGGAAGCTTGTCGCCATCAAGCGGACGTTGCCCCACTAGTCACTTTTTCGGCTCAGACAGCTGCATGTCACGCAATAGCGACGACAGCGAAGGCGGCTGGCAGATGGGATGACTAATGTCGTAAAGCCCTTGTGTAAGAAGTCGCTTGGTCCAAATCTTGCTCTTCCCTGATAGGAACACAAGACGCAGGCAAGGCTCCCACGCGACACGAATGGTAATGAAGAAGGAGTGATGTCAAAAACAACCATGTCACTCAACAACTCAATTAGCCAAATCGGTCCTGGTGGAAAGGCGCAGGCCACACCAGTCAAGAGAGATCCTATTTTTTTTTAATACGACTCTCTCGAAATAAGTATCTACGTCCCGAATCGTTTGGCAAGAATCTACAGGAAGAACTTGTCGTAATACAGATATAAGGGTAGTTTCTAACTCGAATCTCGGAGAGATTGACATCTATCTTAGCTGGACTAGAAGGCGAAAAACGAACGAGATAAGGCAATGAGGCCTGGATGGACTATTATTTATATGCATTTTATGCTTTTAACCTTCTGATGAAACGGAGTTGTATATTCGGATCTTTAACTTATATTCTACATTAAACCAGATGCACACATCGTATGTGCATGAAACAAAGTATGTCATTATTATACCTATAACAGTTAGTGAATGTTACAAAAGAAATCGTAGATTCTATGGAAGGAATGACATCTGAACATGCATCTTGAACAATAAAACCCGTCAGGGACTTGAGCTATCGCCTCCAATAGACAGCTCTAACGGTATTTAGTCAATTACTTATAATCGATAAAGTTTTGTACTTGCCTCGTTTTACAATTTCGAATGCTTTAAGGTACTTGTTTTTTCTGGCATCGCAGATAAAACATGAGCAGGCTATGAGAAATATGCACTTCAGTTCGATACGCGTTCCCTTCTGCAAAAAACGGTTTTCTGTGTAGAGGGTAATCGTACTTCAACAAGTACCTGCCATTACGAAGACCAAAAGCGAAGCAGGAGAGTATTGATTCGACGATTGAGATGGAAGAAATTTCATCACTTCGGCTGGCCACACACTATAAACACGTGGCATGACGCATTACATGAACGAACGAATCTAGATGCAGCAGGCCATCTTTTTTTACCGGGTCGTCTTGAACGCTGGCGAAGAAACGCAGCTTCATCACGCTCCTTCTCTTTACCAAAATCCGATATCTGCGCCATCCACAAGTCGGAGAACAGATCCCAATTTGCTGGCAGGATGAACGTTCAACGTCGAATTTCCCTGTCACCATTAGCGCCAGTGGGCCGTGTAGTGGTAGACTGGTGACTATGATGATCACAAACAAGATAAGCAAATGACATTTGCGGAGGGGGGTCACGTCGCACTGATCAGAGAACGAACCCCTTACCAGCTAAACCAGCGAATTTCAGCGAACGGAAGCAAACGACCTAGATCAGGATTGTCGTTCAAATTCATGGGGGGCAGCGGTCGAGAAAACGCAGAAGTCAGGTTGCAGAGCTCGACTGTAGAACCAAGGGCAGCTTGGAATTTACCACTTAGAGAAGGAAAGAGAGAGAACAGAAGGGGGGTTTTTATCGACAGACATTCGGGATCTGGTGGACAAACCACTTGACAACGATGATGGTTTTCTTTGATCCTTTAAGTAGGCGACAAGCGTTCAGTGCGTGACAGAATATCGCTGCTAGAGATCCGTGAGCACAAATAATATAGTGACAAATGCAAAATTCAACTTCTGGCCTATCAGCTTACAAATTGACCATCGTTAATTCATAAATATATTCTCTCTTAATATAAAGGAAGAAAAAAAAAACGAATTCTAGATACTAAGTTGAAATTAGTACCAAATACACCAAATTAAATACAATTACAACGCAAGACGAGACTCGTCGAAGGCATTTTCGAACGAACCTTGTTTAATTATAACAAAACAACATGCCCCTCAATTGAAACGACAGACATGCAAGTAAGCACGCGTAATAGACGGGTCGTAGAGAGAAAAGGGTCCCGATGGCCAGTTTAATAGGTTTTCGTACTATCCCCTACCCACTACATAGCCATAAGTGAAGCGAAGAGACTGTGTGGAATCCCTTGTTCATGGCACCTTTGGAGCTAACTCAACAGTTAGCTCCAAAGGCGACTAGTATGCCCGTCGGCCGAAAAGCACTTTTGAGTTATTATCCGACGTGATCGCGCCTCATAAACGTTTCATTATGAATTAACAGAGGGCATACTGTCTCGCACCGCGCCATACATTGGCCAGTTGCCGAAATCAGTGACCATCCGAATCGTTACGCAAGTAAATGCAGGTTGTCCGCACTCGTCCCGTTTGATGTTGTGATGTTACTCTCCCTTGCTCTTCGATCCCAACAGACCATTGGGCTTTCGCCATGTGTTTGTGTCCCGTGTCTGCGGTCTGGATCACATGTCTACAAGGAGAGCGTGATGTAGCCAATATGGCCAACAAGATGCTGCACACAATAAATCAGTTGGATATGTAGAAGCTAGCTATGCCAATCATGAGAGTCTACCGAAAGGGGCAGCGGTAAAACTGTTTATGCCACGGATGGTGGAGACATACTACCTACATGACATATATACGTAATATCTATGTTGTCGATTTATCATTGTAAACAACAGCGTAAGACGACGGGTATCTAACAGATTTGGTAGATGGATTAAACAAGAGAGGCAACCTATAATTTGAAGGGGTTCTCAGGGGGGAAATAATAATGTGCCGTCCGCAGCTGTAAAATATCTGAACGGTTTTTTTTTTTATTCGAAATAGACTAGACAAAAAATAAAAGGTAACCAGCATAATTCCATGCAACCACGTGGTAATTTGATAAAATCATATGCTTGTAGTGCTGAATCATGATTTTGTCCAAGCTGTTGGCTGGTTATAACAATAGATTAGAAAGCTCGTTCCTTTTCGGGCAATATTAAATGTAAACACTACATGACTTTTGGTATAAATGAACGACTAAACGAGTGGCTGCTAGTCCAAACTAGGCTCGATTGTAAATAATCAAAGATCCTTTTTATGCTTGGCAAACTTTTGCCCCGGCAGCTTTCCGTCAGATGTCGGTCTCTTCGTCTCAGTCTAAGCTGTGTTTTATTTGATGTTTACGTAATACATTTTCGTTAAACGCAAAACTTGTCTCAACTTGTTCCTGTAGAGAAGTGCAAGGTAACAATTTTCCTACAAATAGCTGCTAATGTGGTCTTAACTGCTTCGATTTGTACGACCCAGCGTACTTGAAGAGCTGTTAGAATAAAATCGTATAATATTATTTACGCTGCTTATACAGACTAATAGATTTGCAATATGAAGGCGAAAAAGGACACCATGCGCAGACCCACAGATGCTCTAGTGTATTAAGTAGTGTCTGGGTCTAACAGATTAATGAACGTATCCACATAACATGTAATATGCCCAATCTTCTTTGCCGTATCAACTGCCTCACACGTCTGCTGCTGATCTGCTCGTGTTGCCCACCCCAGATTTAGCCTAGACGCCCCCTTCGCCACTTAGCATCGTAGTCGCATACGCCGCCCGACCTCCACAGCTTTTACCTCACACCGACGCGAGTGTAGGTGACCTCAAGCGGACTCCATTAGTTAATGGGGCAGTTTCTGACAACACGTTGCCTCTTCCATTCTCTGTCTCACCCGCACAGAAAAGTTCGCACGGCAAAGCTCTCGCTTCGTTTATATCCTGTTACAACAGCAAACAAATACGCCGGTAATACACAGGAGAAAGAAACAGACATAGGTATATGGCTATACGGGCCTGCACGGAGCAAGCCGCTACCAAACGCAGACGGCCGCCCCTATGGTTCACACGTCTAACGAACAGAATGCGATGCGTCCGCACTGCCTTCAATGGAGCAAGCGGTGATGGGTGTGGGTGACGCGAACAGCTAACACCATGAGGTGTTGCCCCGCGGAAAAAAGCTTCGTATGCGTGTCCGACGTGCTTCCAGTATCGGACTTTCTGTACCAGGCGGTCTGTCCACGGTCCTTGTGAATAATGGGAGGTAGTTTCGTCTGGTCAATGCGTTTTCGTTCGCCTTGCCTTGCGTCGACGTGCTGTACAATGCCACGCTGGATGTCGTGTAACTCAACTGAGGCGGCAGGTCCACAGCGGCCGTTAAACAAGCTAATGACCGCATTAAGTACTGGCCATGAGATATAGAAAAGGAGCGGTAACATCGATATATCATAACACCAAATAACCATGTTCACCGTACGAGAAGACGCTGGACGGACAGAACCTGTCAGCAAATGGGTGGGATTTGACTCCAGCGACAGAGGTGAGAAGAATCTTACTGAATAGAAAAGTATATAGAAGCAAAAAGTAACGAAAGAATGCTTAACGGCAATACCGAACCTAAAACTGGAAACACAGAAGCAAGAAGTATCCTAGAAGCTGGTAGGTGATTAAAGTCATTTACTTTATAAGGATTGTAAGGTTAATGGTATTTGATTAGAGCATATAATAAAATGTATCAAATATGGCGTGAGAAGATTAGGATTTTTTTTTTTTTTTTTTTTGTGAAATTGACGCATACGACGGACATATGAATTTATTGGACTAAATAAATTAAAATAAAGCTATTGTTTATGTATACACATACTTTATGTATACAATACTTTACCCACGGCCGAAAACACGGCTTCTGCCGTGCTTCCGCAAGATTTAAATATGTAGAGTTGAAGCGTATTATTCAATATAACTGTATACTGTATATTCAGATTCTCTGCTCTGTTTGTAAATCTAATCCAGGCCTGTTACTTAGGGAGCCAAATTTAGTGTGCCTCCTTATGCATGGCCGCAGAGGTTAATCTAATGGCAATACATCTAAATGTCGAGGCCAAGATTCGTTTTTGTAAGAAAAAGCAGAAACGGGTAATAATTCTCGATGAGATCGGACGACAGTTTTAAGAGCTACTCCACACGCAATCGGCTGTAACTTGATGAAATTCATAGGCTACCCAATATATATCTACCGAGTTCGTTTTTAAAGTGTGTTAATTTAACATTGAACGTAAATCGTAGAGGAAACACGGAAGCCAAGCACGGAAGGGATCACAAGGATAAGGACTGCGCCATATGGTTTCGTCGACTATTTCTATTTATCGGAATGTTGGTAAGGGTATGACTTTATGGGATAGAAATTATATGAGTCCATCGGTTTTTTTCGGCGCGAAAATCTTTAATCTACATTTTACTACTATCAAGCTTTTAATTTTTTTTTGCATGCACATAGGTCAAGATTTTAGTGCAACTCACATCACTAAATCTTTCTGATTGTCTAAATTTGAAAAAATGGAGCCTATGGGACAGCTGTGTCTCCATTTCACATTATAGCAAACTCCTCGTAAAAGATAACGAAATAGCATAACTGGCTCGTTATTCTAACACAGTTTCTCTAGTCAAAGCTTTATAAAGCTATATTTTCATTATATTACATGACCACTCTAAGGAATAACAAAGCTAGAATGAAGTGAGCTATATGGGCCACTGGATTTCGAGTTTATATGCGACCTAGTGCCATTGATGTTAATTGACGAGAAAAGTTATTCAAGTGATCGAAGTTTCATCGAAAACGAATTAATTATACTGAGCCCATTTAAGTTACATAGAAGAGTCTTTGAAAAATAAAACTTTGCATTTTTCATGGCACTGATTATTTGAAACGATGGCATTAATGAAATTTCGACCCACATAGCTTCATCCTACTTAACCTGTACCTGGCAGCCTTTAATGTACCGTTATCATTCAACCTTAGTTGGCTTTCCCCATCGTGCCCGTAGGTCGAACACTTTCAGGGGCAATGTACAGCGCAAAAATAACTAACAAAATTCAATCCACGTATCCCGTAGCGGTCTCTCCATAATGCCAAATACCCTTTTGCCGGTACGTGTTATTATTGAGTAACGAGGTAACTTGTCAAGTTTGGAAAAAAACTATCGTAGTATAGAACGAACTGAAACGGGTTTTGAGCGATTCCTTCAATAAAACAGCGATATCTTTAAAAACAAATATAAGAACGTTTATGCCATCCTGATGCCTAACCTTCACATCTCCGCCAAATATAACATGTTTTCACGCTTTTCAATTATATACTTCACGCTCTCCCTTGCCATCACTGTAGGCTAAATTGGACGCATACTTATTTATTTGGATTTTGGAAGAGCAGAAGCCCTATAGAATCATGACCCTTTACCGCCACAATTAATCCGTTTTGTGCCTCTATAATCATCTGCCTGTTTCGTAAAGCTCAATAAACAAACGGCATGTAAACGAAAGTTTTTCAGGGATCTGTCAATGACATGATTCAAATGAATCTCCCGAAAAGAACCAAGATTCGATGGTCCAAACTGTAATGGCATAAAACCATTTCTGGAGGGAAAAAAAAGGAGCGTTGCCAGATAAACCCGTTATCTTCGTATTAGTTACTTATACCCTGATATTTGTCCTTCCATCCAGTCATGTTTGTCTTACCTTTCCTGTTGAAGTTAACTAATTGCACTACTTAAGATTGCCTATAGCAGGCCTTCGATTTGGCCGTTGAAGTTCGCTGGCCTCCGTTTTATTACCGAGGTACTATCTCCTTTATCTCGGGATAATAGCATACTACAACCAGTGACTCTTCACATGCGGCCTGTTAGTTTCCAATTACGCTTAGTCCATCGTGTTGGGCGTTGT
Organism: Varroa destructor; assembly: GCF_002443255.2. Taxonomy (NCBI): domain Eukaryota; kingdom Metazoa; phylum Arthropoda; class Arachnida; order Mesostigmata; family Varroidae; genus Varroa; species Varroa destructor. The sequence goes on along the minus strand of NW_019211455.1, from coordinate 20,309,093 downwards.
CAGAGTAAACCAAAAACCATAATACTATTAATTAAGGAAAAAGAAGAAAGTTAACGAGTTTCAATATAAATGTTAATCAAATGAAAAAAAAAAAAAAAAGGTTTATATTCGTCTTACCAGTTGGCCACGTGTTTCATTAACGTACGGTCGGGATTGTTGTTGGGCAGACTTGTAAACTGAAAATGTTCATGCATCTCATGTAAGTACAAGAGAAACCGCGGGGATTTTTAGAAGGCTGACGGTTATAAAACAGACATTTAGTTCGCTCTAGGATCAGTTAGGACAAGCTACCATTTTGGTGGCTACCTCAACGATGACGTCGTGGCATTGAAATGCTTTTGATCCGAATCGGAGCAACAATTACATCTAGGAAGCTTCAAGTGCACAGAAGTGAAGTTCATTCTTTGATCCGTTAGCCTATTATGGTTTATCTATTTGCATTCAGCTGATCCCTGATTATTTTTTCTATGAGGTTTGTTCACTTTGAGTAGCTAGGCCGTAATGATTACATCATTACGTACATTTATTTGCATAATGTCAAAAAAAATCATACACATGTAAGGTAAAGCAGAGTTAGTATTGTTGTCATGTTATCGCTCGGCCATGCATCATCTCGGCCAAGCTGCCCGAATGGTTCGTTACTGATTTCGCAGAAGATCTTCATAAACAATAAGTTTGTGCGGAGTCTGCAGGTACTGGTGTGCTACCAAGAGAATGATTTGTTTATTTTGCTTTCTTTCGTGCTATAGTTAAGATAGGACAAGTTTTCCTTGATCACAACGACAAGATAAAATTTCTCTCTCCCTCCTGTTATTTCCCCTTCTCTCTCACCCCTTTACATATACATACATATATATATATATATATATATATAAATGTTAGCTATTGTTTGAGAAAACTTATGTGATAGGCTACTGTCAACGAGGACTATCGCGGGATTTTCACAGCCTGATTGAACAGAACATATATATATATATCAAGATAAATTTTCATTACGTCAACACGTATTACATATACATTCAAAATACAAGGAAGCATTATTAAATATCTAACGATAATCAATTTGTCGATTTTTTTAAAAAAGATTATCAACGCTTTCTTAAACGAATGCATGTTAGAAGAACTTCATTGTGACTCTGCCGGCGGTTTTCCGTGTTTCACGTGCATTGGTTAAGCCATTGGGCATTTTATCTCAGACGACTAGTTTCGACCCACAGGAAACAAAGCCAGGTCAGCACATGTCCCTAGCGCTAGTGTAACGCTATTCCGGAAGCTGGTCCATAATTTGTCTATAAAACGTGTACAATTCAGTTTGCATCTGCAAACTGAATTGCAGACAAACACACGCAGTTACGAGGAAAGCGGAAACAAAAAAACATCAACTCTGAATTTTTGCCAAAAATGCTTCATGTTGTCAAGCCGCAGTGTATCTCTCAAACATATAAATACATAATGCGGCACCAGCTGGTAAAATGTACCAATTCACCCAGCTCGTTTCTTTTAATATTGAATATATTACTCGTACTATTAAGTAACAGTGACATCTTCTGTATCAGGGGCCTACCTCGCCGTTTAGCTATAACGTAACGGACTGAAGGCCGGGCGGGCTTAGACCATGTTCGCAGATTTAGATTTTATTCGTTTGTTTCAACAGCAGGCAATATTTCATATCCATAGCATAAGGGCCATGCAGGCGTGTGATAAACACTATAACCAATAGTGCGGCTGTTACAGTGGTCACCTTGATAATATCAAGAGCTTAACTAACACAGCTGAAGTGCTGCCTCACTCATAGTCTGGCAGACCTTTCCCTTATGAGACGGTCATATACAACGAGACGTCCAGGACCAGACTACGGATCGATCTATGACACCGGCGCTAGATAACGCTAGATAAAAATGACGATTCCGTATATTGATCTGTTCGCGAAGTGTGACACGGAGTCCCGGTTCGACCTAATTTTCACGCTGCCGCTATTAAGTGGAACTCTTACGTGTGCGGTCTTGACCGTCGCCAGTGCTATCTTCGCCATGGTCAAAAAGTTTAGAAATAGCGAGCAATGCCCATGAACTAATTGGCATGTTAAGTAACACGACCTGGGGCAACTTTTGGAGAAGTACGTGAAACCTCCTAGGAGTGTATAACTTAAATGGTAAATTGCTGTTTAGCAATAGGATTTGTCATGCAAAGATTGAGAACGTTTCCGTTTCTTTTGTTCCGTTGAAGTGGAACTAGTAAGACGAGACGGAGCAGTTAAATGCTCGACATTGGACGTTTACTTCGAAAATGTCGTTACTATAAAAGGTGTCCATTGCTCCTAATAATCTAATGCAGTTAAGACGTCCTTCACCCTTATCTTAGTTGTTTGGAACTATGCAGTCGGTATGTACAGTGCGTTCCTCTTGAAGTTTGGGCCCGCCGCCGGACCGAGGCTAATATGGGTACTTTTGTAGATTTTAATTAACTACAAGATAATAGCAAATGGGGCATTTTTAACGATTATCAAAACGTACACAAAACAGGAAGGGGAACGCGCTTTGCGCAGCAAATCGGAACATTTATATGTAAATGTGTGCCTAGTTTGTGCGCTATGTAGAGACGAAAAAAAGACGATACACATGTGTAGCACTTAAAAGCAACATCTAGAGCGTTGTGTATACCGTTTTAGCTGAACGATTATAAAGGTATTCACTAAACTTTTATCTTTTCCTTTTCATATGAATGTTCTGTATCACCAATAAAAAAAGAGCTAATTTGAAGTAACAAGGTAATTTAAAAAATAGGCAAATTTGATGTAGTACATAAAAATGTACACATTTTTACGTTATATATTTGATAAAACTACTCTACAAACTTTAGATAAGAACAGTATAGTTCAATTTTATTTTTCTAATATCTGACTCGTTTACTTTACTGTAGTAGTTATTGAATATGAATTTAATCGGCTTTGTCATTCAGATAGCTTTTTTAAATTATTTTAACCTTTTTATTTATATATATTTATTAACATTTTTAATTGATTTATTGAATTTTTGAGATGTCATCGTAATTGAAGAGAAAGCCCAAATCTATTTTATCCCATCCCATCATGCGGTATGCTTGGTCATGTAGGACCATCGATAAGTTCTTTGATCCAATGACCGTCTTCAGCCGTCGCCCAAGTTCCATTTTTCTAAGTTGCGATATCATGTAAGGATATTGATCGATGCAGCGCTGCAGACGTGTTCATCTTTAAGCGTCGTAGAAACGCTGACTAATATAATCAATGGTCCACTATTTTCTAAATGATGGTTTAGCTGCCCGCTTCTGGCAAAATGTATAATATCAACAAAAAAGATCTAATTCAATTTACGAAGCCAGCTTACAATGTCTTAAATAGAAAAATCAGCGCCGCAACGAGACATCGACTTGCGCCTATCTACTTGTATTCAAATGTAACAATTGCCGTTCATTGAAGGATATACATTGCTTTTTAACTAGCATTTCTATTTCGACTACAGATCCTAACGGAGACGCATCGTGCATAGTCTGCCAGCTTCTCTAGGCTTAAAACTAGGCTAACTTCTAGAGAACTTATCGACGTACAAACTCGCCAGGCAAAACGTTTCATAGAAAATCTTCTCTATTTCATCTAATCTATTCGCTTTAACATAGAAACTAGAAAGTGCGTTAACGTTTACTTCCAATATATGGTAAATCGTTTGACGGATTACCTCAGAACAGCTAGATAGCATAGTTGTCATTTCTTTTACTGTTTACTATTAGTTGTAATATACTTTTGAGGGGGCCTTTGACATGGCAGAGAACTTTTCAATCAAACAAATTTCACTTAGGCATGAATTTATGAAGAGGCTCATGGGCTTGTATTATTGAAGGAAATAACATATATATTCAATTTGTTGCTGCTATACGAAGAAATATAAAAGAGTTTTTCGACAAAAAATCGACACTGTTTGCGTTTGTATTGCTTGGGGGCCTAATGTGCAGTTCTGACATTCATTTTTTTTGGCAATAGAAAGACTCCTCACTGGACTTGTTTGTCGTAGTCCCTGATTATTCTATTAATATTATTTAATAGATATTTGTAATTTAGGTACGTATCTTCGCATCCTTTAGGTTCGAGTTTAATTTTCTCTTAGCGCCTTTAGGGTTGTATCAGGACAAGGGTCAGCTATTCCTAAGTATTTGCTGGAACGCTCTGACAATGACAATATGTCTACAATAGAATACAGTCTATTTTTCTAGCTATCTATTTCAATCAAACCCTTTTTAAAGGAAAGCTGAACGCAGATTTGCCAGCAGAAAATATGATCTTTTTTGTATAAGGCGCATCATGAAATCAGGCAATCAACTAACTTCAAACGTTTTCAAAAAAAAGTTTTCCAAACGTGGTCATTTTTTGAAGTTGCAACGATTTGCTCGTTTGAACCATCATTTCATAAAAGCATATTCACTGTGCACCTTGACTATGGCCGTACTCAATTACTCTTCGGGTTTCTGACAATCCGATTCCTGAAATACCAGTAACGTGCGATAGAGATCAAACAGATGAAGTTTTCAGTATCTACTTTTGTTTACTTATATATATATATATATAATACTTTTCTACCAATTGGTAAAAATTGCTAGAAACGGCCTTCTGCGATGAGCAGATTAATCCAGGATAGTGACATTTTAGATCATTTAAGTTCATCTAACATGTTTTTTCTCGAAACACGCCACCTAGGGCATTCTAAATGATGTGGCCTGATGGGAAGCCGTGCGTTTTCTTCCATATGCTCATGGCGACCCAAACAGCCTGTAGATCTTCCATAAGCACAAATCATGTCAACTAACGTTATGATAAGGAAGCTATTTTATATTCTTTTCTTGGCGAGTATATACATACGGGTCAACAGGTTTAACTCCCTTTTTTTCAGTAAATTGCTCAACGTCACGGCAGAGTCTCGCAAAAAACTAGGTTCCGTGTTTTTGATAACATCAGGCTAGCATAAGATTGGTGGCTAGTGCGGAAAATTTTCCGGGCTTTCGGCCCAACCCCTTCTCCGAATGGCAGCACTTCTTAACATGTCGTCATGATAAAAAATATGGCCGGAACCACCCAAATTGTCCTCTCAAACAGCTAATATATCCGTATTTTTGTCTGAGGTTTCATAGTTTTCTAGAAACAAAATAGGGAGACAGACGTTGTCCGTTACCAAACGATAGTAAAAAAAATCTATGCAAGTAATGTCAACTGGATAATTGTTGAAACTGTCTGACTCATAGGAACTAAATCGTTGATTAAATCGGTACATGCGCGATTTGGTAGTCCGACATACGATAAAAGCGATTCTTCAATTTTAGATTAAGCGCATCCCAGCCGGATATTTTCTCTCTGCTTTATCCGGGATGTTTACGCCGTAAATACGTAACGAGCAGGTGAGTACTTAACGGCACCCACAGATAGCGAATAACGTGAACGAAAATAAATACAATCGTGCGCCATAGTGCTTGCTATTGGTATTTCCTCCTCTATTTTCTTCTGGCCAAAAAGTGAACCTTGTATTAAGTCATTAGCCCGCGTCGTACGACGCCCATTAAACTAGGAGAAAATTTTGCAAGAAACGATAAAAAACTTATTTCAAAGTTCTTTTTCCATTCTCAATACAGTTCTTTTTTTTTTTTAAAGAACAAGCTTGTCCTTATAGAGTTTAGTTCAGGCAACGGTGATATATTCACATACCGTACACGTACTATTGTAACTTTCACGCAAACGTGCACGTATTATCAAGATGTACTTTTAGCAGTTTTATCTTGCGTACGAATCTACGTATTGTGTACCGCAGCTAATTATCTTGGTGTTTGCTGATTTCTAATAGGATCAATTCTCAATAATGCGGTATGATAAGAAGTATTTAGGGGAACAAAGTTAAAGCCAACGGGTCGAAAATTACAAAACATGAATGAGATAGTTCCGATATATTTCCTTTGGGAGAATTTTAACAACGTCCATTTTTCCAGACCCTCGGTGACCATTTTTGTTTCTAACCGCAGCGATTCTATATTACATAATACGAAAGGTCACAGTCAGTCGATAGCGGAGCAGAACTGAGAATCGATCTGTCGAACCAAATGATATGCTTACATAACCAACCCTATTTGCTAGGGATATCGACAGTTTTGCCCCTCGATTATTCTGCCGGGCTGTCGAAGAGATTTACGTTTACGTAAGTAACGAAAACTAGCTCATTTTATCTGAGTTTTCTAATTAGAACATTTTGAAAATATGAGCTTCACTTCTGGTCAGTTGCCCTGGCTTGAATTTCTGTCCTGCATTGCGAACACGGGGGGAAGTGACTTCCGATTGCTGTAATCACATAAAAGCAAATATAACCTCCCTATAGGGTTAAATTATCAAGTTAACTTCTCCATCGTAGAATAGGTAAAGCAATCAACTACCCCTCGGGATTTGTTGTTGTTGCGGTTAATACCGACGGTGACGCCAGCCGCCACGCCGTCTTACAAGAGATACCTACAGTGTAGCGACAGTGGCCATCGCAAGTAGCTCTTCCTTTTTGCCTGTCTCTTATCGAGTGATCGACAATCGTTCGAAATAATCATTGCGATTAACTTATAAGAACGAGCCATCGTAAATTATGTTCTTGATCATTTTATAGTTTGACCGGAAATCACTACCTAAAACCGTTCTATTTAATTTTGATTCGCCGATAACTTTCAAAAGTTTTAACTGAATTCTAGGCAGTAACGTTGACATAGCTATCCGACTATTTTGTCTAACAAGAGAGCAAAACTTCATGAAGGTCGTTCAAGTCTGAATATAAGAATGATGCAGGCCTTTCAAATTACACTTCAGCCTTCATAATACCTATAAGGGAACCATAATCACCTAAAAGGGAAGCTGGATAACTTTACTAATGTTAATAACTTATGTTAATTCAAATTGGCTTCAAAAAGCAAGCTAGTTTAACTTCGCAATAATTGTTTTTTTCATTTCAACATTGATATTAAATATATGGAAACAATATAATTTGATTTTTTGTCATTTCCATATACTTCGAGTGCTTACGAGAATGTGGTCTCCCAAGGTATATAAAGTACGTCTGTACTGTATTAGACGGGCTCGGCCAATAGGGTACGTGGTATAACACACATTGAATCTAGTTTATAAAATTAGACGAGCTTTTAATGTTTAGCAGTGTTTCCTTCGGTCAACGCATGGGACTGTTTCTGCCTCCATATGGTTATCTGATCAAAACACATTCAATATGTAGGATTTCTATATACACTGACAATCTAGGGTATATCTAGAGCGATAACCATTTAGCTATTTCTCATTTTTATTTTCTATATATGTTTAGCTATACCGATAGCTTGAAGAATACCGCTAAAACGGTCGAGTTATGCTAGTTAGAGGCTGACTCGCGATCGAGATTGCGGACTCACACGTACCTACGTCTACCTGCCTGTTCTCTACAGACGAAATTTGACCCAACGCTGTATTCTTCAGGCGCTTCAAAGTGAGCAATATATCTAGCACGTTTCATTTTTTTAGAAAATCAAAAATTGGATATTACAAAACGTGCGTCCTGTTTCGTATTAAGAGCGAAAACAGGTGCGGCCATAAGCCATGCCACTGCTTCAAAATGCACTTGGGTACTAGGCTATGAATCAATGTTGAAATAGCCATTATTTGGCGACGGACGAGGGGGTTCTAAGGACCACTCTCGTTCTGGACCACCTATCACAAGGGAATGAATGACGGCGTGGTAAAAGCAAAATAGTTCAAGCTGAACTATCTTCGAACTACTTCCAGGAAGCTCGCAGAAGAGTTAGATACCGAACATGAGGTGTTCGGCTCATTTTGGCAAATCATTCGAAGCCTACGGCGAAGATTGCATTGACAAACCTCTATTTTGAACCAATAACTATCAGGGCTAAAATCATATATTCCATAAAGGTGATTTATTAGATTGATGTAAAACATTATTTACGCTTACGTGTCCTCAATCCGATAAGGGTTACGTTGTGTCTGAATAAGCGCAATTGAGTAAATCAAACATTGGAAAAAAGAATGTGATCTTCATGACGGCTTCGTCGTCTATTGGTACAGCTGACGTTGTTTTTTTATCAACAATGAACACAGAGAAACAACAGGATCGATAAGAATGTGGAAAGTTAAATAACAGACAACTGTGCAAAAACTCCTTTACAAAAAACTGAATTACCCATATTTATATTGCTCCATATTTTCTACCATTGCCATCTCTTATGTTCAGTCTTTGTCAAGCTGACCCTCGTACTGTTCTCAGTTCAGTAAATCCTTGCTTAATGTAATTGCTCAGGTGTAAATGATCAGCAGTAGTGCTTTGCATAAAAGGTTAGCCTGTAAAGAGCATAATTGCATTTCTTGTCGATTTTAAGTTACGCATATCTTTTAAGTTTTCTTGAAATTTTCGAGGATCAAATAAAGTGTATCTAGAAAGTTGCCAAAAACTGGGTAATACGAAAATAAATCTAAGCAAGGATATGTCCTTCGGCCCAAATAATTTACATCGTTTCAATTTCAGAGAATATATATATATCTTAATCCTGTTGGTGCTCTCAATAATCTGATAACGTGTCTCAAAAAATTAATAAACCTTTGAAAAGACAGCAAACATAACAAGTTTAGGGCTATACGTGCAAGTAGGTTTAACTCTATCTTTAATAACATCCTGCCGTCGCAGGAACTTCGAGAGCAAGGTATGCCAAAGGCTCAAAGACGCACTCCAGATTTGCTAGAATTGACTCTTTGCATGAAAAGTCGATTTTATCGAAAGTGAAGTTAGGCCCTTTTGCAGAGAGGCCCTCCAAATGTTACCTTAAAGTTTGTGATGCATTTCAAGTTGATTAACGTATCACTGCTTGAAAAACTGCCTCGTTCAACTAATTCGTGTTAAATAAGATACAGTTTTGTTAAGAAGCACACAACTGGTAATTAACTCAACAATAGCATTATAAAAAAAAAAAAAAAAAAAAAAAGTTGTGTGCAACCTTCGTGAACAATTTGCTTCTAGGAACAAATGATGCGCTCCGAAATGCCATAAAAATGAATACGTGTTAGTTCCCATCGCTCACTAGCAATCACATCGTCCACCGTTACTTCATATCCTCCGGCCGCGGATATATACTTCAGCTGTATACTGAAATCAGTTGAGATTTAGTCATTTTGAATCAACATGGCTCATCCACATGGTAAGAGTTGACAACGGAAACGAGTCCTTCCGCAACTGCCTTACGCCGATCTCCTGACTTTTACAGTAGCGAAACATGAACTACACTTCGGGGACCCAGAATACCTTGCTATCTGTGTCTGAAGCTCCATATAATCCAATGATAACTCTAAATTATGTATCTACGTATCCAGTAGTCATTGTTTTCTTTAGCCTCGTACAAAACATAAAAAAGCAACGTACTTTATTGTGTAATGATATTTATACATCATTGCCCAACCTGGTATTTATATTGCGTTTTGTTTATAATGCAAAGTACGCAGGATAAAAACATGGTTGTATTTTCCGGGAAGACGTTAATAAAATCGTAACTCCTTAATTCGTCTAACATAGAACATTGTGGATTTAAATTTACCCTCTGAGGTAATATAGGTAATTAGCAAAAGTATACTCGTCAATTTAGCTCACAAGAGCAATCTGCTAGTATACTGCGTAGAATGCTTTCGTCTGGTGGTAGACCTCCCGCTGATTTTCTTAAGGAATACATTTGCAATGCAACCTAGCGGTCAAGTTACAACTATATTTTTTGTTGTTAACTTACATGTTTTCAATTTAAAGTGTTAATAGTCTATCTGTAACTGATACAAACGAATGCGATTACATTTCTTAGGAACTTCGCAATGGTACGAAAGCTTCTGTGAAAGTAAAGGATGTCTAATAGCCACGGGAATGGATTTGTTTCAGTAAAAGACAGCAGTCCATCGATGTGCTCAACATGCAACGAATAAGGAAGTTCAGACATACTTACTTTAGTACTGCTATTGAAACATCAATGCTGTAGAAACACTTGCGACATCGAAATTGAACGTGCTGAAGGCAAAACTATTTGTGCATACAAGGCCATTGTTATTTTAAACTCGGAGAATTGTGGGCGTTGCTGGTTAGTCCATTACAAAGGACCTATTTGCATCTGGTGAAATTAATTAATATCGCTTTGGGGGCAATGTCAAAGATCATGGAGTTTGTTTGTTCTGGCTAAAGCTGAACCAGACAGCGAGCTAATTGTCCAAATCAACTCCCCAATATCTCGCCGTCGTGAAATGTGGGAAGCCAACCCGTGACCCAGCAGAGAAGTTGCACTTGCTTAACTTTCGTTGGGACGTGTTTATCGTCCTAAAGAAATAGCTGGCATTGATTGTGAATATGGATTCATTTCTTGCCGATGTTAACCCAGCACTGATGCGTTTGGTTTTGGGAATCGCCTAACTGTTCCAGGGAGAGATTCAATACGTCATATCTTTACGGCGTGCATTAACACACATCGCCTTGCGTATAGCATATATAAACTCACACAGTTTCCATTGGCCACTGTATCCGTCGTTTCCATAGCCCGGGACGTTCCGAGACTTAAAAATGTTGCATTATAATACCTTGACCTGTTAATATTTAAAGTACGAGCGTACATAAAGCTTTGTCGTAGTCTATTGTGGAATAAAAAAGAGAACGGCCAATAGAACATTTTGATCCTAGTCTCCAATGAACTCGGTCGTAACCGGCAAATCGTTATACGCGGTGCGCCAATGGATATGACCCAGTTGAAAGCGTTCGCTCTGTGTGGTACACACTTACCAGGCTTACGGGAGCCTTTTGTGTTGAGTTTAAATATCCGAGCTAAAATAAAATCAAATTCTGTCGTCCATAAAAAGCTCATCGTGGTAAAACACATCCAGAATCAATATGTTCATTTATTCGCTTGGTACACCGAGGGTTCTGTTGGTGTCTACGTGATTAGAAACGGTACACGTTGGCAAAGGATAGGCAATTTGAACGGTAAGATTAAGTAGCTCAATGTGCTTTTTTACGCAACGACGTGCGTGGAAGAAATCGCTTTATCTTTTGCTGAAATGCCTATTTGTGGAAGGACCCCCCCCCCCCCCAAAACGAATCGTAAATAATAACACAGGACAATGGGCTTTAGATGAAAACCTTCCGGAAGGGCGCGTTAGGAGTACGTTCCATCTTGGCGTTGGACATCACACGATGAGGAACGACTCGACTTGCTATTCGTACGCTAGCAACCATAGCATTCCCTTTCGCTGCTAGGGCTTACGAGTTTGCATGCAAGCACGTAACAGGCAACAGCTATTTAGAAGTTATGTAGCAAAAAATCTGCATCAATTCAGAAACAATATCTGGTAAAGTTTTCATTGATCTGTAGCGGCCAGTTTTACACTGTGCAGATGTTTCGAATGGATAAGGCCCACATTGTGAGAATAGATCCCGCAAACGTTGGACCACGATGTCTGGCCTTAAATTCAGCGTCGACAGCTCTTGGACGAACGACCACTTCACAGATTGAGAAAAATAGTAAAATATTGTACAATAGAAGTATAGACATGTAAGTAAAATATCAAAATTCATACGATAGCACCATCCAAAAAATAATCTATTTTACTTATGATCGTCATCTGCATTAGGTCAAAGGCACAAACTTCCGACGCCGCTTGCCCCATCATAAGTTTAATATAATTGCGAGGCACATGGCCTCAAGCACAGAAAGTGATTCACGACGATCACACTCTACGTAAACATTATTTCTTATCAACGCAACGAATGAAACGACTAAATCCTTCGCTGAACAGACCACTGGTTCAAATGCCGCAATGCGTGCCGAAGTGCATGCGTGCTTCATATGATGTCCACAAAGTGTATCTTTAATAGTAAACCTCAAAAACTTGAACTGAAAATTTATTCTCGATGTGTTTAATATGGCAGCAGTATAGGATATCTCCGTCTGCTGTCAATGATTCCTGCGAAACATACCTCGGTAAACATACGGCCAAGCTTCAAACATAAACCTTTATCGCTTGTTGATAGGGAACAATGTTAACTAACACAAAAGGTGCTACCAAATATAAACGTAACATCGTTTATTACTGATAAACAATATTATGATGCTAAAAACAAAATCCTACCCCTGATTACAACTCTTCAAAATAGAGCTCTTACTAACTGTGCGTTTAAGGATTCTAAAATCTTTCCTCAGGGGGTATTTATAAAAAAATTTTACCTATCCTAGTCGGCAATAGTTTTTCTGAAAATGGCAACTTCCCGAAAGCCGAGTTCTATGAACTCGGCTTCAGACTAAAGGCATTTCAATTTGCGTTTCAAAATAAGCTAGAAACATTCTATCTACTCTGAAAGCTTGAAGCGCCTTTTCCTCAGGTGAATAAAACGACTTCAGTCTATTCTATTATTTAGCTGATCAAATTACGTTGCCGGCGATTGGGTGCCCTTTGTTGACTGTGTTGTTATCGCTCTGGACTCACGAAATCCCAGAGACTGGTTTGCTCGAGCTTCTATTATGACCTCTACAATGTGGAACGCAAGTAAAGAGTGACTTTTCGAACCAGTGTTTCATAACCAGCCCCTCTACCCCTGTGGTCGGACTTATAGAAACACACATAGTATTGTAAATTTTCGCCCATGTACCTTTCAGGGGCGAAACGAGTTAATTAATCGTAAGCGAATTAGAAAACTCAAAGCCAACAATTTTCGTAATCGGGTTCTCATTTACCGTTCATCGGGTCTCTCTCGCTATTATTAAATATATATATATATATATATAGATAGAGCGATGTAAATAACACAAAACAACCGCCCTAATATATTCCGGCTGACCGAGTTCTTTACATTATCTACTATTACAATTTTATTTGCTACTTGAATTTTTTTATTTATTAGTACAGAAAAGCGGTTTGAAGGCTAGAATCATTATCCTAAGTGAACACTATACGAGCTGACGTCTTCAGCGGGCCAGAGGGAGGTAATGGGGAAATGATTCAACTGGTTAGAAACAGTAATGGGCAGGGTGGGGAAGTAACAAAAGGAAAAATATATGAGGTAAAAGGAAATCGCATAATGGAAAAGTATAAAAAAAGAAGTAGTTTGGATCCGAGCACCAAGTAATGATAAAAGTTTCCTGAGACAAGAAAGGGGAGTAGTTGCAAACAAAGGTTGATATTTACAAAATGTAGCAAAGTCGTGTGTCTATCTATGGTTGTACATGGTACGGGGACATTACGAATTTCAACGTTCACATCTATTTTTAGGGATAGAAAAAAAATATGAAATCCAAAGAAAAGAGCGAGAAAGTATAATAGCGGTTTTAAAGTGTACCGAGTAATGCAAATAAATATTTATTAATTAGTACCTCGTTTTTGACCCAAATCATTTTGTTCTCTATGGAAAGTTGACCTGAGGTCTATTCTACTAAATAGATGTTCATATTTTAAAGAACAAACGCTTTCATATTTCTCTAAAAGTGATTGTTTTCTATTATCTTATTTAAGCATAATTATTATAATTCTTTTATTTTACCATAATTTTCTCCAAATGCATCCCTCGTTCAGTTCTCACGCATACCACATTGAATAGGTGAGTAATAACTTCTATTCCTATTGAAAATCAAGGCCAAAAAATCTCGCAAATATCCTTATTTAAAAGAAAAAAGTATGTTTATCAAAATGCGTTTTTTGGCTATAAATCATATGCCAAAGCGACATGCTGTAGAGAGGTCCATGAAATAACTTGAAAAAAAAAATGTATATTATATGAATTATGAGAATGTGCGAGATATATATACATACATATTATTATTACTACAAGAATATGCGAGAAGATACTTTTGGGAACTTCACCATTTTTTTTTCGGAAATCCATGAGGAGCACAATGTAGTATGAGCCTTTGTGTGCGTCTGAATAATGATAGAAGAATGAAAGATCGATTAAAAAGTAGGAACTTACTAAAAATATGACGTCAAGTAAACAGGATAGTTATAGCATTTTTTTTGATAGTTTAATTAACGCCGTCAAAATAGCACAATGAAATTGCATAAGTGATACTGATTAATTAGAAAGTAAATATTTGAATCGTCAAAAAGGGTGCTTATCTGTGCCGTTTTGACTAGATAATCGTAGGTGGGAATCACTGGAAAATCAATTGCATTTCTAGTACAGTGAATCGCTGACAAGGGCTTGTCTTAGGATTTGGCGACCCTAAATTGCGCGTCCAAAAGGGGCCTGCGAAAATAGAAAATGACCAACACCGTCTGGTCAATCAACTTCCATCACAGTGTAACCGTTTAGACGGCAAGTTACTTGCTAGCCCGTAAAGCCATTAGTACAGAAACCGCTCAAAGATTAAGATTAAGTAATTGTCGAAGTCTATATCATAAGGACACCAAGAAGCGATGGCTCCTTGAAATAGGATAAAGTGTCCTACAAACAGAGCGAGCCTACTAGACATTATCTCCAGAATTTTTCCTGGAAATTTGCATCTTTCGGATTCTTGCACGACAAGTCGTACAGTCGCATCGTAGTTTCATCGGGCTGTCTTTTCTACCCTGATTGCTGCAAAACTTATTTTCCTCTTCGGCCAGATCTGGCCTCGTATTGGTAGGAAACAAAGTGCGTTTTTGTTTTTTTCCACTTGATCAGATTTTGTTCCACAGTGAATTAGCTTGAGTATATATATATATATATATATATATATCCTAAAATGTAACACCTTTTTCTGTTTGGAAGCGAATCGGAAGTGGTTGTGTTATTGCGTTTCGATGTTTCCCTATACAACTTCTTGGTCGTATTGTACTAGAATTGTTTTTATCGGCACAGCGATCCTCGTCGGTTCTGGCAATTGTCTATTTATTGCGCGCTGCTAATTTTTCAGTTGAATTACGGAAGACTTTTGAAACATACAGCATGTTTGTACCATGTAATTGCTATAAAAACGAGCTTTTTCATTTAGCAAAATGCTGTTTAATTTCATTAAGGAAAATCGTACTGCCTGAGCAAGGAGTTTTTTACGAAGCACAATCCAGCGAGTTGTCGTATTCGATCGAGCAGTTGTCCAAAAGTGCTCTTTAAGGGGACCCTTTCGACCTAGTGATTTAAAAAAGTTGCAGTAAGCTCGTCGTAATCGACGGACGAGCACGCAAATATGGTTCTAAACCGATTCTCATGGCCGAGCACCGTGTACAGCAGCTCGATATCTGAACTCAGTAAAAACGGCAGAAGAACGTCATCCGCTAGACGATATCACTGGCCGTAGTCCCATATCGTGTGTAAGTGCTCAAACCGTTCGTTTGGGCGGAGTCTAAATATATGAATATCTATGCAACTCTTCGCAAATAGGGAGCTCCACGCCGAACTAGACCATGTCCAGCAGACCAGTTTGCTTCCTTTCTCTCTCTCCCTTCCTATCTCTCTCTGTCGCTCGCTGACAGCAGCGTCACGGGCGACGCCTGAAAGAATGCTTCTTTATTATCCTCTCTTCATGTTACGCCCGGGCTGTTACTTCATAAAAATATTTATATAAGAGCAAGACTAATAATAATGTTAATAATTCATCAACAACGTACATTGAGAACAAAAGGGTCGTTGGTACGTGAGGGTTCGAAGGAACAGGCATCCCTCATTAAAAGTTCATGTTCTCTTCTCGTGTGAGCGTTTTTTGCTCAGTCGCTAGCTAGGTAAGTGCATCGATGTCGCATCTCCGACTTTTACATTTGCTAGTCGACAACGAAGGACATGCTGTTGATACACAACAATAGCAGCGCAATCTAGTGAAGGAAATAAGAACATTTACTTTCATTAGCAAGAAAAATAACGGAACAAATCGAGGAGGAATGAGGGCATCTGCCAAGAATCGAATGATAAACATTGCCCATTGCACTCAAATAACTATACAATATGTAGAATACGCCAGAATATACAATATATGTAGACTTCGGTAAGTTCTATTATTTTTAATGATTAGTCTTGGTTGATGGTAAAGCCGTATGCGAGGTAACCATATATAGGCAAAAAACACTAACGGGAAGTCGTGAAAGAATTAGAGTTTGGCTTTTGTTGAGACTTTTCATTCGGATCTCCACTATCGTTTAAGCAATAGATGTGGTTTACGCGTCATCTGGTAAAACATACTTGTTGTGTTCGGGTTGATAGGTTATACGAAGACTTCGATCCCACCGCGAAATTCGATAAAAAAATATCGTATAACAAATTCAGTTATTCTAATCGCAAGACAATATTTTTTGAAAATGTTATATTCAACGCGTTATTTTCGCTGATCCTTTTTCCTGTTTTTTTTCTTCATTGAGATATGTTGTTTTCCCGAGGTAAGTTCTTAGCTGATGTGTTTCATGTTCTAACCAATTTCAGTTTGCTATCTCATGTCCTCATATAGTTTTTTCTCCACTCTATCGAAGATCGCAATTTTTGTATGTTAAAAATCGACCTATCCGTTTTAATTAGAGAGTTCGAGGAAGCTTTTAGAAGAAGGCCATGATAGTAGGCTTGCAGAACAAAAAAAATATTTGGCAGTCACACAACAAGATAATCCGGAATATCGTGTGCAAATGTGTGATTTACTTACGAAAAAAAGGACACGAAAATAGTTGACAGGAAAACATTTTTCAGACAAGAACCTCGTTATCCAATTAAATGAAGCTTTCCTATATTCGTAGTTGCTAACCAACCGTTTTAACTATACACTCATTTTGACGAGGCCTGCCTTCTCTATTTACACATGTGGGTAAACGAACTCTTGCGAACAGGCGTCCTCTCAGAAACCCAACTAGGCTTACATCTCGCCATACAGCGAAGCGTCCAACATCAGTGTGTTCGTTAGCAGCTTCAGCGTATTCATGGAGCAGCTCCGATATCATTTAAATTCAACAGGACACAAGGTCGCATGCGTAAACGGTATGGTGGAAGTGAGGAATTCACGCTGATTTAGCTGCTAATAGTTCTTCAACTAACGACTTCCCTTAACAAGACTCTCGCACGAGCACTTTACATTCGACCAGCAGCTAAAAGCCTCAGGACAGTACGCTCATCGTATAGAAATGCTCCTTGCTATATGTAGTAGACCCGAAACGCTTCCATACTGACCCCTGCACTCAGCTATTCATTGAGTCAGCGAATTTTCCGTTAGTTATTCAATCAGACCATCATTAAAGAATTCAGCGTGAATCAGAATTTAAACGTCATATATCGAAACACCTGCTCATAGCACGACATATAAAAGCTGGGCTTATTGCCATTACAGAGCTCGAAATCGTACACAGATAGAATTCAATGGCAAACCAATTCGCATCTAGCAGTATGCTTTAGCAGAAAATACAAGTAAGAAAGAGGAATTAGGTTATACTGCCATGCCTCTTTCCTTTTCTAACAAAACTCTATCTTCGAGGAACAGGCTACAGTTTACCTATCGATGCCTTCGAGTGCGCGTAAACCCCTAACGGTAAGTCCAATTTGAGAGAAGTACTCCATTTTCATTTGGAGCAATTGAAACAGAACTCTTCCTACTTAGCTAAGATTTGCGCTTAATGGCCGTATCTAGCGTTTGGCCTATAAAAACTACATGGTCGACTTTGGGACTGTCGTGGTCAGAAGTGTTCGAGATTGTTTCATCAGACGTTCTCACTCTGCTGTTACGGGAACACAGAACAGGGGACGAATCAGGGAAGGCTTCGATAGCGGGAAGTATTGAGGGGTCAAGAAGGCCGTTGCTAAACCCCAATGAGAAAACGATTGTTTAGATGCTACCACTTGGCCAACACACCCACACTGTGAGTGGCCTGCCGTCGATTTAAATGGCGCAAGGGGACAGTAGGCCAAGAGAAAATGGAGCTTACAAATCGAAATATATGACATCGATTAGCGCGGTGATCTTGCGGAATAGGTGTTATCAGAGATCCAATACAAAAGGTGGAAATAGCTTGTTTAGCTATTCGTTTGGCCGTTAGAGAAAGATCTGGGGATTAATATAAAGGACAATCAGTCAGCAGGGTGTCGAAAAGTAATATTAACTATGCTTTATGTGTCGCCTTTGAGATTTTAGATATCATTATATAGCGTACTGTTTTAAACGATTTTTGGTAACAAAAATGTTGCATTTATGGCGGAGTTAGGTGCCGCAGGTTTCAATAAGAAACAAACGTTCAGTCTCGAGACTCCGAGATCGTACCATAGTATTCATTATCAATCGTTCGTCGAAAAAAGTGTGACGCTAATTTTAATTTGTAGTAAAATGACGAATGCGCATTCTATTGAATGTAACGTGTTGGAAGAACAATGTGAATGAAAGACATTTATATGGTAATACTACATAAAAAATAATTGCAAGGGCTCGCAATTAATTTAATTGCTGGAAAAAGCATTGGATTTATCGATGAGCACGGAATCAGTAGCGCACCAAAGCTGTTAATTGTAGCGCTAGTAAACGTAATTCTATAGCTAATAGGTCGAACCAAACCTATCGCTCAGATCCGATACTTTCGGGATTGAATTCAGATATTCGGATACATTTGTCTGGTGACTGTATCTCTTTAGCTGCACGCTAGAATAGAATATTTCTAAAAGTTTGTCTGTATCTATCTAGATCGTATCTGCGCATGACAGCTCATGGCATTTGTGAGCGATATACGCATATTTCAATCTACAGGACCCCCCTAGCCCGTTTTTTTGCAGCTATGTGTTAAGAGCGGATAATAGAGAGCAAGGCACGCGCAGGGCCACACTGCTCAAAAGGTGGCTAAGAAATCGATGATAACGTCTCGACGATCGATGTAAATTTTCATTCGAAGCCAGCTGCCATTGTTACCACATCCACCTTCGTTCGGGACCTAATTTATCGTTAATGCTGTTTGAATCGTGGATTAACCTAGTCTTTTACTAATTTCAGCCATCAGTTCGCTGTACACGACACGAAATGACTAACGTTACGCCCGCGAAAATTCAAATGACTCTGACACATTGTACGAGTGATATAGGTAACTGCTGGTGGTGTAGTTAAAACTATGACGTTGTCTTTTGGTCGACCCTACGAAGTGCTCGTGTATTCGTTGCTTGAATCTGTCGAAAGCGTTTGAGCATGATGACGCTGCACTAAGTGAATGGTGAACGATTAAAAACAAATTATAGAATAAAAAATTATCTTTAATAATACTTTTTGTCCGTACTGATGAAACAAGATGCGGCTATAGGCTTTTTCTATATCTTACCTGTGCTCATATAGAACTTCACACTGAAAACACTACGAAGTCAAAACGCTGAACGAAACATGGAAGGAGTAGTGGAAATATAAGTGTGTAAAATGCTTATTTAAGACCTATCGATTTTGTTTAACTTCGGTTTAGAGTTTATGAATAATTTTCTTATAACGTCCTTATGAATTTTCTTTTTCCTCAAATTAAATGTTTTCACTTATTAATTATCAAGTAAACGATAAAAATAGCAATAATATTCAATTTACAATGCTTGTGCTCAATGTTTCTTTGTCTAATCCGAGGCGTTTTCCAAAAAAAAAAAAATGTCATTGCAAAAAAACAAGCTTCAACAAAGCGAAAAAATCTGCATTTTATCATTTAAAGAGTGCTTTTCTTCTTGTGTTTATTTGAAAAGCGTTTTTACACAATACATTTCACATAATGAGTAACTACCCGGAGATATACGAATAGAATAATGATACACATATGTCTACGAAATCGTAATTGATGCGTTTTAGATGCCTTAGGACAATGATAAAATGTATAGTTTTACCTGTAGAAGAATATAGAAGAATACGTACCTGTTTATGATAGGACGCGTGTGCCTTCGAGGGTCATCTGAGAACGTCTGTTTCTTTCGTTCGTTTTAACTAGCAGGGCAAATCACCGCTTTTGTTCCAGCTGATGTTGACATTGTATTTGGTATTCATCGCGGTGAACGTACGACAGCCAGAATACCCATCAAATTCGGGACGTGGGCCTGAAAGTTCTTCATCGGTTGTGGAATGGTGGGCGAGATGCGCAGATGGCAGTTCTTGCTGACAGGTGCGGGTTTCGAACGTCATCGTTCGTCGAAGGCGGCGGAACACGCGGTGGCAGCAAGGATCGTGGCGGCAGATGGTGAAGCTGCCAGCTAGACGCCCAGCCCGGGCAAGACCCTGTCTTAGGAAGACGACAAGGCAAGAAGAGCAAGGGGTAGCTCGATAGAGAAAAAGGGTTGTATTGAAGCGGAAATTTATCCCGTTTCACTGTTTCTTATGTACTGGTTAGTGCTCTAAGCTTTGCTGACGTTAGTGAATCCATTAAATGTGCGACTATGCAGCTTAAGAAGGCTGAGCAAATCTAGTCTGCAATCTTTCTCGATGTCAGTTTTGGGGCATCGCGATCTAAGGAGAACAACGAACGAATCATGCGCGTTTGTCAATCCCTGCGTTTTAGCTCACCTGCTACACCATCTGGGGCATGTAGTCGTAAGCCTTGTTAAAGACTAAATCCGACACGGATTCGCGTCTAGATTCGCGACTCGATAGCCTAAAGCGTAGCAAAGAGTAATTGTTAAAAAAAGTTTATTCGCGCCACCGTCTTTTTTACACTTGCGGACACATCTAACGCTCAATCAATGAGCAAGCACCACCATTATCTAGAGAACCATTACAAAACCGTAACTAGATGGCCACTCTGTTACTGAAGCCTCCGCGTCAACCTCACGGCTTTCTAGTGACTCAGCTTCCCGAATCAGTACATTCTGATCAACAAGGAGCCTTTTGATGTTCCATTTTGCTTTACTACCAATTTCGGTTTCATCATGATGCAGTAACACGGTAGCGTTCGAATCATACATGTGGTAGCTGATCCAGCCATTTTGAGCCCGCATATTTCTTCGAAGTCTTCCTCCCAAAGCCGCCAAGCTACGTTCAGAGCCTTTATGTAAAAACAGAACCGGTTGAAGTCGAACGCTCATGGCCTGCTTGGAGAGTCTATTTACGCTCTACTGACCGTTAAATTGAAACGAAAAACTCCGCTTCAGCTTTGGAAATGTTTAAATGTACGTTCGATATCTTGTATCTGTTCGTAGGACAAATGCACAGGTACGCTGCAAGACAGGTGAATAGTTCGGATTTGAGGTTTCGCTACTTCTAGTCAAGCAGAAGGGGAACGTTAGTGCCTCATTTTACTCAGTTTGAAAACAATTGGTTCTCGTTGAAAAACGGAATGAGTTCGAAAACACGTGAGTGAAAAACTGTCGAAGTAACAGTGTGCAGGGCGATCGATCGATCACATCCAATTTAGCTGTACTACACCTACATAACCATGATACGTAGACGGAATGTTCATAATTTGGGTGCTTGGAAATGCTTTTTTTTGCTTTACTATTTTAGATTATTATAATTGTTATTATTAGTATTGCGCTATCCCTCCAGGACTTACCGGTCGTTACGGCGTATTGATTTTGATTAAGCAAATCTACATAAGTGGAGAGTAAGCGTATTTCAGGTTCAACAAATTCAGCGGAGAGTGTGGCGGAAATTAGTTTTATCCAATAGGAATTAAGTTCGCCTGCTTAACTGGCCGTTACTGTGCAATGTAGTGCAATTTAACGTCGAAGAGATTTGCTCCCGTTGGGCCTAAACATAAGTCTAACAATATGCCTATGGAACTGAACGTGTACGAGCGTTGTAGATATCAGGAGTAACGTTACCGTTCCTTGCGGTAAATGAGGCGTAATCTTTCCCTCTGAAATTCAAAACAAAGGAAACATTCTCATTTTTATAGATTTCGGTAAATAACACGTAACGTCTGCGCGGCATTAGCTAATCCATTTGCCGTTACCCTAGCTGTTCCAATCTGTCCCTGATATTCTATAGATGTAAAAATAATCAAAACGGCTTAAAATATCGTATTCATGCTTAAAACCATACTTTCGGAAAACCATTGCGTCGCAGTGAACCTATTAATAAGTTAGCAATAGTTAGTAAATAGAATTATGTATAGATATATTATACGTAATTCGAAAATGGATGGTATCGTGCCGTATGAAAACGTGGGCCGTATTTAAAATAAGAATATGTGCGGAGCTATATATGTGCGGAACTAAAAGCTTAGGTTTTCAAGTCTGATCTTAGAGAACTCGCCTAACGAGTTTTTCAGACTCTTATCATGTTCATCAATGTGCTGTTACGATGTTTTTCCAATGGTCATAAGAAGTTGTAACCTAACGGTGCTAGATTTAAAAAATATGGCCGCCGCAAGAAAGTTCTTACTCAAACTCTTGCTGAGAGGCTCTTTGAACTCTTCATTCAGTTTATTGGATACCTTGTCCCCTAATTTAAATGAGAATGATTGATGATAGTCGCATCGACACGCCGACCGTCTTTCATCAAAACAAACTTCGACTGGTCGTTATCCATCTCGGATGGCAAAAGCGAGATGATTTCTCCGGATTCCGAGATAAATGCTTTGAGTTTTACGTCTGATACTTAAGTCGT
The DNA here is from genome assembly GCF_002443255.2 of Varroa destructor. NCBI lineage: Eukaryota > Metazoa > Arthropoda > Arachnida > Mesostigmata > Varroidae > Varroa > Varroa destructor. The sequence goes on along the minus strand of NW_019211455.1, from coordinate 20,286,554 downwards.
TAGGCATCGCTGCCGACAAAAGACGTCCAAAGTGACTCTGAGGTTAGCAAATCTCTAAAGGGCAACAATGTGACCACCGTCTTAAAGGCATTTGTATGTGCATATCAGACGCTGCAAAAGTTGGTCGTTACCCCTCTCCCTTGTTCTAATTGCATTAGGCGCATCAGGCCATCTAACTAGGTCGCTCAGTCCATGGTCCTCCTGTTCTGTGGTCGGACGACTTTTGTTACGCAGTGATCCGAACAAAAGCAGTAAAACGTATGCGTATAAGCAACGAAACAGTAAGTCCCACCGTAGCCGCCTAAAAGCAATAACGGGCATCGGATCTCTGATTCAGCATTGGTTGGTTGATTAGGCCAGCAAGAAAAAATTGCGTAACTCTTTCTTGTCACGAAACGAAACGCAAGTAGCTGTCGTTATTGCCGTACCGTCGTAACATGTCGTGATAGACCGAACACGCTTTGAACACACATAGCTATCAGAAAAATTTGCATTTAGTTAGCTCGTAGCTCGTATCAGTCCCTCCATTAACTTCTTTAGGCCTTGAATCAGCTTTTGATATAATACGAAACAATATGAAGATTTGTCTGAATACTTAATATTGCGCAATGGCAACTGAGACGTACGTAAGTAGTCGTCGGGACTTTTCGCGGCATTGCTTGGCTCGTGAATTTAAATATGGACAAAGTTAATGATATAAAATTTATTTGCAGTGTACCATTGATCTTATTAACTAGAAGAAAAACTAGGCTTATTTTAGTGGGCGGAACACAAGTATATCAATCGTATCTATAAAAAACATCTATGCGTATCTAGTCAAAAACAGGTATTGCCACTGAGCCTCTTAGCACATGCATGAAATTCAATGACGAATCGATTATTTTCCTCCGAACTCCCCTGAGTATCTGAAGTTGGTTAATCAGATGTAGCAGGCAAATTAGCAGACTCTTATTTCATTTACACACTTTTAGTAAGGTTTTTTAAGTTCTTAAGTTAATTAACATACATACACTGGCGCTGGCGATAGAAGAAACGCTCCGTGTCAACGCAGTCTAACTAGATTCCGTGTTCACAATTGACAATTCGTTAGCTTCATCTATATGCTCGTACGGTTGTACGGTGCTAAACGATATCTACAAAGCGCAACTTGCGGTCATACTTGCTCACCACCCCTTTTGTCATTCGATGTGGATTTACGTATGGTCTTATCTAAAGGACTAGAGCGTGCCAATATGGCCTTATTTTTCGGTCTGGAACTGATCAGCTCTGCCATTCCGGTTGAAGTAGCTAAAACCCGCTTGAATGACTATAGGTGTCATCAATCGATCGGACTAAATTGAAGACACAGTATGAAGTGTCGTCAGTTGTATTCGAAGCTATCGAAGCGTTGGCAGCTGAAGCCCAGATTGTACTCGATGGTGTCCGTAAACAGTTCAAATACATGGATCATGACCATGCGACCTAAAAGGAGGTGATTTTTAATCGAAAAGATTGTCTACAGATCATTGCGATCGCTTACATGAAAATCTTTCATATTTGAATAGAAAGGAAAACAGCGCTTGTATATACGTTATGATCGCCATTCAAATGATTAACTAACGCGTTCTGTAGGCCCTTCTTCCGTATATTTATCACTATAAACGGCTGCTTATTTTAATTTGCCTTATATATGAGCTTAAAAACGATAATTTACTTGCAAGTAGGTTCATCTTTTCTCATTATTAGCATATCGTGAACCTGAATTTCTTAAAGCTATCGAGCACGCCCTGTTCAGATGAACAACGTAAAACGTAATTATCGTGTCAATCTATTTATAGCCAAGTTAAATTATGATGACCTTCCACACGCATAGTCTTCTCTCACAATGTGACTGTGATAGATACATTGTTAGCACCCTTCGTAAGCAATACGAATCATAGCCTAAGGAACGATTAAGTTACAGGTGAAAAAATAGACATCGATTATAACCATACGTACGGCAAATGCTAAAAGTAGCTAAAACTCCTGTATAATATCCCCCCCCACCTAATTTAACCCCCAAGTAAGCCGCTGTTTATCTAACTACAGTTGACTGCAGCTGATACGTCGGCAGAATGGTTTTCATACAAGGAGAAGGCCTCGGGTCCACGATCCCAGGAATGCTGTCACGCGTTTCGGTTCTTGTATCTGTGTTTATACGTTAACGAATCCCAACTGGCCATACGCTACTTGTCCTTGAAATGGCAAGTTTTCTCTTAGCACAAGCTTCAAATCAATCGGCCCGATCTATGTAGCCACCTGGCGAAAACAGAATGTAGACGTCAGCTTTCCCCTATAGCCGTTGCCCCTGATTAAAGCCAAAAGCCATAGTTGATATCCGACTGATCGTGCCTCGATCAGATTAATCTTCGACCATTATCAAGCGAACGTGTGCGGATGACACAGAGACCCACTGCCTAACAAGCATCTGCAGCCCTCATATGTATATTGCGAATCCGGACTGGCGCAGCATTGCGTCCCGCTAAGGCTATTAGTAGGCTTGCCATTTCCACTGTTGCCATTGTTCAACATGCTTTCTAGGCATTTCAAAATCGGAATTATATTGCACTCTGCCGGCTGGACTACTGTCGACGTAAAAGAGGTTATCGTTGCAAAACGTTGTGCTACTATCTTTTCTAAGTCCACCATACGCAGAGAATGTAAAGGTCCAGAAAAAAAAAAAGCTAACTTATTAGTCGCTACACTGGTGACTGGCTTGGCAACTTTACTTCAGAGGGGCTCTGTGGTATAGGCGTCCCTCAGCCACGAAGGAACATGACCGTTCTTTTAGCACAACTATTTTCCCCGACCCCAATGGCCAACTCTAATGTGCTGTACGTTATTTGAGTTGCGGTATCTAGGTTTTCAGAGTAGCTGAACTACTTTTGCTCTCGACCTGTAAACTTGTGTACACACCACGCGTAGATTTGAGAGGACGACAAATACTGACACAACCGGAGTTCGTAAAGTCAGCTACGATATAAGACGAGATATCGCCCTAGACCATTGTCAAAAAGAGCCCCTTGGGCGTTAGGAGTGGTCTGACCCACTGACAAGCTGCTTGCCTAGATTGGCCATGACCGCGGGGCATGAGAATGGCGTGGGAGGATTGGAAAGCTTGGCAAAGCTGCATTTAACTTTTAATGAGGCACATGGCTGCTTGTGATTCTTTTTTTTTCCAGTTTGTTTACCGCCGATTTACCAACGCGACGGCGCTAGTTGACACTGCAACAAAAGTAGCCAACGTTCTAAGTTTTGGGTCATACGCTGCCCTGATGGTGCATGGCAGCGTTTCTCGAATAAGCTTGAACTGTTTGTGTATGTGTGCATGTATTTTTGTATCAAAGGGTACTTGGCAATACCGAGTCGGCGCATAATGTCATCAAAGATGCGCCTTATTTATTATGAGCGCTGAACTCAAGAGTTTTTACGCACAACGAAGGTGGAAAAGACTAGAGCTAAGTTTAAAGAGAAGCAAAATATAAGTTCTCAGTTGGAAAATCTCCTCTTTGTCATTGTCTTTAGAATAAAAAGGCAAATTCAAGTTGAAGCCGATGCTGTTTTTGTTGTATTCCTTGTTCTAACAATGAGATCATCACACACCAACTTCGTCACCTGTATAGCTACTTTTACTCAAGCATATATGCCTATTGGCTAGTTACTACAAATTATTTGTTTGTTATCATATGTTTGTATCATATAACAGAAAGATTACTCTGTAGCTCGACCTAGTGCTTATTTTGCTCGGATACGTTCCATCACCGGGCTTACGGATTGTTGCCACAGTGGCATGGTTCGTCGCAGATGATGAACCCGGTTGAACGCATCTGATATCTACCCGCTCGTACCGAGTTGGTTTTGTCGACATCGAACGGTCTACTGGCGACGTTTTCGTGACCTGTCTTCGTTAGCAGGGCGGAACCCAGACTTGAAACTGGGCTAAGCAGACGACCACAACACGAGGAAAGGGAAAACTACAAAATAATGACATCAACCAGTCATCCCTTCCGCCAGAAGCACGCTAGAAGCAATGCGAAGGAGGCAAACCGGGAATAAACGTTGTGAGAAAGAAAAGCCTTCATGGTTTGCCAATGAACGTCGCACGGCCAACTTCATCGTTCCCTTCATTTTGTGTTGTGAAAAGCGTTGGTGACGCCAGATGACGAGTGATTCGAGACGATGAACGTGAGAGAACTTACCCTGCGGCCGTATGAACCTCCTACACTTTACGATACGAAAATGGCACAATTTCTCTGCGTTGGCGACCGCACGTAATATATAATAGGCATGTTCATGGAAACACGAAAGCCTGACATGAAAATTTTGGCCCTTTCGAAAGTAGTAACCTGTGACAGATGTAGCGCTGAACACGGCTTGTCTTTCCGCTTTCTGGTCATGCTGGCTGACAGCGTTTAATAACCAACGATGAGATAGAAAATTGTACGACTTTCTTTATTTATCGAAACAATTTGTTTTTACTAAGTTGCAAGACATTGGTCGATATCTACGCGGAAACGAACGCGATGGTAACGTTCAAACTATCAAGCAGTCGCCTCAACGATAAATATAGCAAGGTACTTACGATAATAACACTTGTTTCTAGTCCTTAGTGCTTTTGAACCGAATTCTAATTTAGAGTATTGAGGACCAGAGACACGTTGCGGTGTCTGCGCTACCAAGAAGACTCCACTTCGACAAACAAACATTTACATATTATAAACATTAACACATTAGACGAATCGCAAACAGCATTTCAATATCAATCATACTTTGGGCAGCAGTACATTGTCGAAGCATGATTGTGCCCCTCGCCATATTGACGGATATCATTACAATTACCACTTATCTCTAATATTAGATGCGCTTAATTTTATTTAAATTAATTCGAACGTTTTAATACTAAAGAATGTTTTCAGTAGAAAAAAAAACTTGCCGCACTGTTAAGCAATAATAGATAGAATAGAAGCAATAGGTTGGGTGCAAAGTCTAACAGCGAAGACTCTTGTTGTTAGAAGTTATTCCTCGTTACCTTTAGCCGTTTCGTAATCCGAACGCGGTCCCCGCTATAACTGCAAACATCACATATGACATCAAATGGGTTTTTTTTTTTTAAATTTTACACGACGACCTGCGGGGCGTTTGGAGTCTGTAAGTATATTACACATAACGGTGTGCTTCCAACATATGCGGTTCGAAGGCACAAGGGGAAATACATTGAGAAGATACCAGAGAACTTTGAACATACAACGTAATAATTGTGTAGTATGCGGCCCCATAAACTTCCACAGTTTTTTTTAATATCGCATAGTTCTCTACAACTAATAACAACTATATTAATAATAATGAAAATGTTGGAGTCCCACAGGGGCCTGTGTCGATTGTTCACGTATTCTTGAGTAAACGCAACCTCTGACCCGCGCGCACTTCATGCTATTATGTTTTCATAAAAAGTTAGCTAAACCCACGCTGCTGATATTAACTTCTTCTATGAATTGATTCAGCCGGAAACAAAATAGGTAATGATTCGACGAGGTGGAATAGATGCACGACGCACCCATTTACCTCAACCGACGTATAATTAGAGAAATAAAAGAAGAAGAACTTGCGCGAAAACACATTGCTGGGATTGATATTAGCTCTGCCTATTAATCCTGTCGCCTTTCGAATGAAAGTTATCTTCCTTTCGTCATTTTGAAAGCAGCAACTATTTTGTCATTCAGAATTAATATCCTATCGAACCACTCGATTCTAATAAAAGCAACAGCCATGTTAAGGCCATTTGATGAAGTCTCATTTGACACCGTCTTACAAATATGTACCTTGCCTCTCTGACCGTGTTCATAGTAGACGGTCAAGGCCAATCGGTAGTATCATTGTTTTTTTGTACTATATCGAGAAGTAATATACGCTGCTGCTTTAAGTGGTTACATTTAGGTTTATAAAATGCGTTATGTCCGCAGGCCCCAAGTGCCAGGCGGCATACAAATGAACACGGCCGGTTTCACTGACGAGGCTTCCGGTCTCTCCATAACTTTCTCTCGACTGTAAGAGAAAAGCAAAAGTCGCGATACCGGTTCCCCAAAACGAAGCTGTAACAACAACGCCAGCGACGGGAACAGCTCTATGAAAAATAATGCTATGAATCGTGGTCGGGTTAGCACAGGAATCTCAATATTTTTGTCGTCAAAATCCAAATCTTTATCGAAGAAACTTAACGAAAACATTGGGGGGCCTGTGTAAATGCAACAATTCCCTTGCCCCAAGATCCCTTTGAAAAATCCCCAGACATATATGTTCGCCGTCATCACGATGATGTTCTTGATATGCTAGCACGTGTTGGACGTCAATGCATTTCTATTATGTCTTATCCTTTGGTAGTACACTTCAATTTGTTATGTTATACATTTCAAGATGAACTCCTGGAAAGGCCAATAACGAATAAGAGCAGTGGATCAGAGCAATTTAGTTAAATGAGCGTCCACGAAACACTGCCACAGCTGCTTTGAAAATACGATACTTCCATAAAAAGTCTTATCTGGTTTTCGTAAAATATATAGAAAACCTAAAATATACTTTTTTTTTTTTTTTTAATAGAATCTTACTTCATTGGAATAATACTTTGAAGCAATAATTGTAAACCTTGTAAAGCATATGTGCAGCTAAAAAGGAGAAAGATATGTTCAACATTATGAGAATAAATAATTTCAAAAACAGTCATAGAAAATAGGATAACAAAAGGTTGCGGGTCGCGAGGATCAACTCCCTAACTGAAGTCCGTCACCTAATTTTCAAATACAATTTCAATATCTCCTCCAATGTGTGATATCATAACGATATAGCGTACAAGTTGCATTAGCGAACATGGTAAAATTGTCCGTATCGTTGATTCAGTTAACAGAAGGCTAATTCTGGCGCACACAACAAAACAAACTAGTAAAAAGACTATAGAACGTAACGGAATAGAAAGAAAAACAGTGTATCTATCTTAAGTAGAGTTTTTAAGTGAAAAACTGCTAAACGGCAAGTTTGGTTAGTAAGCAAAATATGGCGCAAACAAAGGATACCTTATTCGGTCCAAGTAGCATACAGGAACTTTCATTTCTTGTTCGATGGCGTCATTTTTACACAGATATTGTAACGTCAAGGTTGATAAATAACCTATGCCCCCTGTTACTTAACAATGCCCTAGAGATCATGCCAGTTGTTTAATAGGTGTTTATCGGTTAGATTCAAGGCTGGCTGTGTCAGACTTAGCAGCCCTAGAAATAGTAAGGGCAACATATTTAAAAAAAAAAAAGATGAAGCTTACACACATTCACAGCTGATTGCCTTACGTGCTTTCTCGCCAGCAACAGCCTCTTATTCATGGAACAATTCGAGACGCAATTTTAGCTCACTGAGCCCTATTCGTCAGTAATTGCAATGATGAATTAATAGACTTTCTGAGAACAAGGATTGTCGTTAACTGGAAATACAAGAAATCTTGTTGGCACTAATAAACGTGTCCTATCTACGACCTGTGTCAGGCCAAACGGCTCGCTTTCACTAGTCGAAAAGAGCAATGCACTGCGGTGTACCCTTAGAAATTAACGCGGCTTAGCCTTCGACAGGACAAGTGTGGTAAATAAATAACCGAATAAATATCTCTAATAAATAAAATGAAACCATATTTGAATTTCGAGTTTAGTTCATATTCAGTGTTTCAGACATGTTCGCCAGACAGATTATTTGCCCCACCGCAACGGTAGTAATCGTAATAACTATAAGTTAATAATTGATGTCATCCAAGTGCATTGTTGAACTCGCCAACAATGATTTCAACAGCCGCCATGTTCGGTGCTTGTGTAATTTTTTTCTCTCTAAGATTCCTGTGAGGTACGGCGGAACGCAGAAAAGGTTTCGCGTTCCTGGGCAATTCAATGGGCTTCCTGATCGGGCTTTCGGATGACTTTGGAGGTTCCCTTGCTAGATCTCGCATGTTGTATGCTTTGTGCGCCCTGCTCGTCGCCCTCCGCGACGCGCCTGATATGCACCCCGTTATAGTGCTCACGGCCTGTCGCCCGTGTGTAACGATATCCCGCACGAATCTCCAACGTTTGAAGCGGGTCAGACTTAATGGTTATTAGCAGGTTTTTGTGAATGGCAGTTGTCCTGCTTCGTTGCCAACAACACGTGAATCATGCTACTTTACGTGTCTCCCTATTTTACGTTGGACCACGCATGCATAGGCTGGAAATCGATCGATTTTAGTTGTCACAAGTGCATGTATATAAGCAAGGGTCCAAATTGGAATAAACGGAAGATTTAAAAATCGAAGGAACCTCTCTAAGGTGAATATAATTGGGGTGACTACCAATGAATGTGGATTGACTGCAACACACAAACGCCATTTAGGATCCTCAGTTAGGTTCAACTGACAGATGTTCCTGGTTAATGTAAGGTCCATTATAACCCAGTTGCAATAATAGCACGCCTCTCTCCTTTGAGCGGCACATTTCCGGGGCTATATGCAGAAATTGCCTACCACCAGTAGGCAAAGCGATTAAAAAGGTCAGAACGATCAAGAAAAATGGTCTAATCGAAAAGTAGATCGATACTGTGAAAATACACCGCACAATGTTGTTCCGCTTCGTTTCGTCATGACCTCAACAAGGTTCAGTTAGTACTGCAATAAGGTTCGTACCTAAATGCTAATTTCGAGGGCAACATAGGGTAAATTTGAAGCAAGTAAAGACGTGAAAATTTCGAAACGGAACGATCCTAACAACTCGCGTTGATCCTAAGAAAACGGGATATGGTACGTATGGCGAATAGCACCTATGCGCATATTTGGCGCTCCGGCTTCAAAAGTCACAAGTACGATAGGCGTACTAAGACACATCGTAAATAGAGACCACATTTGAGTAAATGATACCGACCTGCAGATTATACTGACGTGACAAACACCCTAAGACAGCTTTCATTAGGAAAGAACGTTGAACATAAACGACGAGCGTTAATTTTTGGCTATAGCAAGACTGGAACGCGCTTTCAAACTGCAATTGCCAGCTTCATTAATTATAGAATCAACCATAGATTTCGAACTGAGACAGGTTTCTCTTTTTGCAGGGATCTTTTTCTACCCTAGAGGCTCTATCCTTTGATACAAAGCTGTGATTTTTGCTAATTAACCTCAAACCGTTTGATTTGAGATAGTTAGAATGCGTAAGACGAAGCCTTGTAGTAGGCACGTGTACTCGCTTGCCGTACCGCTACGACTATTAAATGCATAGGCATGTTCCGTCTAGCTATAACCGATCTCTCACCCATGCCCATTTATATCATGGAACCAGTCCCCACTGTATTACGGGTACGATTGCCCATCGTCAAAAGATTAGCGATAGATAGAAAAAGTCAACATATAGCCTATACTTTAGATCATAGTAGCAGGTTAAGGAACGTTTGCTTCTTATCATTATGGTTACTCGACCTCTGGTCCTAGCTGTTACATTGTCATCTAGTTTATGTCTTTTTACATGTGAAGTTGGTGTAATTCTCTAGAAGTGGAAACATTAAACAGTAAAACACTCGACACCTTCTTCATCAATTATAGTTTCGTTTCCCCCTATGGTTTTGCGTACTTACTGGCACTTAAGAAACCCCTTACGGGAATTTATTGCTCATGCTGTATGGTTTAGATATAGGTCTTACCGGACTCATCTTTGCGCGATTTTTCAGCGGCCCGTCTGCACTCAACGTGGTTTGGGGGTAATTTTGCCCACTTGCTTAACTTGGTAGGTGTTCATTGGCATGCGCAGGTTTTTTTCACGTAAATAGTTAGTACACAGTAAATAACTCTAATTCAATTTTTAACCGCAATTACGAAGTAAACAATTAAGTGTATTAATGCGACCATAAGTTAATGATTTTTGCCATTAGTTATTAAACAGTAAAAAGACTGTTCTTTAGGCATTTCCCGGTGTTATCTCGGCTCGACAAATCGCACTCAAAGGAGCACACATTACACTTGTTGCAGTATTTACATCCTTCTTATTTCTCGAGATTCGTTTCGAGCAGCAAAGTCGTAAGACCGGCGCATAGGTCAGCGGACGCAAGAACGCTATAGCAATTGAACACTAAGAAAGCAGAAATCACCTTCGGGGTAATCGAATTGACGAGGTAGGAAAGTGTTCGGAAATCAAAGCGTGGATGCAAAGTCAGTCGTCGGATATTATGCACGGCGCTCGTTGCATGGCGTACAGACGGGCGGCGTACAGACGGGCGCTACCTACTACCGGCACCGCTACCACTTTCGCTGATCACGGCCATAGATCGAATGCGGTGCAACTCTATACATCGTACAGTGTACAACTAACCAAAAAGGAGCGAAACAGTCCCAGGGCACCTACAAAACCCCCTAAGGCTTACAGCTTCAGTTTTCGCTGGCTTTCTCGCCCTATCCCCCTTCTCTCGCTTTTACATACATCCATCTGCGGATACTGAACCTGTAGCCCGATGTGAGCGCGTCGATGTGTGCGTACAGGACCACGCATAACCGAAAGCATTCACGCAAGCTTCGAGCAGTTGGTCGTTTGACCGATTTCCTTTTTACGCTCATTCTTCCGCTGCGGCGGCGGCAGCCACCGCTATCTTGGCGTTCGCAATTCCCAATCCTGTATTGCTACCGTCGCGTCGCTGTGGATGACAGGTGCCGAGTGCCATCTGGATCAGCTGATCTGTGTAATCGGTTTTCTGTGTAGTCTCTAGGATTCTAACGCTCGGTAGATATTCGTTGGTATAAACGAATTCACCGCTTACCGTTTTCGCACTAGTAGTCATGACGAGCTGAGGGAAAAAGATCGCAGCCGCGCTTGCACCCGCTGCGAGTCGAGCAGCAGGTGTATGCAGATGCGCCCACTGCGCTAGTGTCGCTAGGGCCACCTTTCTACTGGGCCCACCCCTTTCAAGGCGTTGGCCGGCAATACCTCGACGTCTCACGGGCGACAGCCCCTTTGCTTTCTTCCGTCACTGGTTTCTCTTCTTCCCTCACCTCTTGAACTCTCCTTCATATTCCCGATGTGTCGGTGCCTGCGGCGGAGAGAAAAGGCCCCGTCCATCCCGATGGTGGAAGTGGCTGCTTCGACAGTTCGAACCCCCATCTGGTCTCCCATTGCCCCACTTTTCAAAAGATCGCCGCGCATGGAAAGAGAAAACTCGGGCGCCTCCCTTTTTTACTCGGCACAGCACGCCTCTGAAAAGGATGCTTGTCGCTGAACGCACTATTTTGGTGGGCCACGCTTTGCGAGTGTAATCCAACCGGATTGTAGAGGGTTTTGAACGCAGAAAACGTATCAGGCGCAGAGCGCAAAGATCGCTGACAGCTCGTTTCTTCAGCAAAAATGAGACTTAAACTGAATGGAGATACCACACTTCCATTTTGTCATTTTGCATATATCGCGGTCGTCCAAAAAATCGCTGTCTACGAAGTTTAGGTAGGTTATAAGAATCGTTGGCAGGGTACGCTATTGAACCGTTCATATGAGAAAAAGTGATAGTACCTCTAAGCAGAGATGGGGCTTACGTTTCCGGAAAAAGGCGAACGTAGAATAGTGAACCTTTTTGACGACGATATTAAAAGTGCACGGTGGTCGGTTGGTTTAAGCTGCAACCGGCGGTGTCGCTACCGCTGCTAAGACAATCGGATGACACATCAAAACAGGAAACGCTTGCAGTGGAAGGAAAAGCAAATAGATAAAAAAATCTTTTTAAAACAGCAGACGCGACAGGACAGGCAGGCAGGCTCTCCTTATGAGCGCCTTTTCAGCCCAATTCCAGTGTCGTTTTCCGTTATTTTCTTGGGGGCATGTATGAAGTAAGGTGTAAAAGACTTCGAAGTATCGGCTAGTCAATTTCTACCCAGACGGTCGTTCTCAAGCTGTGAAAAGCAGCCTACCAATGGGCAGATAGGTATGTTTGCGTATGGGCAATACGCAATCGTCAGACTCACGTCAAAGAAATTATCGACCAAAGCACTTGTATTTGGAAAAAGCTGATCTTGATAAACGTACTTATGCAATACTACAGGGGGGTACTGTACAAGTAAGAACATAATTCATAATGGCACATCGAACTGCCTCCTGAACTTTTTAGATTAAATTATACACTGCTATCATCTTATGCAGTAAAGTCTATGAACAAAAATACGACGATATATATTACCTATGTAGTATGCCTTATTCTATTTTGAAAATTGCTAGATCTATGCATGCGTTCGAGTTTGAAGTACCTATAGAACGCATTGAGGATAAATGTTCTCTTATGACTGGCCTGATACTTCGTTCCCTTTTGCCCGCTTACTCGAATCGCATCTTCTGTGTTCTTCGTTCGGATGGGATCTTATTCAAATGGCAGGGCTGAACAAATTTTTGCGACAGCTGTTCAAGATTTACTTAATGAGTGGAGCTATTCCCAGTTGAGTTAGTGAGTAGCTGTGCCAGAACGAACTCAACGGCTTCAAGAGAACAAATATGAGAAGCAGTGCCTGCCGAACTGGGAGGCGGGCACCCGACAGAAAGTCGCATCTGGCCCAAATGGGCCAATCATTTCTGCAAGGCTGACGGCCAACGTTTGAGAGCCGCTAAAAAAGTACAATTTTCCGAGACACCAACTCATATAACAAAGTAAATGAATTTTACGGAAAGCTAAACGCAAATGGTAAAGCGATATTCATAGCGACCTGAACCTGTTGCTGAGGAAATTTCGCTATTAGATAAAAGAAAGACGTTGGTTTACATTCACCACCGGGTATTTTCACATAAATCAATTATCAATTGAAATTTTTCCATTTTGCATTGCGGCATCTCGATTATATACTTTATGTTCGTATCGGCGAGATATTGATACCATCGATCTTGAAGAACTTAGGAAGTATGTCAGCCTTTGTGCAGTGAACTTGATCAGCTGCGGCCCTCTCAGCAAAATGTATAGCTACTAGACGTCATGATATATGTCTATAACCCAATGGAGCACCAATACGCGATCCTGGCCAACTATAAACGAGTATAAGAACTTCGCTTTTGCTAGGGTTTGTTCTAACCGTTAGTTTCATTAATGGTTACTTTCATCAGAGATGCTCATAAGAGCCTCAAAGCAACGCGTACTAGCGTAGGACTTGAAACAACTTCCACCATAAGGAACAATTTCGAGTAGCCTTCTCTTAAAGCAATATAAGAAGGATCAAATTAGCAAGAACCTACGTATGGTAGTAATTCTTAAGCAGTTCCCATAGAGGCCATGTAGCCTTTCTATGCGACGAACACTCACACTGCGGAACTGATTTCAAAAAAAGAAGAAGAATAATATAATATTATTATTATATAAATATTATATTATATAATAATAATATATATATATATTATTATTATATATAATAATAATATTATATTACTTCAGTTGTTTTCAGTTTCGTCATATGTTTGGTGGGCGTCTTTATTTGATTTCTAGTATTTGGATTGAACCTATTTCTGTCATGTAAACAACTTCGTTATTGCCATTACTGTCTTCTGAATATTGTATATATTATCGTAGCAGACTGGTTCTTTTTATTATATAATATAATATTTAAGTTCTTAGTTGCGGGACATATTACTACACGGGCGTATGTAGTTTCGAAGATGAAATCACTAATAATTATATTGTTATCTAGCGAGGTTGTTGTCTAAATAACTGTTGCGCGACAAGCGATGCTTCCCTGATGCCCTTCAACGATCCGATTCATGAATCGACGATTCAAACGTTTCGCCACAGGTATCCACAGTGCAGACGAGTGTTTCCCCAAAGATTCTAGCTTGCCAACTACTGAACGTTCATTTGACTGGTGCAAAACTAATCGGGCAAACTAAATGTACCTGCCGCTCCGACGAAGCTGCTAATAATGATGACTATGACCCGTTTTTGACGGGCCCAACTGCGACAGACGACGTCTATCGTAGAGCACTAGCTGCAATATAATCCCGTAGTAATGATACACGCTTTTGTCGTTTGCTTCATAAAAACGGTCACCATAAATATTGTGACGATAAATATAAAATGAGACCGAAATTACCCCTACAAAGATCTGCACACAATTTGGCATCCGTCCTAATATTAGGAATATATTATTAATGAGACATATGAGAAAATGACCCTGTAATTGAGTATAGCAAGAGATCTTTTAGTGATTTTCACCTGCTGGATGTCTGCACGTATAAACTTGAGTGGTCTTTCGAGGCTAGATTTGGATAAACCAAATTCAGTGTTGCTATACACGGTTCGAATTAGAAATCTTTATTAGTCCTTATTTGCACTGTGGCACAAGAACTAAGAATTACATAGAAAGGAATATACAATGCCCGCGTCACAACACACATTTTCTATTGCTGCAGGATCCCGAATATCTGACACATTCGAAATTGTTAAAATCTTTATGGTTGATTCGATAGAATACCCATGATTATTATTGATAACCACTGAACAATGACACACATCGTCGACTGCATTAATTGACTCTTTCGAGATACCGCGTGGACGTTATGCCGATTCGGTCCCTTTTTAATACGGCAATTTAAAAGTATGAAGGAAACGATGACGGAGACTTCGATCTTGACTAAGGCTGTGCTAAGGTCTCATTAAGTACCTTCTACCAAATATTTACTTAACTTCATTCAAGACAACATGTTAGCAAGGAATGAAGGGACAAGAAATTCGCGTTTTCCATGTATGTTGCTGTTGCTTCCCGAGCTGAGTGACAGATATCTCCTAGGGCTCACCTATAGTTCTTCAATTCAGTTATATTCTAAACCTTCCACTATAAACGGGTGCATTAGAGATGCTATTTCCGTATTGGTAGAGCTAAGGGAACTCGCGCTTCCAGGTTCCTCTGACCAGATTCAAGAACACCTCGCGTATTCATAGAAACTTTGGATTCAACAGGGAATAACAATGTACGCATATGACTTTCTACTGCACATGACTGCGAAATTTTTTTACCCACATTTCGGGACCTAATCCAGCAAACAAGCTTTCCTAAAATGACGAGGAACGCTCAATACAATATTGCGAGGTTACATCGGTGTAAAACTACGACGAAACTAAAACGAAATAAAAGAAAAACAGGTTATCGTTGTTAACTAATATACAAATATATATATATATATAATATATATATATATATATATATATTTATTTATCGAAGTCTGTGGCTTTGTACTGATAATTCCATCGTGTGTTACTATATGGAATTGGTAAATAACAAATGACTTTTGTTAAGCACTTGCAGCAATGTGTTTATCAGTTATTTAACCAATACACACGAAATACGCTGATGTCGTGTATTACCGCTATGATAGAGTACGAGCTACTCGGTGGCTGTTTGTTCGCCAACTAAGCGCCGTTAGCTTCCATTTTTTTTCTTCTACAACAACAGTCTTTGTCGGTCCCTTAAGCTCCAATAACTAACGAAATGTATACCTTAAGATTGAATTTTCATGGTCGCCACTGATATACATTTTTTTACGCTTTTCTATTTTACGCTGACAGTGAAATGAACAGTCACATCATTTAAGATAGTCTCACAGGTGACTAACTTACTTTTATTTTATGAAGTTTTTATTAAGTATGACACTAAACTGGCATGACATTAACTCCGGATTTAGCCAAAATTGCTACAAGATTTTTACTGTATATTCACCAAATTACTCTTTAGCGAGTTCTTTCTGAACGTATGCAGCCTTTACTTCCTGGAATAGAAAAATCCAGACGTTTTTTTAAACTTAGAACAAAAAATGCCTACAACAGACCAAGAATGAGGGATTTCATACCCACCATTAGAAATCCACCGCAATTGGCAGTATTGACGCGTATAATATATATATAACGTCACACATATATAAATATACGGGGTGCGACATGGCCTCCATAACGGGCATGCGTTCATTTACTATTTTGGGTGTCGAAACCGCGGAGTAACAACCAAAATTTGTTGTTTTCGCAATTCAAATAAATTATCAAATCCTTCGCGAATAAGGATCAGAGCGTAAAAATTTAAATTAGACCTTTTATTGAAAAGGATGCTATTTTGCATAGAGAAAACAACGTCCGTTTTTTTAACGCGGAATACCAGCTTGTTATTTGTTGGTCTTAGTCCAACAGTTAGTCTCTTTTTTGGGCCTTTTGAACCCTATTGAGAACTATTTCAGGCACGCTATCGGCCTGTAACTCGATGTTGCCGGAATCTGTTGTAGTTAGACGATTTTCACCTACGAATATCTCGGGATGCACGATTACTGCTAAAAAGTTCTGAAGAATCAAAAATTTATACAAGTGTCTTATATCTGTACTTTATATATCACGTTTGTGTTACATCAATCGCTGCGGGAAGTCCCCTTCCCGCCTCCCCCGTCTACAAACCTTTGGATTTGGTACGACGACCTCGAATTCCATGCTAAGAACGCTCTCAACAAATCCTGATCAATACGCCGGTCTCGGTTGAGGCGCCTTGGATGTGCACGTTTTTGTATACTATTGCTTCCTGACCCTGTTCGCAATTATTCGTAATTAGCCACATTTGGGTATATATATCCCACTAGCTCTATGGGTTTGGGGACATGTTCATCTAGGCCCTACGGGAGATTTGTGTTAATACGAGCACTTTATTTTGATGGGCTGATGACGTATCAGCATCTTCAGCCTGAATTAGTGATGAAATAAGTATTCATCATTTATTTCTGAAGGATCGAAGTCTTTTGCAGCCTAGCTCCGTTGCATTTTTTCGGCTCGTAAGCTCCGCACGTTGCATAGTCAGTCAATGTATAGGGAACGAATGTATAGAAGATTGTAGTACTGACTGATCGGGGCACTATAAATCAGTTGTGCTTTGGAGACGTCAAGTCATCATGGTTTATATCGCTTACCTATAGTGCATAACACTGCGACGATTAGCACTCTTTTTAACTTACCTTACCTCCAGTGGCCTCGAAGCTTCTTGAGACACTCGAGGCCCCCTGTAGTGATCATACAACTGACAACTCATCACACCGATGTATCCATGTTTTGTGTCGTTGATTGTTTAATATATCGGCTCAACCCGCATTTTCGACGTTACCAGTTTAAACTCGCATTCGTTCGAGTTCGTTATTTTATTGGAGAGGTCCGCCTGCTAGATTGAGCACCAGATTGTTGTGGTAGGTACCCAGTTGCGTACCCATTGTGTAGTCTAAGGAGAAGACTTGTTTTTCGCTATTGGTTTTGCAAAAATAGACCTTATTTCAAACTTTCTCAATTATTACCATATACTTCCTCTATCACTCACGCGTACAATACACTAGTACACTACATCGTGAAGGTGCATCTCTTTACCCAACAGGAACTTATCTACCCTAAGAGAAACTTGCCGAGTGTTCCGGATCAGCTAGCACTAAATATCAGTTAAAGAGGTTCTGAAGATGTACTAGCCGGAGACCCTTAATTATATATATATATATAAATTTTTTTAAGTTATAAGTTTTTATATAACTTATCATATATATATATATATATATATGATAAGTTATATAAAAACTTATAACTTAAAAAAATTCTTAGAGCGCTTACCCGGTTATTCCGGGTCTTACTAAGGGAGAGAACACAAATATTTTCCAGGCATTTTATTGAGTGAACTACCTTTTGGTTGGCGTGGAGGTTCATCTTTGGAAGCTGTTGACTGTTCAGTTGGCGTTAAGTTGACGCTAGACGTGCCGACAGGCCCAAGCCCTGTTCGGCCTAAGTTCTCGATACGCGAACGCATTCGCTCGTAGGCCTCATCATTTATGAACTGCAATTCGTAATTTTGCTTTAATTATATATCACCTATTTTTATGTTAGCACACAGAATAAAGGTAAGCCGCCATCTTCAATGGTGAGTATAAAAGACTTTAACCCTGAATTTTCCTCCTCGAGTTAGCAGTGACACTGACCGCTTAAAATAAGAACATCTGGAAACTCATCGCTTTAGACTTTCTGAACTCTGTTTAACATTAGTTTGGGAACGGAAGGTCAATTTGGACAAATCTACGCAGTGAAAACGTTTCGCCTAACAGCCATGCGGATACCCGCTTCTCGTATTAGCCATTGTCCTTTTATTTTTGACATCTTACCACTTATAAGCGCTCAAACTAGAAATGCTGGTCATTCTGCTAGTGGTTACAACGGCATCCACAGAGATGTTCTAATCAGTCAGTCAGAAAGTCAGAACCGCCTTTGGGGTCAACGTGTGCAACGTGTAAAAACTTCTGTGGATAGACGTACAACTAACCGGCCCAGCGTAAGTTTAACGGTTAAACTTCAATCGAGATGATCATACCTGGAACGTTCGCTGAATACCCTCGATTACCATGACAAGGCGGCCTGAACCAAACCCAAATCGCCCAGGTCTTATAGCCGTTGGATATTGGCTCCATCAAGGCGTAATATTAAATTGGAACAAACCTTTCCACTCTCGAAGGTACCAAGGAAAGTCCGTTTGACTGTCAACCAGTTCAGGCTCTAAAATACGTCCGACAATTACATTGCTAAGTTCAGAGACGAAATTCGAAATTCGGAAAAGATACCCCACCTCGCTCAGCCATCCGAGGTCGATGAGAAGCCCAAATGACAGACTTGTTATTTGCCGAAGGTACGCGATGAACAGCAGATTACAAGCACCTTAACCAGGAAAAAACTATAGGCTGGATGAAATGCAGAGAAATTAAGGCTTCGCATTGACATGAACCGGCACACGGCAACGCGCCGCCACAATTACAGCTTTCTACAATTTTACCGATGACGAAAAGTGGGTCTCTGCGAGTCAACGTCACGAAGAGAAACGAGTTTGTCGTTGCGGCTGAAACCCATAATTAAGCCGGATCACGTATTTCAAAAAACGGATTTGTGTTGAGTAGGACGGCGGGACTGGAAAAGTTTGGTATGTTTAGAAATGCTTAGGAGCATGATGGCGCATAAAGATTTGTAGTTGCGTTGAGTGAAGGAATCTGTAACGTAGTAGCGTAAGAAAAAAAAGCGTAAAATATCCTTTCCCATAGCAATATTGCCATGTTGCTCACAGGAACGGCTATGAAAACCGCATCGTAATAGCCTAAATGGAATGTTTTTCCAACCAGCACATTTCCTAGATCTCGCTCCGATTGTCATCTTTTCTGATCAGTGAACTTGTAACTGAGAGTCAAGATTTTAAATGTGGCTATACGAGATTAAACATCAGATCCGAATTCCTGGCGAGGGAGAATCAGATGAAACGCTATTCTTGATTAAAGAAAACGCCAGTGGTCGCAAATTTAATTACTGGAACTGATATTAATTACATAGTAGATACGTGTTACTATCGTTTCGGTAAAATGCTGCGTTTCTCGTAATAAACTACATACGAATCTAACATTGACTTACCTGATCAATCTTAATGCCAAGAAGCTGTTCAACCTCATCGATGGTAATGTCCCGATCCACTTGACAGGCGGCATCCGTACACTTGCCGCCGTTCTTAATTAGCTTTGGGTGCACGCAACATGGTATGCCTTTGGGAACAGCCGAACTTTGACGAGTTCCCTTTTCAAACGAAACCCTTGGCTAAAAGTGTCCCGATAATAATTCACATGTTAATTACAAACGATTCTATCAAACAAATACTTCACGTTCCGAATGTGGTTTCTGTCGTCCCTTACGTCGCGCTGGGATAAAACAACCAATGATCCTTGGACACAACGTTGACACGAACGGCCGGATTTTTTCAATAGGCCTTTACTCTAGTGCCTAGACTTCACTTTAATCAAGATCTTTAGACTAGCTTAAGATCGAATCATAAAATGGCGACTGGTTCAACATAACTCCTGGGTTGATCCCAACCGTAACTAGACAATAAACGTCATTAAGCTAGCTCAAAGGTAAGCGTAAACTTTTTACTTAGACCATGTTTATGTAATGGTACGATGGTGCTCGATCTAACCGCTGTGCGGAGTTGCGTCCTGTTGCTTTCAGCGGGTGACCTCAGCGCAGGCGGCATCACTTGAACGTTACTATCCTGCTCCAACGTTCTTGAAGTCAAAGAACTCTCTATGGTTCGCTCACGTCCGATCTGGGCCGACGATTGCGACAGGGCATCCTTGATAAGGGCAGATAATCGATACAAAACCGTACGTAAAAATCTCCCCCACAATATTGTATACCTAAATATGTCACGAATCGTTTGGCGTTTTACTGAACAACGGTACAAATAGTGAGTGCAATTCATGAGACAATCGCATTAACTACAATGGACGTCATTATGTATATATACATACACATATATACACATACAAACAGGGTCCTAGCCTATTATAGACTATAAATATTGGTTGAAGCCATACAGGAGTTTTGAGGTCTGACTTAGTTCAGCCAATGTGTCCTATTTAACTTACTTGTTGACACTCTTCAAATGGCTTCAAGTTTGACCTCATAACTCCTGTATTTCCTCAGATCTGAATCTCTCAAATCATTTTATCGTAATCAAGCAATTTGCGTTGTTTCCACCTCTTCGGTTATGCTGACCCTATGTCCTGTTGACTTTTTTTAAGCAGCTGTACTATAAATAAAAAAATACAACTACAGGATCAATAAACAGTTTCTTATTCTATCTTTCGAAGGACCTACGCAGGTACTTATGCGTGCGTTACTCAAATCCACTAATGAAGTGCTAATCCTACAGTGCAGTCTTGGACTGAAGGTGAAGGGATAACATTTCGTCCAATTCTGATAGTCCTTTATTACCTACCATTATTTCTCATCACCGTTATAGCTTCGAGGCTGTTAAAATACATCTGATTATATTTAACTACAATAATATGCTTATTAAGAGAAATCCGTTAAGTGTCCAATCCTTACCTTTGACTTACAGCTTTCGGCTGGCCCGCGCTTTTCATCCCATTTCTCATCAGATTCTAAACTTTTTGCGTCTTTGCCGCTTTTTGTGGGAGCCGTCACGACACAAGGCGCCTCCTGCTTCAAGCGAAGTCGCAACGTTAGTTTCGGTTCCTTCGGTCGAATCTCGGGGACGCTGGATTCCGTTTGAACGATTGGCGGCGGCGGCGGTGATTTGGGAGGCTTCTCTGTCTCATTGTTCTGAAGTCGTCGCGCTGGCATTCTGGGCAAAGCGAGTAATCTCCGAGGAAATTCTCTGTCAACTATCAATCTAAGAACCAATCACGGGCCGCTCTCCCGTTAGTAATTGAATATTGTCATAATTTCTACTGAGACGAAGGCTCGCCTAGCCCGTCGGATTAGAAACAAAGACGTGACAGGCACTGGCTGGTAAAACGTTAGGACTTCGTTATTTCGCCACAACCAAGTCTCGCAGTAGTCTAGCTAAGAACGACTAGAGATTCGTCCTTCGCTTAGCAGACATCAGCCCAAGAAATAGCCGCACGAGCAGAAACGACTTAAACTTATTGCCAAACCCTCATGTTTAAACTTCCGTGGCATATAAAGGGTTCGTAGTAACCACGAGCCACGTGCGAGTAGAAAACACGCACGTGTCAGATGTAAATATGTATAGGCTTTTATGTGGCCAAAAAAAACGCAATAAAAATCATGATCAGACAATAGACGAGACCATGGTTGAGTTATTGTTTATATGAAAGCACAGTAAACGAACGCTGAGACTTAACTTACGACGCTGCACTGCTTTGGCAAAACTCCGTTGGGGAACAGAGTTAGCGAAATGACGCAACTAACGTACATCATTAAGCTGGGTAAGATGCCGCCCTGCACCTTTTGCGCGGATCTCTACTCAAAGGCATTGGGGACTGTAAACTATGTTCTTTATCTACATCTGTTTTTAATATTGCCGATCTCCGATGATAAGCCATATATATATATACATATATATATATGCAGTGTATCATCATATATACACGACTGTCGTAGCGTTCACTACACGATCTACGTACCACAGGTAAAAACCTATAAAAAGAACCTGGCCAAATAAACACTCGGATTTTTAAAGGTTTTAATTTTTGGGGGAAGCAAACCTAGGGTCGCTAATGCTTAAACGGAGAGGTATCAATCAGAGTCTGTTTTTTTCGATTATTTTGAAAATGATGGGTCAAAGGTGACTGGGTTTGATATAACTAGAATCTTCATCGGAATGGAAATCGTTTGAAAATAGTAACACTGACTAAGATTTTAAATATGGGATTGCCATAGGGAATTGACAGTATTAAATAATAATGAGTAGCATGCTATTATTACTATGCTTATTTGGCCTTCATGCATGTGCTATTATTGGCGGCCTGCAAGGCATGCATGAAGATGATCCTAGTTGATCCTGCAGACTGAAGCGAATACACGTTGTTGGTTGGAGTTTCATTGAAATTGTGTCGCGTAATTCTAAAAACAATAAAAAAAAAAAAATCTAAGCAATTTGAAACAATTTCGACCCAACTTCGAAAATGAGTCATCTCATAAACTGGTCCTGCATGACGCAGATTTCGCTGCTCTTATCCCAGTAAGGACGTTGATTACCCCTAGAATGGTCAACCAAATTGAAGTGTTTGACTTCGCAGTGTCCCAGGTGAATACGAGGAGAAGCCTTGAGAATATCCAGCAAATAATTTATTTAGATACGACAATTTCTCATTGCTTAATTCAAGAATCATATATCGCTTGACGGAAAGAATATATGCCTCCTCGTAGATTTTTAACTGATTTTGAATCAGGGTAGTCCCATACGTTTCTCACGTTGACTCGAGCACCTCAGCTAACCAGCAAATCAATTTTGTTCCTTCACTATCTTTTTTTTTTTTTTTAATGTTTTTACCGGTTACTAATGAGTGCATAATTGTCACCTCACAGATGGTTGCTAGATCTGACTAAATAAAAATCAATAACTGTAACATAATTGATATTTATTAAAGCATTTTGGATTTTTTTTTGTTACCATTCTTATCGTATCTGATTCGAATGAACCCAATCATTGTGATCACAAAATTGTTCTTTTTAGTGGCTGTTTTGATGGTTCACTAGAATCGTGCACTCAGATCGCCGTAATTGTCTTTGTCGTCTTCTCCAAACAGCTCGTCGTAGAAGTTCTCCGCAGCCGAGCTCTTACCTGATCCACCGATTGTCTTGCAACTAGCTAGACGACTAACTTGTGCCTGATCTGGAACGACCGAATATTCATACGGATAAATCTGGTCGCCGCCTGGCGGAGGTGGTGGGTAATACACGTGGTTACCGCATTCCGCTTTGAAAAAAGTACGTCTACAGTCACGTGGTTTCAATTCGTGATCCATGCAGAACTCCACCTGTACGAACATATACGGAAAGTCGATGGGAAATATCGTTGTCACTAATAAGTACAACTTTTTTACATCAAGTTTTGGTAAGCATTAGGGTGAGACGCTAAGTTATGATTCGCTGTGATAGGGATCCAAATCGAAATCAAAAAAAAAAAGGTCTTCTAACGTCATTATTGATATATTGGCCCAGTGTTTGTTGGCAGGAAGCCTGACAATTATAAGCAGCAGCAGCAGCAGCAGCAGCAGCATAATTCAAAGAAGTGATAGGGATTGGAAAGAACAAAATCACTGTATGTATTTATAGCTGCCCATAGGGATCAATAAATTTTTTCCTCGTTAAGAGCGACATCGAAAGGTTCAAAACCTGAAGGGCATCCGTCGACAAACAATTATTAAACATATTAATTCAACTGCGTTTAAATACAATTAACTTGGACATATGAAGCTCTGTCAGGTTGAAATCGTTAAACCAATTAAAGAAATAAGCCTTGTTTTTCTTTAAATGGAGAAAAAGAGCGGTTAGCAATAATAAAATGTACCTCCTCAAGAAAATTGTTTGGTCGAGGACATCGTAATCGAACTCTAGCTCCATGGATCGTTTGAAGAGCTTCTTCGAAGCGCCGCGTTTCATACGGGTGAATTGATGGCACGTATTTAGCCTTCATCAGATCAACTACAATAGACATTTTCTTCAGTCACTGTGCGAAACAGAACTCTGCTTCATGGTGTGTACATCGATTGACAAGAACGCTTCGATGCGGACGTGAAATTTTACCAAAATAAAACTATATTTAGCTTTATTTTGGTACTTCAGGCATTTGATGTGGGGGTTAACGGCAGATGATGGGTGATGACTTTAATGACTAATGCTTATCTCAGACGAGGAAACAGGGATCACGGGCTCTTTACCTAAATGACACTTGCGGCGTCGTAACAAGCACCATATTAGAAATAGCGCTCTACTTCAGCGTAGAACAAGTTTACCATCGAAAACATGAAATGCCGAGCCGTAGTCTTCAATTTAAACGCCAAAATCCGCATAAAGTAGCATGAACAATACGCCTATGATCATACATAATAGTAACCTACCTAACTAACCTAACCTAACTTGTTATATTCGTGCGACAAGACAAAGCAAAGCAATTCCTCTAGAACCAACAGAGTATGAACGCTGCGTATGTTAACATTTAATAAAATCCTAAATACCCAATACTGAAATACGGCGTAGTGAAAGAGAACCAATTCAGCAGAACTTTAATTGTGAACGAAGTTGTGCACCCTTACAACAGTAATCGAAACTTGTTTGTTTACATTCTAAACTTGAATCAGGTGATTACGGTGGTTAAACAACGACCTTCATGAAGTAGCAAAAAAATCGCAGGCCTTGTTTTTCATTTATGACACACGGAACAGCAGCAAAGTGATATAAATTTATCTCTTTCATCACTTGAAGCATATCGTGTAATCAGACGAAGAGGTTATTATTTTTTTATAATCTTGTCGTTATTAAGCGAGAATTGTGCTACCCGTGCCTCTGCGCTTATTCTATTATCTTTCTAGTCCAGTGACGCTTGAAGGTTCAGCATAGAAATGCAGAATCGTATCTTATGCAGACACTCGGTCTTCACCCCCCCCCCCCCCCCAGAAGTTAGATGAATACAAAATCATATTGCCCTAATGCTAGTACTAATTTGTGTCTTAGATGGAAAAGTGTTGGCTCCTCTATACGCGCATGGCCTCAACTGCACTGGGTTTTTACCACGACAATTTTGTTAAGTGACGTCTCTCATGAACTGCAGCGTTTAGGGACAAAGGAATGATACATCGGTGACCTGTACGTTCATCCTTCTACGACCTTGATGAATATAGAATACTGTATTACACAAGCTGTATGAAATAAAAAGGACTTAATAGTATTTTTTTAGGATGATGAAACGGTAACGTCACTGCCTGATAGCTTGGGTTTCGCAAACGCATGTGTAGAAGGTTATATCCACGATACATCATGTCTAGTTCAGGTCGTCAGAGAATAATTACTAGAGAAAGATATTAAAATGCTTGATTGTCGTTCATTGCGCTGGCCGTATCTACTGTATAGTATAGAGATTATACGAACTCATCAGATCTAGTCGCTGGGCTAGATACAAAGCGGTCTGGAAAAAGCGGACAGGTGTTCCCAACAGCGAATAGCGGTCGAAGCATGTGCCATCTCGGCGATAATGGGCCGCCCAGAATTCGATATACGACGAGCTCGGCTCAAACACCGCTGGCCACATCCGATAGAGCTGAGGGCGGAGACTATGCGGAACTGAAATTAAGCCAATATTACACGCAAGCAGTTTGTGTGTATTGCAATTGACGACCTATAAGCTACCGACCTCCTTCAATTGGTAATAGTAATACTCATAAGCTATTTAGCTTTAGCCTATTAAAGGTAAACTCATCCACTGCGTAAACGTTAGATGGGGGTTGTGAGACGATATCGTTTACCGAAAATTTTCATGTGAGGTTTACAATCTCTTAGAGTTCCGCGGAGTTCTTTAATCGTCCAGAATGGACGGAGGGCTTCAATTCGACAAGGTGGCTTTGAGCTTATCTGGAAGTAGAACGGGATTGTACAAGATAGTAAAAACGCGTCCAGATCAACATAATATGGGCATAATGGATGATGCCGAAATGGCTTAATAGATAAAATCGGAGCGAAAAGAAATCCAATATGAATCAAGATTATATCTATACAGCACTTTTGTTGTAAAAAGTTCCTGACGGCCTTTTTCATTATTTCTCGTAGCTAAGTTCAGTTAAACGAGACAAATGTATATTACAGTGGGAAGAAGCGCGTACTTTCGAGCGGTTAGATCTGTTCGGCAATCAGATACGACCGGCCGGCGGAAACGCGTCGTTAAAAATTGTCATATAAAATTATTATAGTAACATTTACAAGATATAATCCTTTATACACAATGAATTTCACTGTGGCTCACGTGCTATTTCCTTTCATTCTCTTATTTGTTATTTCGTTAACACCCATTCCAATCCCTACCATATGAGTGTACTAAGCAACGTAAACCTCAGTAGTTCTAGGAACAAACGCACACACATCGCCGCGTGAAATAAACGCACCAGCGTGGAGAGATAACGTATAGGGACACGAATAACTTATGGAGTCAGTTGGTCAGCATTTTCGAAGCAAACTTGTAAGCACAGAAACCTAACAGCTTGCATACTACGGATGTAGCACAGTCTTTACTCGAACGGTGCGATCATTTTACCTCGTGGGTAGGCGTGGTGCAAACTCCTGGTAACCAGGTCATAACTAGGGTAACCGCTGGCTGAACGTCTTCTTTCCAAAAGTGTGTCTGGGCGCCGAAGCCCAACACATCCATGCCCCAGGCTTTATTTACTACTAGAAACAAGACCATAGAAAGCGTTATACAGCGGAGCCAGAATAGTTCATTTCTGCTCATTTTTAGAAGTGTCAGTTTTTCTTGTTGACCGCTTTAATTTCTTGACTTGAAAAATTGGTTCGGTTGACAATACCGAGTGTATGATCGAGTTCTTTTGATTCGTTATCCTCTTTGCACAGATAAATATTGAGGTTATAGTGTGCGCGGTATAAAGTGCGCTATCGTCAATTCGTTATGAGGCGAGATCACTGACTTATCTCAGATACGGTTAGAGGGGAAAAAATAGTCAGCTGTGATAGAACTGCAGCCGTGAGCTGTCAGTTCATTATGCTTAATTTGCGTGAGGCACTTCTGGCAGGCCATCGGTCCTAACGAGAAAAAACAACGATACAAATTTTGCAGTTGTAGTTTTATTGAGGTACGAGAGAGCGAGAGCGTCGCGCATTCTGGACGCTTTATGGGTAATATGTCCCTTGCACTTGACCAAAGTTAAATGTAGGGTTATAGTGGGAAGTTGGGTCGAGTTTTTCGAATTTACAAGGACCAAAGTGAACAGTGGATCAACCATTAAATCAAAATGGCGATAATGACCGCCATAATCGTATCAGCATTTGACGGGTACAATGAACGTACCTTGTCCTATCTCGTAGTTGTCTTTGTCCTTGACTAGACTAGAGTTTACGCGTGAGCTAAACGTGAAATGAGAGGTACCACTGTTGACGTCATCATTGTTATTGCTGTTACGACGCTCCAGTCACCAATGAGACGACTCAATTAAACCTTCCTGGCAATAGCAGCTTCATTAGGACAATGTGAACAAGGCACTTTGCAAGGACGACGACTGTTTTCACCGCTCTAAGCTAGACGGAGCCAAGCGTTGTAAATGGCCCGTTTTTGTCCGCCTAGTACCCGCCATCGCTGTCCAGCACAGAACTGAGCCTCGTCGAACAGTACAGCAGGCAGCTTGGCAAAGTCCACTGAAGAGAGTTGGGTCTTAGCTTCAGTTATCGTCCGGAAAGCAGCTGGCAAGGCACTTAAACCGCTTCTGATCCATCCCCCTACAGTCTCATTTACCACGACACTACGTTCACGGGTTCGTGCCACACAGTCAAATCTGCACACCCCCATAGACCACCGCGCTCGTATATCAAACATTGGACTATGCGGCTGCTAGGGATAAGCCCAATTCCACCTACAGATCCAGCACGGTACGTTCGCTGGAGCTGCTGACGGTAGTTCTGTTGTGGGAATCGTGCTGCCGTAGGCCAAACATTCCACGTTAGAGCCTGTGGTGTCGACTTGTAAACGGAAAGAATGGGGTCAGATGTTATGTGAATGACGGTATACGACAGCATACATTCCCTTAGAGTGTCCTTAACAGGAACCAGAAATGGCATCGTTAGTAAGACTTGAGTTGGGAATTTGTGAGGGGCATTGTATATATATATGTAAATAAATAGAAGGAAAAAAATCGTGTGTTTAACACTTCTTTTTTTGTTTCTTGGTGGAATCTCTGACTGGCCATATTTTTTCTATTGCCAATTTAGATGTCGGGTTGCGTATGGGTCAGGCCGCACCAACTTGAGTTTAGTGGACTTGGGAATTTATCGATATAGACTACGTTCAAAGATGGATGCCAATTGTAGCGGGTGGCCATTGTTGCTCTTTTTGTCCAGTATTAGTGCTGCCACGATGGCGCTAGGAAATCTACGAGAATGGGCGGGCATTAGAATGGAGGAGAGTGCCGACCTCGTTAGTTTGTGTGGTTCCCGCTCACGATTTTCTTTGGAAGTGTATACAATTTGACTAATTGACTCAAGACCTTGTTATAGGCGAACAGTATCCTCGACCAGAACAAGTGCCTTATAAGCAAAGCATTTGCGTTATGAGACGTCAGGGCATAATCAACCGTGTCGATTTTAGCGGTCTTTAAACGTGAACGACTAGAAAAGTCTGACGTTTATATCCACTTATACAAATAGTTTGTTTTAGCCAAAATCTATAATTGTTTCCGGGCCTCAAAAACTTCACTTGAAAAATGTTATAAAGAACTTTTAGAAAAATTGTAACGCTCTTAGATGTAGCACGATATAGTACGATGTAGTACGATACATACTATTTTTAAGGGGCATAGTGTACATACTTTCCTTAACCTAATCGAGTCCAGATGCAAGTCACCAACGTGGATCTACTGCGTTAAATAAAATCTATACCTATCGCCTATACCAAACAGGTAATCAGTATTTCTGCATAACGAATGAGTAGATGGATTCAAGGGCGTGATCCTTCGTTCGTCGATGACCTCGAGTTTATTGTAGCACTGCGTATTCTCAGACATGTCCTATCGTGATACACTGCAGATCTTTATGTATTATACGAGGAGTTTCTGTTCCATTCGGTCAATAACTTTGGACTGCATTTTATTATTAAATAAACTTTATTGTTCTTAGAATGTCAAAACAACGAAGCGGTATACCTTAAAATACAGCCTATGCTTTCACTGTAATTTTGTGTGCATTTTATTACTATGATTCATACTGTATGAAATAATATTTGTTAATTTTACGCAAAAACGGCGCCAACGTTTTAGTTCAGACTCAAAGCAAAGAAAAACTGTCACCTAGTATTATGGAGTGTAATTATAGCATATGCGCTCGTTAAGAAATGTATTATTTGTGAATTTAAATTAATAAATTGTAAATAAATGGATAGATGTTTAAGTATCCTTGTCATACAATAAAAGCATCGATCGATCATTTACCAACAGCTGTTTATCACTTAACAAGTACGTTTTTCCTCGTCGTTAGGCGGAGTGCGCGCACCCTACCGAGTAGACAGGTGAATCCTTACTAAGTGGACTAAATCGTGCACGACGCCTCCAGCTCCGTTCACAAGCGACAGTCATTTTTGTATACATGTATCGTACATAGGTTCAACTGGACTTCTTCTGCATGATAGCAACGATCTTATCGTCCTGTACGCTCCTACATATATCAACGGCTTCCGAACCGTCCATGTTCAACAAAAAATATATATCCAGCAGTAACCCTTAACTATGTTCTGCTTGTTTGCATTAGCCGCTCAAGCGAATAATAGTTCATTCCCATGAGTTCATCGTAGTAGCTTTTGCTCCTAATCAATGACTGAAGCTTTCCGTAACGGTACTATGCTATGCCGCTTGACATATTTCCGTAATGAGGGTCTTCACGTTAGTTATTGTATATACGGACGTATTGTTTGTACAAGTATACACTTTTTTAGTCTTTCAATGTATCTTGACATGTTTCAATGCTACATAAAAACCTAAACCAGTAACCAATCACAGTCTGAAAGGTTTTTCGCGTTTTTATTTGGACACTGTGAGTAACAGGAAAAACATACGTCTTGAAGCTTTACTTAAATTTAAGAACGTCAAAAATCAATGTATACTTACCTAAAATACTAAGTTCAGTATTGCACATGTAAATGTAATAAAGGAAAGTATATAACGCATATGTCCATTACATATATTAAATAAATAAACATGTTACTCTTAAGTGGCCTTTTAGGCTTTAGAGTCGAGAATCCTTATGAGTCATCCGATGAAAACACCCGGGCAGTTTTTCGGTCCAGTCGGAAATACCAACATGATATATACATGATGATGTGAAAGTCAACCCTCTCGTTCCATCATCTATTTTCCCTTTTACTCAATAATAGCCTGGGAAAGGAAAACGGGTAAGTCAAGCACATTGTATACCAATTAGAGCGCGTTTCCCTTACCCATAGCGGCTATAAAAACAGTATCGCCACATTTCTAACTGTCATCTCTTGTTGCTACAGTCAGTCTTAATCTCACGATATTATTTCTGTTAGTCTAAACAAACATGCTATGTAGAACCCAAAACGGTAGTAGAAGTAATAGTGCACGACTGCTACACACGGCAAACAGTGACAAGTTAGAGGTCCCTTGAGACATGTCTCGACCTCGTTTGCTGGACTCTTATAATGCCGTCCACTGCAAGGCGTATTGCGGCCACATTGACACGATGTCATCGTCATCGATAGCCTATACACCGACTCCACAGCACAATGGCTCTATAGCAACGAAAGGAGCATCCGATCCTTTCTCTCTGGCAAAAAAAGAAGGCCTCTTTCCTATAACGTCATTGCTTTTTGTCATTTTCTTCCCAGTCCTCGGCCATGTTTTGTACTTTTCTGAAACATCTTATTCCTACTTCGATTACCGCTTCTTTTTGCCGAATCTTCTTTGCTCTTTCAGACAGACACATCAAAATAGGGAACGAAGGTGACCCCTCAGAAGGAAGACGAAGAAGTCACAAAACTAGTGGTGTCGACAATGACGACAAATTGTTGTTGAGCTTCAAATATATTATTGTGTGCGCGTTGATCATTTAGATGGGGTTCGGGCTAGACCAGCTCGGTAGGAAGTGAAGTTCGGTGCGGGACAAGATAGAAAACCGAGTGGGTGCAGTCCTTCAATCTAGAGAAAGGCGTAGGTAGAGCCCATTCAAAAATTCAACGTAGATTTTCGCAAGCTTCCTCTCGTCAGGCTATCGTCTAGAATGACACTGGGTGGTGGCACCGGGCCTCGAACAAGGACGAGAAGCGAAACTTGCTGCGCTCACTCAGTAATCCTCGTTTGTAGATAGGTCTCTGGGGAACTTTTCCCTCTAGTAACCATCTGACATTTTAAAAAGGCCGCAGAAAAAAGAATGTTGGTCTGACTGGTTGACCCGATCAGGTAAACGAAAACATGGGCCGTTATGAAAAAAAACAGTGGCCTAACCTAGACTGAGTTTTTCGGTATATTTCAAAATGTCGACTACTTGGTACCTAAGAAAATTATTAGATTGTTTCAATGTGTAAAATTTTCAGTGGTGTACACGTCTAACTAGGCATACGAATAAATATGGTGTTGAGAGAAAGATGGCGGAACTTTAGCTAACGTTTGGTACGTCACGGCGCTCTACTGAAGCCCTGCCGAAATAACACAATTTTCAGTTCCTTTTTTCTAATGACTATAGCCTAATCTCATTTTGACCAATAGCGCTCGTAAAATACGTGCCTCTCAGCTATTCATAAGATATTTTACATGCATATGTACCATGTTTACTGGACAGTATGAGTGCTAAGGTCACATACTGCCCAGTAAACTTCGCTACCCTATGCTATGACGACACTAGCAGCTGAGACCTCTGACTGACAATCACATTGCATACGAGTACAATATAACATAACACTCGAGCTTCTGTGCACCTATGATAGTCGGATCTTTTTCAGGCTGTGGATATGGTGCCCATGCAGTTCTTGAACGATTACATAGCCCGGCTGTTTATACAGGTGTTCCACCGCGGACCCTAGCATATACATGTGAGTATTTGTACGTACATTCTTCCGTTTAGCATTCTGAACAACTACACGCCACAGATCTAAAAACCTTTTACTAATACCAAAACGTACACAGAAATTATTAAGCGAAAATGGCTCACTAACTATAGAAATCTACTTCTATGAACATAACAAAAGGAATTTCCTCCGCTAAGCCTAGTTATTATTGAAAATATACTGGAAGATCAAACGTCTAACTTCGTTGCTTTCATAAATTGCTTTCGGTAGCAGATTGCACTGTTTAGAAAGTCCTAGGCTCGAGATACCGTTGCAAATCGCTTTCCAACTTATTGGTCCTACAAATAGGTGCTGTGAAACAACAGTAAAATAATCCTATAAAGTTAGTCGGCAGCCAAATTCCAGTTCAGTGATTTGCAATCGCTTGCACAAATGCTGGACCTGAGAGCTTCGTGCCTAGTGGGCTACCGACGGCGCATAGAAGTGATGCTCAGTTGATTCGTAAAAAACCTTTCGACTTAAAACCTTGAAGTAGTTGAAGCTTATAGCAGATAACGTATAATATTGTGGTTGGTCCCGATGCCAGTAAATTCTTAGGTATTAAAAGACGACTGTATTTGCCCCTGTAGCAATCTTCTGCCGAGACTTTTCTACTAAGTAAGAACAGAGATCGTGTTTTTTTTCTATGAATTAGCTGTTTGAATACCTGTTTGTTAACTACTATACAATCGTTTGCTTAAAACTGTGTGTTTTGCGCGGAATACTTAACGCTAGCTTAAGGGTTATATCTATAAGAGATCTAGGATTAAAACTGTATATAAAATAAAGACGTTAAATTGATGTCGCATGCAAGACGCTTGCAATTGTCAGCTGCTTGTCTTATCAGTAGGAGTGTAAACCTTCACCAGGCCGCTCAGGGACAATAGGGCCTGTCAAATATTGGATAGCAAGTGGTAACGAATGGAATCAACAACATTTGATTAATCCTCAGCTGTGGAAAAATATGAGGTATAACCCGTGCTGACATACGCCATTTCTAGCATTAGAGCATGTTAGCAACATACGATTTTTTAGAAACAGGTACTAGCTTAAGTATGCAACATAGTGTTGGTACCTCGAAGCAATACTTCAATACAGTGTACAACGAGTTCAGCTAAAGTCCGTAAATGAGATACGAGGCTTATTTCCTGAGTACTCCATATTCAAAGGAAAAATTTATGGATACTATTCTCTTAATGGCGAAGGTCAAGTGCCGTCAACGACACTAACCTGTGTGAGTAAATAACTTCATTCATATAATGCATATTGTCGACAAGCTAGGTTTTTTCTTGGCGGGTTCTCTGTCTGGAGTAGCTGTTAACTGCGGGCTTCGGAATCCCTTTGGATATTACAACAAAAGCCGCAGAGTACGCGTACTCTTCCTTGTAGCCACGGTACCCTCATTGACGCCTTATCTCACTCATCTTTTGCGATGAAGGCACTTTTGCGTGAAAAAATCTTTATAAACACCTCTCGCGCGTATATTCAGACCTGTCAGATCTGGTACCCCTAATACTACACAAATATGGCAAACTCAGCAGCACTATCCGTTATTATGGTGTCGATAGACCTTGTAAAGTCTCAAACGTTTTACTTGATTTGAGTTTTTCGTCAAGTTTTTTTATAGGGCCAAACCAGCTACGAAGAAAGAAATTTTGCCGTTTTGGGGTCATCCGAGACGGATGCTTTGGGATCATCACAGCACCAATGTATGTATCACTTTTATATAGTAAAACCGTATTTTATACATTGCTACGCATGGATCTACACATAGCAGGCCGCCATAGTTTTCATCAAAAAATTATTTTGACGTCAATTTGCGTGGAAGCATTCGTAAGCTTAGCTCTCCAACAGAATGATTGGGTTCCTTAAACCAAGCGTTACCCAAAACGATCGATAAGCGGTTCGGAGAAATAGATAACGGTTCTCTTGAGAACCATTTACGTAGACTACTGATCCGCGTCATGCTGGCCATTAGCCTGCTTAAGTTTGAGACACGTGGTAGTCTTGGGCGTACATACCCTTTGTTTGGTCCTCGGTCATAGCCATCTGAAGCAATGCATAACGGCAGCACCAGACGTAAAACTCGACACACTGGGGTTGCTGATAATTTCTATGAATTTACCATTCACAAGAAACAACTTTCTTTTTTTCTAATTTCTCACCGCGATCGCACGCAATCACGACGCGTAGGAAAACCATGTTGGATCTAGTTGACGCTACAATTTACCAAAAGGATAAGTAGGATAGTGACTATATATTCCAAAATCTTGTAGAACTAAAGAGGGATGTGCTCAATTCTACGATGCTATCTTGCCTTGCTTCGATCAAAGAGAGCTTCACCGTTCGTTTCTGCTATCAAAAAGCCACAACAGAAGCATCCCGTCGTGGGCAGAACCTGTTTCTCATGATCGACTTGTGACAAGTAGACAGGCAAAAACGTTTGCCCCACGTGTCCTATGTCAGCATTTTAGCAAAATATTCACGCTAGGAGTTTACGTTAAGCATACAAAGGAGAACCGCAAAATAGAACCGTCCTCGAATCTGGGCGAGTATGATTTTGCAAAGTATTTATTCAGCGGCAGAGCGCTGTAACGACAACAAAATAGCGCTTACAATATACATTTATTAACACGACCGCTGATTTAAAATGATGGGGAACCTTGCCAGATATCAGCTCCCCGAACCAAAGGCAAAATATATAATAATCTATAACGACAATCTACTTACAAGAAGCCGGCTGCTTTCGCTACAACTATTTCCTAACGACGGACTTTTATACTGACAACAACAATAATAATAATGCACGTTGAAAAAGAAATATATTCTACATTCAATATCGTTCTACACCCGTATTGCAATACTGTTCCCTCTTACCTAAGCCTTTCTACAACAGTATTCGCTCAATCTGTACCAGCAAGTCTTCCCAATGTGTTTTATCCGTGCCAAGCTGAGATAATGCAGAATGAAGGATGCAGCTGTTGCTAAACTCGCTGTCATGAAAATCGCTTGCAGTAGTTATTCGTTGCGTTTTTTCCTTTCGGTTTCCCGGCCACGGATCCACCTAGCTACTATTGCGACCACGGAATATCGTTGCACCATCTGTGAATTATTGCTATATGGCTGTAATCGGTGCTCTAACCGGCACCGAAATCGAGTTACTTCACGAGGCATGCCTTCAATGGCTATACCTTGAAGGCGTTGAGTTTGAACACATTTAAGACCGGCTGTTCTTGTTGATATCAAAGCTTGTTTCAAGCAAGATACAACAGGCGGGTCGTCCGTATTTCATCGTGCCAGCATGTACATATCCAACTGGTCCAGACTCTGATGCCTATTCAATGGAAGTAGAGACTGAGCTTATGAGGGATCACGTCTCCGCCATATGTGTGTTACAGTCATAGTAAGTCTGTCGATTTTGTATCATTCAGGTGCAATAGCCGTCGTTTGTTGAAATATTTCGTTGGCTCGTAGCTGTCGAGCGACAGATTATCCTACACAGCAGCTCAACTCCAACATGCGAATGTTAATTGGCACAATGGTAAAGTACAGGAAACAAATATATTGTTTTTTAGCTGTTATTTACTAAGTATCAATAACTCAATACATCCAATCCAGCCATATTGATCTAAGAAGTGCACGGTAAATAAATACGTGCCTTTTTTTTTAATGCGCCGCGGTAGTTATCCACCTTCCGTACTTAGCTTTAAAATCGCCACATTTATCCAATAGATCTGGGAAAGTAATTACGGTATATCAGATATTGCCAGGTCACTGTGTCGCGTCTGATTTCCATGGTTTTTTTACTAAAGGGGCTTCCTTAGACGTAACAGGAAACGAAGGTTTAAATCAGGTCTCATCGCAGGTGTTCTACTACACTAGCAGGAACCTCAGTCCACAGACGGCTGCAACACCATAGAAGACCTCATGGCAAGTTCGGATGAACGAATGAAAGGTCCATCAATAAAATAGAGGTATACGAGGTAAGAGGTGCTTCTCGTCTTTCATCTTCAGTGGTTAGAAATATGCAGTTTCAAAATTTCGTGTTTTTCGACCTATTTCTCTACGCTATCACGATTATAATATTAGTAATTGTACTAGATGATTCTTATATAAGTGCTGAGCTCTAATGCCCGTCAACCTGACGTCCAGTCTTAACACACTGTAACCATAGAGCTACCATTACATGTAGCTCTCAACTTGATAGGCTTGATGTTCAAACATGTTTTGCGGTACAAAGTTCATAGCGAAGCTAACCACCGGAACGGAATATTTGTTTTCGTAAAAAGATGAGGCTAACTTTCTGAAATAGAGTAAAGAAAAGCTGCAATTATTTGTGATCTTTATAGCTAAGTAATCTATACAAAATAGACGTTTCTTTTTATAAGAACGATTTATGAGAAATTTATTTTATATATCTATAAAGATAAAGCCGAAATCTCGATTCAAGCTCCATCCAGTAAAGACGGCGTGTACCATCTTGTATAATGTGCCAACTATCAATTCATAATCAATAGATTTCTGTCGTTTTTTAAACGTACGCTGACAGAGACGCGATCGGTACATTTGATTGATTACGATCATCAATCTCGGCGACATAAGGTTCATGTGCCACTTTTTTGAGCCAAGTTCCTACTGCTGTGAAGTTACATTGCGTTTATGATACAACCTTACCAACCACTACGGTCATACCTGTCTACCGCATTTCCTAGTCAAAACGAAGCAATCTCTGATTTACGCTAGTGACATGGATTTGCCTTTGTAGCTATAGGATCAAATAGTCTGCTGGTTTTGTAATTTTACTGATCGCGCCTCTGTTCCTTCATAACCGTTAAGGCACTGTAGCAGTTTACGTTGACAGCATTTTCTTGTTACTTGATAACACAGTAATTTTGAAAAATAACTCTAATTAGGGCAGGTTTATTTTCGAGCAATTTCATTGGAAGGCTTTGATCGGTCGGATAATTCTCTGGGCGCAAAAAGCCAATGGCGTCGCTCGTTCAGGTACCTGTATCGGGCATACTCCTCAAAACTGAAGGGCACTTTTGTAACGAGTTACGTTATGACTATTCTACCGTTGTGATAAATCCCCAATTATAAGCCCCCAAAAATGCGACAAATCGCTCTAAAATGATACGTTCCATTCTAGTTGATAAATCTTTAAACGAGCAAGAGCAATCGAAGTATCGTAAGTAAATCTGTGCCTATCTTAGGTTTTCTCTCTTAAAGCTAATCAAAGGCCAACAAACCAACCTATTGTGTTGACAATATATACATGTATTTACACAGGGCATGGAACAAGATTGGCAAATACAGAGGCAAATTGCATCTCCAAAGAGAAATCACCGACACGTCAGCCATTCTAAGATGTCGAACTAGACGGACGTATTGTCTGTCACTGTTTGTCAACAGCTCTTCTTATACACATGTACCTGCCTATACCATGTTCGCTTGGGAATGTAATAGATAGTAGAAATAATGTTTTGACTTCATACTAGGCGAAAAATAAGAAAGTAATAAGGGAATGGAAACGAAATCAAGCAATTTTAGTCTTATAGCAATATTAACATTTGCAAGTCTTTCGGTTCGTTAACTCTCGGAAGGTTGCAACCTCCTAAGCCCTGCGGGGCTGCACAGTGGGTATTTGAGCTAAATCGGTGACAACAAACTATTGGCGCTAAGCAAAATGACCCCATTGCTTGAGCGTATGCGACTTCGGACACGCATATTACTGCCAGTGGTATTACATATCAGAAACAATCTTTAGAGACAAGAACAGCGCATTACGTAGGAAGCTGATTCTGGTCCATAGGGTCGATGTGGCCTATTGATTGTTGTGTTAACACCTCTTGAAGCACGGCGTGAGAGCTTTCTTGCAGAAAAATATATATATATATATATGCTTGACAGCTGAAGTACATATACTTATTAACCAATTCGATAGAAGCTTTGATGGCTTGAAGAGTTATATTGCCAAGATTAAATCAAAAAGGTTCGTTAAACACAACGGTTACCATAGTAAGAATAGACAATGTACTACTAGACACCTCTATTTTATAAATTAAGCGTGATTTAAGGCAATTCATTCATGATTGAGGAAACGCTTGTTGTGAACGCTTTATCTATTTTGGTTCATATAGAGATATAGGCTACATAGGGCGCTAATCAGAATTTTTTTGATGAACTTCAAACCATCCAACAAAACTAAAGCGAAAGTGTTTATGTGAAAAAAATGTCATTTTTTTCTAAGAAAAAACGACGTGTCATATTCAATGCGTGCAAATCTAGCTAAATTAAAAATCATGATTGGTCTTCATGAAGTTTTGCTGGACAATGAAGTTTGCAATAAGCGCGAATTGTAGTAACTGCGACCAATTTTTCAAAGTCATCTTGACTACGCCGGAGATTATTGTGCTTCTTCACGATTGTGGTACGAAGTGTGGTACTATACGTGACAAATTACACCGCATAGTCGTGTTCACCCAGAGTGGACTGCTTTTTATTAAATATATCGTTTATTCTTGGCAGCACGCTATCACAATACGGTCGACACGATTTCCCTCTAAAGAAGCTTTATATATGTTGACGAACTAGCATAAAAATAAAAAGTCTCACTAATAATACTGACTAATATTGACCTCTATGTAGGTCAATTTCTTCGATTCTTCTATCACTTAAGCAATCGATGTCATGCTGTTTCATTGTGAGCAAAGCACAGCGACCCAAACAGCCCCCAAAACAGCTATGTAATATACCTAACTGTAATGACTTATAAAATGCAAATTACTTTCGGCCTGTTTCAGAAATATAATACTGTAATAGGTAAATTTGTGGTAGGAGAATAACCTATTTTGTTTCTTTTTAATTAAACACAAATTAGATAAAAGATAAATCAAAATACTTTTATAAATAATTTCACTTTTTAAAATTTAATCGAAAAAAAATCGAGCAATCCGATATGCCCCGGGTGTCTGACCTATACACATCTCGAAAATTCTGCCACTTCGATAGTACAAATTTTCAGAAGTAACATTCTCTTACAGAATAAAAAGAATGCCCCCCCAATCGTCTTACTGTCACCTACATCTACGTACCTCTCACGTAAATGTGTTTGGCATGCATGTACTACGGTTTTCTTAGATACTGGCGTATTCACGCTCTAATTAATTACTTTTGTCATATACAACAAACATTAGTCACTCATTAAATTCATCGTAGACGACCCCTTCCTACGCGAGAAATATTATTACTAATACTTCGTACATCTACCTAACGCGTTGGCCTTCCACAAAACTGTACAAAAACAAAACCCGTGCATACTTCGTGCGAATCACGGGTACCACCGTTACGTAAGTGGCAACAGGACGCCTAGGACTTCGTTTGAATAAAGCGCGACAGGTAACAAACACCCCTTACTTTTGCTAAGCGACTGGGATATTTTGTGCTTACAGAAGAAGGTGTGGGCGGGTGGGTGTACACGGATGGCGCAACAGTTGTACAAGACAAAAGTTTAGAGGAAAGAGTTACATGAGGATTGGAACCATATGAAGCGGGTTGGAGAGAGACACCAAAGGGATCAACGTCATTTCAATGCCGTTTGAGTGCATCTCTAAGTGTTGACCGTGGCCTGGCGAGTGGCTGCAGTCCTGCCACAGTGTGATGCCTCCATGCCTGTTTGAACGGCACTTACTATATGTTCTCTCTCCCTCACTTTTAAATGTGCGGCTGTCTGTGTTCAGTGACCTCACGCGAAAACATCTAAAGTGTGATGAGGCTTGAGCCCTTTGAGAACCAGGCGGCCTCTATACTCAAGCCTCGACGCCGGCGTGTAGCGCTCAAGGCAACAAAGAAGCCTAATGTCATTCCCACATTTTCTCGATTCAGCCCCATTGAACAAATGGGTTGTCCTTTATAACCGTACCCAGTGCAACCGGGCCTGGCAACCCAGCTTTGGGTTGCTGTCGGCAGATTCGACTGCTCCTGCTTCTGTTCATACCGACGCTACCGCCACTGCCGTGTCCACGGCACGGGCGGCCACAACCAACGCCAAGAAGGCGAAAAAGATAACGCCTTTGACTTTTGCGGCTACAACAGAAGCCTGTGAACAAGCAAAACACGAAGAGAATACGATCAAAGAGAAACAGCCGCAGGAGAATGACGAGGATGAGAAGCGAACGTAGATCATTTTCCTTCATTTCGTTTGCCCTGTGTTCACAGACGCCACCGTTGTAGCAGCCACCGCTGGCCACTGCTGTTGCCGGCTACAGGGGACCTCTCCGCGACCTGTAATCAAATTGTCACAGCAGCACTCTCATTTCCCATATACACTTACGGGAGACACTTCCCTGCTGCGGTTAAGCGGAGCAAACCCCCGTTCCACCCTTTGTCAGCCCCCGAGTCCGCAAGCCCACACGCGTGGCTTCGCCTCAGTCTAACAGTAACTCGTCTCTTGGCCTCACTACAATATAAAATGTAGCCAAGCCTGACTTAGCGCCTCCTCTGAGCGCCCCTTTGTGTTGAGCGCAACGGTCTACGCACTTTCGCTTGTGTTATGTAAATTCGACAGTAACGATACTGCCCGTAGTGGTACTGCCGCTGCAAATGATGCTGAATAACGGGTCTGGAGCAAAGACAGAAATAGAAGCGTCATATCAACGCGATAATTTCCTCGAATCGTACTGGTAAAGCGCACAACGCTGTGAACGGAACGTCAACTGAGGTGAAAAGGAGAAATGAAAATGAAAACAATAGAAAATGATGACTGCACTCGAATGGTAGGCTTAATCATAATAAAAATTGGGAGCGAACTGACGAAATTAAAGGAAACAGGTCGATTATGGCAAGGGCCCAGTGGAAGTTCCCTTAGTTACATGTTCACCAGTCCTTGTGCAAATTTAGATCATAAACTCATCCTGCATGAGTGTTCTATGTAAATACGAGAAAATAAGTTTCAATAACGAAGGTAAAGTACAATAATGCTACGTGCGTAACAGTTGAATAAATTATATCATGGATAAGTTTACGAATAAATAGGTGACAGTTTTCTGCATCACAGTGATTATGGGACTATATGGGTCGAGCAAGGCCGTGACGGAATCAGCCCAGTTAGTTAACTGTGTAAAAAAAAAGGCCACCGGACCATGTACAGGACCTTACGCACTTACGGTATAACCTAAAGACTTGTAATTTAAAAATCTTCAGCAAGATGATTTTGTGTGTCAAGTTTAAGGACTAAGTGACGAATAAGGCATGTTTTCTTCAATCAGTAATCAAAAAGTTCGGAATGCCCCTTTCTCAAACTGAAACAATCTTGCTTTGTTTGGCCTTCGTGTAAGGGCTGCGATGTAACCTAAATCTGGGCAGACCGCCGGAGCTGGATTTAGGTTACATCAAGCCATATCTGTATTCTCGCTAAACAAAAAACTACAGTGTGAAAAATTGCTAGTACTGTAACCTATCTATCTATAACCTTTTTTGCAACATTGACATTATTTGTAATCACTTAATTCGTTTCAGAGGCAGCATGTGATGTACGCTTTTTAGCACTCCATCTTTGTTTTCTAAGAAAGAAAGCACATGTACAAAATATATTACGAAGCGTAATTCACACGTGCGAATGTTTCGAAGTTTAACTGCCAATAACAGACAGGCAGGTGAGTACCGCAAGTATAGCGCAAGAGTATACCGCAAAGTATCTACGCGACCCAGTTGGTTCCGGGTTGGCTGGTACGTGACAGAAGTTCAACACTTTTCTGACCCTTTTATATATATATATATATATCTATCTTTTTCGTTTACAGCCACACATACTCGTCTAATAAATAACTGTGCCCTACGCATCGAGATATATACCATAAACTGTTCATAAGAAGAGATTCAATGAAAATATTTGCCATTGCCTATAGGTCGTACACACACCGTATCTGAAAGGCAAGCTACGGTTCTAGTAGAATCGCAAGACCTGCATGGCTATTGATTATCCTGCCACAGAAGCAAGGGCTTGGCGAGTAAGTGACGCGTAACATTGTGGCGTTTCTTCGTATATTGATGGAAACCTCGCCAAAACTTAATGCAGTGGGTCGTACGTAGCACGGTACGTGTTATAAGGTTGCCGTATGGTCTGCCGTTGGCAGTGGCAAGAGCCAGAAGAAAACACCGAAACAGTCCGTGTCCAGCAAAGCGGAATCAGCCTAACAGAGAGCCGTAATACGTTTAGTAATACTTTTTTAATCAACTTGAGCTGCTTTTCATCAGTGATTTTGCATTTTCGCTGACATCAGTTAATTTGGGATATACATGACCGGTATTACCGACTTTTTGTTAATGTACGCAGTGAGCTTCTATTTTCAAATTTTAAGTAGACGTTTTTTGCCCTATGTGATTTTATGTGAGGCAAATCGTATCGGTTAAATCTCAAAACTACGTTGTTCCCATAGAACACTGAAAGAATCTTACCACACAAATAATTTCATCTGCTTCACTTACCTTCCGTTAAGTGCGCATGCCTTACCTATGAGGATACAGCATTGCCATCTGCCAACGCCTGAGTACTCAAATACTGAACAATAGGCCAGCTAATGTAATCCTAAGCTAGTAATAGGAACCGGCAATTGTCTCTCAATTATAGGCTGTCTGATAGTGTTCTATGGATTTGGTAGCTTTTCTCCATTAGCTCATTCATAAATGTGACCAAATCCTTTAAGTGTGGCCGTATATTTCTGCTTCTTACGTACGAAGAGGCAGCGCAAAGAAGCCCCACTGACTATTTAGGTCAATAGGCTAATACACAAGGCGTGGCCAAAACCTTCTACACTCAAACCGGTGTGCTACGTACTATGTACCACTTATAGACTGTAACGGCCTTATACACTGGACAGAAATAATGGCTATAACGTTGCTTTCTAAATAAAAGACGGTAGACATAATGGCTTGGATATATCAGATTATTGGACGAATCATATAAGACGTTATTTCGTAAGAGAAAGACCATAGCGATGGCGGCATCATGTAATATACTGAATATATTTTTAATGTTTTTTTTTTTTGATAGGCTGCCAAAATATGCGTCAGAGGGATATGGTTATGTGTCAGTGAACAAGTTTGGAATATTGAATAAGTCTGGAAATTTAAATGGCATGGGCATTAGCAAATAACCCTTAGTTGTATTAGATGGTCAATGAACTATTGAGAAGCCATTCTAATCGTTTGACGCCAAAAGAGTTAAGCTTATTTCCATGCCACTAGGTATCACTTCGTAAGTTTCTCGCAGGTAAGATAACACAGGAGAGCGATACCAGGGTGGATCTTTTTTGAAAAGGGTCGCAGTAGACGAGAGTCCCCTTTTTGACTAGACGTATGCTTGTCATCATGAAATTTTCATTTTCCTTATATCTCGTTGATAGCTGTGTAAGGACCATCCTTTTATTAATCCCTTATATACGTACCACTTAAATCATCGATGAAGCCATAAGATTAGCTACAGAGAGTTCATTCATTTCAAATAAAACACCGCTGCGCGTGACCCCTTTTGTTTCATAATCGAAAATAGTATTTGTAACATTATAGTTGTCCATGCATATGGCTAACCAGACGCTGTATTTCGAATTGTACTTAGGCTGCGCCGTGAAAACGATCGAGATCTTCATCTTAACCATCCATTGATGCCTAATAGATCATTATGCAGCTATCTGCTTTTGATATATGCGATCTTTTTTATGGGGGTTGAGGGCAAATGCACTATGCAGACCATTACAGCCGCGATCCAACGTGTAGGCTTCGAAGAGCAAAATACGACCAAACGGACCTGTCGCCTAGGTAATATGAATTAAAGAGCTTAAAATGTAGTTATACATACGTATTTAAGTAATCTGTATACCCTGGAATCGAAGACCCTTTACGCAAACCTAATTTCCTATCAAGT
The DNA here is from genome assembly GCF_002443255.2 of Varroa destructor. Taxonomy (NCBI): domain Eukaryota; kingdom Metazoa; phylum Arthropoda; class Arachnida; order Mesostigmata; family Varroidae; genus Varroa; species Varroa destructor. The sequence continues at coordinate 20,242,503 of NW_019211455.1, read as the reverse complement.
GACGTCCAGACAATACAGTTCTTGTATCTTTTTTTTTTTTTGAATCTTTTATCTTAGCGATTATTGAAGTCGCTTGTTTAAACTAGCTCAACTTCGGGCCCCTAAATCTTACTACCTGTAGTACAGGAAATGTCTAAAGTGTTAGCTGCTTTTATGGATCGTTGTTTGCGTAAAAAATTTGCGTAAGAAAACTTAGGTGCTAAATGAGATCGATTTGCCCCGAAAAAAAATTAAGTTTACCCAAAAGGTCTTTCTGTCAGCATCTTCAAGGTATAAGTAAAGCGTGGTCGATAGAAACGATTCTTTTTTTGTGAATCAGATTTTGGGGAAAACGTTACGGAAAACGTGGAAAGAATCGCTGGTCCACATATCGTGGCCATCATGTGTGTCGAATAAAGTAAAACTCCAATTTCGTAGTTTCTAATTACTGTATAGACAGTTTTTTTTTTTTATATATAATACGCACGCCGATCATTTATATTTCTACATCTATTACGCCGAGTAGCCTCGAGTCAGCCATGATATACTCCAACCTAGATCATTTTCACTGACAATTCACCATTCTACGGACATATATTTTCAGCTACCTATAGTTAATGACGGAAAATTCACACTAAATGCCATCAGCCGCAACTTGCACTAGTACAGCGATCGACTACGTCCGTTTTTGCTCATCCCCCATATATTTTCCCCCCATAATTCTTCTACAACTCGTTCCCCTCGATGCACCCTAACGGATACCTCTGCTTTTCTTTGCGAAGCAAGAAGGCTCGCTAGACAATAGCTACGTCGGATGAGTAGGTCCGCAGGTTCTAGTTCCTCGAGGTGGCCCGCATCACCAACTGCAAGCTCCTTGACTCCACCATTCGGTGAAAGAAGTGCCAGCAATATACAGGACGCCACCATAGTCGACAACGCCACAGCACGAGGAAGACATAAATAAGGAGGTAAAAAGCAAATTTACGTTTGACGTTACCTCGGTATGCGCTGGGTATGCGATGGGGTACCCTCATATTTACCAGGTAGGCAAGCCGACTGCAGGCAAGGTAGCAGCTATACATACAGACGTATCGATGAGTATATATATATGTAAACCTTGCTGTGGTATTGTTTGCGTCACTCCCCATTCCCCTCCACCTATAGCGTGGATGGCGGAAGAGCGCATTGCCCAAGAGCCACAATGGCGAATAGCTTCGCGTAATAGCTGGGGTTAGATAGTATATTGGTAGCTCTCCCGCTACAACAGCAGCAGCACAAAGCAAGCTCTTCATGAAAAATACGTCGTTGGACCCCGTCGCTACTACACTCTCCAATGCGTCTATTTTTTTCCACCGACGGGGGAGGTTGATGACGCCAATGCCCGATGTAGTCATGACATATTTTTATGCTTCTAGATCGTGCTTCCAGGCGAACGCCTACAAAAAAGATCTGAGTTCGGGGTTGGCAGGAAAATAGACTAAGGGAGAGAATGGTCGTTTTTGAGATCTTTTTTTAACGCTCTTCCTTTTTTTCTTTCTCAGCGGAAGGGAAGAAGCGAAAAAAACATCTTCTTGAAACGACCTTCAGTTCAGAAACGTTAAAAGCGCTTCTCTAGTCGAAATGCACTTGCAAATACAATCTATGTCGACGCATGCCCATCCCGCCAGGCACGCACGCACGCACAGCTGCTACTACCACCACTACTACTATGATGATGACGACCACTGCACGCAGATGTGTTCTCGATGGCTCAACAGACTGGAGACATTACGTTCACTTAGTATTCGACTAGAGGTAGCGAAGGTAAACTATATTTACTGATAGAAATATGAAGCACTGGAGTTGCGATCAAGAAGAACTGATATAAAGAAACAGTCATAAAATTGTCGATGAGTATCAAACGTATTTCATAGAATATGGTGCAACTATTCATAACAGTATGAACTTTATCGCTGTGTCATATTTTATTTACCCTAATATATAGTAATGTTTATATATTTATTAACGAAACAACATTAATGGACAAATTTAGAAATGGATAGCGTTCTGCCAACAACTATAACTACTGCCATCAAACAATATACGTAAAAACTAAACAGTATACTAGCATTCCTGCTCTATGCTACACAGTATAGTATACTAGAAAAAAGACAAATTTACCCTGTTTGGTTTAATGTCGCACAGTGACTGGACAAACGAGGGGTAAATTGCCAACCGTAGTAAAATTAGCGAATACAACTTCATTGAAACAACAATCGCATCTTTTTTTTTTCTGCACAGCAAATGAATTACGCCAACGCGGCGGAAGCGGATATTAACACTGGCAGGTCACGGGCAGTAGCAATGGAGATAGGCCAACCAACTAGTCGTTCGCGATTTCCGCTATTGAAGCATTGTATACACAGTTGCCTTTCTGGTCGACCTGTATATATAGTATACTATAAAAAGCTAGTCTGTATACGGTAGAAGTTGGGTTAACATATCGGTCTGTAAAAATTTACTCGTTGGCGAAAAATCTCGATGTGAACATCTATACTTATAGTTTGAATGATGATGATTGAAAGTCGCTGATTTTTGACTCAATTTTTGGTATCGCTCGAACTGTTTATAGCACGATTGCAGATAAAAGTTGAATAGCTTTAAGTGTAGCACAGAACGCTACCAATCTTAGAACTAACAGATTTTCAACAGACATTAGAAATGCTTTGTTAGACAGTATATAACGTATAAAAGTAAGACGCCCAAAAACGCTATGTGAGAAAAAGGGAGTAACTACAAAGCCAACCAGCGTAGATTGAAAGTTATAAAAGTGATCAAAAATGACTTGAACAGACAAAAAGACAGGATGTACTATTGGCGGAACATAAAAGAAAAATTCGTTAGATGCGACGACAAAATAATAATGAAGGTTGATCACAATCTGAAGAAAAAAAGCAGGAGGGGCTCGGAAGGAGATTATGGATAATAGCTAAAATTTTAAAAAATCTAGAGAAAATTAATGGATACATGTGCCAAACGAGCATGCTGTACATATGGTCACGAGATAAATTGACCATTAAGAGGTGTTCTGGGACGTTCGAAGATCATGCTAATAGTAGGTCGTTTTAAAGATTTCGATATTTTTTATCGAGCTTTTGCTGCAAATCTACGAGAACTCACTACAGCATAGTTGTTTTGCGTAAATGTTTAACAAATGTATGTTACAAATAAAAACAGTGCGAAATGTAACAAAGCTATTCATTTATCGGCAAGACTCTCATCTACACACACATGAGTTATAGATTAAACTTTTGTCGAGTGCTGCCGTTGCCAGTTCAGCTTTTTGCTTCCTTTGCTAAGGGCGGGTTTGACAAACATCCCGTTCGAACAAACCTTAATGGTAGACTTAAAAAGGTCTACGTTCTCTGTTTGCAAAAGTTGATATAGACTAATGGCGCAGCTTGTTACTTTAGGCTTATAGTTAACAACAATAATCCCTAACTGTGTTTACCGCACTTTCACTATGGCCGAATTTGGTAGATCCTTTCGATTAGCGTAAAATCAAATTTTTATTTGGAAGTGACTATTAAACGTTAGTATTTTCAGAGAGAGGTTTTAAAGAACTAGGATAAAATTTGACATATTTTTTTTTAAAGTTTAAGAAAATGTGAGTTCTTTGACGACTTCTCATAACAATAATGGCTATATACTCCATATCTAGTAGAAATCGTTGTACTATAGATTGCATGTGAGGATAACAAAAAAATTAATTAGGGAAAACAGTTTTTTTTTGCGAAAAAGGTTTTTTCATAAGGTGAGATTAGACACAATATTCAATGTACGGTTCTATTGCCTTTCGAATCAGAAAACACTGGTCTTACATAGAATTTCACATAAACCCTGAAATAGACCCATATGATGAGTCAAGCTCGAAGCAGTATTCTGCACCGTCTTTACACTGTGCCAATGATTTAACGCTGTTACAGTAAAATCAGTAAGGTGAGTTTAGTCTTTACGATCATTATGATCTTAAACCATATATGAAATGATTGATTTTAAAACATTTGAAATGAACAAAAACAAGTTGAACTTAAATAGGTAACAGTTCTAAACGAAACAAAAGTACCTTCAAGTGCGTTCGAAGGCTATAAAGAAATCGGACTTTTTTTTTCGATTAATCTTTTTAGCTAATCCTGTACAATATTTTTCTGTGTTACCTTCCATGTGAAGGCACATCTGCCTTGGTTTTGGTTGAATTCCGGAAAAATAAGTGATAAATGTTGATGACTTTTTTACAAGTCGGTACGAGACTATTCCCTATTTGGTTTCCCCCGATACGC
>NW_019211455.1:20079114-20238105 GCF_002443255.2 Varroa destructor | reverse complement strand
TTTAGAATGAGGAATCTTTTTCCAAAATGCGTCAAGAAATGTTAATGGCAGACGGTCAAAAGTAAATCACACTTCGACTTTAGTCGGCCTGTAACCGCGGGACACTTTCATTTCATTCGAAACCACAGAAGTAGCAATAAAAGGAGCCGCAGAATCGCGAATGAAATCCTTTAATCCTCCGAACTCATCGACTCCCACGACTGGTTCCTCCACCGATGGAAACCACCTTCATTGGTCTCATATCCCGCAGTCAAGCTTTCAAACAATGGCTTAATGAGTTTTCCTAGACGTTATTTTTTTTATCTTGGTTTCATCACCATATTTTTAGATAGGCACTGTTGATTGACAACCCTTTATTGTAGTCCTCATGCTGTACGGTACGATGCTGAATTCGCCAAAGGCTTTTCCCCCTGCACTCTTTGTTTGGTCACTGTTATGGCAAACTGCTCAAAATTCAACAATCTACAATTTCGTTGTGGGATTACAAGAAGTTGTGGAAAAAATACATCGACGAAAATGTCACCTTAAGGATAACCTTGGATCCCCATAAGGATATTAGATAATCGAATAAATACTGTGTTAGATAATGACTTTGCGCAGCATGCATCTATTATAGCTTGCAACGTACGACGTTAAGTCTGTAAAATGCTAAGTAAGAATATTATATATATATATATATATATATATATATATATATATATATAGGAAAAAAGTCAAGAAAAATATAACATTTCAAGAAGCGATCTCAATTTTTTGTGTTTTGACGTTGGGTGAGATGACTTCTGTGCATTTTCGCATGGATTTAGTTTTATTCTCACATTTTTCTTCATTTCTTAGGGTCTCCTTAAATCACGTCGGCTGCATAACAGCGCCTTACTGAACTACTTCGTAGATCATCAGAGTTCGTCTTTACATTTAAAGGAAGTGCCATTAAATGAATTTAAAAACACGCTGGTCAAATAAGGACCGCTTAACATACATGCATTAGGAAAAATATCGTCGAGTTAAAGAAATATTGTTATTAAACCTAAAAAAACTCAAATACATTTGAATAACTTACGCATATGTACGACAACAATGCGTCAATTACTGTGTGAACTGTAGGCTAAAATCAGATAGTGTCTTGCGATTTCACAAGTAGGTATGCAAAACATATAATGTCTCGCGTCTTTGTTAGCCATCTTGCTCAAGAACGTATCGTCCACTTTGTCATCCGAGAAGACTCCAAGCGGCAGCCAATGACTCTACCCTATAGGCAATTTAAGATAAGAAATCGTTAGTACTTCTGCACAGAAACTGATCAACCTGTGATTAATCCCAATGATCGCTTAGTTTCTTGCGGAAAGCATTAAGATATCTACCGAGTTTTTCGATTCGTAGCCAATAATGAGACCAATAAGTCGCCAGCTTAGCCAACAATTTCACGACCACGTCTGACTAAAGTGATTTGCATAGTCTTCTGCGATTGCTCCGATAAATCTCAAAAAAACAAATAGATCGGCTTTTGTACTTTCTGGAACTCTTACCTCTCGACTATCATAGACCCCTCCTGATCGATACCGAATACCTTTATAACACTGTTTTTGTTCAAAGCCACGACCTACATTTGTCTTAAACGTAGTAACGAGCTCAAAGCTCGCATGGTGAGACAACGAACTGAATTTTCTTCAGTTTGAATTTCCCGCCATTTCATTGGGCAGAGAGACCCATGGCGCTTGACAAAACAACAGCTGATCGCAAGGGGCTAACACCAGATCAGCGCTAAAATAGCTATGAAGAAAATCGGTCAGTTAGTTGAAGTGTATTATTAGTTAGATCGTGCTTTTGTTGGGAAGTGCGCCGTGTCTTTGAAACGGTGAGCAGCAAGCCTCAGTGTTTAGCCGTTGCCGGTACGTTAGAACAATGATATACTGGCAATACAAGTCGAACTGTTAAGTTGAGGTCAACTTTTGCGTATTGGAACCTGTGTTGTGATTTTTGTGCACCCACCGATATCTAGGGCAATAAACATCACACAGGTCATCTACGTTACGCTTAACAAACCTTATCTGAAGTCTGCGCGTTCACTGGTAGGATTGCTTATTCAAGTGGAGGAATATCTTTATTGCAAAAGGAATAGAATCTTTAGGTTATTGTTCTTTGTGTTGATAATAGCGTTTGACTAACTTAGGCTGTATGGTTATTTGGGAATCCAGTCACAGATACAAATGTGTTGCAGAAAAATTGTAAATTGAATAAACGAAAATACTCTTTCGATCGTTTGGAGTCAATTTGGACGACTGTAATAATGGGGCAGATTTTTGACCATCGCACGATCTAAGGTATAATTGTTTCTCGCTTCATAATGGTACATTCACCATATGGCTTAGAACCGTTAGTTCTATAGCCATATGGTGAAGCCATATAGTTCTTTTTAAACAAATAATGCAAAAAATGTGGTGTAACAAAATAAACTTTTGTTATAACCGATATATCACACATAGAATTTGCATGAAACACATTTGGACATCTGTCCAACATAGGTTTTCTGGTTGAGCTGAAACTAGTTGTAGTACAGCGCGAAATAGTTTTTTCGGAGATAATTTCTCCAGCCGCCACTGAGCCAGAAACATCTGTTGATTACTTAGTGCCATTGCGGCGCTCCTTACTTTCTGTTCTTTACCATTAACTAGTGAAAATTAGAAAAATGACGAAAATATATGGGCAATAAATCAACTTAAATGCTTGTACATCTGAGATGCTTTTCTCATAATAAGCTTCCTCAGTATCCTACGTTACCGTTACGCTGATTATCCCAACTGAAAAGAAAAACATCTTGTTTTTTCCATCAGCAACAAGTCATCGTTTTATTAGATGTTTTCGTTCGCGAAAAACGTCAAGCAAACTGATAAGAATATAAGGTCTTGTTGGAAAAATCGTTTTAACGCAATTCTAGGAACTGAGAGAATAAGCTCCGCTACAACACAGCTGTACCGGGACAGACAGTCACGTGGCAGGAAAGACGAGCAGCAAGGGGCGGTGCTCTACCGAAAGTTCGCTAATTCAATTTCCATCTAAAATAGAATTTTGCCTGTTACGCTTCTGCCAGCGCAGAAGCGTCATATGTAAACTGAAACAAACTTGTTCGACGCACACTTATGGTGGCGGCTAATGTTTACGGTCAGTAAATTTGAACGCTGAAAACCTTTGCGACATGGTAATCACAGCTCCAATCGCTAGGTAAAACCATTATTTCCATCACGTTCAGTAGTTTTGTACTGAAGCAGAATGTAAGTGCGTTGAATATTATAGCGCTGAAACGAACAGGTCCAGTGCAGTATAAAATAAATAGTTCAATCCAGTAGAAGGTCACATTTGTTATATCTATTAGAGTGCAATCGCAAAACAAGATGGATTAAGTCCGAGGGCAAAATCCAGTTAGAAATTATTTAATATTGCGAATTACCCTAGCAAGTGTACATGTATTTTGTTGTTGATGCGGTAGTGCGGTATCTCTATTAGAAGCTATAAAAGTCAGAGGGGTCCAGTTAGCTTTGAAAAATAGTATCCACATTGTTATAGTTTCCGCCTTAACTTTTAAACAAAGTAAGACTTCTGCATGTGCCAGTATTTGGGTCATTTAAAACGCGGCCTAGGATTTGCCGGGAAAAGTTCATGAAAAATCTATGGTAGATCAATCATGATCTTTGACCTGGGTAATTTTGCACTAACAGATTATGAAGCATTGACTTTGCTAGCCAAAATCATAGCTCTACCTCGGAAAACAAGCATCCCTCTAGATTTATTGAATGATTTGTTTTGCAGCACAGAATTATTAGTGGCCCATCTAACTTTAGCTTTAGTCTATAAAACTTAAGCTGTATATATAAGGCTATATGGGCTAAAAACAGAGGTATCTTTAAACAAAAAAAGTTATGAATCGTCGTAAGATTATTTTAGGTCACAAGATAGGGAAATCTTGGATAAACATAGGATAACAATTGTTTTGTTGTTAACAAACCCTGTTCGGAAAGGTCGAATTGACTAGCTTAGGTCTTCTATAGCTCTATAAATTCTCACGTGTTGTGATAGCGAAAGGCCATTGAAATTGCTAAATGTATTTAATCTGCCGGTAACACTTAACACATAATTAGGTTTTATTATTTAATGGATGTAACTAACCTTATTCAAATGAGTAGTTTATCGTCCGGCCGAAACATTCGTGACGGACTATTTTGTCAAAGTGGTTCTCTTCCATCGAAATGACTTACCATGTTTTCCAATGAGAGTCAGTGCTTTCTAATTAGAGTTGTGATGACACTGAGTTTAGTCAGTACACATGTACCCGGCTACAGTATCCAATAGGATCACATGCCCTTTTGTGCGAAAATCCGCATTTTTGCGTGTACTTACTCGGAACTAAGGTGCAAACCCAAAAGACAATTATAGGCTTAAACACGCTGACATTTGATGACTGCTGTTGTTGCACATGCTGTCCTTGAATTAATACTTAAAATACGCAACGGAAAAGTATTTATCGCTTGCTATTGATGTTCCTTTATTTTTTCAAAATCATCTTTTAAATGTATAGGAAAGGGATCGACAAACGCATTACCTGAAAACAAAAAAATAGGGCCAATGGGGAGAAAGACGCCAGCCGGCGAAATGACCAGCGGAGCTTCTACAGGTAGGCTGTTATTACCGATTTTGAAGTAAATTTTAGCCAGGCCTGATAAGACTGCAGACAAGACGGAACACAACAATTACTTTACCGGTGATAGAGACTGGTTGCAACATTTTTTTATAACTGAAGATTTGTAATATTTTATTAGACTATGAGAACCTTATTGGTCGAAAGTAGCGCCAGTATGACATAGTTATACTTGTGCAATTAGGCTTTTTTTTTTATTTAATACAAATTGTGAACTCTACTAACCGGATCGGTCGCGAGTCTGTGTCAGGAATCGCAGAATGTGAGTTAGGGTACGGTGGGAGAGGATTTACTCTACGCATAGGTTTGGACTTGACCTGTAAAAGGAATCTATGTGCAATCCTTGATAGGAGTAATACACAATACCCAGATTATGCACAAGGAGGACAATAATCGGTTCAAACTTCTTCGGTTAGTGCACCAAAGTTTAAGCTCATCCTTATGGTTGTGATTGGTCAATCCAATAAAGGTAGTTCTTGACGCAAGATTATCTTCTGTATTCAAACGGTTAGGTTTTTTAAAAAACTTTTAGTCAAAGGATATACGTGGCAAAAGATTACTATTGGCGTAGAAGAACCACTCCACAAAGACGAAAAATGTGTATACATAAATGGTAGTACATAAATGTTTATATATATATATATATATATATACATGCATGTATATACGTAAAAAGTATATATATATATACGTTTTATACATACTTCCTCATATAAGTCATATCGCTACAATATTAACACTTGACAATTTCTCGCTGTTCACTCACAATCATTCGACAGAAGCACCGGTGGAAGCTAAGCACTGGACAAGTAAATTGAGAAATACAGACATAACTTCTGCGTCGTACCAAGCGGAGCCCGGGGTGCCGGCTCCCACAGGTAAAAAACAGGTCCAGAGTAAACGTTCCGCAGACAGGGTAGAGGCCGCAACCGCGAAACGTACCCCTCAAAGAAGCGCTACCAAACCACCTGTCATCGACCGAGTAAGCAGTGACGAAACTGAGCAGGATTACGATGCCGAGTGCTTCTGGGACGGTAAAGGTAAAGCGATCAATCGTAAGAAGGCGGCGGCCAAGAATACGCAGAGAAATAACAAAGCAAAGAAGGTCGTAGATGAAGATAATGACGGCCAGCCAAAGGACGACAAAGACACGGGCAACGCAATGGAAGATGCGAAAAATGACTTTGATAACGAGGAGGAGGAAGCAAACGGACAGTTAACGAAGCTGACAAATCCAAAAGGAGCCGGAAAAGGTCTGTCGTCACTGTGAAGAAGGCCAGCAAGAAAACTGGAAACGTAAAATCCCAAATATCAAAGGAACGCCGGGCAGCCGTGGATCAGGAGGCGGTTGAGCATCGTGCGACCCATTTAAGAACTCTTTTTGATGAGTGAGTTAATATTTGTGTCAAGCTGTTGCTAAATAGATAAATGATTGCAAGAGCAGTAAAGTACCCTACGTTGATTTCATAATATCGGGTAGCGACTCATAGTAACGATTCTCATTATATTGGCTGATTCGTGAGTATTTACACAGTAAGATGTTGCCTCATATGAACTTTCAACAGAGAGATTAATACATCAAGTGTGGCATTAACGTTCTAATCATGCGATTCCATTCGTGTAGGTTCTTTCTCTTTTCGTATTTTTATTAGGTGCGTTTATTGGCACTAAGTGAATTTGCTTATAATTTCTTGAGCTCATCTTTTTACAGCTTACTTGACGAGGATGTTGTCGACCTTTAGGAAGCACTCTATGAGGCAGACTGGGATCTTTCTTCAGCGAAGAAGCTTATCGCTAGTGGTGCGCTAGTGGCTAATGCGTCTGGTGATGAGAAAGAGGACGAAGAATAAGCTTAAAGGTATCGCTCATTTCAGTGTTGTTGAAAGGAACCATTATCAGCTATTTGCGGAATTATAAGTTGACATTTTAAGAGCATAACAAAGACAGTCTAGAAGATTAGCTTATTACTGCAAATACATTAAACGGGCAATTGCATTACGGGGTGAGTGTACTCATATATACTTTCTCTCTCTCTCTCGCTGTATATATATATATATATGAGAGAGAGATTTCGAGAGCTGCTTCTAAAATCGCATGCTATAAAAGCCGGCGTTCTGTTAACACTTTTGATTTTTCCTGTTATGTGAACAAATCTTTGGGGTCACTTTTAATATAACATCAAGAACTTGTCCCACTAAAGGTTCTAGCCCGAATAGGTCTGACTGGGTTTATTTGGGGTTTCTTCAACAGATCTGTTTAATGGCATGGTAAGAATATGCTATGGTGATCGTTTGCCAACATCGAAATGTCGCATGTTCATGGCTACCATGGCAACAGACTCAGGGAGATGCGTATTAAGCATCCAAATTACGCGGTCTCTAATAATTGGAGATTGAAGTTTGATATGTGTTTTTTGGAATCCATTAGTTGTTGACTGATGCAGAAAGCGGAGCGCGAAAATTGTCGACCCACAGCATAGCCCCATATTGGAAACCTGTAAAAAATCGTTTTTTTTTTTTTATTTTTACAGACCAGTATGTGTTCGAGATGTTGTAATATTCCACAACTGGCAAAGAAGGTAAGCTGGAAGTTAATTTTGTTTTAACTTCATAATAAAGAATGGTCGTGTGATACATGCATCCATTATGAAGTGCAGCTGTCGCGTTGCGTGCACTTCAGTTCGCAGACCGTAAAATGAATAGATAGATATTACATAGCGGTGTTGCTTCGATTAATCAATAGTCATTTATAAACAGCGTATTGAACTGAGAACTGTCAATTTCTAGTATGAACTTTTGCTGCTCGTTTGATTAATAAAGATGGGAAAAAAAATGAATTTCCATTTTTTAAATGTTAAAAAAATGTGGCGTTTTTATTTGTCTTTTTTTCTGTTGATAAACAGTAAATATGTTGGATGGGCAGTTCTATTTTTGCTAACTGATTTGATAACTATTTTTGATAACTGATTCTCAATTTAAATTTAAAACTAGGAATAGATATAAGAAGCAATGCTTAACTGTAGTGCAGGGCGAAAACTCGATCGCATAATGAGTGCACTGTTATGGCAAACATTGATTATAATAATAATAATCGGGAAAGTAGCCGGACTAAACAGGCGTTGTCACTCGATGTACATACTGAAAATCCTACTTGAAACTAATTAATGCTAGGTTTGAGCAGACGATATTACGGCAGTTCAAACGCGCCAAATTACATTGTGCGGTGTCGATTTTAGAAGAAGCGTACCACGGACGCTTCTACGATATAAGTTCATCGACTAAAAGTGATTAAAATCTATGTAGGTGTGGGATATAATAAGTATTAGCGGGTTTTCCAAGCGTATTTTTCCTTTTTCACCTCACTACTTCGCGTTATTTGACATTCAAAAATGCCCTTTTTTACAAAGCGGTTGTTATTTCATTATATAGCGAAGGAAAGCTGAATTCGACTCTAGGCTCCAAGGGTAAATGTTCCTAACGAAACTGAAGTGTTTTCAAAGTGTGCCCTATCTAACCTTTCGCCAAAGTCCTCAGCAGCACGGGATATTAACGCTATGCCACGCTGTCGACTTCATGTTTCAAAGGGGTGTTTAAAGGTGGTTTGCGAAGTTCATTAATGAAATTTAGTAAGTGAAGGATGCACTACGCCAAGGTCAGATATCTGAAATCAATGAGAATATGAAGTGCAGTTCTGTGATTATTACTAAGCATCTAAGAATTTAGCAGAACCTGTGGGACTAACTAGACTAATAAAGGACTTGGATGCCCTATTACACGGCTTTCAACTTGTTCTCTCACGACATCGAGCAACACGAACCCAGAAAGATTGGTTAAGATGGACGACGGAATGCAGTGTCTCTGCGTCGATCTAAAAACGGAGAAAGTAATGGGTAGTTTTGGCAAATACACCTAATCCCAGAGCTAGGTCGGACATCTATCTTAAAATGATCACACCTGCATATGCTAGGAACGGAGGGGTGAGCAAATGCGTGAAAAAAAGAGCTAGCCAGCAAGAAAGCTTAGTTGCACCCAACGGAAAGGACTCCACAGACACGATTAAGTGATCCTGCTCCTGAGAAAACCCAACCTGGCCAACCAACATGGCAAGTATCGTTAAAGCCTCCCTGGGTAAATTCAGTAGATTATTTTGAGACGTCACTCACCATATTTTTTCAGACATCGAGCTAATGGATTACCATCTTGGACCATTAGCGAAAGAAACTCGTAACAATGTATTCGGCAATAAAAGGGCATCTCAAGAACTTGCTGGACAGTTATTCGATGTTAGACCTGAATAATTTTTATAAGGCGGCATAAATATATTGGTTGAGAGATGAGAGAGAAGGTCGTGGAGAATGACGGTGAGTATATAATAAATCCACCTGTTGCTCAAATTCGAGCAAAACACCGCGTTTGTTACGCGTATACACATAGACATCGTGTTAAAAAATACAATAACACCAAACGGCTATAGCCATTTCCAATCATTGGGTTTCCACTAACCATTCTCCGCCCCCTAGTTTCCACTTCCACATGTAATACTAAGGAGGAGTTCTGTCCTTGTTCGGCTTCGGTCTACCGATATCAGGGTAAGATCGTTCATGCAATCCTTTTTCCGATCTGTCTATATGGTGCGCACCGAAGACAAAACCACGAGCGAATTAAGAAACAGGTCGGAGCAGGCTCAATAAGTGAGAAAATTAGGGTCCTAGAGAAATTTGGGTTGTGGTGGAGAAAAAGGTCAGATCAGGCCGAGGTTCGGACAAGAAAGAAATGATAATGGAAAACGATATCATTCAGCGAAACACTTTGGTCGGGTGAACTAGCATCAGAAGACGAAATCGAGGAATGTTCTAGTGTGCTTCGCCAGTTCGTGCTGTTTCCATGAGCATTTGGAGCTGCATGCTGCTCTACTGTTCAACCAGCAGCTCGACCTTTCGCTAGTTGCTAGCTTACGACGGAAGGTTGGGAGGGTCCAATTTGGTCGAATGAACCGAATAGAAAAAATAGCGGTGTCGTACGCGGTTACTGCCCACCGTATACTTTTCCATCTCTCGTTCCATTTCTCACTCGTTCTCACTCTATCTCTCCCTCCCCTTATTTCGTCGGGTTTACGTTGAGCCTGGCGTTGCACGCACGACAAACGCAGTTTGGAATCAAGGGAAAATACACCGGTCTCCTTGCGGACGGGCCGGTGGCTTGGGATATGCTCTAGAAGGTCCGTCCTCGGGTTCGATACGCTTGGAGCCGAACGTCTACCCACCGTACACAGTAACGGTCAAATCAATGTTTGCAGATATCTGCCTGTCAGCCGGTAGTGGATTCGTTGTCCTATTTTCGTTAAGGTTCCTCGACTTCGGTTGATAATGGGATGTCTTTTTGGGGACTGCGGGAGTCTTGTGCTGCTCTCGCTTTCAGGAGCATTTTCATTCGAAAGGTAGTAGTTGCAGGGTCAGCATGTGAAGCGCTTCTCCCTGGATGGCCTTCTCTCTGTTTGGACGCTGATAACGTGGGTACGTGCAACATTAAAGTACCTCGGTCACAGCCTGATGTTCGTCCTGTAGGTTAACCAAACAGGCAACCATGTATACACAAAGACTCGAGTTAGCGTAATATTAAGGAAAACAGCAACGGAATTTCAGTGCCAATTTTTATTTGATACATTAGATGGATAAATTGTTGAATATTAGAGGCATTGCTAAAAGTGTTACGCTTAGTGGTGCAAGCATACCGACTTACTTATGGATGGATAATTAACAATAACGCTTGGTCAAAAAGAAATCTTAATCTTGGAAATAGCGTAAGAGATATTACTAGATTCTCTGAATAGTAACTATAATGTAAACCACGATCGCATGTTCACAATGATTTCTTCTAGATATTATAGCTAAACATAGTTGTGAAATAACAGCAATTCGCATCTTCAAATAAAGATAAACTTAACAAGATGTCGTCAACAAGTAGGCAAAAGGCTTCTGCACTTCGTCAACTTTCTTGGAACTTCATTGTGCCCTCTACATATACCTCCACTTGTTTCGTGCTTAAGGTCATAGTGGAAATAATTAATGTAGCATAAATTACTTACAATTGACCTTCGAGTATAAAAATATATATTAAACAAACGGCGCAGTCCGGAGAGAAACGATGGAGATGTTTTATTTGCTTATTCAGTACACGGTACCCCTCTGCATCTGTGCAGCTAATGCTAATATATCTAAAATTTTTGCGAGCACCTGGACGACAAACCGATAAAACGAATTCGTGTGGTGGGTAGATTTTTTTTGCATACTTTTCTCATTGAAAAAAATATTTTTCTTGTCTTCTTCTTCGGTTTGTTCCTGGAAAAACGCCACAAACGAAGAGCGACAAACCGAAACACAAATAAGCGGGTATTACTTCATTCGTTCAGGCTCATTCGTGTGAAAGAAGTGCACAAACGTATGTAAATGATTTCTCACATAGCTACATGTCTATTTGTTGTTGTTCCTACCTTGAACACGATCAACGTCAGGCTTGTAATTCCATAGCGAAACGACGATCATACAGCGGGGATTAGCCTACCTGTGAAGCTCAATGTATGGGTGTTTAAACTCTGTGAAATGTAGCGTACCGCAGCATGCGATTATGAATATCCCAGAGCTTTGGTAGGCGAAAGTTAATCCGCTAATGCGTTGCGCCATAATATGGATCGGAGTCTTTTGGCTGCAACGATGATGTAATAGAAAACGGCGAAAACAAGGGGGCCGTCATTGGAACTTTGGATGGAGGCAATTCGGAACGGGATATGAACGTAATTCGAAAGGGACGACGGCAGGAAGAGGGGAGGAGAGGCAGTGGTACAAATGCGCAGTTGCAGCAACTATAGAAGATTAGACTGGCTGAATCAGCAGCGCATTGAGGAGACTGCCGACAAGAAACGAGGTACACAGGTAGACAGGTAGGTATTTGAGACAGGCCTGTTGAAGCGCCGTGTTTTCTTCCGCTACGACTGTTGCTACTTGTTGGCTCGGTCCTGTCAGAGCCGCCAGTGCGGCCGTCGCCATAGAAAATTGGATTGCAAATCAGCATCCTGCGATCAATCCACCCGGATGAATCGATTTTCGGCGGCCTGCTACCCCAAGCCCCTGAACGCAGTTCGTTCAAGCGCTCATCGATTCATCGGGAGGGTGAGCAGCCGCCGCCGCTGTTGTAGCAAACGTGTGTAGATGGAAAGGGAAATGTGTTATAAGTAAGCGCGGTCGAAATGTGCGCCATGATCACTTACAGAAGGATTTAGCATCCTTTCTCGGTGCCAGGTTATTGCTACTTAGCGAGTGAGCAAAACGGAGTATTATAGTTGGGAGATTGAAAAAGTTCAGCCCGATTTGTGTTGAATGCGTATGTGCCATGGATGTGGAACGACTACTGCTGGTAGACTGGAGTCACTGTACAGTGGATTAACAGAGCCATCATTGTCAAGATAATGAAATCCTTGCGTAATGTTCAATCTGTAGTAAGCCATGGAGTGGAAACATGGATTTGAGAAAAAGGCTGGGCGTAATCACTGACAGCAAAAAGCTATTGTTACATGCTAAAGCTTCCTGTGTGGTGAAGTTTGTAACTTTTGTTGAATAATATGAAAAAAAATGCATGTACGGGACAAGTTTTATTAAATGTTGGATATAATAGGAGCCAATGGTCAACACAATAAAGGTGATTTATGTGCAATTTATTCGTAATTGCTAAGGTAGTACGTGCGCAATATGAAAAGGACAGATGGCCTAAGTTCTGGGTAACGACTTTCTATCAACACCAACGTTAAAACGTATGAACATCTTGGGCTACATTCGACTCGTCTAGATTACAAAATGTGGTTAGTACGGTTAAAATCCAATTAAAAAATAATGACTTTGGTCTATTGGGCATTAAGACTTAGATACTATAAAATAGCTATTTGAATTTATGATTAATTTTAGATTTACAGCAAGAGACAATTCATACTAGGACTTGTGGTGCTCCTTTCAGTTTCGTTGGATTAAAATAACAATTCCGCAATTGCAACGTTCTTAGTTGCATCAGCTTGTACATTTCAACCTAACAAGAGCTTCCCCTATTATGGGTACTAGATATTCCCTGAATATGCCACTTTAGGTAATGCTATTGATTTCAGATATGCTAATAAGCTGGGCTAAATTGCAACTGAATTGGTAGAGTAGTCATTCTTGCGTTTCAAACGTTCAGAACTTTTCCTAAACTTTTTTGTAGACAACATTGCCAAATCTCTTTTGTCGTATCATAGCTGGTACTCAAACGCAGACACCTTAGATAAAATGTGCAGGTTTGCTTGACGTATTTAAAACTGGAGCGGGATTAGCATCCAATAGTAAATGGTCTGCTGTATCTCGAAAGCCACAAATATCTTTACAGAGGTTTCGTAATGCCACTGAGCTTCGTGGGCTTACGTTCCCTTTGGAATTTACTGCGGGTAATTTGTTGTAAGTTGTCGACGCATATGGGTGACTATAGAAAAAATCAGCGTGTAGCTGCTAGTTTAATACATATTAATCCTTTGCATGAGGACCAATCCGGTTGGTTTATTATTCTTTGACAGGTAATAAGTGATGACCCAGCAAATAGCTAAAGACAAAGTCGTTAGTTGTAGTATAATACAATATTCAAGCCATATTTCAATATTATGATAACAACCAACGTTTACTTTATATACGGCGCGCAGTTAGAATCGTACTGTAAGTAACAGCCAGTTCTTTCACATATGGCGAAATAACTTGAAGCCGACCTGGCAATCTGTGTTTAATCTTATTGGGCTGGCTCGAAGAACATTTTAGCAATATTACTATCGTATATCTAACCGGAAGTTGCTTGGTGTGACACACGTATACACAGACACCGATGCGCGAACATTCGGTCATTTCCGACTCGTCGCATCCAATAGCAAAAGGCAATAACAGGGCAAATCATAAAAGAGCAAAAGTGGCCTGAGTTCTTCGAACTCTAACATGGGAACAGAGACAGAAAAAGCCTATCAGTGACACTAAAAGGAGCTATAAAAATAAAGACAATTATGGCATAGTCGCACAGCGAAAGTGGAGCACGTGAAACAGGACTAGCCGTCGCAAAGGCTCAAAACAGAAGAAGACTTAAACAAAAAAAACGCCGGCTGGGTTGGGAGCAAGTAGACTCGCGAACTCCAGTTGTAGAACGCCCATATACATATCACTGAAATTTCCAAGTGCACATTAATCCAAAATGTTCCTTAGCCCCAGGGTAAAAAATGAATGTTACAATAAAATCTAAATTTAGGGGGAACATTCTTGATAATTCACCGTACGTATTGCTAACAATTAGATGTCATACTCACAACCGTATCTTAGGTTCAGCGACACAATGTTTTCAATTTTCGATTTACACATCTTGTTTGTCGTCGTATATTACATCTACGCCAACGCAGAGTGACAGTAAACAAAAATTTGCTTAGGAGTTCCTAAAGTAATGCCTTTTTTTTTTTTTTTTTATTAAAAGTAACACCGCTTACAAAGACCTTCAGCGTAATTAACTTGCTCGTTTTCTGTCAGTACGTAGAAATATTTTAGTTTAAGGATGCCACTACTCTGATGGCACTCATACCGCTGTCTCGAGTGCTGCAGATCGGTTTATACTATGACGAAAGGGGCCTTTACATCGGGTTCAGCGTCCACTGCCCTCACGTATCCTAGAAGGCCTCGAAGGCGGTGTTGTTGTCATCTGATGGTAACCGGGCTTAAATCCCGACTAGGCCTCGTCCACATCCTGTTCCCAATTTTCAAGTATATAGCCCCCTTCAAACGGCAGCCATGAAAAACGGGCACAGACTGCGGCTGAGTGACTCAGACCGAACGGGTCGGACCTTATTCGTCATCCTAGTTGTCACTGGTGCTCATCGCCTTTCTCTATGTTTATTGTTCTGTGGGTTAGGGCAATGGGTTCGTTATCTGTTACAGCGCTTTCAGAAATGCCTGTCCAGCTCGGAACTCCGACACGTAGAAACATAGGACTATGAGGATAACGACCAATGGCGGTCTTTATACTGGACGTACGCATGCATACACAAAGGTACACAAAGAATCTGCAAAAAAAGGTGAGGGAGCTACTGAGGTGCGTGGCAGTAGCACCTCATTAAAAGTTGCCACTCATTGTGTCGTGGTCGACGACTACTACTGAAACCCCTCAGCCGCCACGCAGCTAGTTGCTTAGAGTAAAGAGTTATGTGGCAGTACATTTTGTAAATACATGCGAACTCGCAAGTACTTCATCGTCAACATTTTGCCGGTCGCTGACGTCAGAAACCGAAGAAGCCCAACCACGACAGCGGGCTCTTCTATACAACGGCAGCTTCCAAAAAGTTACCGCAGTGGCAGCAGGTAAACAGCACGTCACAGCAAAAAGTACTCATTTAAATGCTTTTTTGAGGATACGATCGCCACGATGTGACTGACTTAATTCATATCCTATATACATATAGTGCGTAAGATACGTTAGTTCGACCTGTTAAAACACAAATGTGTATCTATATCCACAATATTTGTGCATCCTATAGGGAAATATTTGTCGCCTATATGAGTAAATATAAAGGACAACAATCCTTGTGCTGAGTTTTGGTAACCTGAAGTGTCGTCTGAAGGAAGCGGAATTCATAATGACAATCAAATTTATCCCGATGCAACTGATTCCGCGTTAGAGGCGAACCGTTTGATTCAATGTTGAATGATAATACCGGGCCGTATAACTCGAAACATTTATTAGATGCAATTCTTTGAAACGCGCATAAACGGTAGACTTGAGCTCAGCTTTGATTGGCTAACTTACTTGTTATCAAGATGTCTCTTGTAAGATCTGATAGTTTTACCTAATATTGACGAAGATTGATATCAGATGATGAAGGCAAATGCTCTCATATCTATTTAACTACATTTTGCTATCAATTCAATGTTATAGTTGAATAGTGCCAATAGATCAAGAGCTGATTTTCAAATATGTAGATGAAACGCCAGTCGCCACACTGGAAAGGGACCTTGATTAAGTGTGCCTTATTTTCTTGTCGGCTAACAGATATTAGTGAGCTCTCGGATCATATATTAGTGCATTCAAAATGTGGGCCCATGGGCTGAACACCTCAGTTAGAACACCTCATGAAATCACAATGTATACATTCATTTTGAAATGCAATTACACAGTACATCATTAGTTGGGTTGGATTTTACCTGAAAACCTGGCAATCAAATATTTGGCACGCTAAAGGGGCTACCAGTAGATTTGCCCATCCGTCTGTCACGTTAGGAGCAAAGCAGGGATGCAAGAAAGCTTACGTACGCAATCTAACATGTACTAATCTGTGTGCCATTTACAATACCGTAGCATTCATAGCAATAATAATAATAGCCAAGGATACTAAAGAAATCAGATGACAAAAACACAGCACAAATCAACGCTTTATTGCTCAATGAGGAAACAATGTCTGCCAAGGACGGTCTAAAACGGCTATTTACAATTATTGATATATCAAGGGATCGGTATTGATCTCAATGTACAGTATAAGAAACGTTAGCTCGCCCACTTCGCCGTAGTACGCAATGGCATCGTTGTTTATGCTGTTTTCGGCGCTGACTTTAAATTGCCTGCAATAGAAAATCAAACAGATGCAAGTGGCTACGTTTCTTTATGATCTCGTGCACATCGAAAGAAATCCTTGTTATTTCGTCCAATATGTGAATACGATTCGAATCCTAGCTTCAATCCTAGCGTTATTCTACGCTTATTAATCGTGTGACATGATCTTGCAAAACGAATAGAAGCTGGAAGATCAACAACTACAGAATCGTGTGCTGGCTCGCCGAACTAAACTAGCCGATTAGGTTCGTTCTTTCGTTCGTTTAGCCGTCTCTCATTTGTTTTTGTTTCAAAATTGACACACACTGAGAGTACAATTTCGTATCATCGTATTTAACATGACTAGGCAAATTATAAATAAGTAGCTTTTGGTTTTTCGTGGAGCTTATAAAATTTGATATGTACGGTGCCGAACCTGCCGCAGATAACAATCCAGTTTATATTCGAAGCTCGTGTATAACGAGCAGCTTGAATATATCTTTCTTCCCTGGGAAAGGCCCCTGCCGACTCATAAATAATCTCCAAGATATCCGTACTGATTCGGCAAGATGTCCCCATGTAGGCGTTGATCATGGTCTTTTCTATGATGGCTAGGAGAGATGCATCACATCCTTTTCGAACGTATTTCTGCACTGGCACAAAATTGCCTTCGATAGGCGGCCTTGAAGGAAATAAATATTTTTTTACCAAAGGATACGAATTTCTCAAAAAATAAGCTCAGATCACTTCAGGTCAAATAGCTTTTCGGTTATTCTTACGTAATAATGAATAGTCTGGATATGAAAAGTGTCAGTCGCAACGTTTGGTTGTAAACGTATTGGTTCCTCGTTTGCAGAGTAGGTTAGGTTTCTTTGTAATTAATTGCGAGTTTGATTTTTATATTTGTACTGTATCTTATTGATGTTATTTCATCGCCCATGCCACTACCGCCTCATTTATGTGAGGTCTACTGAATCGTCAAGTATTGCATACATCAATAGGATTATACACAGATTTTTCGGCCTTGTCTTACTAAGAACAAGATAAGCGTTTTATTTATCTCTTCGATTAGACTATGCGATAATGGCAATAGTACTGTTGGCCTTCCTGATAGCATTCTGGTTATGCTGCCGTAGGTGGAAGGTTAGATGATTAAATACGAATTAACTAGAAGACGCTGTGCACTCCTATGTTTACACGAAATCGTTTGGTCAAGGTCGAAAGGTTCGAAGTAACACGTTCGTGGAAAATGGCTGAGACGACCAGCCTTCTGGTCGAGCAAGACTAGAAGCTAGCACCTTCTAGGTCCAGCCAACGACACGTTCATGCTACACAATCTAAAAAAAAGCATATATATTATAATATAGTTTTCATTATTCATACACGTATTATTGAATTAAGAAGGTTCTTTTTGTATGGAAGATGGGGTAGTGCTCTTACCGCAATGAATAATACATTTGTCAAGAAGTTTCTCCACTCACATGACTCTGCCGCAGTTCCATGAAGTTCTAACTACAGCAACGCAGTCTTTTTTCGCTCGGATGCCAAATAACATCAAATTGATGCCCGTAACACTGTATATATAAAACCGTCCACACAACACGTACACTGTGCTGTGATCTCCTTTTCCAGCAACGATCTCCTGTAGTTTCTTGCAATGCGCCTTAAAATTATCATTTTGTGGGTTTTGTTTAAAGTGCTCTTCCAACGAATGGAGTTCGCGTTCTAGCAAATAGACATTTTTGTGTACTTCAAAAACTCGCTCTTTTGAGCCTCTATCCTTGTCACGCCACATAGCACCAGGATCGAGCCGGCAAGTCTTGACCGAAAAATAACCTCTAGATGATCCCTGCAAGTTTCAAGCAGACTTCGCACGATCACGCACGTTTTTGGTCCCCAGCATATTGGTTCGTTGTTATCGTTGAAATCATCCCAATGCGCGTATTATTTGTCGGATTACTGCGGACGAAACAAAGAGTTCCCAACCTAAATTCGCACGAGGTCTGCCGGAACGGAATGCAAAAGTTGATTACTAGCGGATGCAACCGTATTTCACACTGGATCCTGAATCCACGTTCGGTTAAACTGTCACAACCAATCGTATTGCGCACATCATTGATGACCACTACCTACGTACGCGTACGTGACATTAATCATCCACGTACGTAACATTAATCACCTACTACATAAGTTAACCATCTACTACGAAGTAACGTTACGTATATATACATATATATGTAAATAAAGTAACAAAGTAACGTTAATTTTATCTATACGGAAGTAATGTAAGTAACGTTAATCTTATCGTTACTTACTATCCTTGTTACATTAATCCTATCTATTCTGTTAATATCTACGTTAATCGTACATACATGTACGATATGTAAGATATCTATATGTAAGATTATACAAAAAGATACAGATATCTAAAAATTCTATATATGTAAGATTCTATATGTAGGAATCTATATGTAAGATCCTACATATGTTAACATGATCTTATAGATAGATATATAATATCTAACATATATATCTAACATATAGATATCTATACATATCTATATGTACGTATGTGTATGTATGTATATATCTATATGAAAGATATCTTTCATATCGCACATATAGATATGATTAACGTAAGGATATAGAATGTATGTACAAATATTCTATATCCTACGATACGATACGTAAGATTCCATATCTATGTAAGAGACATTCTATGTTAACATATGATCATGTAAGATTCTATATCTATTAAGACACATGTCAACATATGATCGAATCTAATAATCAAGATCTCAATAGATCAGATCATATGGATCTTAAGATCTCAATAGATCAGATCATATGGATCTTAAAGATCTCGAATCATCTTAAAGATCAAGGATCTTAAAGATCCTTAAAGATTATTGATCAAAATAATCAAGATCAATAGATCGAATCGAATCTAATAATCAAGATCAATAGATCGAATCGAATCTAATAATCAAGATCAATAGATTATAATCAAGATCAATAGATCAGATCAAGATCAAATAGATCAGATCATATGGATCTTGTAGATTATATCTTCTAGATCATATGGATCTTGTAGATTATATCTTCTAAATAGAAGATATAATATAGATAGAAGATATATAGATATATAGATTATAAAGATCGATCATCATGAAACATCGATATATAGATCAGAATGGATCATGAAAGATCGATACAGATTAAAGGATCTTGGATCATGAAAGATCGATCATCGATCATGTAGATCGATATATATCGAAACAAGGAAAAACCAATTTTGTACGCGATTAATGCGATATTCGTGTCACTTTTATTCATGTACTAGCAGACGAATCCACCACACCGGCGAAATTTTCTTGTCACCGCAAGATCACTGACACTAACGAAGCTTACGAGGATATACTGGTCCAATCCTGGGATCGCAGCCTGAAGTCACTGTAGGACCCTGACAAAATCGTGACAGGCTGTTGGAGCCTCCTCCTCAACCACCCCATGAAAACCAGCTTCCCGGACTCGACATCAGGAATCACAGTATATGACGGCGCCGACGCTGTTGTTGTTGTTGTTGTTGTTATGGTTCTTACTAGCGGCACTGAGCCACCACAAGCCCGCTCTTCTTCTTGGCGGGGTGACACGGCAGCGTCTGAAGCTAACAGCTAAATCCGAAACAAGCCACTTTAGGACCGATGTTTCTTTGTCGGAGCCTCCTCCTCAAAGCAGCTACTTTAACCCAAGTCGGGTCAGTCAAAGTTCTCAGTTCATGTCAAAGTCGACTGCTGGAAGCGAGTGATTTCGCTGCGTGCGGACGCGGCCTTTATACGCGATTTGCCAAAAGCGGAGAGTGAGAAACCACTTTACTGCTTACGGATTTATCAGTATCTAATTCGTCGAAAAAACGATATTGCAATTAATGCTATAGACGAGCCGCGGTCTCTAAAACAGTAAACAACAGATTAGCAGAAGCTGTTTTCCGGAGAAATGGAAGTGTGACAGCAATTTAGGCAAAATGCACGTAATGCTATATAGGCGAGCCCTTTTTTCGCATCTGGGTTCCGCCTGGCATTCTACAATTTTGTATTTTTTTGTTTTTTGGGTTTTGCAAATTTTGGGACCATTGTTTACAGTCGATCGCGAGTCAGCAAGCGGAATCTCTTACTTGAAAATCTGCGAAGGTGCCTGTGACCTAAGACCTGTTGAAGGTATACCAAATGTACGTGTAATGCTGCTGTTCAAACTCGATTTCAACCCACGTTATTATTTTTTTGTGTTTATTTGTAACGTCACAGGCTTCGACTGTGAACTGTAATAGCTAACGATGATGCCCTTACGGGTTTACTTAAAGAGGTTCAATCGAGATATGTGGGTCTTAAAAAGATCCTATGTGTTACAACAATGTAATTGAGAAGTCATGTTGTAAAACACACGATCTAGAAGCAAGTACATCCAACAAGTAAAGAATTTTTTTGGGAGATGTAACAGAACTGTTCCACGTCATCATAAACTCTAGCTCAAAACAATTTGTACCAAATTGTAGGTGAATGTAAGAAAAACAAGACGTATGTTATGTAAATATATGAAGGTCACCTGAACTTAAAAACAATGACACCTGCTTAGACGAGTGCAGGGAAGTATGGTTACTCTATGCTGCGAATCAATTTGCCCATGGGGCTGGTGTGTCTCATACGAGAAAAAACTAGCCGGATAAGCGGATATTGACCATTCCAGCTAGAGGCCAACAGCCTAAAAGGGGCACTAATGCATGGCATTTGTCAGACGCGCCCGAACGGAATAGTGAAAATGGGCTTACATTACGACAAGTCAATGTGGCTTAGAAACGTCGACTACAGTATAGCGTTACGAAATCCAGGTTCGTCGGTAATGTAGAGAGAATACAATGATTCACGGTTGAACATCTGAGATCCAATCTTTAGATGCCCTGCGTTATAAAGACACGTATTGTTCAAAAGCATTTCTATAAGATGTATTCGTGCGGTTGAAAAAATGATTAAAACGTAATTGCAAACATCTATTAATAATTTAGTCTTTAAGGCGAAATACGTCTTGTCCTAATAGCAGAACATTTACGCCATAATCAATAACCAGTATTCTCTTATTTTTTTAGGTACTATATGAGATCACGTTTAGCGTATGTGATGCACAGCACGCTACTGGATATGTCCGTCATCGGCAACCTGTTCTCAGTTTATATCCAAATCTGAATAGTGAGTATCAGATTCGTCGAATTCTGCTCTTCCTGCTCGATTATCATTTGCATGTGTCGGATCGGCAAAGTAGGTTGTGAGAATAAGCACTGAAATCAAATTTCCTCTAGTTGAAGCTCTGTTCAAGTTAAGGCAGCGAAGTGACTTTTGAGGCTGAGCCTACAACAATTTCCCCGTCGCCCGCGGGGGGGAGGAAAGAGGGGGAGACAAAGAGAAGGACACGTGCCTTGCTGTACCAGCCACGTAACCATATCGCTTTCGAGGACAATTCGTCTGCTATTTCATTTTACCTCACTCGTGTTACCCTCGCTTCTTAAGTGTCACCAGCTATGTTCGGGTCAAACTGATGCCTGAGGCTAGACAGACCGCTGTTCATTGTGCGTACAGATCCCTTTTTCTCTTTCAATAGAAACAGATATTGATCAGATAACTGCTACAATAGGTATGCTGTAAAGGTGTACCCTTCCAGCTCGTTGAATACCGACGTGGAGTGCTTCCCTCCTGTCACCTTAACTAAGCTGGAGGCAATCCGAGTTCCGTAGTGCTGACAGCTGAGTGTTGCATATGGGTTTTCGGACGGGATAGAAGTTATCAGCTGGTGAGGAGAATGAAGAACACAGACGAATGTAAAGAAGCTCAAAGTTTCTTTGTTGCATTTTAGATGAAGTTAGATTTTCGAAGCTAAATAGCCTTTCTCAGAACGTTCGTTTTAAACATCGATTACCTCATCGTTATAAGCCGTAAAAAATATGCAAGGTTGACTTAAAATTTAACTGACTGAGTGGGCATTTTGTTCGTCTAGTTTCGCCTTTGAGTACCAGGCTCATTCGAAGTTGAAAGAGCAAGTAGACGAGATTGCATTTTCTGTGTAAGGCGAATATAAGTTCACCTTTGATCCTATTAAAAACGTATTTGCAAAAAACTTTTTACCTGCAGGTAGCTTATATTGTAATCGTAACTGCGTTCTTATGAGCGGTTGCAAACAAGCGAGACGAATTTATGAGCGTTGCTAAAATGATGTTGTGTAAAAAAGGGTATTCATTATCTATTTTATCGTACGTATGCATTCCTCTTCTAATAAAAAAAAATTAGCATACTTAATGACATCGTCCGCACGTCATTTCTATGCACGTTATTTAATTTAGGAACTGGCTACTAAAGTGTACAGTATGGCATTTATCTACAGCTCCGAGATGCAGTAGATCAGAACTCTTTGGTTATCTTCATTATGTACGCATAATAGGAAAGTGTGAGTGCTTCTCTCATCAAACCAGGATTTAAAGTTCTTTAATAAGAAAAGCTGGTGGTTACCGAAATAGAACCAGCCACAGAAAATCTTCCGTGTCAGAATTAAATCCAAAGATTTTCTATCTCTACAGGCGCCACCTTTGGCTAAGTGTCATTGAACGTGAATTTGAATGAGCGGACGAATTGAACGGAGTACCGTTGACAGAGAGGGCGCCTCCGGGGGCATCGCTTTACGGCTGGAGCCGCTTATTTTTCTTGCGCACATTGACATCGGAATCGAACCAATATCTTCTGCAGGCTGCTGGATGTAGTGAAGGAATATTCTTCCATCCTGGTAGCTTCCCTTTATTTTTTTAAATTGTGCTGTAAGATCCTGAGCTTTTCAAGCGTCTTTGCTCTCTGAAACCCTTACTGTTGTATGGAAAATTTGTTTCTCTTTCAGACGATTTAGCTTTATCGGTATCGGAATGTCTTTGCACCGACTGTTCGCAGACGTTCGTTTATCTAGACTAGCATCGACTGAGAAGAACGCTAAGTTTAACGAAGCTGAGTCACGAACACGGACGAGCACACCGACCAAAAAAATGACCCTTCATTCTGCCTTTAACGAAGGTTCATGTCGTGTCCGTAGCATTTATTGCTCCAACCCATGATCATCTACTTTTATCGTCCCATAAGTACTAGGTGCATGACTTTTTGTTCAAGGAACTCGTTTACCTCTTGTTAATATTAGCTTTCATGCTGTCTGTGTGCCTGACTTTTTGCCTCCGGTTCTAATTGCCTGTTTTTGTGAGTTTTTTTTTTTTAGTTCTTAGGTGCGTTGAGTTCTGGGTTGAGATGGGTTACCTTTTAATGAAATTTTTTCAGGATTTATTTTCCTAACCAATCTTTTTACATGGAATCTATCTAAAGGGGGTCGTGCTTAGTCAAACCAATCAAAAAAATTCGATCAAGCCGAATTATATGCTGTTCTAATAGCTGAATTGATTTCAGTTGAAAAATGAAGCGTCGCGGCACCATTGAATAACAGCCACGGGCATGTCGTACACACGGTAATGCGTCTTGCAGCTGCGCTATCGTGAAACGTTTAAGCTAATTACCATACAGGTAATCATTGTATAATTGTATAAACAACCGAACAGCAGTATCCCAGCTAAGCTTAGAACACGTAGTTTCAAGGAAATATTTGATGTCTGCCCGACTGTGTGGAGGTGATGTGATGTATGATACTGAAGACTACTACCAGAGTGCAAGTTGTAGGAGCCGCGGTGGGTTTTTTAAGAAACTTTATAGGAAATTTATAATTTTGCTTAATGGTATTAATCTGTTTTACATAGAAGTCTACGTTGACGAAAATCAAAATTTTCTGTACGAATCTAAAGAAATCGATAACGGTTACTATCGTTTTCGCGGAGGCCATATACAAACCCTTGTCGACCGTCCCGTTCTGAAAAACTTCCTAGCGTAAGATCCACCACAGGCAAGTCGTTACATTGGGACTGAGATCCAATTCGACTCTGGGCACAGACATATTTTTCGGAGCGCCCCATTTCTTTTCACGCTTAACCTTAAGATACCGCTTGTGCGTTCAAGCTATTTTTTGCACCTTCTGCAACCTGAGATTATTATCAGGCACTTAGATATATATCTAGATGTGGTCTAGTATGTACAGCCTGTCCTCTCGGCCAATTAGCGAGTTGTCTGCTATTCGAGGTTTCGATCTACGTTGAATTGCGGGCCGGGGTGTGGGGTATACATTCCAGGCCTAACAATCTATTTTTGAACTTATTAGTAAATGTTTTTTTTGAGTTACAGTTGTCGACGTACACGGCAGAGGTATCCTAGGCTGCTCCGGAAGCTTATGGTCTCGGTAAAAGAAACAGAGTGGGTGTCCACTTGTTTACCGCCAACTTTGAAGCGCAAATTCGACAAAAAATCCCGTTAAGAACAGCAGCCGGCTTGCCAAGAGGAAAACACTTTCCGAACAGTGTATACGACTAAATCAAGAGTGGAGAGGTAAAAAAAGAGAACAAAAAGTAAGCCGAAGTTTCGTATATGCCAATTTAGTATATATACCTATCCTGGAGACTGATAAGGTTGTATCAAAAACGCCACGTCCATTCGAGTAAAAGGCAACACCTGTTGATAGTGACTTGTTGAAATAACCTGCAGAGCACAGTGGAATGATCGTGTCCAAAATAAAAGTGACTGCCATTGTTGGCCAAATACCCTTTCTCCCCCGTTCTATCGGCAGGGGTTTTCGTTAGTTACATTAGTTCGTGCTGTATGTATATAACGGTGTGTCGCATATAAAAACCATCGGTTATTAATGCCAGTGTAGCAGAGTGGCTCTTATTAAAACAATTATAGATTAGTTAAAGCAGCTTGCCCCAGTTTGTCGTTTCATCGCTCAGTCGATGTAATAACGTGGTAGAACAGAAGATAGCTGCCAAGAGTCGATGATCACGCGAATTTCCAATAGAATCAAAAGACAAATTTAATGATGAAAGTGGATTTTTATTGGTGTCAATAAATGTTTTGTGTCATTACCGTTAAATTGGTTAGTATTTTTGAAAGTTCAAGAAATCCACTAATTTCTGATCATTGGCTAAGTTATGAGCGAGCTGGAATCAGTTTCCGTAGTGAGCTTTTTTTTTCGCAGATAAACCTACGTTACGTTAACTCGAGGGCACAAACATGTGCTAAACCTAAGCAAATTAGAAAATGAGACCCAGGTAAGGTCTTGCCAGGTTGCCTGCTTTTACCTTGTTGGGAAAAATTGTAGCAGCGTAATTTGGGCTCAGGTTAGTCGATGGTAAGAAAGATATGGACCCAGTATCAATATAAGATTAAAATCATAGATTCAATGACACTCGATATTTCGGAGATATGCGGCCAGCTGCTGCGTATCATAGCGTTATACTGTAAACTACATTTATTGATATTATAAATGTGCAACTTCATGTTCGAGAAGAAACCTGAATCTTCACTAAGTGTTGCAGTCACTTCTGCAACCATGTACTTTAGTTACTTTGATGTTGTCAGTTACCGCAAAGGTAGTTCGGCGAAGATGACCCAGTATGCAAGCAAACTTAATTTATACTACTTGTGATTTTCTAATTGCAATGAACTAAAGCAATTATCTTTACTACTAAAAACTCATAGTAGTATATCTATAATATACGGTAGCTGGTGATTCTAGGAGAACGAAATGTACCCATTAGGTTTAGCTTAATATCGATTTTCTCGGAAAGCTTCGAACTAACCATTTGGCTGTATTGACGAAGAACCTTTGCGGGTACGTCGTTACGCAGCTGCTGCATGGAGAAAACATACTATGTAAACCGGACCTGTAATCTGCTTGCGTGCTTGCAGAGGTGGTTATAGAAAAAGAAATGAGAAAAGGTAATCGGGACCCCCGGTGGTAAGACCGCGTATATAGGCAGCAAAGTCAATTTGAATTCTTTTTCTTTCCTGGTGGACTTGTATGCGTTTTCGTCGATAGCAACGTCTTTGTAGGTTCACGCTATACATACAACCTCTGTACAGGCTCTTTATATATTATGTACCATGAGTCAGATGAGACGTGCGCTACGACAATAAGGTACGGCAAGCGATGTTACCTCGCTCTGTCGATTCGTACTTAAACACAACCTCCACATAAGTAACCTTCCCAAGGCCCTTTCTCTTTTCGCCCGCCTTTCTTCAATTTCTTTTTCTACGAGGTTCACTTCTGCGCGGAAAGCACGAACGGAGCAGATCACGAACGTCGGCGAAAAGCAGACGGTACTACGAGCGGAAAATTCAAAAACCATTTTAGTTGGCTGTTATTCTCGATAGACTACTGTAGTAGTAAACGTAGAAGTTGGTTCGTTCGCTACTAGTCATCAGCCTGAAAACTGCGTCCTTGCCGTTATACTGTTGCGGCAGCCTACGGCCCGCGGCAGCTGAGATTCTCCAAACCCAATTTGTCCCTAAAACATGAATTGGATGAGAGGAGAAAAGCGCGTTGGGCATCCCAAGGAGTCGGATATGTCTGGGCTGCCACACAAAACTGTCTTTGTGGCTAGAGGTAAATGCCCCAGCTGAATTTTAGCCTCTTGAAAAACAACAGCAGTTCCAGGTAGGAGCCACCGTTCGTGGCAGTAGGTAGAACAATGGTATCTGGAGCGAGCAGGTTTCATGACAGTAATTGCATTGTGAAAATCCGCGTTTATCCTTTAGACAATCGCGCTTTCAGAATTGTGCGCGCCTGTATGAGTTAGGGAGCTTGAGTACGCATGTATGACTTCGGTAAGGAACGGGGTACTGAAGGTAAAATCGAAAGACCGATGATACGAGAACAGCTACGGGGTAGTTCTTTTTGTTATTGTTATATGCTATAAAGTATAATGTACAGGCAGTAGCGACAATGGCGCTTTGTCAATTCGCCTATTTAAAGATGTTGCAAGTTTTGGTATCTTAGCTTATCCGATCATATGCTTACAGAAACGTAGGTAATGTTTGGAGAAGACTAAGACTGGCGATGTAAAACGTTCAAAAATCACACATTTCCAACAGCGATCATGAAACAAACAAGCAGTATCCAAGAAATTCTACGATTACTAAGGATACATCTGAACCGATTGTCAACCTAGGTTCAGGTCATTTCGTCCCATACTTATTTTGTTCCAAACCTAATCAATAGTTAAGCTGTTCACGTTCAAAATGTTCTATTAAAAAATTAATGAGTGATAAGCGCCACTCCTTTTGTGATAGGGATGATCTCATAATAAGAGCAATAAGCAATATATATTCGTCAGTTTGGTAAGTGAGAAAAAAGTTGAAATGAGCTAGCCACGGCGATCAGGCTATATAAGGCCATTTTCAACGACTCTACCGTCCTTCTTTGAAGGACGGTAGAGTCGCTGTCAGGACGAGGGAGGAGGCGTTAACCAAGATAGCAATATCCCAGTCGGTAACTTGTGACAGATCTCGGTATACTGTAATTAAATGGTTTAGGTAGACACTGTCGTGTATTTATTTTGCATGGCAGTCTTTTGAAAAGGCAGTTTCTTATAACATACGCTGACTTGAAGATTAAAGCAATACTTATTCCTAGGTAGTATTGAGTGAGCATTGCATCCCGCTAACGCGATAAAAAAAACAAGGTCTGATCTTACCGGGTCGGATCATATGACTAAGAATTAGGATAGAAATGAAAGCGTTGTATGCTAACTAAAGAGAGTCATATGGCTGTCTTCTACTTGGAATGGTAGACAAAACCTTATGTATTATTGAAGTTTCCATTATCTCCATCTAATAGTAATAATAAGTCCAAGTTGCAACTATTGTCGCTCATAAGTATTAATATTTTCTTGACATTTAGGAAGAGTTTATGCAGCAAAAAACAGAGAAAATTTAGACAATTCGTACACTACTAACATTGGCGTGCAATGAAATTACGCTGTTTACGTTGATAGAACCTAACCGAAGGTGTGCATCGCTGGCAATCATGAAGGCAGTACGGATCGAAAAATGCTTCATATTTGAGAAATGGCTTGGTCTCATGGGAGTCTCACTTGCGTCGTCGTTGTTGTAAAGGGTAATAAAGTGAACGATATCAGTGTTGCGTTAGCTGACTTTCAAAGCAGAAAAATCTGTGTTCGGCCTAATTGAATGAGTTTAGCAAGAAAAAATATACAAAAAGCAATAGTACTACTCTGGACCGGGAGAATTATGAGGTCTCCGTAAACAGCCGTACCGCCTTTCTTGAAAGAATTGATTTAGAAAGTCAATAAAGATGGTAGCGTTCGTGCTGTTGTTTTCAGAATATCCTGCCCAATGAATAATATGGATTAGGTAGAAACGCTAGGCGCTTGTTAACAAACAATACAGTCGCCACAAGTGTTAATAATTCTTATTTTTTGGGTCCTCTGATTCCCTGCTATTACATGCATCCGTTAGATGTAGTTTGTTCTCACTACTATCATTGCCTCAAATACGCAGTTAATAATACTTGGCAATGTCCTTGTATATTGTCCAAGTAACTTTGCCATCTCTTCCTCACGCACTTGTTCACGAGCAGAAGCCGAACAGCTCTCATAGCAAGAAGACAAATTGAACACCGATGGAAGCTAAATTTATACGCCGAAGCGAGCGCTACCGGCCGCTTCGTTTGGAAGACAACAAACAAAAAAGGACCGTCATCTAGAGAATGATTCCGGTCAGAGCTATGGGAAGTCCAGCACTTGCTCACTAAGTGTTTTCTCTAGGGACTCTCTGGATCACTGTTCTATAAACAACACGGACGGGCTATAATACGTTAACTTCAAATGCACAAATTTGTGACGTAACTGTTCCGTCGCTGGGAGACAGTCGAATCGCTGGAGCATACAATCTTCTCAGAAATTTCAGAAGACTCTATTGGATAGGTTACCGACAGGGACTAATATAATGTGCATGGTTGTCACTTAGAACTGGGTGGTTGAATAACCGGTGTTTAATAAGTCAGAAGTGAACTCTGCTCGAACTGGGTAACACAGTTAACGTTCGAGTTTCCAGTATTGTTTTGCTCTCAAGAACACTGTGATAGTGGCAAGTCTTTAGGGATTCGTAAGGTCCAACTAGGACGGCAGTAGCGTATCTATAAATAGAACTGGGGACGAATGTAGAGAATAAGATTTTAGGAGAAAAATAGAGACGAATTCGGCGACCAGCAGTGATCTGATATCCATTGATGTCCACCAGTCGAATGTTGAGATGAATACGATAAATCTGTTTCTATGTACAGTTCTTTTTACCATTTCAGATTCATACAAATATATGCAACATAGAATCTATTTTGATAATTGAGAAGTTGCTTCAAAATTGTAAAACGACATTCCTTATATATTTCGTACCTCTTAAGTACTGAACGCTGAGAAAATTATTCGTTAGAACCCCACCCAGCATATTGGACTGCCTCTCCTAACCGTCTGGCCTAGATGAGAATAAATAGGAAATCGGATGGTTTTTTTTTTTCAGTTGGCTCGAGGAATCTCTGATTGATGAACTATCAGCTTTATATATCGATGCATTTCCGGAAAATAGTTGAACTTGAAACGAGGTGACGAAACGTTATGTTTGCCCTTGGACTAGTTGGCTGTAACGAAAGGATGTGTTCCGATGACTCATGGCTAATTTCATAGTAGTCACTGTAGCTTCCAGATCGCGTTGGGCTTCCAGAATGTCCGAACAAGACAAATGTACAAAAGCGTTTATTCGAGGTGGACCATACAAAAGTGCCTCGACGACATCACCTAAAATCAAACACTATTATCTATAGGAAAATATGATGTTTCGGTGTAAACGATTGTATGATACAGATGTTCGGGATATATTGAAATACTTTTGTGGGCTGTTTGTCATAATGAGAACGCATTCAGCCATTATATTTGACATCAAGGGCAAGCCACTTCTCGGTCGCCTGAAGCCGGCCGTCCTTTGCCATGCGGCGCCGCGTGGCGCTTATCTAATTCGTTGTAATTTATCTCGAAAACTCTGTATACCTTAGTGCGTGCGATGTTGACCAAACTTCATGTCCACGCAAGACGTAATATAATAATAATAATAATAAGTGGCAATAATTTCTGGGGCATTATCAAATGGGTCGATTGGTACATGTCGAAAACTTCATCGATGTAATTGATGTATAAGTAAACGGCCCTTAATTACATCCCAGTTTATTCCTGACTTTAATAAACTCCATTTTAATTATTAATGCCATTAGCAAATTGGTGTCTATTATTTTCGAAACTAACCGTACATCGATCCTGTCGATTGAGCTTTATATACATTTTTCTTGTTATTTACAGTCACAGAGTCCCCTTGTAGTGTTGCATAAGAGAAAAAAAATCAGCGGGTGCTTATATATCTACTATACTCCAACGAGAATAATGGTTTCGTAACTTTGCTCAAAAATCATGTACTAAAATAAACAAAGTTGAAATGAGTTTGTCCTTTTCTAACCTAAACGATGCTCTTCTAAACTGTGAAAGGACATTTTGAGCTACATCTTACGTTTCGGTGTTTCTACTATCATCGATGTTCCGTATAATTCCGGCCGACACGTAAACAATACAGAATTCAACTATACAATTTACTGTTTAAATAAATGTTTACTTTTCGTACTAGAACTCCAGACTTCATTTTATTTAGTTCTATTCAAAATGTAGTCAATACATACACTAACTATATATGTAAGCCTATAAATAACTGCATCGCAATTCATTTGTTACTAAGCCATAACTTACTCATGGCTTTAATTACTATATATAATATGTGTATAATTTTCGGTCATCTTGAAACCTCTCCAAATTCACGCTACAGCTGACGTTCGAAGTATATGTACAATAAGAGAACAACGAAAACAGAACGTCACAACAGGACACTATGCATTGTTCGACTGGTGGTTTTGTGTTGTGATCTTTTAAAAGATCCATTTGGATTCAGCCGATTCGGCTAGAGACCAGGAAGAAAAGTACCCCAGCTACCTCTACCGCAAGAATACTTGAACAAATAGCGATTTTATGGTAGTTCTTGTTTATTCTTTAAGGAAAAGTTCGTTTATTGAATCTTTCGGTCTGGCGACCCGAGCCCCCTTCGTCTCTTGGATTACCTGAACGGTTCGGTGGGGTTTGTTTGTTATAACACCATCAATACCCATGTAGATCAACTGACGCATACGGGCTTTCCAATCCACGGTCCACCGATAAACCTAAATCATAAAAAATGCCTTGGTTAGGTAAAATATGCTTAGAAATCGCATATCCGAACCTGAAATTTATTTAGCGCACTGAACACCTAAAGAGGATTTGCTCAGGAAACACTCAAAAGCTGGATAGTTTGAAACAGTTCCAATCAGAAATTATGAGTTTCGCAATACTGCTTCTCGATGAAGTGCCACTAATACGCAGCTAAGTTCTATTTCGAAATAAAAAAAATTAAGCATCCGCTAATGGTTTTCGAAATAAAGTTTAATAGGTTATACGCCCGTTCGTAAGTAACTAGAAAAAAAAAGTATCTGGTCGTGCAGATACCAAGTGGCAGCTTGTTTCTGGAAACATATGACAATAATATGATCATCATCTCGCAACAAGTTTTATTATTTGACCAAACTCTTTTACGTAAGGGCTCTATTATATAAAGTAGGCCACTCAGAAAGGCTTCTTGTCCGCGATTGTTCAATTCGGAATCAATAGACTGTAGCCAAACGCGGCTTCTCAGTGCGGAAATGAATTACTATTTCGATCTGCTGCCTTTGTTTCTTCATGATGGGAACAGTGCCTGCCTGCATTTCGGGTCCAAAAACATTCTAAATTTTTCAACAGTGGATTTGTACAACGTATTCGTATGATAATTTTTTACGTGTAGATACACGTATGTGTCGCGTTTGGCTACCTTTAGAAGAAATTAAGCTTCCCATTATCTATTACAACATTTCAATAGCAGGTCAATCAACATTGACGCTCGCGTCAATGTTGATTGACCTGCTATTGATCGTCTGTGATCTAGAGTTAGTTTCTGCGCTAATTGGCCCTCTTACAAGGTTAGCTGTTTCGTATTACCAGATGTCTGCTAAGTTCTCAGCATTTGTCACAACAACTCTTCGCAAGGCGAAATTCTGGCTTCTTCTAAAGTTCGTCTTAGGGAGAAAATTATTCTTTGATATTGCGTTTCCAGTTAGGAAGGGGTCACTTGAGACAGGTCAGTATTTAAAGCTTTCCTTTCATTTCTGTTTGGAATTAACATACTTTCTATGAGGAATCTATGGTCCGATTAGAAATCAGCTGAAAAATTCTGTTATATAGCCGTCTAATAAGATACTTGAAAATGCATTTGCCGCAAAACATTCTTCATCTCCACCGTGATTCTTCTATTTTTTTTTTTTTGTAATACTACGATCGCAGCCGACCGACATCAGGCGTTGTCTTCTCGGTAGGTAGGTAGGTCGAAATGACGCCTAAACAATCGCTGTGATCGCTTGTAGTAATGGCTCAAGTACGCTTTAAGTCTCTAAATAAACGTGAACGCCCGTTTTGTTTGAATAACTGTTTCTTCGACATTTAATCTGTAGACTTACGACTAAATGCACCGCTTCTTCCACCTACCAGATTAACTAGCACAGTTGTTTGCGCTACTTGCAGAATGAAATACTGCTAGCGAAAATTATTATTATTATTGACCTAATGGTTCTTGGCGTGGCCAACTTAATGCTCTATTTTTATACTAGTATTCTTCGGACAGTACGTTGAACAACTTAGCCTCAGACTTAAAAAATCAATCTTCTAATGTCAAATTACATATGTGATACAATTTCGAAATAGTCTGTCACGGTGTTCGCTTCGAGCTATAGACATTGCCTTGGTCATTTTCGAAACCCACCCTGTGACCTGCACTGATATTGAGCTATCAAGTAACGATACATCGTGCACGAAAAACGAATCATCTATTTTATTGGCCCAGTACAATTATTTTTACGATAACTGTTAGTTATAGTTGCTAAGCACAGCTATATGAAAATTAATTCAGATAAGTAGAATATCGAAATTAATAATGTATTAGCGACTTTTCGATTTTCGCCGGACAAGTGAAAATTTTCATCTATGTCGCCAAAACAATCGTCCGAGCAACTATCACCGTGCTCAGAGATGTACCTATTTCCGATATATGAAAACGATGATAATAATAATTCCTTGGGAATCACTGAAAAAATCAAAGGCACATAACGGATGCACCCGGTTCACAACGCTACTACTAGGAAAACTCAACAGGGCCTATTGCTATCCTCATATGCTACATCTACAACGGTTAGACCGTTAAGACTGTTTCAAAAAACGAATCCGGTTACACGGCTGTGACAATATCACCAGAAGATACTGCCCAGACGTCAGTCAAAGTCCTGAATCGCATCGTGTAAACGGCTGCCAACGGTAGGCAGTTAGTTGGTCTTCAAGAACCACCAACCTCCAGGAGCTCTCAATAAAAAATCCCCATCAGTTTTTGGCAAGCACAGAAAAAATCCGAGTGGCGCTAACAAACAGTGTCGGGATCAATTACTACAGCTCATGAATATGCTAGGCTGACACCGTTCTAATTTACTGTACATAATAGCGATTCCTCTCTGTTTATCTTTCGAAAATAAGTTTGCGGTATCATTGATGTACAAAGAAAACGTTGTTTCTAGAAGCAAGTCATCGGCGAGTACTTGTTTAAACCGCGAGCTTATTTTTATCGATACTTCTATATAGCCAAGAGTCTGTCAGAACTGTAACGTACTAAATGTGTTCACCTAATCGCACGGGTATTGTACCGCCAATTTTCGATTATTGTTATAAGAATACTTCGAGCTATATATTGTTATAGTATATAAGGATCGAGCTAATTATCTATTATATAATAATAGATAGAATTAGATTATATCTGATTTAGAGTCTAACAGAATATCGTATTGAAACCAAATACGTTTATTCTTATCGTGTTATCAAGAGAATCTATCGCTAGTAGCCGAAGGCCTTACTCAAAAACAATGAGCAAATACATACACAAACTTCGAGATACATAAATCAGGACAATCTACCTTTTTAATTACGTTATCGCCTCGATCACGTATATCGATAGCCTGTCGTACGCGGGTAAAGCTTCGAAATGGCTCGAACCTAAAAAGAGAACGAACATCTGTAATAGTTCCTTGAATAACATGTACCTAAGCGACAATATTAGAATTATTATGTCTGAATTTATAATGTTCGGCCGGTTCGAGTTTGATAGCTGATGATTTTATCGGTGAGCGAAGATCGACAGTTAACGTTTGAACGTTACTAATTGTTGTATTTTAAGCAAAGCATAGTTATGCCCCTCGCTGCTGGTGGCACCAGATCAAGTGGGATGATCCGTAAACGGAGTTTGTTGATCATCGTTAAAGTATCGTCTATTAGACCCGTTTAGATTCAACGCTCGATCAAGAATGCCGAGGAGAGCAGATATGTTATTGGTGGCATTTCCGGTATGGTCACGTTTAGACGACAGGGTTGTTTCAGCCCGTATCAATATGACTGATCAAGCGGTACGAATCGAAGCTTTGTTTAAATGGTTAGGCATAACGAAGTAAAGCTTTTAGTGTTATCTATTGAAAAACACGTTTTCGAGGTTCATTGAAATCATATTATACAGATCGGATTTACTATTGGGATCAGTCTATTTACTCAGAGTCGTTTAAACCAGTGACAGTGGAAGTCCTATGTGGGTGCATTACATAAACATGAAACAGGATGACCTTGCGTTAAAACGATATGTTCATGCAAAACATTGTGAAGGTGCGTTAGTGCGCTTGATTCGTGCACGTTACATACGTACAAAAACTCATTTTCTCAGTGATCCTCTTCTATTCCATTGAACTCCAACACTCCAGTGGCCATTCATAATCGGTTTACAGACTCATGCTCGGAGAATAACCTCGGACAAAATCCGAATACATCATAATCAGCATAGCTCAGTCTTTCCTCTATGTATGCAGGGTAAAATTTCAAGCTAAGCAAAATATTAACGGCGGGCTAGAATACAATAGGTATCTTTACTTGGAGCCTTGTTGGCTGCCGTTAGAACGTCGTTATGGTTGTATGAAATTAAGGGCCATATCGATCTCATCCCTGTCAATGATGGTGCCACGATATGGACTAGCCGTCGACTGTTCAGTAAACCCGCTTCGACTGGCCTTCTTTGCTATACACTTTTAAATATACTTGTAAACAAGTAGAAATCAAGATGGTCATCTTAATTGGTTCAGTACCCGGTTAAACAATACCTTACCAGTTAGTAACTCCGTCTCCTTGCCAAGCAGATGTCACGTTGAGTTGGCGGTACATTCTGAAGACCGCATTAAGGTCCGGATTCTCTGATACATCAAACGAAACTTTGGCCATTCGAGACTCGTTGATCGTACGCATCTCCTCAATGAAAGCTTCTAACAAGGCCTGATCTGATGTGTGTGGAATAGAAAGCACAACGTTTACCTCTTCGGCGCCCTTTTCCCAAAAATGTCCCGTTACCTTCCTAGCAAGATCAATACCGCCGAAACGCTTTGCTTTATCGCTGAGCCTGGAGCACTTTAAATCAAGGAAGATTAAAGAAAGGTTTCGGGATGACGCTGCCCTGAGGTAATCAACGAGTTGTGTCGACTCGTGGCATACCCGAAAGTAGTCACACGGGACACCATGAAACACCCACCAAGCCGCTCCGTTCGATTCGAACGTGACATCTAGCTCCACTGCATTTGCTCCGTCCTTGAGAAACAAATCCATTGTGGATACTGAGTTAGCCATGTGACCTATTACGTAAAATGGTCGCTGATTATTTTTCAATTCTGCAGTTACCAGAAGAGCTTTTACGCAACTGCTCGCCAACAGGACGAATAGAACTGCTGCAAACTTCATGATGGTAATACCTTCGGTAACCAGCATATATCTGTTGCTGTTCTTGATAACAATAAGCCAAATCGCCTCACAAGCACGCATCAGCAGATAATATGAACACTAAATTGTGAATCTGAAGACGACCGTCCACCATTGTCCATGTATCTCATCATTTACGGTAGCACGGTCGCTTGCCAACAAAACGTATCGTTGTAGCCGTTGTTAAGTCAACAGCTAATCGGCGTTCTGCGTTTTTTGTGCTGCTGCTCGAGCTCGCTTAACACTGGCCGCCGCCGTTCAAGTTGTGTATGACTGATTTGCAGAGATTAACAAATACTTGCTGCATCCGAGTGCGCGCCGATGTCATTACTAATACTAGTCAGCGTCACAGTAGCACCAGTAGTAGCTTGGCTTTAAACGTTTAGCAAGGATCCAGTTCAATGATCACCTACGTCAAATATCGAGACTTTCACTGCCACGGTCCTGCCTATCCTTGGCTGTCGCTGGCCTAATGCCTTCTTTGAGGACTCGCTGCTAAATGAATCGAACCTTTCGATCGCTCTTGCCGGCAGCTACGCGACAATGGCGCGCACAGCAGTAGCAATGGCCAGCTACGATGGAACACGGACTCCCTGTCGCGTTCAGCTCTTTCCTTCTCGCTCTCGTTAACTTTTTCACCTCAGGCCCCTCTTTCTTTTAATGACGCTCTTCTCACTGTCAAAAAACGGAAAAATCGTTAGACCACAGGTGAAAATCCGACGAGCGCCGTACCACATTTCCTTCTGTTTTGGGCAATTTCAGCTAAGAAGGCCTGGACCGCAAGCAATCAGCTCGTAACTCGGTTGTTGAGTCGGCTGTTCATTGATGGCGATCCACAGCCGTCGCAGTTCCGCAGGGACGTCAATTGTTCACCCCGTTCGACTGAGGGCAATGAAAACTAAGCGAACGGGGCAAAATTTATCAGCGCTAGATTGGCCTAGCCGGACATCGATAGTGAACGGTTGAGGGACACAAGGACTAGGACAGTCTAACGGACGAAGCGATGCAGAGGAGCAGCAGAGAGTCAACTATAGCTGAATCGCCCACAGCCGAGCTCTATTCAACAGTGGACGTCGACGCGTAATGCCGAGATTACACCGCTAACTTCGTCAGCGAACTCGACGGAATGAACCCGGTTCACGGAGCTTCCACAAAGGCAACGAATATTATATAACGCTACCCACTAGTAATAGCTCCTTATTTATGTTTTCACTATTGAGAGTCGCTGGAGATGGGTCGAAATGCGCGTTGTGGGATTCGAAGGGTGCCCTCGATAATACGCGGTAATAGAAGCACCAACAGAAGCAGTGGAACAGAGGGCAAAGAATGTACTTTCGAACACGCATATCGACGCAATCATGTTTACGTTGGCGCGCAATGATGACAATCGCGATATCGGCCGGGGCGGTCTCCCAGAATCACTCGAAGCTTATTTGCTAGCATTTTTGCAGCAATACTAATCTCGAGATCAAATGATTTTATCTGTCGAAGATTATATGTGCGCTATTGTCGTACTGTCCCGTGGCTATTGGAATAGCTTGACTTCGGCAGGAGTTTCTCCCTTTCATTTCGTTCTAATCTATCTCGGACAGACTTTGAGCGGTAGAGTCGCGACCGTCGCTAGCGCCACCTTACATTTGCCACAAAGAAGTCTGGTATCTTCGTTTTCGATGTAGTAGACTGGTTTAAATCAAGAGTATATATAACAACGGTTGACCGGCCATTGAAAACTGACGGGGAAACGATTATAAATAGAGTAGAAGAGCACTGCTACAGAGCTATATGGTTTGCTGCCGTAGAGGGTTCTATGACGCATTTCGCCGCTAATGAATCCGCAAAATGACACCAGTGCGATAGTCGCACAGCGGGATTCAACATAGTCTGCCGCCAATGGTAACCAGCCAACAATGGCCGTTCTGAAAGTTGTAACAGCGACAGGGACGGCCGCAATACGCCGCCGTTGGTATCGTTGTGGAAGGGGGGTGCCTTCACTCGCCGCCGCTGTCGCTATTTTAAATATTATAGTCAGAGACGAGAGTGATACTGGCATTGATGTCAGTGGTATGTCAGCGGTGTGTGGAGTTTAGTTTTTCTAATCGCCGCTGCTGTTGCGAGAATTCTATTTGGCGGCGGACCCAGAGTGTTGGTCGACCCGGGCGTCGGGTCAAATGCTTCTTGCCTTGCTGTCTGCCGACTAATAACAGCGTTTAATGCTTAGTCGGTCACCAAATGCAACGGTAGCGTAGAGGAATGCGTAAGCAGGCTAGAGCGAAAAAGCAGACGATAAAAACGCCATCTAGCAGCGATCCAGCAGACAGAAGGACGCGACCGCGACAGCGACCATAGATAACCAGTCGAGCCTGGTAAAACAGTGTGTACAAATTGTCTGATTTGGCGCCCGCACGCTACGGCGATAGAATGCGGAGCAGCGAATATGTTACACTTTGTCGCGTTCATTGTAGCGCAGAATTAACAATAACAGAAGCAGTTGTCTACTTCGGGTGATGCTAACGGGCCGCGATAGTAACAACGAGTCGAGCTTCGCTAAAAGGTGAACAGTAAGAGGTAACATCAGACAGATTACAGGTACTTCACGATGACGGCCGGCTATTGGAAAGCAATAAGCTGCCGCATTCGTTGACACGCTTATATTGCTATATATATGTATAATGTAACGATATATATATATTCTTGTCACGTGAAATGTGACTCGGGCGTCACTAAAGGGTGTATCAGACACGATCGATCTTGCTTGTGGAGAAGCTATGCTCAGACGTATCGATCAAACGCCATTGTCGTTGCCACCAATTATGAGCTGGAAATGCAAAACGGTCACAGAATGCGGCGAACGGTCAGTACGCAGTACAACTTTACCTAAGGCAAAGCAGGCAAAAAAGACCACTGGGTCTATACGTATTGTGGGATTGAAAAATAAAGCCAACGATGTGCATTTAACAAATAGGGTTACGAGACCAGCGCGCTAATTTGCATAGTTGGCCATGTTGTTATAGGGGGCGGTAGCGTCGCGTGGCTGGAGTTTCGACATTAACGTCTACTACACACCAAAATGTTATTAAGTGCACGTAAAATCGAATATTAAGGTAACAGTAGTAGTTGCAAAATGCGAGCCCTGCTATGTGCCCTGATATGTGCTTCCTGATTGGCATTGGCAGCATTTTTTTTCTTAATGTCTTAGAAGACATCTTACATGTCCTCATGAGGCCTCTAACGCGACTCGTGTGTAGAACGCCCGTAGACAGCATAACAATTGTCTGACTGTTTTCATGTCAATACACTTGCTTCTAAAGATAGCATAAAAGGCCTTTAGCAGTCATTCGAAATAAATGAAGGGACGGCCGTTAAATCAGTCCAGCTTCTGCGCGATAGCAATGAGCTGGCTCCATACGTCCGTTGGCTTAATGAATTGAAGTTTCAGGGTGAGAATGATAATTGCTTTACGAGGCCTACTGATTAGTTGTACTTTTTACAAAGCCTGATTATGCACACGCTCGAACCCTAATGCCAATACCGGTTACAAATCCTTTACTATTGAGCCCTTTAACTGAAAGTGGGGTATTGCAGGCTATAAAAATGTATCTACTATATTTCGGCCGGATATAGTAGTTTATCTAAGTAGGAGTGCGAGGTCAGCACGGTAACTTGCGCATAATAGTTTCCACAAGTAAGGACTGTAGGAGACCGAAAACAAAGTTGCTGCCACTGTGTTCACAGTTGCCGCCCGTGAGCCGCCATCGTGAAGCAACAAAAACAGTCGGTATTACGAAGCCTACGACCGACACGTTTCTCAGGGGTACGATTATGAACGCCGTATGCACAGGTGCATGTATTCGTATGCAAATAAAGCAGCACACTAGTTAGTCCAATGGGAACATAGGATTTTAGGAACACCGGTGCGATGACCAAGACTTTATGCA
Source organism: Varroa destructor (assembly GCF_002443255.2). Classification (NCBI taxonomy): domain Eukaryota; kingdom Metazoa; phylum Arthropoda; class Arachnida; order Mesostigmata; family Varroidae; genus Varroa; species Varroa destructor. The sequence goes on along the minus strand of NW_019211455.1, from coordinate 20,197,902 downwards.
GTAGCGTAAGGCACGTATACATGTTTTGAGCTTCAGGTCTGATACCGTTGTTGTCTATTCCTTTAGGGACTTCTCTACGCTCTTGAACATAAGTCTAATAAAATCGTATACTTAAATTTAGTAAAAAGTAGAAATGGTACAGCACATGTTTTTCTCATTTAACACTACTTTCAGTTACATTCCGTGGCAGAGAAACACTTTACATGGTTACTGTTGTTATTGTTCTTGGCAATCTCGTTGCTGGGCTGGTTGACGTTTTTGTCGAATATTTTACACGATCTATCGAATGGCTAGCTTACCATAATGCCCACGGATACAAGAGAAAAAAAAAACAGTTATCCACTAAGAGACTAATGTGGGATTCGAAAGAGCGCTGGCGATTTGATTACGCTACTAGATAAGATCCGCAAGCTAGGATGCTTAAAACAGCCTTCACAGACAGCTGAAGTCACACATCGTTAGCGATTATGAGCATTTAACCTATAAATGTACTTCGTTTTTCTCAAGGTAGGCAGCATATATACTCGATTGTATCTACTCTCAGGGTTGCGTACTTAGTTACTTCAATAAACTTTGTTTTTGTTCATTTGTTATGAACGAAACCACTCGTTGGCTCCTTCTTCTTCAACATTTTAATGGCATTATCAATGCTGTAGATCATTAGCAACGCCTACGTCTATTACTTTCTGCACGCGATCCGGCATGTCGGCAGGTCATCGGTAAGACAACAAAAAACCCATTATTTCAAGCGCAATCCACGTTACATTTGTAGATCGTCGCAGAAAAGGTTTTTCTTTGTTTGCGAAACGCTTCTATATCATGACACCATCTATCAAATACTTTAAATATTGACAATTTTCATTCATTGATGGAAACCAACAGAGTGGCAACGAAGTTTCAAGATAACAGATACTTGACAAAGTTTAACAGTGGATAAGTTTCCTAAAAGCATCTTATCTCATTGTTGACAGGAACGACAATTATTTACAGGGAAATTTAACACTGCCGTCAAATTTCTTCTAGCTATATGCGTCCTATCGACGATTGAATTATGATATTGTAATAAAAATGCTAAGATTCGCTTTCGTTTGAAGTTATCCTGCCCGAGGGGCAAAAGCACGACAAATTTTCAACTGTACTGGGCAAGTATGTGTAGACAACGTATGAATTCAAAACGAACTTTATAACAATGCTTAAAACATTGTGTCCCAAGTCGTTTATTCTATTCCCTATATGATAAATGTGCTATGAAACATGTATCGTATATGATGCCCTACCTTTCTCTATGAGGCTGACTTCTAAAGCTTCTCAGCTTGAGAGCCTTTTGGAGAACCTTTGAACTTCGAAAGGGCTCCAACCTAGTATTTAAATTATTATAGTATTGTTCTGCAACGGTTCTTGTTTAGACTAATGCATCTGGAGTAAGTCGAGCTATTAGTTTTCACGAAGAACCAATGTAGAATCACTACTGTTACTTTTCAAAAAGGAAGCATTTCGTAAAAATTTTTACTAACGTTAGACTAACAAAGTAGATGGAAAAGTGACAAACAATTGTATTATCCTAATAAGTTGAAGAGCAAGTTCCCGCACTTATTCAAACCTTCAATTTTCTACTTTTCTCACCGGTCGTTTGTTTTTGATGTACCGTTTGCGAGTGTTCTTTTTGCTCTATCAGCCTGCTGTAACGGCAGTAACTGGGTTATGAATGCAGTTTTAAATTAGAAAAACCCAAGCATGGATGTTCCAGGTAGAAAAAAGTACGTCTTTAGCATCTTTTGCACTCTGCATTCCATCGAGCAAAAATGCCTCCGAAACCGCCTGAGACATTTGCCTTGCACGGGAATGATGCTACCATTGAAGAGACTGGTCAAAAGTGCTTTGTCAAGTTTCAAAACAATATCCAGGACCTAAAGAATGCTTCCGCCTCAGATGACCGTCTGAGTTTGATATCGATCATGTGAAGAGACTTTTGAAGAAAGATGGCCAACGAACAAGTCGGGAATCGACAGAAAGGATGGGCTGTAGCTACACAACTATCGTTAATTAGCTAAAGTTATTTGATTTCACACAGGAAGTTAGAGCTTGAGTATTTCACGAGCTCGTTGAATCCGACAAGGAATTACAACTTAACGTTGCATAAAAATGTCATGCTTTTTTATCCAGTGATCCTTCGTCTTAACTCAGATTAAGCTGGAAGCACTATTGACTTTGCCAAATCGACACTAGATTGTAACTTGCGTACGAATATTTTTCACTGGCCATGAGGAGCCGTTAATTCCTTGTTTGAGATCCTGTCTCTCTGCCATGCGGAACTCGTATCGCATATGGCAGTCATATCACCCACAGGTTGCTATGGGTAGATGTCACAGGAGGTCTTTGCCAATGCCCAGTTGAAGAGTCACGCCAACTGAGCAGCTGATCAACAAATGATTCAATTAGAAACCATTACGTTAACAATTATGGTAAGAATACAAATATTATGTTTTATTTATTAGGCTTTAAAAAAAATCAGCTCTTTCACGTTCTGTGCTTCGTCGCCTATTTCGATTTAAGGTTAAAAATAAGGAGCGATAGAGGTCGAGCCGTAAGCGCTTGGAGATGCTTAATGAATGGCGCCGATTTGAGGCGGTTGTTAAGCAGGTCATACCGATAACTGTGTTGCAGTTTTTCGAGTTTAGATCACCCGTAAGGTAAACATGAGTGTTAATTGCGTTGGCGTTCTATTTAATAAACGTATCGATTATCCCAATTCATTTTCCAATTACGCAGAAGAGCCGTTGTATTTCGTAGAGTAATGGAGTCCTTGGCGAAGGTGACGGAGAACACTAGGAGGAAAGGGGACACATTCAATCTCATCACCCTACGACAAAGCAGGTCTAACGCGTCAAAGCATATGGCCGATACCATATGGAGATCGCATTCAATATCAATACAATCTTGTATTGAAGAAGGACGTTAGCTAAGGAACTGCATTCAGGTTAACAGGGCATTAGCAGTCGTAGTGATGCCTGTATATGGCAAGGACTGCTAGAGACTGACGATCTGATCTGAACCCAAAAGCAAAGAAGACAGCTCGCTACTTCAGTGTTTTTTCGCATTATAAAATGCATTATCCTGTATGTTCAATAAAAATTATTAAATGACTATTCTTTTGCTATGGGAGTAAGCGCAAATAGCGCGTTGTGTGGTGTGATCCTTCGCTTTTCAAAAGGGCTAACAACGAAAGCTCAATCAAATGGGTCCTAAAGAAATAAGGCTACGCCGTGCTTTTTTTAAATAGAACAATTTTCCTTACTATCTTTCTTCTTCCTGTTCGTGTGTAGTTTAAATCAAACCAATTTAATTACTAAATAGTCGTGTTTTTCCATAGATAAAGAAGATTGTATTGACTTTTTGCCGATGCGACAAACCATCGGCTGTCACGAACTACCAATAATGACTGGTTGCCGTGAAAGAAGACAATTTTGCTCAAATGAAATACTTACGAAAAATTAGAACAGTAATTTATGTTTCCTAAACCGTGTTTTTAAAGCTTAAACCTGTTACTTCGCGTGGACAAAAACTCGTCGCAGGTAATTGGGACCGTCAATGCCGCATAATCTCGCTGGTCTATAATGATGCGTCTGGCTTACAGATGCTGACCTACGTTCGTTTCTCGTACCTTAATTATGAACTTAGGTTGTTTCGAGCTTGCTTTTGCCCCTGTGTGCAAGGACAGTCAATCTCGTTCCCCAATTTTATACGAAAAATGTCTGAGTGGGAGGGCAATGTAAGTCTGCCTTAGTTAAAATCAGCATATCGATTTGAAGGATATATGAAAAGTAAACAATAGAGTTTATTGGTTTTCCCTATATTATATATAAAATTGCCGCCGAACTTTACCTGCATTAGCACAAACATGCCTTTGGCAAACCTTGTTAACGCATTTGCTTCTGTAGCGGCGTGTGCTGAAATAGACCTAGACTTTTCTACTCGAGAAAGCTAACTTAAAATACATTTGTATTAACAATTCGTTTTAACTAACCTAGTCACCTGAAATACTTTTTAGTCGTCGGGGGTGCCAAGTGGATCTGAAGAATACGTATAACAAAAAATCGATTCTGGCGTCCTTGTAGAAACATTCTTCATAACTTCATAGCTAATGTTAGAATTTCGCTTAGCCTTAAACTTGCATGCAAAAGTTATCATAGGTGGCTACGATTATTTCCAGCTTCAAAGACATGTACAGTTCGGCCGCGCAAATCGATTTGGTGTCGGTCAGAGCTATGGTGTCCGTCTATTACGACCACCACGCAGATACCAACCTATCTAAGAAAGCCTTAACAAACTCTATTAGACATCACGATTTGGCTGTGGAGCTATTTAATTTAAGAGTCCAGAGGTAACGTTTGACTAATCGGTGGAGATGAATAGAGTCGCTTTCTAGCAAATTGGCAATAACAGACATGCCGGATGAGCTTTTTCTTGCCTTGACAAAATCAAATAACAAAAATATCTGCACTTTATGAATAACAGGGCTTGACAGCATAGAAATCTATTCATTACCTAAAACACGTACGGTACCGGCGGCGAGCCGAACAGAAATCCACTACCAAACAAATGGGTTATTATAACACGAGGCTAATCGGATGAGCTGGATGTGAAGGCGAATGCAATACCTCACCGAAAAACGGCCGGTATAGGCAGTGCTACGACCGGAATGAACCTTTCTTCAGCTGCGAGGTGGAACTTGTCTGTTTCTATTTTTGGTCGTCACACTCCTATTTCGTCATTAAATAAAATCGTGCATAAGTGAAGCATGTATTAAAAAATATTATAGCTTTTTCTGTGACCTTGTACATTTCATGAAAGAGTCGTCCTTGTTGTAAAATCGAGCTCGTGTCTCAGATCTACTTTCCCACTTAGCGCATACATCTGCATTGGGACGGTCGTAGTGTAAATTTGTACATGTCTTATACTACAGGATTGCTCTCTTTTGCCCGATGTTACGACGTTCCAATGCGATTGACTTAAGATAAATGCTTCCTTCTTGAACATTTTATTCCCAGGAGTATGTGACGTACAAAAACACCATTTGTACCAGATCGTGCTTACTCTAAAGAACATCACATGCAAAAACCTATTGATAGTCTCATTCTTTGTTCGTGTATGGCATTTTCAGGAGTCGTTAGTTGGCATTATTTTTTTTTTCAGTACCTTTAAGGCGCTATCGATTTTACTGAGCATCAGTCCATCATTGCAGTCGTGGAAAATGATAAAAGGCGCAAATTTCATATTAACAGGATTAATCATTAAAAAAACTTTTTTTCAGGCAGATTTGAAAACACTTGAAATATATACATTTACGACAAGTGGGCATACTAAGCTTAATATGCTATCCTATACGACACATATGGCGGCCTTGAGAGCGTGGCTAAGGTTAATTTCGTAAGGCGGATCCTAGAATGGTCGACCTAAATTTTATGGGATTATTTGGGTATTAGCAATAATTGCGATCTACGCTATACATCATGTTACTGTAATTTTTCGATCAACCACCGAGCTGAGCTGCTCAACAATTGAAGCCATGGGCAGCGAGAAACCTGATGTAGATTGTAAGCGTACCAGCCTCTAGTGCGCGCGTGTTATACTTTAGATTCATGAAACTCCCGTCCTGTGCACAGGCGATGCCGGAAACTGATCAGATATCAACCAAGTCCTTTTCGTATCTCATCCATCATGGCGTAATATAATTCAATTTCGTATTGCTAACAAGTACATATGTGTGCTAACTAGATGAAATCACAGTAACTGATAATTCTGTTCGAAGAAAAATAGACTTATCTAACTTTTTTTAACTGACTTATGGTAATAATGTAACTATCACTTGGTTTTGTTCAATCATACATGAGCAGTAGCTTGATTGCAGCAGCTTGATTGGGAATCTCTACGGATATTGCCACCTACTAGCTAGCGATCCCGTCTTCCTGACGCGCATCAGTGACATCGGATTCACAGTACGTTTCAATAGCCTTTTCCAAGTCCTGGTCCTTAAACGATGATTTTTTTAATTTTAATGAATCAAGCTTGCGCAGGTCATTGGGGGATTGCTACAACGACGGTGATGAATTCCGTAAGTAGTGAACCCGCTTGCGAGCAATTTCGATCCCATCGAAAATCATTCTCGCCTCGCTTTGAGTCTTGATTGACGTTTGAGGTCTAAAAATAGCAACAAACGTTGTCTCGAAGCCTCACGACGGCTATGTCTTCGAAGCGTTTTCAAAACATGTCAGGTGATATCTCGTGGTGCGGTGTCCGTAAAGCTTCGTTTTTCTTAAAGCTCACGTCGACCTCAACACCATTTGCTATTTTTATCTATGATGATGAAATTGTCCATTGTACCAATGAAGTTAGCTATGTGGGCATAAATGTAGAAAAGCCCCTCAACGTCACTTGACACCAGTGGCCCTAATGAAGCAAGAAGATGTTCTTAGTACCGCGATGACGACAATCACTAGTAAACCTCAAACTTTTATTTCTAGCTTAGATCTATTGCAAGTGACAGGATAACCTTTGCAAACCTAAATACATTTTGGCATAATGGCTAACTAACCAGGCTTCAATGCCCGCGGTTTACTCTTACCGCCGGCGCAATGTTACTTCAATACGTTAAAACAAGAAGCTTTAAGCATGAGCTACTCTAAATCCCCTATAGGAATTCAGGTGGTAGTACATTTTTGCTTAGGTAACTGCTCGAGGTTCAAACTGCCACGAGGTGGATGAAACCGGAATATTCACGACTTTATTAGCCTATATCTAACTTGTCCGAAAGTTTTATTTACGGTAACTTTTCTAGCAAGACAGGAGACCGTTTGGCCTTGTGATCTCTTTTACGGACGTTGGCATTTGAGACCCCAGGATGTGAAATATCTCTCTCTCTCTATTGTTTGCTTCGATAGCAGAACATTGACAATTCATTGCTCTGTTAGTACATGTCAGTACAATGCGAGAGTTCAGGCATAAAAAACGCTTCTCATGATCGTCGAAAGACACGCTCTACGGCCATTAGTTAATTATTCGGCGTTAGCACGTCGTGCGTTTACAGCAGGACTCGGAATAGAAAAGTATCAGACGCTGTAGGCCGAAATCATTTCGAGTTTTCTGCGGACGCAGATCGAAAAGTTGTGGCAATAATAAGCACTAACGGCCGTATGATGGGTTGGCGTCCTGAACTCTACATAGCAGGCTGCGGAAAAGCGTCACCTTACTTTAACCCAGATTGTCTCAGTCGGCTCGTTGCTATCTCTACACTAAGAAAAGTTCAGCTGTTTCTCTTTGACGATATTAGATGCTGTTTGCAGCAGGACTCATTAGTAATTCATACTTCACAGTTTCATCTTATCTTTACGCTTGCCAACAGTACAATGATACGATTTATACTTCTACGTAGATCTTAACTATGAAGTAGGTTAGTTTATAAGTGATATCAACTTTCTATATTGTTTCCCTATTCGGATTTTTCATTTTGCTCTGGGTCAAGTGTCAAGCTCCTCCTTTTTGATACAGAGCTATGCTGGGTTATCATATTGTCGATCAATTGAAAAAAAGGCCAATGCTTAACATCAGCTTCTTTAGTTCTGCTATTAATGCCATATTGTTATATTTAACTCAGGTGCCAATTCAAAGATGTCGAGGGGCAAAAACACGACTTTCGACAATTTTTATCAGTTTTGTTAATCGTGATTAGACAGCGAAACGGTTCTGTACAAAGGGGGACTTTACAGCTGGGATCCGGGGCTTGGGTTAACCGACTTTTAACGGAGAGATACATTTGTATTATTTAACTATGGTCTTTAATGTACGCAGGACAAATATATGGGTTTCTTCCGTAGCCTATTCACGCGCGAAAATGAAAGAGAACAGGTGCTAAAGATGCTATTCATTCAAGATGCCTGTATATCATATTTTTGCAGCTTGTATCTGTCTGCTGCAACAACAGATCAGGATAATCTGGATAATCAGATAATAGGAGCCAAATCATTCATATAATATTTTAGTATAAACAATTGAAAAAGGAAACGAATAAATAAAGACTACTGATACTTGTACTTAAACCTACTGTTCTACTTACATTTTGATATGTGACATAAGTCGTTTTACAAACTTTAGCTTAAGGAAAAAAAATCTCCCCAGCATCAAGTAGTGGATATGGTGTGAATTTCACAGTACAGCGTTAGCCAAAATCATTTGAAGATTTCCCAAGACGGCAACTTTTTGTTGGAACAAATATCTATCATGTCCGAGAAAAAGAAAGAAAGAACATCATCTAATGGCAGAATCAACATCTAATGGCAGTGCCGAATGCCAGGTTCGACAACAGAAGACCGAGGAACAATGAAAGACCGGAGGTCTTTGAATATGATGAGAGACACATAGATTATTTTTGTTGTAAAAAAAAAACACATGATTTCGGCCTCGTAGAGAACAGCTACGCAGCGTAAATGAGACGCCAATGCGCCATATCACACTGCGCAGATTCAACCTTAAGATTTGAGCAGCGAAAAACATTTCGTCTGCTCATAATATTAATAAACTTTTAGTATTTATTACTTTTATTGAAATTTGTACTTTGACGAAAATTCTACATAGCAGACTGACAGGCCGTTTGTAATGCTACGCGATCACCCGTTTCCATTTACTATCAGGGCTTATCTTAGAAATTTTGATCATATATCATCAAAGCTGTCTTACGTTATCATATATGTCGTGATACGGCGGGGCAGAGCAGCCTATAACAATAAACAAGTTGTACGAATTGCTTGAACTGAAATCCTGTCAACTATTTTAAAAGCCGAAACAATTTTATTGATTTTAGGTAACGGTACTCTGCGAGCACAAATGAGATACATGTGAAAACACTCTATTTAGATATTATATTAGCTTATTGCACGTTATACTAGCCTTGACTCGTCCTTCGTGCTCTTCATTGCCAATGGTGACACTTTGCGACGTTTAAGCTCCTCGTCGATCGATTTTTCGTATTGTCGCCAGATTTAGGTATTCAGATGACAGGGTCAAGACCCATTAACGCATAGTGCCTCAATGCGTAAAATGGCGAAAATTAAAAAATAGACACTTAGCAACAGTAAAAAAGCGCGTGTGGCAGTACACTCGCAGACAACTGGAGTATTTTAACATAATATAAGACTGTATATATATTTTAATTCTGTTAATTTGTCGTACACATTTGCTTTGGTACTGGGTCGTAACCGAACCCTAGCTAAGTAAACAGTAAGAGGGCAAATCTTCTGCACAAAGTTACCACGATTACGGCAAGTCACAATCGTTTATCCATTATTGCAGCATTCTAGGCGGAAATAAAGTGAATAAATTAGATTCTTATATATTATTTGTACATATAGGATAGTTTTTATGGAACCCTTAACGTCCTATATGACTGACGTGTCATCGAAAGGTTGACAATGTAAGCCGAGCGGTGAACCCAGCAACACAGGTGGAGGTACACGTCACAGTTGTTACGAGGGCAATGGCCCCCGCTGATCGAAACACGCGTATCACCATTTTATCAAAAGGAATGCAGTAATTTGGTCTTATAAGCCACTGACGTGATTTTCTGGTCGAAAAGTGGCTCAAGCCTAAAATCTAGATTTAAGGTGTTTCTGTTTAGACAGAACTGGAGTTGATATAAGGCGTTAGCTGCCAGCAGAAGTAAAAATAGCATGTAGACGTTAATGTCTCTTAGCATTAAGGATTTAAAACTCTTCTGTTTAGTTTCTAAACATCGTCATTTCTATTTTTTCTAGGATCTATTTTTCCAGCCGCAGATCACCACGTGTTTTTATTGTCGCACAAAGTTGTTTTTCCAGTGTGTTTAGCTGTACATTAAATGAGCGGGGTTCTCAAACTGTTGCAGCGTTCTGTTCATATAATAAAAAATAGCAAAAAATATTGTACAGTCAATTCCTAGGCAGCGGCCTGTAATAAAGTATCTTTTGATTCGGTGTTTTACCTTGAATAATTTTTAATTTATTTCGATACAAATTTGTCTTCATCAAATTTTTGTTCATCTAACGTGCGTATTTTTATAGCTATTCTTACCTTTATTCCCTTTTTATTATTTCTTATTTATATATATATATATATATATATATTTTTTTTTTTACTATTTACTACCTGATTAGTATCGTTGTAGGTTACGATGATTGATAGTGGGCAACGCTCTACGCAGTCTCTAGAAAACGATCAAGAGCACCCGCTCGCACTTAGATTTTATGTGTTGATGACTTAGTATGCTTTAACTACCTGCCTCCATTCAGAACACCAGGCAATATCTTTCATCAATACAGTACACAGATTAAAATCAGTAAATGTGACCGTGATTATGCAGTCGTGACGTGTTTGTCTACTAATTGAAAGAACACACAGAGGTGGTCTAAGTTTGAGTCTGGTTGAAGACACACATTGATTTTCCAATAAAATCCGAATAGCTACAAATATTTCATTGTTCCACTGGCGCTTTCTCTGAGTTCTCTGTTTTGACAGGCTCACGCTTTGGCAATGCTAAGCAACGGTACAGTGGCCTCTCGTAGAGGGAATATGTGGGAATCACCTGTTGGAAGCTTTCTTGAACCAACAGCTAACGTCCTCAACAAAGAGGTCTGAGCGTTTTTGGATTGGAGAGTGGGGGGGGGGCTTGCTTTCATCAATAGATTGTCGTGTCTACGCGTTAGACCTTAAGTGGAGTAACGTCATATTGATAGACGAATCTCATGCAATCGCGGAGAGGAACAGGAAAAAATCTACTGAGCTGTCTATCCCTTAGTCTTCAATTAGTTCGGCCGTAAGGCCTCACTACTGGCAACTCGAGGCTATCACCGCCGCTAGAGCGAAGCTACCCACTATTAACTGAATTAAACTAAATCGCCTCAAAACAATAGGTATTGTGCCTTGACTTTATGTGTTGAAATTTAATCAATTAATTTTCTCTGCCATTCAGCATTTTTTATAGACGGTATGGAAAAAAAAACGTTTCCCTCTTTCAGAAATGCCGCCTTGTAGAGAACTAATATATTACAATGATTCGCGCCTTATTGAAAAGGTTCGGTATAGTTTCTCAATGTTCAGACGCAAACGAGTGCAGCACTCGTTTTTTGAGTATGCAGAAAAAGTCGTTAAAAATAACTTTATCGTTTGGCTCTGATTTTGATCTCGGTAAAATTCAATGTTTTTTAAGATTAGAAATTTTCGTGATGCTTGGGTATGACCATGCCTTTGTGAACTCATTCACTATTAATGGAATACGGCACTTTTAAGGAGACAACTCACGAAAGCGTCGAAGAAAGTCAATGAAAACAGAATAAAGTATATTTTTCTTAATCTTTATTATTATAAAGCTTAATTAAACAGAATTAAACAGCTTTTGCACACGGAATTATTCCGTGTGCAAAAGCTGTTTAATTCCACTCAAAGAGAAACATTTCTAATTAGAAAAGAAATGTACATGACAACAAAAAATAACAAAAATTCCTAAAGAAACCGCATTTGGAAGAAACAGAGAAAACATCACAAAACTGTAACCGGAAAAAGGAGGTAAACAAATGTAACCGGAAATTAATCTGCTCTAGCTCGAATATTCAGGTTAGGCCGAAGCTAAGGGTTATATGCTGCGTTTCCAAACAAAGTGGGCCTCCTTTTTTCTTTTGTCTTGTCACTGTTACGCCTTAGCTATTACCCACATTGTCGCTCGTATTGTAATACACCGTCATGTCCCGGAAGGAGTGACTATTTCGCTGAGCTTGTTTTTTCAGGGTACCATTGTGAGGCGTGTGCAGGCCATTAAGCATCTTTATCTTGGATTTTCTATTCTTGACCCCGAATGGACCCCACAATTTCTGCCGGACTCCTTCTTTTCCTTCCACTCCTCCTCCTCGTTTTCTTTCTAGGTCTATTTCTTTTACGTTCCGCTTTGTGACTATAGCGATCTTGGTACTTTGTTCTACCGGCCTTCATAGGTCGGCGACACATCATCCGGTTCTTTCAAATGCGCCACAACATAACTAAACGCATGCGACCGGTAGCCGTTACCATTAAATATATTGCAGAATGATCACAGTCAACATCATCACGATTAGTAGCAGCGGCATCGTGATCGCCAGCACCCGTTTGGCGCCTTTTGGCATAGTCAGCATATGTTTTACTTTCCGCGCTACCAACCCCACCGTGATGTTCTTCTTACAGTCTGGAGGGCCGCTCACTAACGTCTATGTTCCGGACATCTCAGATCATCCTCATATCCTTTCCTGGTCGCTCGTTATGTCTCTATTCATCACCATCGCTGATTTTCCCTGTAATCTAGTGGTACTGCTGCAAGTTATTCGGGTGGCAGAAACAGAACAAGTGGTAAGAGCGTCATTCATATCCACGCGTTATCCCCGAGAAAGAGGAAGAAGAGAAAGAAAAGACCCTGCGCCGTCGTTTACTTACATCCAACGAGAATCTAGCATCCAGCACCTAGTATCCAGCGCCCTCTACTTCCCGTCTAAACCCAGTCTAACCCAGGCATTCAGCAGAAGCTTCGGTCAGCCAGTTAGTCGGGCTGGAGGTAGGTGCCTCCAAACGCCTTCCTGCTCCACCTATTTCTGTGGTCGTATTCCGCAACGTGTCTTCATTCCCTTGAGTTGTTCACCGTGTCGTTGCTTGCTTACTTCCTGTGTCCCGCCACTTTTCGTGCTAGCGAGCTTCGGTGGTGAAGAGCCATCGTTGTCGCAACCGTTTCGCTGCTACCCCGCTGGCTGTTATCCGCTGTGGTCACTGTCCTCCTGTGGCAGTGTGAGGGCAAGTTGTGCGCCTCCTTTCCTCCGAGGTGGCCTCCTAAACAAAGTGCGACGAAAAAGACGAAGAAGACGAGGATGCTACTGCCAGCATTACCACTGCTGCCAGTATAGCGACTACAACTACCCCGTCGTGATTCGCCATTTCCTTTTTGCCGTCGTCCTTTTTGCGTTCATGTTCTCGTTTCTAAAGCTGTCCTTTACTCCCCTTGCGTTGAGGCTAGCCTTTGCACCAAACTTCTCTTCTTGTTCCGTTCCTCTTTGCAAAAACGGGGAAAAAACCTGGCAGAGATTTCCTTCTAAGGAGCCACCGCGTTTTGCGTCTGGTTGCAAGTGGGTACTGCTGTTACTGATCACAGCGAACACTGGACAGATGGAGAGCAGGTAGCGATCAGCCGGCACCATCGCCCATTGCAACGACCATAACAACGCCCGTGCTTCCGGTCGGTCGACGAAAGCGACTGAAACGAGTTGAAACGGGAACTTACTGCCACAAAGGCCCACTACAACTGTGGAAAGACTACCGGCAAAGAAAGTGAAGAAAAGCCAAGAAATGGCAAGGGGAAATTATGGCTAGAACCGGGAAAGCAAGAGACATCGCTGGGTTTTGTCATCCCTAGGTCCCAAGAACAGAACGAGCCTCTTAGATGAGGCCTCGGAGGCAAACGCTCGTATGAGGCGCATTGCCGTCGCAGTCCAGCATCATCTTGCAGTACAGTCACGTGGAACAACGAGGTAGCGCCGAATGCCGTCGTTTAGCAAGTTATTTCACGCAGTCCAATATAAGGCCTCTGTCGACCGATCTGCGCCCCCGGTCATTTATTTGGTAATGTACCTATATGCAGCATGTTACCGCTTCTCCGGACCATTGCTGTTGAATAAGGGAGCAGGCCTAACAGGAAGCTCCCGTTACGAGCGTCATTTGTAGAGTTTTATTGTTGCCAGTTTCGTTCTGCATCGATCCTAGCTACTTATAGTACTAACGTCAAAGGCGTTAAAGGACTATTGAACTTATTAGAGGATGTCCGATATTTACAGTTCCGCAAAGAATATAACAGTTATTTACAAATTGAGTAAACAAATTGTAAAGAATTTACGGCATTGACTCAAACCTGAAGTTTAGATGGAGGTAGAGCGTTTACGAAAGCAAAGAAATAGCTCAGGACACTTATTTACGTTGGATTAATTTAAATTTCCGAGGAACCTTCTAAGGATCTCTACCTAGAGCTAATTAATTACGCTCTTGCAAAAGGCGCGTGTTAATTTGGTAGCCCTTGTTGGGCAAAGGCAAGTCCCAGGAAGAGTACGGAGAAAATTTTGGTTCACGTTAAAATTCGCATTGGATTTCGTAACACTCGTTTATTACATTTCATGATTTCGGTTAGTCGGTTTCGACTCATATGGCTTTTATATAACAGAAGACTAATATTTCATACAAAAATGACGGGCCAGAAAGTTACCCAACTTTCTTTTCGATATGATCGAGCGACCCTTCTGAAAGGAACTTGTTTGTTTATTGTTTACTTTCGACAGGTGCTCCGTGTTGCCGTTGTGCGTTTAAGAAGGAACAAACTTTATAAAGCTGTATTGCTTTTCGAACACATGGAAAGTGTTTGCCTGATGAGCAGCGTGATATCCTTTAAGAACACAGGACTGAGAGAACACCTGGTAAATAAAGTACCTTACGGTACATTTTACCATCCTTAATCTAGATTAGCTTGACCCAACGTAATGTTGGCGTGTTACCTTAACCTATTTATATCAGTTTATCTTCCGGCCCTTTCCAACGCCTTTGATTATTACTGGAGGGTAATAACTAACACGTACTGTTGCATTCATTAATGGCTAACAGATAAATAATGGAATTGGGCAATCAAATACTAAACCGCAAAGTCATTCATACAAAGGTTCTTTGTGTTACGCAAATCTTCCGTGAAAAATCGTCGTGCAGTCAAATGAAAAACTACTGAGTAAATATGTTTACGCCACCTTTACCCAGCCGGCGCGGTGATCCCACTCAAACGTAAATTTCAACCCAGAACCAAAACACCCAAAGACTAGGGCATGCAATTTTGATCTATGCATTATGTACGATTTCTTAGTAAAGCTATGCGGAAGCTACCCCGAAAACGGCCAACCACAAGGTTATACGCAAAGATTCAAGGCAAATTGTCTGTATGTCTGAGTTTCATAGCCTCTTACGCCATTTCCAGTTAGCATGACGTGTCGCCATCTGTAGCACGTTAGTCCAGAACGAAGCACGTCAATCTGGATTTCAGTCAAACCCATTGCGTCTAGTTCATGCACCCCTGATAGGATTTTGTGTCCTTCCTATAGTGAATGCACCTACTTCAGGTAATTTTCGTTGTTAGCAGGTATCGGAGTTTGCACTTCAGAAAACCCTATTTAGCGTTGCTAGCGATCTTAGTCACACTTGAGCATTTTCTCCTCCAAGGTTAGATTTGGAGAATATTTTTTTTAGCTTTTTAACGTTTTATTATCCTTCCAGTTAAATTCTTTCTTGAAAACAGTTCTGTCTTGTTAGTGCGTACCTGTAACTAGTTGGGGGGGAATTTAGTACGAATTATTATTAAAAATGATTTTATTTATGCTAATTAAGGAAATTTCTCAATGTGATGAGGAACCTCTATGTGTATGCGTTGGGAATTTCTAGTCATTTGTAAATATCTTTGATAGTACTTGTAGCAACAAAATGGATAAAACATTTGCATTGCTTTTGTGTTGGATTGTGGGCTTCGGACCAGCCAGCCAGCCCTGGCCTTCTTCGTGAGCAGTTTTACTGCACAGGCCAAGTTCACGCTAAATATAACATAAAAAATAATTAACGTAAATTATATACGTTAATATAAACGACATAAAAGTAATATAGCGCATTATAACTATAACGATTGGATTTAGTTATCTTTCCTTACTAAAGCACTGAACAATCGCAGCTTGTTACGTAAATCTAGACAATTTATATGCCGGTCTTAGGGTTTACACTGAATATATATTCTTTGGCCTTTGTTTCTTTTATATGAGTATGTAATTATGCGTGTGTGAACGCCTTTACGTTGAGAATATATGATATAATATATTGCCATATGGACCCACGGAATGTTATCCGAATTAGACTGTTACTAATGTGTTGAAGCAGACAGGCACGTTTCGCAGTGAAGACAAAAACCCGTCAATACAATAGCTTATGAAAATAAAATTTATTTAGTTTTAGTTAATGTTATGTCTCAGACAACACACACACACGCCTTTGTTTGCACTCTACAAAAATAAACCCTGATTGACTCTCATGGGATTTTGGCACTTTCTATTATATCAGCAATTACACCTTACCGTCAGATCAGCTCACCCAGGCCTACAAGTAATTGCATCTAAACACTAACCTCGTACGAGTGTACCCCGTAGAACTTGCGCAGCTTATATATTATTCAATGATGTAAGTTACAGCCTGCAGTCAAAGGAGTCCCGCTATGTTACTAAACGAATCCATTCTTTCTGCTGATTATCAAGCAGAATACTCTGTGTTAACACTCAGATACACTAATTTCCCACGCGAGCATATTATTGTACATGTATGTTACCCGCCTATTCATCTATCTCCATCTATTCTTATCATGACTTCAAAAGCAATTTATACAAATCGAAGACACAGTCGCAGCGATTTCCGGAACGCTTCCGGGAAGTGAGTGACAGGTTCGTTATGGCATCGTAGCGTAGACAATCGTCAGCAGTCACTCTGCTTATCCACCTATCAGTACCTGGGGGCGCGAAGGTACAGCAGCTCTTTTCGCCCGAACTTCCTCTTTAGGCGCGCGTGTCACGAATCAAACCGACGACTCCTGCTAATTCGTGTAGTTTCCACTGTACGCAGCGTTCTAAAAAGAGCCTTGGATCTCGGCTACGCGAAGAAAAACATTGTAGATTGGGTATGCTAGGACAATTTCATCGTCGTTGAACCTTTCGCATATTCGAACTCTAATGTTACAAGCACCCCAGCCCCCGGTTAATTCGTCGTAGATCGACTTCGCTATCCGAACGGACATTTGTGGATGTATTTGCTAAAGGAGAATCTCGTACACCGGAAATGGATGGATGGATGTCTGTCTGTCCTCTCCTAATCGTTTTCAGTCTCATCGAATTAGTATCATCCGAACTTATTTGTAGTCGAACTTTCTTTCCGCGAAATGCTTCGATTTAGCCCGTTCGACCCATTCCGATCACGGATCCGCTGAAGCTTCTGGTCCGGGTCTGTTTCAGGCGGACACATGAGCCGTCAACTCGACAGTCAAAGATCAGATAATCGTCTTATAATTCGATAATTAACATAGTAATACCTTAGAGTTACTGCTGCCATTGTTACGGCCGTACCAAAAATGAAAACCAAAGTTCGATTTAAGGTCTACTGCAAATTATATACTGATCGTCTCAGCTAATGGTAACAATGACAGCTACGACAAAATGAAATTTCTGAGGGTTATTACGAAGCACTTTCTGGATAAGTAACCCGAACTTATCGATCTAATAATCGGTACACGAAAGTCCAAGGCATCTATCTACCGCTCTTATTACCTCTCTACAAATAGTTAATTCCGTAAATTGTTCTTGTTACTGTTATGGAAGTGGGCACCGTGCAACAGCAAGTCTAAAATCGGTTACACTCAAGCCAATAAGGAACATACGTCTTTGAATTAGTCATCTGATATTCCCTTGACATATCAGCCGTTATTACACAACACCACCCACTCATATCCAATATACGGTACATCTGCAAAAACAAGGGCATTCCACTACAGGCAGCCTCGGTTAGGCCAAACTGAAATCATGTCCTGTTCCCAGCATAAACCCGGCTTCCGGCCAGCCACTGTACGGCTTCACAGTGGAGTTTTATTTCATTCAGGACACGCAACGGCGGCATTGGTGACTTTTGCGGTAGTGCTGATGGCAGGACGTCCAAAAGGACCTGGGTGAGGTGGACCCTGATCTTGAATGGTCTCGAATTCATTTCAATACGACCACATCATGGCCGTTTCGTATGGCATAACCCAAGTAGCAGAGGAGCCTCAGTGGCTCGTGATGCCTACTGGTTTTTCGCCCCCTTCGCGCTTGTAGATCTTCAAGGTTCAACTTGAAAATCTATTACAGTGATCTTACTTGTTGCCTTTTGATGAAATAGGATCTGTACGACGTGGCTGTGCCAAACGGTAGCGCGGTTGAGGAACTCCTGAAAGAATCATTACCTCTGCTCCTTTGCCCCTAACCTTAACGGTGGGGGCTTCGGAGAGTAATTCGTGATGAAAGACCATTTCTCTGTCGCTTCGCCTCTCGGTGCATAGTTTTTTCCGTTCCTGTTTACTCGCTTCTCTGGTATCGTACTTTCGGTTTTTTTTGTTTCCATTACTACGAATTGGAAATTCAAGACGATATGAGAGTTGGTCTTATATGTGTAAGCGAAATCTGAGAGCTGTCGGCAAATTTGACCCCGTCGGCGCGCAAGACAAGCCACAGCGACATATAATGCAGGAAAGCGGACATATAGGATGGAAATTTTACAAGCCTTTCCGCTTGAAACATTGCTCTAGCGAAAAGTACTGAAGGACACTAAGGACTGGAGACGAGTTAAATCCAGACAGGAACTTCCGAGATCATAAGTAAATGGAAAGAAAACCTTACAGATCGAATTGATAAACGATACGAAATGCATATTTTGATTTACGTCACCGGTAAGATTTACAAATACTACTGATGATAATTATATTAAGTCTCAAAATATATATATATATATACATATATAGCGTACTAGGCGAGCCCATAATGTGTACTTTGAGCACACTTTATTATACGGCGCTCATACCTGACGTGGTTTCGCAGAAAAAGCGGATATACAATACGTTTGACGCATACAAAACGACTATGCTCAATAGTACGGCACAGCTAACAAATACGTATCGTAGTTTCGATGAACAGTAATCCCAGCGAATTAAGCAGAAAACATACTTGCTTGTATTTTATCTTGAATCATTAGCCCTGAAGAAAATGTTTAGCCTATTTATATTTTAAAAAAATTACTATTGGTCAACGTATGAGCAAAATTCTCTCGCGAGTGTTTCGCCAACTCTTTGCGTTGCAGAATATTTCTCGGAAGCCACGAGTTCATTTTAGCCTTCATGCGTTTACTTGACTTCTACACTCGACGCGATTCGCTGGCGTTATCGTTATATTATTATTATATTACCAGATATTAACCACCAGATTCTATAAAAACTAACACAATGGAACCTTTTCCCATAATTATCCTTATTTTAGCTGACTTTCTGATAATCGGCGCTTATCCGAGACGTACGACTTTTCCTATAAATCAATGATGCTCAATGAGCGTAAACATTTAATTTAAACAAAGATATCACCTCCTTCCGTCCAAGCCTGTAGCTGCTACATCAATACGCCTTTTAAGGACCACGGGCGCAATTTCCTGCCCATCTCGTGCGTGGTCTTCACGTGCAGAGCAATGTTTACTCTACTGTTCTGCGGTTCAAGCTATTACTTTAGCTGAAAACTACATCACTTCTTCTTTCTGATAGTTCTCTTGTGCTGGTTCGTGCGCACATACAAATGCGAAGGAAAAACGGACGAGGCTTTTAATAGATTGAATATTGGTTTATCTGCGGAAGCAATCAAGAGCTGTTCATATACTGCTATACTCGTATATCAATACTTTCGAGTATTCGTTTGAGAGTTTCATCCGGCTCATCGGCGCAAAAGGAAACCGACCCAGCCCTGGACGATTGGACGAACTCCATTATGGAATTCCATAATGGGGTTCGTCGAGCTTAATGCAGAGGCATAAATAGGCCCACTGCGGACAAACATGTCTGACAATAAGCCTTTTCATAATTCTTTTCTTCAGAACCCACTGGCCGAAAACCCCGTTCTGCCCTCATTTTATGTGCTAGGTATCATCACCCCTTACAAATGAAAGCTCCACCGGTGCCTCCATATGTGCATTGTGCAGGCTCGGGAGAACATTCTAACTTGCAACGACAGTCTTGAGGGTTCGCGCTTGAGCAAACAATACACTGGAAAAAACCTTACTTCTGTTAGAAAGCAACGGATGTGTTTATGTGTTCAAGTATGTGCGCATGCGTGTGTATGTACAGCGTAACTGATGGAGAACTATCCGACTCGATGGAAAGCGTAAATCAGATATGTCCGCTGTGCGTAAATTTGTCAAGCTAATTGTTTTGATGAAGCTATTTTCTAGGTTTTACTTCGTTAAACTTTGACGCTGCTAATTATTTGGCGCATCTGAAGTCCGTGTGAAAAAGTAGCTGATGCCATTTCCTGCAACATTCTCTAGCGTCTCGAAAATTGCGCTAAGTTGAGCATCCTATCTATACCTAACGCTCAGAGGTAACGCGTAATTAGTTGGCACTAGCCATGCCTTCTTAATCCATCTCCATTGAAAGAACTATATATACATTGAATATGCGCTAAGAGCTACCTCTCTTTTATTCTTTTTTGTTCTATCAGGACAGATTGCATCCATCTACCTGTCGGCTTTGCAGTCGCTAAAGAAAAACAAAAGCCACGAACTTACGAACCACCAAGTCGCCGGCTAAGAGGACAAAAAAAATTCTCGCCGCTAATGCCTTTATCGAATGCTTGATTTATCGGTGGTTCATTTTAATGGCTGCCTAAGCTACTGCAGTTTGGTGGATGCGCACGTCTGCCTTAATAGCGTGCTCAAAGTGAGCAGACAAAGGGAAAAAGCCCAAACGGCGCCGCCTGCCCTGGCGCCACAATCAAACTGCGGCCACTAGAAACCCGGCAAGACATTCACGGACCTCATTGATGTGGAACTAAGCAGACTAAGTTTGGCAGCTTGGCCCCCACGTCTCCTAGACCCTTTTTAACCAGTTTTCTTGAAGCCCTTGAACAAACAAGAGATGCCCAGTAAGCCCTACTTCACATCTCTTCCTCTCTCCTCCAAAACAACGATAATAAACAAGAGAGTCGAAACTAACCCGCTTTCCGCGTACTACTCCTGAAGGTTTCGATAAAGTACACTGTAAAATCAATTTAATTTGACTGCGTTGTCGCCGTATTGCGCAGAAGCAACTACTGCTTCGTATTCGTCTAAAGTAGGCGTTTTAATGTTGGGGTCCAATGCAAGGGAAGTTTTGACATATATGGTCGTTTAGCTCGCCCATGTTGAAAGCTAATGCGCACGTAAAATAGACTACGTTCCAATTTTTCATCCATGTATCATTATGAAGTGCCCACTTTGCATTTTGTGAAGCTGCGTATAGCGCAGGTTCTTCATTTGTTGAGGTTCATGTTGAACACCCGTAGAAAGCAAGCGTCGTTCGTTATCGAAATATTGGCAGCGTTAATTGAAAAGCATCGGCCTCCTACATAGATACTCGAATATTAGTAACAGTGAAGGCAGTGAAGAGATGGCCATTATTAGCAAGTGGAACGGCGAATCAACGAAATTTACCTGTTGAGCCATTCCTGCAAAGCTTTGCTGGACCGACAACCGGGAAATGTGCAGGAACAACAGCGCTCTTAAAAGTTTATGAGCTTCTCGTTCAGGAATAGGAACGATATACTGGAGTGCGTATTGCCTGAAATGAATTAAACTTTTATATTTACAAAATTGATCTACTGGAAATACAATCGGTAAAAAAACGTATAGAGTTGGATAAGCATAACACCCGTAACGTTGCGATAGTTCGAAAGTGTGAGTACTGTTGCTACGGTCACAGTTAGTTGGTCACAACGGTCAAAGACCTCGACGAAGGACAGATATATACCTGCGTGCGTGGTATTATAAATAAACGGCTATTATATAATACAAGGTGCAGGAATCCACTGTAAGATCTCCATATCAAGGCTTATAACAATCGCAATCAGGCAATTGTTTTCTATACCAACCAATCAGCGAAGTTTAGGAACCGTAAATATTAATTAATAATTAATTAACACAAATTAGACATTTTCTAGTTACTCAACGATTTCTATTATTAATTCTAGAATCGGTGTTTCCACTCGAAAATTAAAATTAGGGACTACACAGAGCTTCTAATGATGCAGGCTTTATTTTGAAACCGAAGAGCGCCTCCACAACGTCCGAATTTCTATTGCATTTGTTATCATTTACTATACGTGGCAACGATGAGTTACATTTACAGAATACGTATTTCTCTTAATTAGAAACATCCCGCATTACTTATTTAATTATTTACAGATTATATACACGCAGATCTTCTTTCCTCATCACAGCTTAGTGCAGCTCAGATTATCACGGAATATAATTGGCCATTAACAAATATTCTCTTCTCCGATCTATGTTTTTCTTTCCTCGAGCACCAATTCATCTTTAGTCCAGTTGATTTTGCCTATCAAAGGATATTTTCGCCGGAGATCTTCCTTGAATTTGTTTGTTGCATCTGTATTAAGTGCCGATGTATTTCTCCGCGACGGTGCAAACTGCGAATTGTTATGAGAAACATTTGCTTTTGTACCGTTGAATATAGCGCTTTTCTCAGATCTGTCAGCGGCACTGCTTCCGTCGGCGGCGGTCGGGTCACCAACAACGGAAGCCGCTGTCGATCCTTTGGGCAATTTTTGAACGGCCTGCGTTGCCGAACGTTCGATCAGTTTGATCTTCATTGATGTTGACGAAACGCTCTTCGACACCCGATGCCCAAACACCTTTCGAACGATAAAAGCCTCGCTAAGAACCCAAAATCGATAGCCTTGTAGATAGGCCTCGATGAGCTGGGTCGGCGGCGCGTCGACACCTTTGAATCGCGTGTCCATCCTGAAATGATTAAAATTCGAAAAAACACAAATTGGCGAGTGGAGTGTGCGAGCAGTGCGGCGGAGCACCCCGGTTGGGGGGGCTTGTTTCAACAAAAAATTGATTATGCTAACCTGGGCAGATCAAGTGGAGCAACATAAGCCTTAAAGAACCTCGGTGTTGGCTGGAATCATAGAAAATAAACCAGGTTGTAAATGTTATTAAAAATAAGACATACATTTTTAATATTATTCTATTGTAGTGCTACATGTTCCTTATCCAGTGTTCAGAACCTATTGAATTGTGCGTCGGCTTCTTTTAAGAGTAATACCATCATTCTATTTATGGTGCTAGTCGAAATCATTTAATTGTATAGTATCTCTTACCTGGTAAGTCAGTGTGATATTTGGACTGCTAGCCCCACCTTTGCCACTAGCTGTTACGGAGTTGCCTTTAAAAGCTGTCCATCGGCAGTACGTGAGTTCGTCATCGGGCATGAGACGATCCTGTGTAACAAGTGCGTCTACAGCAGCTTTAGTTCGGGGCACCTTTAGACTTTGGGAGGCTGCGGGATGTAAACAGTAGAAAATCACGTGTAACGTTTCACAAATGGCGTTTATAATCCTTAACTAAAGCTAATATATATATATATATATATATATATATAGACACATTTTACCAGATTCTGCTCATGACTCACAGATGAAGGTGGGAATAACGTAAATGCACTTATCGCACGTCTGGCCTGATGAGCTTGTCGTACGAAGTCTGGCTAGAAAAGACGCAAGTTCGATATCCAGCCCAGGACGAGGCATGGCACCTAGAGGAAGCGTGAGGCCGATCTGAGCGCCCATACCGCGCCGGCAGCTTTGTTGGCCAATATTTCGAAGTTCATTGACGGGTAATGAATCTACATTCTCTTCTCTTTTCAGTGATTTCGACCGCCGCGAAAGTTGGTACTGCAGAAGTTAAAACAGAAGAAGCAATTTAACAGCCTAATACATTCTTCAGATTCAGGCACATTACTTTCGTCACTTGAACTTGTGGGGCATAAATTTAGGTAGGAGAGCTCTAGGGCCTTTGAAAAATCTATCTTTACGCAAGTGCCGTTGCCAGCTAACAGGTCCTTGAACGAGGAGAATCATAGCACATAATGGATAGGTGGCAAGAAATAAGATTAAGAAATAATAAATTCTTTGTTCTCACCGAAAGAGCCTCACGATACTCTTCACAGGCAAACTTTGAATAAAAGGCTTCATCTTCTTTTTGCTGTAAGTCCTCCGGATGGGCAACGAGAAGATCGAAATTAAAATGGGCTCTTACCCCGCGATGGCATGTACTGAGGTACTGAAGATACTCCAGCACCAAATGAGCTTCACCTAAAAAATTAGCCAGTGCAGTTGATTTTGATCCTTGAGGTGGATATGCAGAAAGTAACCAAGATATTTCTTAAGTATTTAAGACTTAGGCAACATATTTAAGATAAACGCAACATCGAATTCACCTGGTGCAGCAAAGATAGCCACGGATACAGGTGAGGTTTTCCATAACCAAGAAAGTTCCACTGCATGATGCAAATCACTCAAGGTACCTGAAAGCGCAAAACAGAGCTAAAGTTATTATTACGTATTCGAATAGTTAGGTTAATTACACGTTTTCGATTATTTAGATTAAATGACAAAATAACGTAATTTTAGTTCTTTGTGGCATACTGCATGACGCCCTTTTTTGCATCCCAACCCATTTATACAAGTAAATGCTAAAAATATAGCGAACTTTATTATGACAAGAAAAGTTATAAATAACACAGCTCCATCACAATCTATTTTAGTTTTCCTTGTAGGAAAACTACTTAGTATCCAGTATTGTTTGACGGATTATAAAAGTTGCGCATACTAACTTAGGGTGATGTATTTGATGAGGTAAGAAGATTTGTGTAAGGTATATATTCATACGATTTAAGAAACTGAAGAATATTTATAACTTTTAAATTTTGAAAACTTTTAAATTAAGCGATAACGTTTATAGTTCGACGGTTGTAGGTTTCATTTAAAGATAATCATGATTAAACAGAATTGTGAACGATTTCAGTGAATTGTAAGGTCTCTTAGAGGAGCTAAAAAGTTATAGAGAGCAAAAAGCATGCTTACCATATGCAGCGATACAAACTTGCTGTGGGCTAGTTACAGGGTTTGGTTCATTGAGATCTGTCAGAAGAAGCATCCGCGGCTGTACGTCAGCCTGAAACGTCATTAAAGTTTTAACTCACTAACCGAACTTAGTAAATAAGTAGGGGTGCCGTTGTTATTGGCGTACTATTTGTTTGGCAATATCTTCTAATTTGTTTTAATTCGAACAATATTAACTTTATTATAACGTATTAAACAAGTACTGCACCAAAGCGTAAAAACATAGTCACTCAAACGGTAAGAGTAATGAATAGGAGAAAAGTGAAAATTGTAATTTTTTCATTTTGCACCGCGGTCCGACTCACTGATGTAACCAGCCGTTTTTGTCAGATAGAAAATACGTTTTTAATGTCAAAGATCAATGGGAAAATAGAAGAAAAAACTGATAACAAACTATAACAGAATAGCAGGGTTGCTTGACTGAGGTCGCGCACGCACAACATCCCGAACGTACAAAATCTGGCCTTCAGGTTTCTCATGGCTAACTGCAGCGTAAGTTATTAAGTTAATCTAAATATTAATATAACGCAATAAAATTGCATATTCTGAAGCAGCACAAACAGCTCAGCTTCATTTTAGCAATAGATATTTTAATTATATATATATATATATATACATATATTCTCTATGTAACTATATCCTAATGTTTGCACTACTATCGTGCACGCGCGAGTCACGGACGCGACGGAGGGTTCAACTTTACTATAGTTCGAGTCCGAGAATTAAGATCATCGACATTTTTTGCAAGAGCGCTCGTTCCAACACCCTGTGTTTACGATGATATGGTACGCTATACATTAGCCATGCTGCACTTCTTAGGATTTCGCGCAACATTCTGTGAAACGCTTTCAATTTACGTATGTATTTTTCGCTTCTTGCCTTAGCAGTCACAAAAATCTGTCTAGGAACATTTTCAATGAAGTAGCGAATATTTCGACAGATCAAACAATAGTACCTGATGCGGTATACAAAGAACGCAGAACGAGGAACTCAAACCGGCCTGTCAGGTGAAGCGTCCTATGTTTGTTACGTGAACCGAAGCGACGCGATTCAAATTATGTGATTTCTTAGTTGGTTGACACTTTGTACTGGAACAGTGCATATATATCTGCCGCATATAAGCACAAGGGTACCCTTATGCCATATACGAACAGCCACGTTATGAAGCTAAAGTAGGCAGACCTTCAGTGCGAGGCTCTGGAACGGGTCTGGAACAGAGCGTTGTTTGCTTGCTTGCTTGTTTGTTAACGGTCGTTGATACAGAAAAGTGCCGTTTTTGTAGGTAACGAAAAATTTCAACTTGAGTAAGAGTGGGTTGTAACGAGACGGTGCCACCTGCCATTGCGAAGTTGTATCGCTGAAGCGACTGAAGGAAAAGTCTGCTAAACGCAGACTTTCCTGTGACTCTACGCAGGTGATTTGTTTGGGTGTGCATTAAAAACAAAAACTATAGGACTTGGCATCCTATAACTAACGACACAGATGAACGAATGCGGCATTCTGGCGATTAAATCCGATATATCTAAAAAAAAATTCTGGGAAATTGTGTTCGTTCTGTATCCCAAGGCGACTCCGGGAGTGACACGTTAGGTAAACCACAGCAGTAGAGGCGAGCCTT
Source organism: Varroa destructor (assembly GCF_002443255.2). Lineage (NCBI taxonomy): Eukaryota > Metazoa > Arthropoda > Arachnida > Mesostigmata > Varroidae > Varroa > Varroa destructor. Next base: position 20,171,445 of record NW_019211455.1, on the reverse strand, counting down.
CGCAATATGAGTTGGTATCGTGGCTGGTATCTGATAACTAATGTCACTGTTCGAAATTTATATATATATATATATATATATACGATGAAATGCTCCCCATTTGCATGCACACGTTGGCATCTAGCAAGTACATGTGAACATATTCTCGTGGATTACGTATGGTATATAGAATCGTATCTTAGAAGCCTCCTCATTTGTATTTCAACGTTACGTACGTTAAAACGATTATGTCCGTTCATATTGAAGGACATTAAGATTGCTGCATTCCTGGAAAGGGGATATCAACAAATCCACAGGGGTAAGCTACTTCAAGCTACCAAATTATTTTGCAAGGATTCAGGCGCAAGGCGCTTTCAACAAGAGAATTCGTCCATTTTAAGGCCGTAACACATAAATATGGAATATATGTAAAAGGCCAGACGTATAATTTTTTCAAGATGTATTTTTTAACAGTTATGAAGGGAAGGTGGCTTGAGCTTTGGTTCTATGAAATCGAACACATATTGAGTATCTAAAGTATTTCAGAATTGATCATTGTGGTCCGATGGTAGAATGTTACCGTTGATCACAAATTTGATATTCCTCATGCTGGCTCGGTTAATTTTCAAACGTTCGTCCTCAGGAGAACACTCTCCCATTAAACGAAATCAGAAAATATCCCGATATCTATAATGAGATGTTATAATTTCGATGCTTCCACACAAGAAACGTGATAAATATATTATCGGGCTGTTATTGTTTGTTATTGTTTACAATTTCCACTATCTAAGTCAGTTGCAGTGACTCGAATTTCCGAAATCAATGCACTACCTTGTTTCGTCGAAAAAAGGGGATACCGGTGTGATTCATTAGCCTTAACGAGTATTCGTCGTAATCACGGGCAGCTTCCTTCAGGGACAAGGCCAAAGCTGCTGTAAAGGCGTATGTTTTTAGTAACGGAAACAAATGTTGCGGATAGACCGTTGGATCATGAAACGACGATGCAAAGAACATTAACTAAATTGATTTTTGATAAATTGTGTACATATGTTGTAAACTGAAAAACGTAAGGCATATCAATTCGTCATTGAAACGAAGATTTTCTTCTATTAGAAACAGCTATTGCGATAGGCAATACCAAGAATACAACGACCGCTGATCGCACCTAACTTTTTATCTTCACATAGTTATAGCAGTTCTGCGTCCTTATTTAGTACTTCCTGTACTGCTTAATTTAACCGAGACAACAAGATGCTTAATTTTTTCTAGCCTGCAGTTGTTTCCACTGAGTAAACCGTTATATATATATATATATAAATATTGTTTACGTGCGATCTCTTCTACGGTCGATTGTAACATGTCTTTTTTAAGTGTTTAACTATTTGCGTAAATGAATAGTTACCACGTGACCGTGATGACTGAAAAAAACGCAGCCTACTATATGTAAGAACACATACAATAAACAATTGTTCCGCGCGTAATTTTCTCTTAAATAACTGCTACCTCGATTCACAAAGAAGTGGCTGGGATTAGTAATGTTCACATTGTGCATGCCGTCGCGAAAGTGGACGCTTGCCGCATTGCCTCCACGATATCCACCGATTAATGGCCGAGCCGGATGCAATAGGAGAAGAATGAGGATAAACGCGATGAAGACACTAAGAAGTACGGCGGCCTGAGAAACGCTACGCCACAGCATCATACTGTACGTTCTTCCCGAACGGTCGTCAACGATCAATCTGCTTGATCACGACATGAAATGAACTGGCAGAATCGAAACGTATTAGTTTTACGATTGCAGCAGTCGTTAAAGTTTGTTGAAGCTGGGGGTTATTTGTTAGTTCGTTATTGGTTAAGACCAAACAAATCAGCCAGAGTTGGTGTTCAAAATTTTTGCGTCGTACGGGTCTGAAGTTTTGGGAGAGCGTGCATTGTAGGGTTGATAAACGTGTAATTGTGGCTTTTTTAATTTTATTACATTCCTGACCTTTAGCATTAATGGTCCCATGTAGTAATGCCATGCAGCGTATAAACACAGTAGTCTGTCTGAACTATTAATATGATGGAGTTTGATAAAAAATCTACACACTTGTATATCGGATAGATACGTGGGTAAGATATTACTAGATTTTCTGATTTATTTTATTTAATAAGATTTATTATCTGAAACCTGATTTATTCTGTTTAAACAGCAGTAAAATGAGGTCGAACTTATCGTCGGAAAATATGAAAGGCAAGCAGTCTTAGGATGCGCCAAGTCGAAGTAATGGGTTTATACGGAATAGAGCCTTGTTGGGGAGTAGAGGCGGTAGAAACGCTGTGGACCCTTCGTTAAGATAGTTCGAGGACCACATCATTGTAAGACTTCTAGCTGCGATATTATTTCTAATTGTCACTGACTTAAAATCAGAGCTAAATAGAATTTTTGTAAAATTGTAGCGTCGTACACGACACGGCATTTGGCGGTAGGCGTAACACTTTCCGGACTATTGCTCAATAATAGATACCTTTCGGACGCTGCAGTGACTAAATCATAGCTCACTCTGTGTAAGACGAGCGTGAATATTAGCACGTCAGTCATCTGAGCTTATGACTTAGTAATCAACGATTTTTCTATGAAGTGAAGGGCTGAAATTCTGCCTCAATAAGTACATTTTTTTATGTTGAAAAAATGATGTATTCCGTATAAAAAGTTTGCGTTTGCCTAAAGAAACGTAAGTGCATGACGCGATCTACTACGTAAACACAAAAAAAAGTCGACGAAGCGGACGGGACAAATGTTCTAGGCAGCGTAATAACAAGTAAGCATTATGTATGTGAACTATGTGATTTAACGTTTTACTCCGATTTGATTGTTTCTGTCCTATCCCGAATCCTAATATAGAAATTGGTGGACTCGAGTGGCCGGCCAGGGCCTTAATCAACTTCATATACTGTATATAGCCAATTCTTGGGAAGATGCGGTACTGTTGAAACATACTGATTTAAAGCCTTACCTACGTTAAGTCAAGGGCACTTATAATTCTCACTACTGATTCCATTTTTAAAATATCATATATTACCTTACAACTGATCGATTGGGATATATTTGATTAATAATATTACCCCCTTATAACGGTAAATGACATTAAAATGCAGATTTTTTTGGCTCATGGCTGTCGTCCGTGCTAATTGCTATCATCTACCGGTAGGAAAAGCACATAGACTTTTCAAATATTCCGATCATTTAACGACTTTCCGTGTCACATTTGATAAATCTGACTACACATAGATGGCAGACGTGAAGCATGCGGGTCTTCTGGATGATCTAGCCCTGTACACAGAGCAGTGTGTCGCCCAAACCGTGAATTACAGTGTGACCTATTCAGCATAATAATACGTCGATTCTGAGCTCGTACCCTGATCCATCCGTGTGTCTGATAGACCACATGCTCTACCCAACGAGAGACACTCGTCTTTAAAAGGATATGGCAACCGTTGTTACGTTTTACGCGGAAAAAATCGCTTGAGCATCGTGAGAATCTAGACAGGATTTTTTCGAAGTGAATTTGTTGTTCAAGGAAAATGACGCGGTGCGTACAAACGCATCAATCTTATGTACGACACATTTTGTTCCTATTTTTATTTACCTAGGCTTTCTTCGAAAGGTGTTATGGTCACTTATTCAAAATTGGAGCCAAGGCGCATGATAACTCAAGGCTGTACCGATGCTGTCAGCGAAACTGCAACTATAGATCAGGAACTGTAAAAGGACAATATTATTCATACAAATATTCTCCGCTCATATTTGAATTGGACCTCGAACGCGACAGTAGGACACGGGTACTAGGCTATTAAAATGCTAAGGAAGCGGTGCAATTTTGGTAAATTTAATTGATTCCACAAAGATTTCTGATAGTTTACTTTAATCTGACACAATCAGCGACAGACGAAAGTTAGCGCTTTAGTCTGACGCTAAAAATCTAATCCCCATTTTGAATCGAAAAGTCAAGTTATTTTGAACCAAATAACGTTATTTTCCCCGAAAGCGTCATTTATAGAAATGTACCCTATTTAGTTAATATATGTACGCTGTTCGCGTATATTGGCTACAGCTTGAGCGAATTTCTACCGCTGATAATCGTTTAGATCATTAGCTCTAAGATTTCCAATTGAAAACCTGAAAGCCTGCAGCGACATGCCAAAGCAGAAATAGTTTTTTTTCTTTCGAATTTTGACACATGAACATACGAAAAGCCAATCTAGAATTGGCCCCTGTTGAAGTCGCCGATTCTAGCTAGATGGCACAAAACAAAGGTTGGGCAAAATGGGCAGGACGTGTATTGGCAATTTCCGCTTTGTGCTTTTATGACAGCGTAGCAAGGCTGCTCACTTAGTGGGGTTATAAATTGGTACTATAAGAGCATTCCGTTACGTCCAGAACGTTGCTGAGAATTACAGTCGTGCATCTGGGAAATAAGGTTACTGTTACCTATCGTACGTACCTATTTAGCCCTGTTGTGTGTTCCTTCTCGATGCTTAAAGTATCGACAGTTTTCTTCGAGCCTTCTCCAGCGCCACATGAATAGATAGTCCAACTTTTTTAGCGGCCTCTATAGTTCTGTTAACGCGGAAAGCGAATTTCTAAATAGCCAGAGTTCTCTTCCAGGCTAAAAATGAAAACTATGAAGAATCTCATTTGAATACCACACAACGACATGCACTCACATGCAGGCTGTTGTCTTCTGTGAAGCATTGATGCCACCGACTACACATCTCGTCCTATGGATTTATAGGTAAGCTGGTAACTGCGACCGCCTGCCGATAATAATATCCATGGAAACAATCCCGACGAGTAGAGAAAATATCATATGTCCTTGACTGCAAACGCAGGTAAATGCCCGAAAAAGACACAAAGGTCATAAAAACAAGATAAATTGCATATGATTTCAGTTTTTAGAAACAGGGCTGGCGATAGTACGGCCATAAAAATTCTTATGGGTTGCGTTGCCTTTTGACTCGTTTCTAATGGTTCCTTTTGGTTGAAGAAAAAAATATGATCTTTTCTAAACATACGAGCGAAGAACGGACGGAGTCAGATTAATCGAACTCCGCCCGAGCCTTCTAGTGTTGGGCGAATGAATGACACAGTGCAAACACTAGTCAGCTTATGCTCCAAAAATACGTGGAGAAAAACAACTGTTAACGAGTCTGCGATCTCTCAACTATCTTTCAATTTGGCATTGTGTTACTGATTTAACAAACTTCGAAACAAAAAAAAAAATTATTTTAGCGTCGGTCGTATACCGCATTTTTTTAGGTAATTTTCATTTCATTTCATTCATATATAAGTGTAATTTGGTTCATCTAGAAAAAAATCAGTAGAAAAATATTCGTAGTAAATACGGCGAACGAAACAAGTTTTCGATTAGAACGGCCCCATGCATGGGAGCTGAATATTACTAAAGCGATTGCAGGCCTGTTCTAGGTATCTAAAAGATGGAAAAAGGTCCAAACTGGAGATTTTTTTGCGTAGCTCAGTGTTCCCGTTAGACGCACTCTGTTGCAGAATGGCTCCATACGACTTGCACACAAATGAGTTGTGGTCGTTAAGCGGTATGTTGTTTGATGCTCGTGCAGCGTATGCGTGTCCTGGCCCTTAAGAGCTCCAGTTCATTGCCGTTCAAAAATGAAGCTATATTAAAAACAATACGAGAGGTGAACTGAAAAAATGAATTCGTACTTTGCAAACCTTCCAATTCTAAAGAAACAAAGCATGTCCTGAAAGGTTTTCAATTCACGTCCTGCCTTATGAGCAGAAAAGGAAGCACGTTTAAGAAACACACCAGGGATTAAAGTTAACATAGTATATAAAAAAAAAACTGTGGGGTATAGGAGATGATTAAGCAATAACTATGCCGTGTCGACAGTTCTATACCATTTTTAAACAACATTAGTATTCGACTTCAGATCGTATCGTTATACTTAATGAGTAAGCTATATCCACAGGTAGTATCTTGGGGTATTCACTTCTGGTCGAATAGTTACCCCATAATGCCTTCACATTTCTGTATCGTTCACCATCACAATCATAAATACTATCCGTCATAAACATCAAAGAGAGGCACTACTCGCACGGCGTTCAATATCATCACACAAATCATATGATATTCGGCCGCGATAAACATTGAAACTTTTGTTTGCACCGGTTGGCTAAAATCTTCGTTCCATATGTCAATTTTCCCTCTCGGTCACCTGTTACAGGCTTCACAAGATCGAATTGCTATCTATCTCTTTATCAACATCTATGCACGTCGAAGCGTGGACAAATCTCACAATTGCTCAATGAGATAGGTGACTCAAATCTTGTCCTTCTTTCCGTGTGTGTCTCGTTCTAAATCGCTTAAGTTGATGAAGTAAGGATTCCTTCGTGTGTTTCTTCTAGGCAATATGTTCTGTGCTACACTGCACGCCAGACAAATATTGCTAAATGTAATACTGCAAAGCAGGGGAGTCTTCACCGCGTTCAGTCATGGACACGGCTCGAAGGCATAGCGCGTCTACCCCATCAGTGTACACGGCTCCTGGTCGAATCAGAGACGCCTGGGGACGATGGCTGGCTGGCTGACTGACTGACTGACTGACTGGCTGGCTGGCTGGCTGGCTGGCTAGTTGGTTATCTTTTGCGGACCGTCATTTACTGCCGCCAGATGCCACGCTGAATGCCATCATTAAGCAAGCGGTACAACACGCGAGGCTCCTGGATAGCTCAGTGTGGGTGAGAGTCGTGCAACTACCTGCGCCAGCTTAGCTGGGCGGCGTTCGATTTCACGCAGTTCAGCCATCACCGCGGAGTCGCCGCCACTACGATCGCTGCCATCGAAGTGGGAGGTAAAAGGGGACAAGGACCCCCGGCTCCTCAGCTTTCCGTTGCTTCTGTTAACAGCGGCCAAGCAACAGTAGCAGCTATACAGCAAAGCTGTTTTCAGCTTTTTGCTTACAATAGCAGCGATCAGCGATGGCGGGGGGAGTATCTGATATAATAAAAGAATTTTTTTTTAAGTAAGTAATTTGCACTAGCCGACCCGCCGCTGAGCCACCCTTATCCGATCCAATCTAGTACTATCTGTTTGATAAAAAGAAGATTACTATCGCTTCCATTAGTAACATTTTCGGTAGTTGTGGTCAGTAACATTTGAACAGGAACACCTTTATATATTGAACGGATGTATTATGGTTACGCTATGTCACCTTGTAACATTATGTTCTCGCTGGGATGCTATAAAGTTCAATCGGCTATGGATGACGATGTATTGACTGTAAAAGCTCGAGAAGTTTGTTATTTATTTTATCATTGTTCATGCCGAGTTGCCAGCTATCGCTCCGAAGTGGATTGAGGCCGCAAGTATGAAGTCTATGAGAACTTTTTCCGCGAGCATATTCAATGACAGACGCTGAACTTGTTTATGCTTAAACTAGCCACTTTTCAATGACCGAATTCAACAATTCACTGCGTACACATAGTCGACATTTCTCCCCTCTTTAATTTACTGCGGAAGAGCAATTGAAGCCCGCACCAAACGGGTCTTAGAAATACGGGGAGGGATTGGACATCAACCGCAAAACTGGTCTCTCGTTTACGACACAAGTAGAAGTATGAGTAAAACATCGCAATCCCACACTATTTTATCAACTATTATCGTTATATGTACTGTTGCATATGTATATAATAAACCTAAAAAGTGTTTAGCACAGTTACTGTTGTGCAACGATCGTGACGTATATTTGACGGTTCAACGATAGCGGTTAGAAAAAGAGCACAATAATTAGGGTAACAGCCATATTTGTGCTCTAAATACCTGCTGTGCCAGCTAGGCAGTGCCATGTTCGCGTTCTGCCCTGAGATAAATAAACACTGGAAAGTAGTAAAGAAAGTTACAAGATGTTTCGAGCGTGCGTTGGTTTTACTAGCAAACAAAAGCCAGTTTTTTTAGAAGGAAACAACAAATCGGTCATGCGAAGAACACTGCGCTGTTTTGGGAACTTGAGCGGAACTTAGCCGTTGTCCAATCTTTTTGCGATGGATAAACCTCTACCGAGAACCTTAAAGTTCCTTTTTCGTCCGAAATCGATGCGGTTTTCGTGCGGCTTCTGGAAAATTTGAGAAGGACCCAGAGGAAGCAAACCAGAAGATTCTCAATCGAGTTCAGCTTCGGGATCTCGAGAATGAATTAAAAATTCGCCCAAAAGCCAAGTTTGATACACACTGGAATTTTTTTCTCAGAAACTCGTGCAGTCGTTCTCAGAAGCAGAAGGTCAATTTCTATGGGGTCATCTAAAAAATCTGCAGCGGTTCGTCTTTTTGAGATCTTCTGCGCCTTTTTGCACCTTTTTTGCTTATTGGCCCGTTTTAGGCCTTTGCATTTTTGTAGCTTCTAATCTGCTATCAGCCCAAATTTAGTATTTGGGCTAGTATATGTGTGTTTGGCATATGTAAGCGACGCCGCAGTGAATTTACGTTTACCGACGTCGTTTAAGGCACGCTTATTATTAAAATCTTATTTTCGGATTTGAGAGAACCCCTTGAAACTGACATGATTTCTAATTAAAAGACAATTATGTACACATAGGCCTGTTGGTATGCACATACTTTTAGCATCAGAATATCTACAATCTATATTATCTCTGCGTGTTGATTCTTATAACATTTTACTAACACACTAGCGCCAGCCCAAGAAGCCCATAAAATAGCATTTTGCCCAAGCATAATTACTGATTAACTAGCTGCAAGTGTTGACATAAACACTAGGATTTTTTTCTAACAAAAAACTTGTGTGTTGTTTAGTTCGATTTTTGCTACGGGGTCACTGCGGTGATCGATACTAATATCGCAGTATGCAATGAAACCCAGCTTTCTATCGCTCTGTCTGCAAGTATTGAACCGTTTATGGGTATATCGTGCTGAGCTGACGTGTCTGGCTGCTAAGTGTTAATCTAAATTAATGGAAAGCGCATCGGAACCATTTGGACACGTCAGAGAAACCGACGTCGGGGACGTGGCAGTCACGAATCGTAAATAGACTGAAGTATAAATACATAGTCACACAAATAGACCTGTATACGGGAACGATAACGAGTGACGAGGTAAACGTCATGGAATCGTACTCCCATGTACAGATGCAGCGAACGACAAGACGCTTAACACAACCGAGAACGTCGCATGATCAGAGACATCCGATGAAAATCAGTATTTAACTGTATGCATTTCTTTCGCTGCTGTCTTTACAGGCCCACGCCATTGTATAAAATTTGATTACGCCATCGAAATGACGAAGCAGGTTCTAGACAGTTTTTTTTGGCTAAGACAATATTCTCAAGGCTTAACACATCTAGATAGATGTCATTGTCTGTCAGATGTCTGAAAAACATTGTTATAGCTTTAATGGCAACTTGTGCAGTAATGATCGAGGCCAGATCGCCGAAGGCGCCAAATCTCTGACGACTTAACCAAAAGAATGAAAAAAACAGAATTTCGATGATGACAGTTGAACATTGATTGAGCAACCACTTTTACATTGATTGTATGTATAATGCATACGAAACAAGTCAGCTGTGAAGGCTGCGGCTTGTTCTAACGAGTGGTTTGCCGTCCGTTATTTGTAGGTGAGAGCAGCATCGTCTAAACAGAGGTCGCTTATTATAGAGATCCCACCTGTCTATGTAGTTCCAACTGACGAGGATGAATTTTATACGTCACACTTAAGGCACATATCCAGAATTTATCCTTATCGATAGTCAGGGATTAAAGCCAGCAGAAGCAGGGGCGTGGCTGAATCTATTTCCCTTACAATAGAAGAGAACATTTACTACTTTAAGCCCGCCTGCAGATGTCTGGCTTTGACAGGTCACTATAAAGCGAAATGTACTGAATATAAATATCTACATTAAACGAAATTATACTTAGTATAGAACATCCGATGTTTCAAGTTATGCTGCCATCGATTTTTCGCACCGATTTGTTTTCCTATATTTTCAGCTTATGCGTGTAGAGAGTATGACGCCTAATGTGCAAGATCGGCTTTTTACGCAAATACTCTTTTTTGCTTTGCGTTATCATCCACAATCGTAAAATTCTAGGTTGATATTTCAAGTTGCGTATTTTCCAACCTGTTTATTAAATCGGAGATACTTAATAATAACCAATCACTGGAAAAAATCACAAAGAATCATCTTGTGAATTACAATTTGGTGGGATTTTCAAGGTTTTAGCAGTTACGGAGGTGATCAGGTTTTGGGGTGCGTCTAGATGTTTTCGAATCATTATAAAATGTACCTCAAATCTAAAAATCATTAAATGACTCGAATGAAAAAAACGTAATTGATCTACGACATCTTAAAAAAATCTCCCTTGCTTTTTTGTCCCTTACACATCATTGTACCAAGACCCTTAGTCATATCTAGGCCCACGGCGTGAAGTTATTTTTCGACAGGGTTGAACGTTATTCTATATTTAAATCGAGCACATTGTCGGACGGGTAGCACATCATTTAATATCTACAGCTAGAAATGGCACTACGACCGTGGGTGGACTACGGTGTAGGCGCTGACAACATTTTAGCAAAATATCTCAAAGGTTCACCGTAGAAAACTACGTCACCGAGTTATATAACAACGCTTGACATTACGGGAGGGTACTGTGCACTCGTACCCTTGACGTATATTTGACTACTACATAACACACCATGTTCAGGGCCTCAAATTTCGAAATGTTGCCAATCAGCTAGTTCCATGCATACAATGACCTCTTAACGCTTATGAAAGAAAGGAGTGATACGTCTGAAGATGGGCAGATCACTGCGTTCATTTAAGTTTCAAAACGATACTTAAACGGCCAGATACTTACCGAACCAGTCGTTTACCCTAAAATTTAAACAAATCTACAGACACCCTCATCTTTAAAGTGAAACTCCCTCTATTCGAGGTAAAGATTTTTTGCCACGTAAACAGTTACTCAATGAATAGATGGTCCGTCGACTCGCGAACCGCTGTTGGGCTGCTTGTGAAAACCCCTGTTAGGCTACCCTGTAGACACGTTTATCAGATCCAATTCGCGGATTGGCTGACAAAAAAATGCACTTTTGGCTGGATGGTACCAGCTCTCAATGTGCGTTTAAAAGCAGACAGCGGTAAGTTTACGGCTACTTAAGTCAACTCTTCAGCCCTAAAAAAAACTAACAATTACTGTCATTTGGGGCAGACCCAAATAACCGGTATATAGTGGCAAAAAAATCAAGAACCAGATATAAGCGACAACGGGTCTAAGGCTATTTGAGGAATGACAAACGAGAATATTTAGGCATTGCCTGCGTTCGCCCGGACTGAATTTCCAGTCCCTGTTGTGTTCTGCTCGTCAAATAGCAGACGAACTCTGAGTCAAACAAGCTATCAAAACGAAAGATATGGATAGGGTCTACTTAGGCTTATCACTGTTCATGTAAATAAGCCATTGTATTCTCTTGAAACGCAAAAAAAAGTTAATAACTTGTAGCTTAGATGTGTATAAGAATAAATGCTCCAAATAGATATGCCGCATTTTTCGCCCATGGAAACATAAAGTAGATTAGTTGGATTAATGGGTAGAGTAACGAAGACATCGAGTGACATCTTGTTGATTCGTGAATCTATAAAGTCTGCCCACAATCGATTGGCATGTTTCCGATGTCAATGCACGTGGGCGTCGGATATTTCTTTTTTATAACATCGTTTGTAAAGCGGTCGCGGCTCCGAGAGGCCTAATGACACATGTGAGGCCTTTAAATGACAGTAGGCTAAATAAGGTTTCAAGGAAAAATAGCTGGTCGACTAGAAGTTTTTGCCTAAATAACAGAAGCTTGCCTCGAAAAGCGAAGATCCCAAGTTACTATGCATATATATATATATATATATATATTTACTACGCAATTGGTGTGAATAACAAACTTACAAAACTCCAAAAACAAGCATAAATATCACACTCGCTGCGCTAGACAATCCTTCTCACGCTAATATGAAATACGATTATTGCGCTCTCACGCAATAATCGTATTTTAACACAACTTTTGCCCTGGGGCTGCGTATTTATTTCTATTCGATCGTGTTAATATATCTGGTTGTAGCAGAGTAATGCCGACTCAATCACTAAAACCAAAATATTGGCTTCACACCTTTATTCTATGCCATACTGATGTCAGTTTATGAAGCATCAGATCGCTGAATAATACCCAATTGCTATAGTCGCTAGTATTCCACCATCAAATTAGACTTTTTTTCATTAAAAAAAATCAAAATCTAATAGAGGGCGATGCAATTGTCCTGATAGCGGTTGCTACGTGAGAACTTTGTCGTCGTTCCTTCTTTCGTGGTTACTTGCGGTTCTGTTGTTTTTGTTATATTTTTCCCACTCGGTGTTTGCTAACGCCGGTACTATTATCTCAGTTATCTTTGTAGCTGCTCGTTTGTTTTATGCCTAGAATGTTCTCCTTCAGCATCAGCAGTAACAAACGGCTGTCGTGGTAAACAGGGTGTTTTTTTATCGGGTTTGAGTTGTTGCTTGTCGGCGATGCCAGTGATCTGCCTCAGTTGTCGCTAGTCCTGTCGTGTAACGGTCATTGGCCTATCGGGCTTGTCTACGTGCTGGCCAAGGACGTCACGATGACCGCTGATAGCTCAACGGCCCTCGACGCTGCTGCCCCGAGCTACATCCCTTTGGTCTGACAGACTTTTTCATTAGAAACTGTGCAGAAGCCGGCCCGGTCGCTGCCTGCTTAGTCAGCTATAGCCGTGTATTTATAGACAGATTTGCAGATGTGTGTCGTGTCGTAGCCAGAAGTATTATAATGTGCTGTGAGGCACGTTTTTTACGTGAGTCTTCCTGCTAGCAAAATTACGTTATTGGCTTTTTTCGTCATTATTGTTGGAATTGTATTTTCTGCTGGGAATATTGACTGTGAAATGCGGGTAAAACCTGTACCTAGTTGTTTAAGTTAAAGATTATGTCTAAGTGCTACTGAATTCAAATGCAAGGTGTCGATGGTTAAAACAGTAAAACTATGGCCATACTTTTGCCGTTTTTTTTTGGAAAACTATTTGACGACTGATTGCTATTCCTATTTAGTGAAGCGATAAATAAACGATATCGTAGAATCTAACTATGTATATAAAGCTGGCATTTTTGCTCACCTCGGCTGTAATAATTGTGCCACTCATACGATTTACCGTCTGAACGAGTGTCGGCTCTTGTAGAAATTAATGGGACTTCTATCCGCCGCATCGAAAAGAACTTGTAGAGCTGTTATGTACGGTGTCTAGTCCAACTTCCTATTTGGAAGTTATGTCAAATGCGTTCGATTGGCAGGAGATTTAATTGCGTTCATATATTGAAGTGCTTATTTAGATAAGACCCTATAGTCTCTCTTCGCCAAACGTCGAATAGGATTTGTATCCTGACTGTTGTTGTACTTAGTAGAGTATGTTAGGTGCAGATCGTGTTGAAATCATCGCCCCATTAGGCACTAAAGAAAGTTTGCCATTTTGCCGTACTTTCTCTTGGCTGAAATCGCAACAGAACTACTATTCTTTCGGTAGCGATTTCGTTTTAAGGAGCAATCTTCTGAATCCTGAAATCGATGTTAATTTTTATCTGGTCTGGTTTGTCCTTGATTCTGTCGGCCTTTCCATTCTATAATTTCTGGAGGCCAAAACTAATGTTGGTTTTATTTGCCGATGGCATCTTTGATTCTATTAGTGGTTGGCTTTTTGCGCTCAGCGTTGGCGGTACCAATCACGTGGGCACCCTCAGCAATGCACCGTAAATTTTTTACTATATTATACCCTCATGCTGTTTCATGTAAACATCTATAGTGCGGAGCTTCATTTGAACGGTGATAGAACGCTGCGATTTGCTTTCTTGGTAACTTGTACTTTTTGACTTTTCAGTTACGAGGGCCGGCGTTGACAGGAAAGCTAACGCGAAGTTCCTTTAATGGGTTACCATGGTAACGATGAACGTGCGCCTGTTAATAGTTCAAATTCTAACGTAGGCAAATAATTACTGTGACCTGTTGTTACTATAGCGTTCTTTTATAGGCCTGTAAGCGAAACCGCAGATAAGTTTAGCAAAACTTACCCCCCTTACTGAAAAGTGAGCAGGTTCACTTTAGAATTGAGCTGGTGAACAAAAAACTCTCAAGTCGACAATAGAAATTTGGCATGGAACAGGGTGGAAATAGGGACGTACCTCTACCTCAAGACAGAGCGAACGGCTGGAGCTAAACCGCCGCAGCAGTGAAAAACAATGTATAAATAAGTTACTGTGTTCAACAACAAAGCAACGTAAGTACGTTGTCTAGAAATAATAGCAGCTATGTTATCGATAAGAGTAGAATCGCCATCGTATAGCGTACCTACCGCCAGTTATGTTTCATACGTAGAATTTCGTGCCGCCATGCTCTTCGTTTGTCCTTTCTTGAATCCAATAGCTTTTGTTAACCATCTATCTACAAAATAGATTCAAATGTACCGTAGTGCAATTGTGTCGATAAATGGAATCTCCTTTCTGAGCTAGCTTAGGACCCCTATATAACTATTTTGTTAATTGCTACGTAAGTAGTCCTGAAACGTCTGCTACGTTCGTTATTGCGAGCTTTATGTCGAAAAGAGAGAACAAGCTCCTTTGATACGACTATAACAGATAGGAAGCAATCTATCCCTAGTCATCTCCATTAGCAGATGATAGCTAAAAACGTCCTTCACGAACTCAAAGCTCCTGTTTAGGATTTTCAGTTTTACGCCGCTTCAGGTCCATGTCAGTGTTCATAAGGTTCTAGGTTATCCTGGCACGTCTGTACATGGTTTGTTCGTAGCACTGAACTGTCATCGGTTTTTCAGGCTACAAATCCCAGAAGTCCATTTAAGGCGATGTTACTTTTCTAACCAGAAAGTCAAATAACTTTTTATCCCCCCCAAATTTTTTTTTCTTTTTTCGAATAATCTAATCGATTTGCCCGCTTGATTTGAAAACAACATAATCTTTTTTTTCGTAAGCGCAGCGCACGTAGAGCAAGAAGCTTGCTTTCTGCTTTGTTCGATCAGAAAGTAATTTTCTATTTCAAATTATACGTGTATACATAAAGAAAACTTCCTGAAGCCGCGGCCTTGTCAAATATTAATGCTCGCTCCGTTGGCAATTTCCATTGTAAATATGGCCAAAGCGTCCACTATAAAAAGAATATAGGACAGTTACGATTGTATTAGAAGCGAAAGACGTATTGTTCATTCGAAAACAAAGTATACTTTATAGTATCGTATCTAGAAATGGGGTGTACAAACCAAATCTCACAGTTTCAAGATATCTTAGTCTATTCATTTCAATTTTTCGTCGATAGTTAGAAACTACAATTTGTTGAGTGCATCAAAGTGTCGTATTAACTTGTAATCAAGATTACCGGATACGAAATAGTTTTATACTAAGGTAAATAATTGTGTCGGAAATCGTTACCAACGTTGAATTTTACGAGTACACGTAAAAAGCAGCCGGACAATTTAAAAAGTGGGTTTGACGATCTTTCATTGATCACGCCCGGTTCACTTGAGACGTACACGGCGTTGTCGCAATGTGAAACGTCAACACATTATCGTTTTGCACATTGGTGATCAGTACTTCGGATAGGGAACTCGTAGTCCTTCGAGTCGCCGGCTTAGAACGAACGCTCACAAATACACAAAGGGATCAATAGCAATACATATACCTTTAGAATGAACGATTGAAAATGAAAGTTGCGCCATCTAGCGGGATGGCTAGAAATCAAAGCTAGTGATTGGTATGAATTCTAAGAAAATTTCATCGACTTAGTAGCTGTTTAGCTAGTTCATATGTATGGGAACTCATGTGGGACCAGAGCGAGTAGTTTCAGAATTGCCTGGTAGTTAATGTCTACCGACGAGCCTATACGGCAACTGAAAGTTCGTCCAAATCATCATTATCCTAGTTACTAAATATGGCTCAGTGTATAGTAGTATAATTTGTCTATAGTTCTTCATTATAGTTCGGCAGCGTTACTACCGCCGTATGTTGAACGCCTTTAACAAGGTAATTGAAAGCATCAGGATTTCGTAAGCCCATACGAAGTAGACGCAAATCATTGTGACGCGGGCATTGGACACGTTCATCAGCAGCGCGACCTTATCCAAGGGGGTGTTGCGTAGCCTAAGGTCAATATGGGGTACCCGTATTTTCGTACTAATGATCTTTCGTGTTATCAATATAGGGACTCGTATCCGATTAGGTATCTGAGATGATCATAATTCAACCGTTGTCAGATTTGCGAGCGGACGCTTGTTGTTTTGATATATAAGCTATGTATGTATGAATATGTACTGTCGAGCTAAGTAACCAGAAAAAAACAATTCGCATATTTATCCATTTTCGAAAATCTGCCACTTCATACCGTGGCCCCTTTGATACATGGAATTTTCCAATAAAATCAATAAAACTTATCACGGAACGTGTTAGCCGTTACGGAACGATGCAACTCTCATCAACCGGCCTAACCTATTTTGATTTGATTAGGCGGGCAGAA
Organism: Varroa destructor; assembly: GCF_002443255.2. Taxonomy (NCBI): domain Eukaryota; kingdom Metazoa; phylum Arthropoda; class Arachnida; order Mesostigmata; family Varroidae; genus Varroa; species Varroa destructor. The sequence goes on along the minus strand of NW_019211455.1, from coordinate 20,154,871 downwards.
GCATCAAGCGAGCGACAAGCAATGAAATCGATGAGGCTACCTGTTATAAATCAGCGCATATATAGGCATCCGGAAGTTTTGCTAAGTTGATACACAGTGAAAAGCTAACACTATAGATGTAAATGGAGGAAACATTAGACATCCATGGTGAATTAACCTAATTCAGACACTATGTAAGTATAAAACTTTTGCTCAAGTGATCTGATTCATTGGTTTTCAAATGAAGGTAGACTCCAGAGTACGTTAGGTAAAGGAAGGTGCTGGAACGCTGCGCTGTCTTTTCGTGTGTCTGCAACGTAACTTATCATGGCATCCGTCTCAATTTTTACCATTTTAAATGAATGAACACATTCAAATAAACGTCATATGTTCTCTGGTGTAGTATTTGGTGTGTTTTATACCAAATAGTTGCGAAATATCTACAGTTAACAACAAAAACAACAGCAGGTTGACGTACGCAGCATCCTCTCTAATATGTTTTCTACCCTTGCCGATTTCGCCTCAAATATTACTTTACCTGAAGTCTTTTCTTATTTAATTGAAAACTTTTATACAAAGACCATATATAAACCAATGCGCTTTGCATCCGGATAAATTACAAGCTAAGTTTATCCGAACATCGTCCTTAAATATCCGTGTTCCCGCATCCGTAACGTAGAGCGCTCTATGTAAGACAATGGCGAAGCAGAAGATGCTTAAAACTAGATAGAAGATGAGCTCCAGCAAGTGAAGTAGTTGACTCATAAGGAGTAGTGACGAGCGACATTGCCTTCGACCTACGTAGTAAATTACTTTTTATGCCGGGAAGGCATCTTTGCATATATATATATATATATATATATGTATATTGCTCTTACGAGGCGTTGCCGGTAAGGGCGGTAACGTTTCGCTGACCGATGTGACCACGTACGTCCTTCTACAGCATTTCCTGTTGCAGAGTGAGTTGGTGATTGAGCTTGAATTTCATGTCTCCAAAGTGGGCTTCCAATTCTTCTACGGACGCTTGCCGAAGTAGAGAAAAAAGATATCCCGCTGTATAAGTATCTGCCTATGGATAATTATGATATCTGCGTCAAGAGTGACATCCTGACTGGAATTTCGAGAAGCTCGAATCACTACATTGCCTGTTAACTCTCATAGTACTCGAATATTGCGTAACGGAACAGCTTCAGGTAAATCACAACTCCGAACTATCCAAGCATTGTATACACACTGTCAAAAGCATTGCGCCTATTCAACACTCACACACTTACCGGTTGAATTCTTCATTTAATAAAACTTACTTAATACGGCTATAACAATCTAAAACTAAACAATGCTGTTCCACCCTGGGGGTAAGCCCCAACTGTACGCAGCCATTTGTCAGGTTAGCGATCGGCGTATTTCCGAATATATGAATTATCTATCTTTGATAACACGTCCGTAGTCATCGTTCTTGTACGCGCTATAACTAAATCACATTAGCTTCAGTACGGCTAACGGCCTACTACAGGAAACGGATATTAGTGCGCACGCCGGGTCTGGGTTGGGCAGAGCAAAGCAGACAGCTCATGGATGACTTCCGGTAAAACGGAAAGTGTCGCATCGTTTGCCCAAGCAGTATCGCATGTTGTGTACAAAGTACACCAGGATCATAGGCGCGGTCACCGAGAAAAAGCAGAAGAAGTAAAGGGGCACTTTTGCGTTTGTGGATTTATGACAGGGGCGCATGGAGGTGGTTGGGGTCGAGGAGGAGCAGGACGATGCTTGTCTACGTGTTGCTGGCTGCAGCACTTTGTTTGTTAACGGCAGTTTTTCTTATGGCGCGATCATCTAGCCTTATGGTTGTTTTACAATGTCAATGGGGTCGTGAAAGCATTTCGTTCGTAGTATCACTTGTTGTTTTGAAAATTATGTTAAAGATTGGCGCGAGCGAACCTCACAGCTATGTCCCGATCGTTGTCGAACGAAATTACCGCTTGTAGCATTTGTAGGCGAGCCACATTTGCAAACTATAACAAACTATTACTAGAGATGAACAATCAGGTGGCATGTTACTATTAGATTCCAAATTTTTTTTTTTTTACTGAACTATATTGTGGGTATGATAGCTACCGAATTCAGTTATATTATTTTTAATTTTCCTATTTTATCAAATATAGGCCACCAGTCATTGTGATTTGGTATCTCTCTCTTGGGACCCCTAGTACACGTCTTGAAAAAATAGCTTCACTCTATATAATTCACTTGAAATCTGTATGAAAGCCACGTTGTCCGATAAAATATGCCCGATAAACGGGGCTCCCCTAGAACGTACCAGAATTTACCGAAAGCAATCACATCGTTGCTCGCACCATTGCCACCGAGGTAGAAAGTTCTGCGTCAAACGTAAAATTGATCCGAAGCTTTTTTATACGAGTGTTTTTGCTCTTACCGACTTATCGTTTCGACAATTTCGCGAAATTCAACAGTAAATAGTGAAACAATTGAATTTCTGGGAGTTAATTTCCGGGAGGTAAATGTAAAAGGTTCTGGGTAATAGGAGGCAAAGTTGCATGTGCCGTTCACATAATAACAAGGCTCCTTCCACATGATTTTTATTGATATTTCACGACCCGCCGCTAGTATCGAAACGAGCAAAAGTTCTGGTTTTTTTTGTAACTGTCACATAGAATTATTAAATTGATTCTTTACATATACCGTTCTTTACATTTCTCGCTCACGCAACCTAATCAGATCAGGTCATGGGGCACAAAGGAAGCGATTCAGAAAACATGGCTTGACTATGGCGTGATTTTGGTATCTAGATTATGGTGCTGAAAAGAGCTGTATAGGTGTACAGTTGCGTGAACCTCATAAGGGTATCGATGAGAAAAAAATCCCTCAAGTAGCTTCACATAGTCGCTTTTTCCTCCTAAAAAATACCTACAAAGAAGCTAATCGCGTGGTACTGCAGTGCATTCTGCAAAGATCTATCCTCCGTTTGTCTGGGACATGATTCTTCTCATTAAGATAATTCGAAAAGGTTATGTCTTGGCTTGTCACGTTCGATGTTCACATCACCGTTACAGGGACAACAACGTGACTGTAGCATTGCTTAAACTGTTCCTAAATAGGCAATGCGCACCTTGGCCACGAGCGCAGCGATCAGGCCAAATGTAGGTACGCTATTTTGATTCGAAGAGACCTCTGCTGAATGTTCCGGTTGAACAATAGCAGGTGCGCTAAGCTCGTTGAGCTTCTGACATCATCTAATGGTGTATTTAAGGTTCGTCTGTTTACACTGATGTGAAAGTCAGTAGACGTGCACAATATCTGTAGCCCATTAAGGCTAACATTAGGATCTGGATAAGACTGCATCGTCTTGCGTTAGATTACCATGAGATCGAGACCGATCGGGTCAACAGGATCCATCACAAACGTTTGTTGTCATTGCTTCAATGGTTAATTGAGCCTGTCGCTCTGTTTAACAGATGACTGATTGTTCGTTGTGTGATGTATAGCTTGTATCTTATATATCTGTTTGTGATTGCCCCGGACCTATGTGGTACAGCAGTGTACGTTGTTGCGTCCCCATCAAGCCACCCAATAAAGCCCAAACATGTATTTCTTCACTATATTTAGTACTGCTTCACAATGAATCTGGCATGAAATGTGATGAGTTAACCAATTAACTCCATCTGCATCTCAGATTTATTATGTGAATCCGAGCTATGGAAATAATATGCTAGTGTTAACATATCAAGGGTTGATTTTAAATCGATTTTGTTCTTAAATAATTTCACTAGAAAAAATAATAATGTTGATTTTATTATTTCTATATTTGGGCTTTATGTTCCGTCTTTGAAAACCATACGATTAGGAGTACTATCGGAAGTGTTAGCTACTTCACGATGTCTACAGAGAATACGTTTATTACTATCAGGCATGGTGAGGTGTCTCGTCTGCTAGTACCTAACTTCTAGCAAAGATTGCTACGTGCTAGTACCGCGCAGTGTTACCTTATTAAAAAACCAATATCATCCATATAAAGTCGTACGCATCATACGATACAGCCTCGCCAGCACAGACAAACGGAGATCCGTACTGAAGAGTAACTTAGAAGACATTTGAGCGAGTGACTTGTTGAAGAGATGGCTTTCTATCGTCTGTAAAGCTTGATTTTTATTGTAAATGGCTCGAAGATCGATTTATTAGAAAGATGTTCTTAAAATGCAACAAACGCAATCGTTACAAAACATCATACGGCTATTCTTTCCAAACGACCTAAATGAGCAAACGGATTCCTGTCATAGATGCTATGCTAATGGGTTTTCTTGTTCTGGACCGCTGCCGGGAGACATATACACACAATTGTACAGATGGATCTGCAAACTTTATAGGAGCAATAGCAGACAAGCGGATCTCGCCAAGACAAGGTAAGTTCTGCAGAGAAGCTAGCATCGCAATCGTTCCTGACACTTTACAACGCATTTCAGTAAGTGCTTTACACACAGCTGGATACTCAACAGACAGTCGTTAACTGCAGTCAAGTTTCCTATAAATGTTCAACTTACTAAACGAAACTCTAAGCTTTTAATTAGAGCGAAAAGTGAAAAAAGTTGAAAATTCTGTGTAGTTCGCTGAATGAATTAGCCGGAATATTCGTTACAGGCGGTTTCGCAAGCAGCGTAACCCAGTGGGAATGCATATTGACGGCGTGGTGGAGGATAGATAATACGTCTCTAACTTAAACTTTACTGCCTCATTATGAATCAGTAGATCGGTTACCACGTTTATCGGTGCCTTCTTTCATAGGATTGATTGATGATACCTCAATCTGCTTATAATTTACGCTACGCAGTTGTACGATGATTATTGGATTTCAATTTTGACAATGAATTATCCCATTTCTAGACTGGCGTATCAAGGAGCTTAGGCAGCCTCTTCTGACATTAGACTTGAACATACTCCCACAATACCTCCACATAACGCTAAGCCTTCCTAGGAAAAGCAACTTTTCGGTTTCTAGCCTGTGTGCAGGTCAACAGGACGTATGCATAGATAGCAAATCATGCTTAGGTCTCGCTGCTCCAGCAAGAAATCGGAACAAGTATTGTTAGTAGAGTGCCAGTCGAGCTAGAAAGCCCATTGCAAAATTATTCTAAGAACCAAATAAGACTAGTTAGTTGCCATGCGATCTATTTGAATCAGGGAAATGCAGCATTCGACCAATGATGCTTAAGACCGAAACACTCATAGTTTTCTCTGTTATGCAAGTTAGAAATTTATGGAAATAATGTAGATTTCAAACGTTCTCATGACTTATTGTCTAACGAATCAAGACGAGCGTCGTAGATTTTTTTTGCTTGGAGCAGTTGTCTTAGCGTACCTAACTGCTTTCGTGGACCACGACCCCCAATTGTCCGCTCTATCTAGCAGATCGCTAAAGACTATCATAGGTGCGCCATTGGATCTACAAGACATTTTCAACTGATTGGGAGAATAGTGGGTCATGGACGTTCGATTCGCTTTACCTCGAAGGCTGGCTGAACACTAACGGTAGATTTCAAAAATCTCTTTGTGAATTCTACACATTTTAGTTACTTAAACAATCAATGCGAGAAACAAATACACTGGTAATGAAAAAAAAAAAAAAATTTTAAAAGGCAAAAGGACTTTTGTTTTCCAGAGACCATTACAAGCACTGGATCCGTATGTCTTCGTTTTCGTTCTACTGGATTATACAAATTGGATCTTATAGCTGCTCAGAGCACCGATGTGACTATTCACAGACGTTCGTGAGATGTAAAACGAATCGTATCTAGCAAAACCGGTATAGATTCTTTTGAGACTACTGAATCTACATAGGTACGAACAAAGACGAAACCTCTATCGCTGCTAAAATAATAAATAGCTATTAAATAAACTGATCCCAAGTTCATCTGTATCAACGGCAGTTCGTGGAATCCTCGAGTGGAACTTTTATGCAATGTGAATTATTATTATTATAAATGCCTACGCTTCGTTGGTAAAAACGAGCTTCATTAAAGATTTCTATAATCACTTAGTGCCTAGGTGAATGATATACGAGTGGCACACTTTCTATATAGTTTAAAATATAGCGCCGCTGCGAAATTTTTCGAAATTGTTCTCAGCTGATAACTTTATAGGTGAAAGTGTGATTTTCCAAATGGCGTACATGGCCACGTGGCGCCTCGCTTCCCATTGGTCTGGAATCCGAATAGTTCCCCACCAAGGGGTGTCGACGATTTGCCGTAACAGATAAGATACTGCTTTTTATCCTATCATATTAAACGAGCAACGTGTATATGTATGGATACATGTTGGGGGTAATCTCACAAACAGCGCTATGATTTCTGTGGGTTGACTAAAGGCGGTAAGAAAACTTCCTATGACGAAAATCTCATGTCTTAACAATTGAAAAAGTTTACCTGGAGATTTAAATGCGTGCTAGGCCGACTTGGGCATATTTGTCCAATATGTTAGGCACCGAAGTGTTATTGAAACACATGCTTGATTGATCATCGTTATTATTAATGACATCGAAACTATTAATACACAATGACATGTGAAGCGTGACGTGCTCATAAATCAGCTTAGGAAAAATATGCAGGGAAGAGGGAACGAGTCTGCGGTGTTCTCATTAAGACAGTAGCAAGCCCATTGCATACCAAGGTTAGGCTATTAATCTTCATTCGTTTCACAGAACAGAATATCTGCCATCAAAATCTAGTAAAGTATATGTATATCTCAGTAGACTGGTGACGTTCTGCTGAGTACGAAGTCGATGCGTTTTCAACCAGATCAACGTGTTCCACGATCCGTTACCATACGCAACTCTATCGGTGTTGTCGTAGCGACCAGATATGACACAGTTGGTCATATCGTTCGCCGAGCAATTGATTAAGCTGTTGTCAATTATTTAGAAACAGTCGCAGTGGAAAATAAATTGCTGAAACTATGCCGCGGAGTGCAGAAGAGTACGGTTGTCAACAGAGAACAAACCGATCCGTCAAGACTCAGCTGGGCAGCAATAGTTACTCGGCTCCAATACCGCAACCTTTGGCAAGTCGTTCCTCATACGACCGTATCGATAATAACCGTTTGCTGTTTCAAAAAAAACCGACGCCTAGTACCGAAGGAGTATCATTCGAATTCGGATTTCATTCCTTAAGCATTTACATTTATTGCATATATTTAAGTTAAGTAAATAAGTGCTGTCCTAGTTACATATGTATGAATAGTTGTCTCTAGGGGCCAAACACGATTACTTCGATCTTTACTACCGACACTTTTGCTATAAAATTGGCTTTAATAGCAGTTACATTTCTGGGCCGAAACCTGATAAATTATATTTGTTGGCGCAGATTAATAGGGTAATACATTACCGCATCTAGATGCTTGTTTTTAATTCGAAAACGTTGTTCTAGCCTTGCATTTTCTCGAACAATCTTGTATGATATGAAACATAGTAGAACAAAAAAACGTCGAACCGATAAGGAGTGATCCTAGCCTGTGGATCTATGAAAAGCAGTGACCATCAACACTCAATAAGCAGAGGGGACTGATGTATGGATCCATACGTCAGATTTGCATTGTCACGACCTAGGCTAGTGGAGACTATGTTACCTGCCGCTGTAGCTATAGGAAAATAATCCTAAAACACCAAAATGAGGTAGATATAGATGCTATATGTAAAAGGCACGTGCCAGGACCAATGTTACTTAGTAAGTTTGCGCTAGATCTTAGACATAATAATATATGTATAAGGCTGGCTAAAGGCATAGGGAACTTATGATGTCAATTTTGTAAAAAGACTTAAGACAAGTGGGACCAGAGTTTGCTAAAGACTTAAAGCTAATTTGTGGGCCATCTATCACTACGAATACGAATAAAACGCGTAACTAATCCGGTGTTGGCAGATTATTGGATTACCTTCATCGAGTTAAATAAGTTGCATGGGTCATGTTGTTTCAAAGGCTACTTGATAGATCACATCTAGTCAAGCTAATACAGGAAACATTAAAAGAAATCTAATGAACACTCTGATATTGCCAAATTACGTTTTTCTAGGCTGTCAAGATACTTTCGCCCCATTCTGTATATACATACCTATAGACGTTCTATGATGAATAAATCTTTACGATATTGATCTTTAACGAGCTCTGACCCAATCAGAAATCAGATATGAATATTCTAGTATTCATAAAGCAATCTTCAATCAATTAGCTAGCAATACATCGATATCGACTGCATTGCTAAATAATCTGATAGGAAACTGACCAAGAGAATACCTATAGGTGCCATGTGCTGGACATTCACATCCCATGCCTTTGCATATTGCTACTTTTTCTCATTGTCTGCCAAAACTGTGAACTTTGACTTTGCTTGTTAATATCAGAGGTACACCGACGATCGCATCTACCGAGACTGATTTTTGTAAACCTGTACAGCGGAGCGTACGATCGTCGGTTTCGTGCAATTCTTCCTAAAGAAGAGCGCAACAACCAGCTTGCTATAGCAATTGTTATAACTCTCACACACTTCGCTTTGACGTTAAAATAAAGATTTCCGGCTTTGGAGTCTTTTGAACTTTACTACTAAAGCTATGAGTGCGGGCGCTTGGCCACGCAAGCCAGAATCACGCAATCTTTATACCACTAGAGTAGCGTAGGACGTCCAGATGAACATCTGATCTTGACATCGTGTCCTGCTATACTGCAGTGTTTTGATTCAGATTATTGCAGCGTCGTCTCTTCAGCACTTTTTCCTACAGCCGTGATGTACCTATGGGCCGGCCTCAAGAATTACCTCCACTCGTATATAGGAATTAGCCAGTAGATTACGATTTGTTTCGTTAAGAAACCTATTGATGCCTTCAAAAGGAGAAGTCCGCTTATTGCTGTCGATGCGTCTTGAAGGTTGGCCTGATATAATTGCAATCAGAATTGGAGATTATCGATGCAATCTATTCTCTTACCGAATTCTTTTTATGGTTCACCTTATTCTCTGCCATTGTAATTAACTAACAGAAATGTTCAGGGACAATGTAAACACGAACAGCCGTGATCTTGTTTACTTAGGTATCGTTTTAACTGAGCACGCTCGTGCCGTCCCATTATTAACGCGATAATCTTTCATCTGAATCGAGAGCCATTATGATATTCTATTTTGTCTAACAACGTTTTTTTCAGCAACAAATCGGTATCAGAATTTAGTACAACCCCATTGAAAAAATTAAAACCACTGCGACCGTTTCAAGTCAGCAACCGGTGATGCTGCACAACCCTCATGTATCAAACGCATTCTAAGGCTTTGCGTATCGATGATGTTAGCACCAGCAATAGGGAACAGCGGATACTGCATCTGATATGGCGGCACACTGTACCTCATATAGCCTATATTCGTCTGCGGAGTCAGCTGACTCGTGCTGACATCGCGAGTTTTGCACCGAAGGACTAGAGAGCTAATCTGCTAACGGACCCCACTGAAAGTATTACGTACGCCCGAGCGGTTCGAAAAGCGGACTCCGCTTTCCCCCGACTTTCACGGCTTATTGCGTCTGTATGGGAGGGAAGAGTTCTTGCAAAGGTAGGACAAGTTGGCAGGAAACAAAGGGGCGATCGCGGGCAAAGCCAAGCCACAGCAGTTGAAAAAGCGAAGCCCTGTGAAAAGGCTATGCGGGAATTAGAGCTTGATTCAGAATCCAGCCTTGCGTGCTTAAAGAAAACCTTCAGTCCGATCGGTTGCTAGTAATGTTCCGGTTTTTTTTTATCGTCGAGGTTTAGTGGCTGTCTGCTTAGATGCAACACAAGCCCTACACGATGCAGTGAGTGAGCGGCGATTGTACTGGATGGGGAAGAAGAAACGCCCTGTCTCCCTCGTAACATTTACTAGCAACTTTGTTCAGGACGCGATACCTATTCTAGAGCCCACTTTGAATACTGAATTATGCAATTACAAAACGGCTACGATTTGTTGCCCTGAAAATGCTGCCTATCGCAGTCTTTTGATTGACTGGGATAAAATTCCTTCTGCTGATTACTTGCGAGCTTCATGGTACCCTATTTGTTACAGGTATTGTCGACCTTGAATACACACTAGAGTACACATCGAACTTCGAATGCACGACAAGCTGGGAATTGCATTATTGATTTGCTGGGTTCGCGTATACATTTGTGTATAGAATTAGAAGAAGCTCCACAATCAAAAGTATAAGCCGTGTTAGCGCCGTTGCTAGGCTCGATAGTTTGGAATGAGCTCTATAATTACCGTTCTTTGACGGCAATTAGAAAAGGCATTCACTTGAAAATACTAAGTAAACTCCTATAGCAAAAAAGGGAGGACCCAGAGAGTTCATCCCGGTATGTGGCTATTACTTTCGATTGCCAGGGATATCGTCTCACTTTTATGCATTCGATGTTTCTATAGCAGTTCGTAATAGTAACAATAACAATGGACAGTAGCAGGAGCAAGGAAAACACTAGGAACTATTTAATGCTAGGCTGATCTGCAGACACGTGCTAAATCTGCTCTTTTCAATGTCTACCTTTGCTAACAGCGGTAGATCGCTTCCAGTAGCTATGTTAAATTTTCTAATGGCTATACTGTGGTCCCGACAGAATGTTTATGGATTTTCTAGCTGATAGCAAAGAAACGTTACTTATTTCTGCTTTTTGTTTCATCAGGAACAAAAAACGTTGTACGTACACAACGAAAAAAACGGAACGTCGCAGAGAAACGTTAAGCGTAATCCCTGTGATTCAGATCCTAAAACAGGTTAGAGAAGTACTTTTTGTGGGAATGAGACATTAGCTTGGGGTATTCCATAGCAGTCACGAATATTAAACATGCACTGCTTGGCCGTATCGAAATCCTAATCTTCTTAGCTTTTCCCTGAGACACTTTTCCTTCTCCATGCAACGAGGTAAATTTCAAATCTGATTTCTTGAAAAGATGGTTTCACCACTCCTACAGCCTCTGACCAATAAATTCACTCGCGTAAACGAGAGAAAATATAAGACTGTCCCGAACGAAGTTAGTTTAATCCTGTTCATAAGTACATTATAGAAAGGAAAGCAATGAGACGAAGAGTTTTTCTGTTGCGTATTGCTTTGAGTAAGATGTCCGCTGTCCCGGGTCTAGGCATTTGCATGGGCGAACGTGCGTTTCGTAATAACGATCTTAGAGCAGGATCTATTTAATTATTCAGCTTTAATATGTTTCACGAAAATGGTATTGACGACAACGACGATTGTCTAGTAAATACATCCTACTATGAAGCTTAGCATCTCAAATTAAATGCTGACACAGAACACTAAGACGAATCAGTTAGATATAATAGAGGAAAAATCAAAATCGATTTCGCTCATTAGCTTATGCAAAAATATTGGTTTAAATTTTTCGTTCAAATCTCCGGGGACCTCTGTTGATTTCTCTGAGACGCGATATAGTCTGAAGTGATTTTACCGGCCGATGATTTTCCTGCCAAGTCAACTGTAAGATTGAGTGCGTCCAACTTTTAGCCAGGATACCTACAAAAGTTTTCCTTCAGCAGATTCAGGTCAGGTCACAACTTTGGACTTTATGCCTAAATAAATAGTAGCAATTTTATCGAATAGATGCGCAAAAAGGAATTAAGATCTACTTATTACATCAGTAAAAGCGAATCTGGTATTAAAATGCGAGGCAAGCACCCGTGTGAAGGGTAGTGGTAGAAAAACCCACAATGATATTAATGCTATTTAAATTGTTGGATTTTTCTTATTAATTAAAGTATTCATTCGTTAGTTAGCTTTCATCCTCCGCTTGTGTCCACTCTAAAAGAAGAGACACGGCTTTCTGTATATCTGCTGTTATAGATTTAGGTGAAACCGGACGGCTAAAATGCCACGACCGCGGTTACATAAACTTTATGTATCCTTAACGCTTCTGTTCGTCCGACTAAGCTCGTTCAAACCTTTAGCAATATGGACTCTCTATGCATATCTCTATTAAATATTATATGTAGCTTACATGTATACACTTGCTTGAAAATAACAAGTAATTTCAATTTCTAATCGTGATCGAGAAACAATCCGGGCGACGTCACTCTATCTCGTAGATCAGCGTACGTAGCCGTGGCAGGCTTACACCCCTGTGTCGTGTACAGGACAAAACAGGCTACGCAATCAGATGTATGGGATCCCCTATTCTCTCACGCGTTTCGTATCCGGTTCCTCTTGTGCGACGGCTTACTCAAGAGCAAGATGAATTGTCTGCCGCTTAGTCACGAACGGTGGATGAAACTGTAGTCATCGGTAAGAGTTAGGCCAAAAGGTTGGCAGGACAGGGCTACATTTTACAGTCAGTGTCTGATGGTGAGACACAGGTCGAACGAAATAGGGGAAAGAGAAAAGCACTGAAATCTGTCAGCCGATCAAGAGCTAATGGAGTGATGCTGTGAGAGTGTCAGGTGTTCAACATGTTCAAGCGGTATTGTGTCCTCGCTGCGAAGTAGGTGGGTTCTAAGGCAGCACGCTGAAGGCACTATAAGTCTCAATGTAGATATTTACAATTAAGCTGCTCTAAGTACAAGCCTTATCGATGGACGAGTACGTGTGTCTTTTGGCATTTGGGGGACTACTACAGTAAATAACTATAATGAAACGGTTTTCAGTTAACCTACCAGTATTCGAATTCCATAAAACCTTTTTTTTTGTTTATAGAAGATTTTAACGAACCAATAAGGAATAGAATCGTGTATTTCGAGTCATCCGTATTGGATAGAAAGGTTATGGGTTCGGCACCGCTCTAAGCATTATATCGCACGGTTTCTCCAGCCTCTACCGCATGGGGAATGTCAATGATTTAATTCGAACTCAAGCTACCTCGTATTCCTTTTTCGAATAACAGCTGCTCCATTGCGGAAACTACCTGGTGTAGACGCTTCTTATATTTGCTGCCAGTTTCTGCCCGAACGATGTATCTTTGGGTGTTTCCTTAGCTTTAAAAATCAGTACTCTGAGCAGTGTACACGTTTGCTCCATGGAAACAAACTACCTATATAAATAGTCACTATCACGTAACCGTTGATTTTGTACCGGCAGAATTCTCATTCGTTAGACTTACCTAGGCAAAATGAGAGTTTTGTGCAAATGTATTCAGTTCAATTGAACAACCTGACGACTACAGGCCTCGTTTTGGATATTATTCCTCGTTACTGGCGGCTAGTTCTAAAGAAATAGAGATGTCCGATCAATTGATTTTCACAACTCAATTTTGAATTCGAGGATAGACCGCCGCTAGGTGAATTAAGGTGCAAGTCTTAACAATCAGACCTGTTTCCTCGCATTAATAATGAGGTGAGACGAACTCTACTCTCCCTCGATCCCTCATACTCGTACAGCTGCAGCACTTGGCCTTTTTCGAACGAATGGACCGCATATATTACTTCGGTTGGATATAATTTATTGGGTCGGGTACTGGAACTATGCAGTATCGATAGATTTGAAGAGTTCAGCTTTAAAAGCCAAAAAATATTCAAAGAAGTCGTATGTTTACGTGGTGAATAATCGAGAGAAGTAGATACGACCCTAGCTAAAGGGTCAATTATGCAGGGAGGCGGCAAATGTATTAAAACAATAACTAGACATAAAGACAGGCTTAAAGCGAGACAAATCCGTTCCTCGTTGAGGGAAAAAGAAGGTAGACCCATAATATGTACTATATTACAAGAATGCGCCCACGTCCTTCTTATCCTCAACCTATTTTTCCGCCCTCCCGGTGACATTTGTTGTAGCAAATCAGCACCGTTCACTATCAACAAACTAAATTCTCTATTGTTAAGCTAACAATAGTCCACTATCGCATAATGCCTTCTGCAAAGCCAAAGTCGAGTGCTGCAATTGCATATTTGGACGTACAAGAAGAGACTACACATATTCTAGCTTACAATGGATGTCCGGGGGTCATTTTTGTTAAAATAGTCAACAAAAACGCAAAATGATGTTTCTTCGTTTTTAAAATTTGTGTCTGGCATGCGACCAACATTTGCGGTTTCTTGCAAAAAGTTAATGACGATAATTCTGTAATTTAGTGCAAGTTTTTTGTAACAACTGTTCAACAACGGCCTTACAAGTATATTTGTCTTCATGCATCTATTAGCAACTTTGCTGATAGAAACAATTCAAAGGTCCAGTCGGTTAAATCACTCCACTAACAGAGTCAATGTAAAAAAATCCGCGGTTTATTTTAGCCATATTCGTTTTTACGTCATGACCAGATACTTAACGGTGCCTGTTTAGCTTCACATTTGAGCTGGACATCCTTAAGGACCACATGTTCTTGTAAACGGACGCTAATTGTGTCCTTAATAGAGTAGAAGCAACTTTTTTACGGTTGTAACAACAAGCACTTCCAGCCTCAAAACTCTAGAGTTGTGTTTTGCTTTTGTTAGTGTTCGAACGACAGGTTCGATATTGTAATTTACGTATACATACGTCAGGGCTCAAACATTTCAACTTTAACCATTACGAAATTGGCTAGGGCTCCTAAACGATCCTATGATGAGCTCATGTGCACGTCCTGGCTTAAGCAGTGGCTATAATTCTCGTTTAAGAACGGGGCACTTCCTTACAGTCCACCGAGGAGAATCAAAATATCATTACCGAACTCAATACTCAATCAGCCTCACGTGGGGTAGGTGGATCGCCCCAATATAACTGTCGCCGCCTCCAGGTTGCGATTCTTAACGGGGTTGATTGCAAAGCCAATAGTCAAATTCAGTAAATCTGCCTAAGAATTCCACGAATTGCTGTTTTCATCGACTTCATGAGATTGGTACGAGATCAAACTATTAAGAAGAGTGAAGTAGGAAAGAGATGAATCTCGACCTGACCGTTAAAACTTTAACATAATGCTGCTTTTATACGTGCGAAGAACAAATCGATGAAAACTTTGCTAGATAATCTTTTAAGTTTAAAGTAGTTCCTTTTTATTGGCTTGCATACAATCGATATAGACGCGTTTGTATCTCCTGACATCATAATCCGAAGATGTGTATATATAGTCGTTAGTAGAGAGCTTAGTATCCTACACTTTAGATACTAAGATGCTGCTGCCGATTGCCAAATGGTTTAGTCGCTTATGATTCTCGCCTCAGCTTTGCCCTATAACAAATACAAGTTTGTTATTTTTTGAACTGCTGCTCAGAAGACAATACAACTCAAGGAACTTTTGATATAGGTGCACACTTCTTTTACAAAAATATGGCCCGTTTATCTATAATAAATAACTCTACCTCAAGTTATCTGAGCTCGATGCAAGATAGCCTACTAGGACTTGCAACCATGTAAAGTTTAGCTGGCTCGCTCGGTTCACGGAGCTAGGATGCTAGAGCCCGCGGCCTGCAACACTCGCCATTGGGGATTTAATGTCTAAATAGCCCACATGTTCACACCATTTACTCTATTGCATACGATGTCGCTCTTCTCGTCGCTGATATTGTTTCCACGGTGGCTGGTAGTACGATACTAATACACAATTCCGTTTACCTACAACACAGGACCTGTTCTCAACTTTACGGGGCCATAGCATGTGGTTATTTTAATCTCGTTTCTGCACAGAGCTGCTTCCGTAAGTTAGATCGCCGAAAAGAACGATCCGGGCCTGCAGTTTCGCATCGTCACCGTGTCCTCAGGACAATGTGAAAAACATCAAGGAAGATTAGGTAAAGCGGTGGCTGGCTAGCCAAGTCGATTCCGTGCCATGCGTAAAGATCATCACAGAGTAATCTTCGCATAGCCTTTATCCCGTTTCCATCTCGGCTTCACGTAGAGAGGTAATCTTTGCGCAAAATTCGCTACTGATCTGACGCCCTCTTGCCTCGGTTCCGGAATATCTGATAGTGGCGCAAGGGCGGACGGAAAGATTAAAAGCGAAGCGAATAACTCTAAGTGCACGAATAGCTGATAGAAACATCAGAACGTTTGTATGTGTATGCTTGGAGGTTTGGTACCGCTGTTGCGGCCTGAAGAAGAAAGTGTTCGCGTCCTAGGCAATAACATGCCTAGGAAAACGCACGACTCTGTCTAGGGAATATATCTGTGCAGTACTGCGTGTTCTTTGATTTCACACTGATTGACTGGAGAGCTCGCTTCTATCTATGAGAAACATTCTATGCCGAGGATGATTCTGCTGAGATGAAAGTACAACTAAATTTAACGACCAACCAAATCCAGAGATCAGCTTGAATAGGAATGGAAGCGGACGGTTCGGAATTATTCGAAATAAATACTCATCAAGTAGAGAAGCATTCCCGCCTACTTTACCGCTGCTTTACCTCTTATTACACTAGCTAACACTTAGAGGTTCTGACTAATGCAAAATGCAATAAGTTTTCCTTTCTGCGCTAACCGTTGAGGTTGTACTTAGCAGGTGTCCGTCTGGGAAGCACGTTAACCGTGTATATTTGAGGAACGCTCATAATCATAAGAATGTAGAACATTGTATGTAGATCAATTTAATGAACTTAGGTATACCTGCCGAGGTAATAGCGCGTACTATTTTTTTAACAAATTCGTGGTAGACTATAGATTCCCTAACGTACTCTATTTTATTTTTTTCTATACCAACGTGAAAAAACCTTTCAGCTGATCCTTTCATAGACATAGTTGGCAATAAAATAGGTCGATAGAAATGTATGTGTATACATAGAAGAAGTTACACAAAAATTTTAGAACGGGAAAGTCTCAAATTATAGATAAAACTAACAACTTGTTTGTACGCCAAAACGAGAGGCTTAACTTTACCTGTGTCCGTAGACAGATAAACAATGAGCTATAAAAAAAACGATAATATTAATTATTAGTATTATGAACGTCATAATCCTATAGGGCGTGTAAAATTTACTGAAGCATTTCATCGCCACAGTTAATCGAGACTAGATCCAATCTTAATACTTTCGGCCATTGGGGGGGATATTCGAACCACAACAAAAAAAGCGAGACGGCGTCCTTTATGCATTTGTGTCTTTGTATGGTAACCCCGCTAATCAGCACTGGTTAATTATTAACAAGCTTTTATGCAAAAAGAATAAGAAAAACACTCACGCTGCAAACATTTAGTTGACTTTTATAAGCAAATAGGCGTTCTTTGCCTGACTAGACTAAATAAACTATGTAAATAAGGTACAAATATGTTTCACAGTATTTACCCTCATCCCTAAAGCAAGTGTCCTCGACAACCTAGCTTGTCACCAGGATCTAAAGCTACTGCTTGATAAGGCTAGGCAGCGAAGGATAGTTATACAGCTGACTACTAAGCTATATGTCTATCACGCAAAAAGGATCCACTTTTAAAGCACTCTCTCGACACGGACGTCAGTGGTGGCAGGTCGGTGAATTTTATCCACTTAACGCTAGGAACAAACCTATACCATATAGAGAGAGATTCGACAACACAATTGAAAATTATTAGAAAGTCTCATTAAACGTAGCTCACAGCAGTAGCAGACAAGGTAGGCACGAAGCGATTTCTGATGGCAGCGTACTAGACGCTCTTGTTAGTGATCTCTACTGGCTGTCGGGTCAAGAAAAAAGGCAGACGTGGACATTGCTTTGAGACAAAGTAGTAAGCAACTTTAGGTAACGTTGTCTAAAATCGTTTCAAGTTATACCCGCGGCCTCGTCGTTAGGCGTTCCCTCACAGGGCTTCCACCGTACAACGAAGAGTGCCTTTGTCGAATACGATGTATGCCTATGATAAGCACGCAAACCCGCCCCCCGTTAATCCTTCTCGGAAACATGATAATGTGGTTTAAGGTCAATTGTTGCTATAAATGTTTACTGCTGTGCTACACTATGGTGACGCTGAACTGGCCGCTGAAAACCGTGCATGGCCAATTCGGAGAGTTCGTTTTAGTTTTCATGTTTAAAGCTGCTTCAAATCGAATTAAGAAATGAACCTGGAAAAGTATTTCCCAGCTTGTTATTTGTTGTCTTACAAAACCCTAGACTCCTTTGCATTTGTCAGACTCCTAGCAACGCTTTTTAAGCGATTACATTAAGATAACTTGTTAAACCTTTGTCTGTTTTATATATATATATATACCGGAAAAATTGAAAAAGCTATAAGAAAGCTGTGACCTATGTTGCATACAAAGTTTTTGTTGCGAATTTTCCTTGAACATTTTGCCAGATTCTTGTGGCTCGGAATCCCTTTTCATTATTCCTGTAGTTGTTTCATGTCCAGGTGAAATCTGGGAGGCTTTCAGGAACTCATAATGCTCCATAAAATGCTTGTACTTTTGGGGAGGGATAGTACCCCAGCAAATACTGAGAAATTAATTATACGTCATCGTTCGACTGTATGGTCTTCCGCGTTTGCAAGTCCTTGAAGAAAAGACTTCGAATTGATTAGCCGCCCGGTCGATGCTGTCGACCTTCTCGGTACGACCCCTAGAGAAATAAACTGTTACGGTGCAAAAATTGTAATTTTTGATGATTTTTTTCTATTAGGTTGATTTGGCAAAGAACTAATTAACTATACGACTCTTCGGAAAGCGATATCCAGGATATAGCGTGCATAAAATATTTCCACCTTACATCATAATTATTATTTCAACACGATTTCAAAGGCGTATTTAATAAATCCTAACTTGCAGTAATGTCATATGCACCTTGTACGACATCGGTTGGTATGACAATTATGACATATGGACTTTGGTGTATGACCAAGTTCTCCGCCATATTAGAAACTACCTTTATCATTCATTCACCCGCTTTTGCATTCACTCAGTGGTAAATAGTTTTGAAAAATGTGTATCAATATTGGTTTATACATTTGCCTTAAGCCTTTTATATAGTTTCTATATTCGAATAGAATAATGCTATTTCACAATAGCAACGAAGCTCTTCAAATATAAGTGACATTAAAAGTGTTTTCTATAATATTTGGAAGAGAATAAACCAATAACGTTATAAGTGACCAAGACAAGCTAGCATAATCAATGGCCGTGCGTGTTCCATGGAATTTTGATACGAAGAAAGAAGCTGAAAAAAATCTAATCCGTCAGCGTTGGACTGCCGCCCGACTGCAGGCGCCTAGGAGACCTATGTATTTCGTTTGGTTGCTTTTGTAGTTGAGTGAAAAGTGGCCTAGCATCACCTCATTTTTCTCTGCTTACTACCTCCTTCTGCACAATGAAAACAGGTCTTGTACATTTTAGGATCTATGAAGGGTTCTGCGTGTTGGTCATCACGCCAGTTCCAATAGGTAGTTTCGAAAATCTGCCATACAAGGGAAAAAAATTATGGGTCGAGTCAGCTTGAAAAAACTGCATGAAGCAGAACAGCGATGACTGATACGGAACTTTTTTAAAAATTCTCTTAATGTATTCTTATAGATGTTCTCCCCCATTGACAAGATCCGTTCAGAGTCGCTACATGAACTACGATTACATCTATCCACGATCATCAACTCCGAATGGATTGCGATCAAACTCATTGCCCCTTGGTGAAGTCCGCGACAGTTTGATATACGGATTTGAAGTTCCTGCACCGGTGCGCAGAGAAAAGAGTGTAAGGTCACCGAAATCATCACGAGCACCTTCTCCACCATTGTCATCAACCTCTTCAGAGAAACCGTCACCGAAGACTTCGCTAAAATCCATCCTAGATAGCGATGAGCCCCGTGCAATAGAAAGAATCAGTCTACAGGGTGACACTCGGACAAAGACTGTATCGAACGAGTCTCTGGTACCGTTTCAAGAGACTCATCCTGAGAAGGTGAGACGAACGGTCTGCCGCTTGTAAACATCAATAAATGCGTTACTAAAACATGGGTAAATGTGAGGACGGTATACTTCGATGGTACAATGACAATATATGCACCGCCTTCAACAGTTTTGAATTGCCAAAAGTACGTTTCCTTAAATTTAAAAACAGATGTATAAGCTATCGGCTATATGCATACGGAATTTGCGCTTTTTATCTTTTGTAAGGTCACGAGTTTAGGTATCGGGGAACGTCCCGTTTTTTTTCTAAGAGTTGTGAAGGTTTCTTCCTTCGTTTTAGGAACGCATGGTGTTGCGTCAAACATCGACGCCATCAACGAAGGCGAATGATTGGACGACTTCGTTTATAGAGCCATCGCCCTCTGAACCCTTTATTCCTCGACTAATAACCGAACCGTCCTTGGAGAACCTCACCGAATATCGAAGAATCGAAGTTGCTAGTCCGGAATTAACGGGTTCTCCGTCATTTTTCTTTTCGCTTCTAAATGCACATAATGAGTCAGCTAGTCCATTAGCTAAGTACTTGAAAGACTCATCATGCTCGTTGACTTTGACCCATGAACGCTCATCAGAAAAGCAGGATAAACGACCTCGTCACCACGAATTACAGGACAGCACGCTGGGTAACGTGTCGACTCACGAAAGACAACCATTGCCAACTCCTATTTCAAGATCGAAAACCCTGCGAGACATATCGACCATTCTGCAAGTGGCAGGCGATGTTTACAAGTCGGACCAAAGCCTATCTAAGGATAGTATCCTACAGCTGGGTGCGTTATATAAGGAGGCCGATGCGGTTTTACGGTCGACGACGACCGTAGAAGCCGCGTCAGCTCTTCTGCATGACGCCGAAGAACAGCATCGATCAAATCAACGACTAATTAAGGATGTCTTGCAAGAGCAGCAGACGTCACGCGTTAGGATTACTAATGATACCCCAAGATCCGAAACTTTCGAAAAGGAATCGAGTGTTTTGAAAGAAACCGCCGAGGATAGTTTAACAGTCACGCATCAAAGGCCGGGCGAAAGCGTTATAGGGCTGCAGGGAAGACCGGACCAAAACGCGGCGATAAAGAACATCGTAAAGCCGAAAACGCAACTTGACATCCCTGCTATACTACGTGCCGCGGACGTTATTGGTGATCTCTGTGCGTCGGATATTGTTAGTCCAGCACAGGCAGTCCTTTTAGAGAGCAAACCCGCTGATGTAGCTTCCATGTCCATCGAACAAGGTGACATTGGGGATTTCAAAGATGGGTTCGGGCGAAGCGGCAAAAAACCTACAGCGCTAAGCGAGGATCGATCGACAAAAATCGCGGGCGAAGCATTTACATCACGCTCAGTCAGCTGTCAGCAGCGTCGTAAGAAATGCAAGCATAAAGGTGACCATTCCTCCTCAACAAGAGAGAGTTCGCAAGAAACGTCGCTGCAGAATGATGCAAATCCACTTAGTGTTATCGAACGATTGCGTCGCCGGGTCCTAAAATCGACCTTTGCTGAGCGCCAAAAGAGCGCCACCGATGTAGTGGCCATAGATCCCTCCGTGGAAATCCTATCTTTCCCGTCGAGGTCTAGTGCTGCCCACTATCACCGGGATTCCCTTCGGCAGGAATCTAGCGTGGTTCTAGTGGATTTTGTCTCGCCTCAGTCTCAACGTCCACTATATTATATCCCGGTTAGTCAGCGTCGTGGCTCATTAACTGCTTCGCTGTCGGATCACGCCGTACAATCGGTCGAAAGTAATGATAGTCATAAACAAATTCAAGAGGTTGCTGCGAGTAGCGTTTGTGACCGTGATGATAATCAGGGTGTCGAATTGACAAAAATAGTCTAAATGTCGTATTTGTAACTTGACCCATTTTGCTAATATATGACTTCTTCAGAAACGCCCAACTAAAGTTGAAAATGGAGCAGATTCTTTGGTAGATTTTTGACTGATGTTCCTACCCCGAACTGAGAGTCGTGGCAGCAGAAGCCGCAAACGCGGTAAAAAAAACATTAAGCAGACAAATGTCGCTGTGACCAACGAATTTCCGGACTTTTATCTGGCCATCCAACTGAAGCCTGTTGCATAATATGCCAAAAAACAAAGTAAATTTATCTGCTGTGAACACTTTATTATAGCTTGCTGTATAATAAACATGTTGTTTGGTTACGCAAGCGTAACTGTGTTTTACGTTTATTACGTAGTCGTAATGTATTGGAGTTTTTAGCTTATTACTGACTGCCGAATAGTAAGGCCAAGCTAGTTAAAGGGGTAAAATAGGTCCCAATAATCATCAAAAGTTATGAGGCCTGTGTATCGTAATGCGTTACCACTTACTGACGCATTAATTCAACCTTAATCTGTTTAACCATTTAGCCTCGTCGCGAAAGTCAAGTTGTTGAAGTTATGACTCGAACATTTGTTGCCAATTCAAAAGTAAATAGAATGTATTCCCCCCTTAGCCGATAGAATGTATTCCCTCCTTAGCCGCGTAAGTGAATATTTCATACTGTGCCAGGATTGTGAGCATTTATTCTGCCCATTTTGGTTGGTAGAGAATTCAGTTGCCTACGAATTTCCGAAATAAACCTGTTTCATACAAAAGAGATTTTGGGGAAAAGTGGTAATTAGGATTTAAGGCATACGCTAAACGCTTTTTTATTTGGTGTGTCACGAAGGCATATTGTACAAAACCTAAAGCAAGGGTATATATAGTGGCGAAAATATTGGAACCGTCTATAATAATAACTGTTTTTTTTTATTTTGTCCCGCATTATTGGCTTGATGAAGCCACCCTGTGTTGAAAGCTTCGATAGGAAAGCAAAACTGAAATAGGCGTATATCATTTCCGCCACGACTTGTTCTTACTTTTTCTATGCTACCGCCATGTATTTATCACCTTAAACATATTCATAGAAACCCTTTCATGTTTCGTCCCTATTTAGCTACATGCAAACGCTAAGCTAGCAAAATGTGTTTTAGATGAACTTAAATTTTATCTACGTGGTGTTCATCTTTGAATTTTAGGGAGGGGGGGGATCCGTTTACTTTGGCCTGATAAGATAGACCAATAAACCTTTACTGTACTATTGTATACTCAACAGGCGTGTAACTATACATGAACATTCCCTTTACATGAATAGCATTACTGCTTAATTTTCGTTTTCGCGTACAGGAACAAGCCCATTCGAAGTGATCTACTGACTGCAGTCGGTTTGATACGTCAAGCGAAACGCTCCGCCCGAAACTTACTCGGAGCACAATGAGCGGTGGAACACAACTTTGTCACACGAATCTATTTCCGGTTCCGGCGTTTGAGTGACATATTCATTTTGTCTTTGACCTTGCACGCGCTTTGTAGCTTCAATCCCACTCCTTCCGGTACGTTACGGCATGCTAATTCCTTCGTTAGAAAAAAAACTGAGCCTTACGTCTGCAAGCCTTTGGACATAGATAGAACTGGGCCTAGTGTAGCAATGGAACATCGAAATAGCAAAAGACCGGAGTGCTGCAATGACCCGGGTTATTGGCGATAATTCGGTTTTCTTTTGCCTGAGACGATTTATCCGACAGGCCATTCTCGTTGGACGCTAATGGAAGTTAGATTTACCGGGCTGACCCATAGCTATTTTCCTATCTAACCGTCTTTGGAATCACCACTCAACATCGCTTCAATAACTACTAGGGAAGCTGCTACTGGAAGCGGAAGTCGCACACCGTTTATTCCTTTGATTACGTGTCCATTCTCTATTGCTAGCAATAATGAAGCCTTCATAACATCGCCAGTAACTTCGTGATAATTTCCTCATGCTCTGGCCGCTTTGTTTCAGTATTGGGAACATAGGCATTCACATAAATAAATCGTAGTCATATCTATTTAATCCATAAAGGATTTTAGGAATTCAGCGCTACAGGTGTGCCTATTTCTTCACTGTAAAGAGAACATAAAAAATACTTCAAGTGGTCTCGTCTCATGTCACCTCTATGAAGTGAATGCTAGTCGAGCACCTGCAGGGCGTCCACTGCTATTCATCTCGTTATTTAAATGACGACTAACGAGAACTTTGAGCCGATACAAAAGCCGTTATAGTCCTAGCCATAGCCAATCGTGACATTTAAACAAGCTGAAAGTGTAAGATATGGGTAGTTATAACTGCTACTGAATCCTGCAGAAAACTACTTAATGCAGAAAACTACTTAAAGCAGAAAACGTCGTGAGTTATTCATATCGCTCAATTTCTTGACAGGTATCGATTTTTGAGTTCCGATATACGAAGGAAAAAATGAGGCCCTGTAGTTGAGCCTAGACAGAAGAGATAATTGAAGAGCCGAAGTTAACCCGCTTCTAGTCATCAAACCGCGATCGTAAGCAGGCCCGATTTCAGCCCCGCGCATCGATGTTTATACTTCCCGGCATGTCATAGCCATCTGTTGCTCTCATTCCTTTTAGATGGAGGTAACTCGAAGAGTTATCGAAAACGCCTTGCTAAAGCCTGTTTTTACTCTTATTCTCGCTGACTTCCCCGTTTTTCGCTTACCCTTTTTGTTCTACTCAAATCCCCGCAGTCTTCCAACTGACATTTCAAATAAATTTAAACCACACGAAAGTGATATAACGATTTAACTCACTACTCGAAACTGTTTATATATCCTTAAATTTAAATATCGTGTTAATATATCTTTAAATGACAGCCTCTTGGCGGACCTGAAAGCTTGTTAAACTTGGCATTGGTACTTAACTTACCAAGAATGGAGTCATGGTTAGTCCACCTAATGCAAAGAATCCAATAAAATTATGTTAAGTGGGTATTTCTGAACATACATTCTTAAGCGTAACTACACATAATTACATGATAACCATATGCCATTATCATCGACGTCACTACCAGCTAAAACCTAAACCGGAATATCCCTAAAAAGTTTCACAAAAAGTTCAAGAAAAACTTTTTAACTTACTTTACTACTTTAGAATAGCTAAATAATGTAACCTGCACAAAAAAGATGACGGTAAGACCTTGCACTTAGAATCAAAATATTTTTATATATGCTTTTTCATTCTTGTAGTCCATATTGAAAAATGCGCATTTAACAAGCAAAATCTAAACATTTTAAAATATGTCTCTGAGCTTTTCATAGGTTATTGCATATTTACTCAAGATTATAAGTTTTATGAAAGAATTTGGCTTAAAGATACTTTATTTACTCTATAGGTCATCTAACATATGTTTAAGATTCCTCTAAATAGGTTTCATTAAGGATATTTCAAAATTGTAAATACTGGCCAAATAAGTTGAAAAAATCAGAAATTTCGAAGTTTTGTTTCTCAAAGCAAGTTTTTTTTTGCTTCAGTCTACGCGATCATAGATTGCTACCTGTTCAGATTAACAAAAAAAGCTTATTTTTAAACAGTTTCTTTGAATAAACATAAACTAGAATATATGACATTGTCGAAAATGACCCTCAATTATCTTGCTGTGCCATAGGGCGGCTTCTGAATTATCTTTTGTTCGATTTGAAGGGTTCCCGGCATGTAGGAGCTTGCTAGACGTATCTGGATTTCCTCTAACAGATTCGGTAGGATGTTCCGAGTATTAACGTCGGGTAGTGCCTGAGCATAATTTTACGCGGCTGACCGCCAGCAAAAAACGAAGTATATTTATGCATAGGTTTAAACCCAGACTAGCCCGATGTCCTTAGGCTTAGCAGATAAATACATTCGTATTTGCAGGATTTTTCTAACAGTCGTAAGCCGACATCCATTTTTAGCTACTGCTTATTTTTGTTCTGTAGCATTCGCATACTATACCAATTTCGTCCGAAATCGCTCCTTTCTGCTCTCAAGAGTCCTTGGTTTAAAACCCGCCAACGACAAGTGTAATTAAATAAAGAAACAATAGATGCTTACGTAAATCAAGTTGATTATACAAATATTAGTTCAAAAAGAGAATCGGACCGCCGGATCGTATGAGTCTGAGGAGGTATGGAGAGGGTCTCCGCTGCCCTTTCCAAATGTTGACTAACAAGATTCCTAAACCACCCATCAAAACGTGCTCATAGGGTTTACCAGTGTGTGTTCGATTTGCTTTGTTTTATAGTATGCGTTGTGGTCATATGACAAAGAGACTATCTTAAAAAAATCTGAAAACTTGTGAAATCGAATGCGACATGGAAAAACCAGAGGCTAGCACGGCGGTCGGTGTACCTGAAAAACAGAGCTTTGGAAAATATGAGAGTTTTGAGGATTATAAAAGGGTAAGTAGTTATTGATGTTTGAAGTAAACAGTATCGGTATAAAAGTTGCGTAGTTTTGTAGAAGTAATATTTGTATTATGCTACTGAATATATCATGTAATAATTAATAATGCCTTATGCCTATAAGTGTATATGCTAGGACGTGGCTGTCAACTGAACGACTGTCATGTTTGAATTTAAAAAAAAATGATTTATAGTAATTTAGCAGCAAATGGTGTGTGGTAGGTTTTATAAGACACTACATTGCGATAGATAAACTGGAAAGCGTCTGATGAAGTGAATGAGTCAACTTGTATCATCTAGATTAGGTTAGTTTTTACGGTAAAGTTATCACGAAGTTAAGAAGTGACATTTTTCATCGTTTGCTATAACGACTGTTAGGAAAAAAGGTTTTCGACAGAAGCTTTATTTCTTAAAGGGGCATCGGGCTAACTCTCAAGACATCGTAGAGGGTGCGTTAGAAAAAGTAACTCTCTGTAGTTTAGTGTCAGTATGCTCAATAAAATGTTACTATTTATGCAGTGTTCCAATGCAATTCGCCAAGTTCTGTTTCTCAATATCCACAGGGGCAAAATGACTGATACGTATTAGATGCTAATCCCAAATGTATCTCACGATCTGACGTTTTTATTTATGAATGCTAATATTAATTGCATGTTTCGTTATAGGTCCTTCTACAGTCAATAATGAATTTTACGGCAGCCGCGAACAAATTGCCCCCACCCGGTCAGGAACATGATTATTATAGTAGTTTTCCGCTCTTCAAACGCGTTATGGGGGCTGAAGGACAGGCCATTATGGAAATGTAAGTGTGAGAAGTACCTCTCCATGGTAGTGCAGCAGTTATTTGCCTGCTAATTTTTACGGGTACAAGGGTGATGAAAGTTCAGAACTGAACGCAAACACTTCATTTTATGTTAGAAGCCAGTCGTCTGAGACTAAGCTTAAAGCCACTATCGGACGTGAAACATGAAACATTTATACATTTCATTTTTAAGATTCTGATTTTCATGTAGGCTATCTGTATTAAATACCGGAAATGAATCCGAACTATAAGTAAATTCATTTCTCTAATGTTTTTGCCTAGAAAAAATTTAGTTTAGCATGCATGTTCTACTCGTGTTTTGCTTCTTTTGACCTTCTATTGAAGGCTTTTTTGACCACGAATAAAAAGAGCACTTGAAATGCATCACTGATTGCTGCGCTCATGAATAATGCGATCATCTGCTTAATCCGATTTTTTTTTAACTGATATTATAGGCAAAAAATTAGAACTGGTAAGTTAATTCATTCATCTTCCTTTAATCTTTGCAGGATGTCTTCGTTGGCTAGTCAACAGGTCGGCAAGCAGAACATGTTCCAAGCAGAGGGCACCGACTTTGATGAAAAGGTTTGCCAAACATCTCTTAACTAGATGCGTTACTTTATCTGAATTAGAATAAAAGACTACATGATACAGTATAATAATAATAATATAGGATGTGCGATGTTGTGTGTGGTCTTTAATGACGAGTGAAAAATAATCTGTAGTATAATTAAAGCACAAAACAGCTGATTGTTGTCTGCAATCTCAGTGCCTATGGCAAATGTAGTTGATTATACACGAGCATGCATAATCCAAAAGGACATCTCACTCAAGACCAGCGGGCTTCGACTGAAAGTGAAAAGGAAGTCAGTAACTATTATTTCATTTCATTTTTGCATAGGTGGACCTTCTTACTGAGGTTAATGATGTTCTTCTTGAGCGAGCAGGAATATCGCTTGATGTAGCTAAAGGTGTAAAACAGGAGCAAAGCGAACTTCAGCTTGCTACAGTGTCAAAACAGATCGATACAATTTGGAATCGAAAAGTAAGCCTGATACTATATTTTGTAGATTCGTATTACTCGTTTTCGCTTTAAACACTTGTAAATGGTAAATCAAGTATCTGAATGTAAATTTATTTAATAAGGATTTAAACAGCTCTAAAAATGTAAGTCTAGAAGATGACATCAAGAGATATTTTCTAGACTACGAAATATATTAATCCAAATTCATGAGGAATGTTATAAACAAAATTATAACTAGCGTTGTATTGGAAAGGTTAACACTTGCTAGTTAAACATTGCCCCAAATATGCCACGCATTTGCATTAAAATTGTCCCCCGAAATCATATTTGGTTTTTAAGCATATAAAAGGATGTTGATCTTGTTGGTAACTAAAGTACACACACTTCATTCCATAAAGAACCAATAAAACTAGATTACTCCATAATGTAGATGCTGTTAACAAGTGCCTTTTTGCTTAGCTTCGTGTGCTTGCATGTTGTAAACATAACTCTGCATCGGAAAAAAATACAAATAATAGGAATAAGTCTGATATTTGTCTTCGTTTGCGATTTTCTTTTTTCTGTTTTTTCTAGAACGACAAGGTGAAACGTGATTCTGCTACATCAATAACTCTTCTAACGGCTAAGAATGTAACTCGACCCCAGCTATCATTTCCGGAGAAAATTGACAACTCCAATTCTTTGTTCGTTCCTATCATTAAGTAAGTAAGTGGAGACTATACACGTGTCTGCAATCTGGAAGTACGCAATTTAAAAACTATGTCAAACAATATCTTATCTAGTTGGAATTAGATACTAAAACTATACACTTAATCATACGCTTAACAGCCTTTTGTGTGGCTTAACAGCTCGTTAACGCGAAAAATAAGCTCAATTGAAAAAATGAAAGGTTTAAGGGACCCTTAAGGGAATTCAAAATACGAATGATGAACCCGTTCACACGCATTAAATTGAGCAATTTGCTTTTGGAACAACATTAATCTTATGTTTATCAGGGAGAAGCCGAATGCCAAAAAGCCGTTAGCAATACTAATCGAAAGACACGAAGACGGTCGAGAAGTATACAGTCATCCATACGAAGTAGAAATTGAAACGTTCCAGCCCAGTGAAGAGCACATCGCTCATAATGTCAAAGTACGTACATTAGTAGCGTATCGATTTATTTGTGCTATAGATACTTTGGTGTATTATATTTAGGCTTAAATATACTTTGTATGGGAAAGCCCACCATATTAGTTATACTTCGAATAATATTTAGTCTCTTTTCGGGAATTTTTTCGAAGAAATATTTGAAAATGAAAGCGAGCGCATATAAGCATTTCTTGCAAGAAATCTGTATTGAAGACGACATCTATAATAAATTACTCAGTTACACGGTTTTGTCAAATTTATTCGAAAACGCTGTAAGTTATCATCCATTTCGATTTGCTCTTATGCTTCGTAGGATTCGCTATCGATGGCTGATACACCGCTCCACATGGTGAACACGTCGGAAGCCATTGACGAAATGATGGCTCATTTACGAATTCAGAAATGCATCGCAATTGATCTCGAGCATCACTCTTTTCGTTCATTTCAGGTAATAATTCGCTCGTTCCACAGAGTGAAAATGTCGTACATGTATAATATATATATATATATATATTTTTTTTTCGGTGAATCTACTTTTTATGACTTGTAATAGTATTGTAGCAATTTTTCGCTCGAACGTCGAGAAATACAAACGACCAGACGTTGTTGCAGACTTCAAAACGCAATATATTTTTACTGTTGGATGTTCGTCTAAACCTATATGAAAAAGACACTAATGTACTATGATAATCACTTTGTCAGGGTTTCACATGTCTAGTCCAGATTTCTACATGGGAGAAAGACTATATTGTCGATCCTCTAGTACTGCGAGCTGAACTGCATATTATGAATGAGGTGACAACAGACCCACGAATCGTGAAAGTTCTACACGGTGCTGTTAGTGATGTACAATGGCTTCAACGTGATTTTGGCATCTACATAGTGAACCTATTCGACACTGGCGTAGCTGCTAAACTTTTGAACTTTGAGCGATTGTCATTAAGCTATCTTCTTAAATATTATATGTCAGTGGAGGCGGACAAACGATTTCAACTAGTAGACTGGCGTATTCGACCTCTACCTGAGGAAATGATCGCGTATGCCAGAGGGGACACCCATTATTTGTTACCAATTTTTGAGCGAATGAAACGAGACTTAGCTGATGCATCCAATACACAGGTAAGCAGACAGTACTCCATATTATTAGTGATTGCTTTTTAAAAAGTAATATTACAT
This sequence comes from Varroa destructor, assembly GCF_002443255.2. Classification (NCBI taxonomy): domain Eukaryota; kingdom Metazoa; phylum Arthropoda; class Arachnida; order Mesostigmata; family Varroidae; genus Varroa; species Varroa destructor. The sequence goes on along the minus strand of NW_019211455.1, from coordinate 20,124,741 downwards.
AGATAATGATCATGATCCTACCTCTGATAGTGCACAGAGTCGGAACCTGAAACCAAATTCTCCAAATTATCTCGTCGTATTCAATACGACCAAATTATAGTAAAAAAAAACTAAAATTGTACGGGTCGTCACAAATTTTTACCTAAATGGAGGCTTTTACCAGGGAAGAAGTGTTTAACCGGTGTTCAACTCTTCAGGGCAATTTATTACGTGCAGTATGGGAACGTAGTTCACAGATTTGTTTACGGCGTTATGAGAAGCCGCTGCTTACTGAAGATAGCCACCTACAGCTGACGAAAGCTAGTCACAAAAAATTGAACGATAAACAAATGTATGCATTAAAGCATCTTTACGCATGGCGGGATCGTTTAGCCAGGGAACATGACGAGAGCACCGGGTAAGTCGTAGTCTTCCTTAGCTGTAATCCACACAGAAGCGTTTTTCTGTTTGATCAAAGGAGAACCACGTCAGTTGATGTGGAGCTTCACAATATAGGTCATACATAGTACAAATAACACCATACCAGGGATTTATAGACGCAAATACCTTGTAGCATTACCCAACAGTACTTACTCACCTCAATAGCTCGTAAGCGTATAATTTTCATAATTTTTTCCCGAAGCAGAAGTCTTGTAGAGAATTGTAATCCAGAACGTTCTCGGACATCAGTTTGCTATGGGCTGCTAAAAAATTAGCCACGCTTACTAACAAGCTATTATCTTCTGTAGCCATTAATGGAGCTTAATATTTTTCGCTATGGTTTTCCAGGTACGTTCTACCGAATCACATGTTATTGCAAATGTGTGAAGTGCTTCCTCGCGAGATTCAAGGTATTATCGCTTGTTGCAACCCTTGTCCGCCACTGGTCAAACAGCAGCTCCACGAATTGCACCAAATCATTCTGAAAGCCCGTGAAGTTCAACTAAGCAATGTAAGTAAAACTCGTTTTCCCAGTAATGGCATAGGCCATTATAGAACATGAGACTTTGCACATTTATCAAAACATGATACCTCAATTAAGTCTTCTCAAAGGCTAGTTTGCGATGAATCCATAAACTTTAACTCTTTTAAAGATAACGATGAATACTAAAAAGAAAGGGATTTATGTTTTCGAAACCAGTAATGGTGGAATGTTCTCTAATTAGCCATTACACTTCTTTTGATTTGAAAACGGTAATAGGTGACACTGAACCACGGGTAAGTGCCTGTGGGGAAGAAAGTTCTTTGTCGACAGAAAATTATCAGATCTATTTCAGCTCATACTGCCATCGATAACGAGTAGCAGTCACTACCTTTTTTCAATTACTTATCTAAAAAGATGAAAGTAATGAACGACTATACCATCTTTCGCTGTTTATCACTGACCCGCAGCCGATTCTGAACGCCCCAAAATTAGAAATACCTGTGCCATCTACGTTGCACATGTTCGACATGGACAACATGCTTCATATTGTACATGACATCCCCGTGGCGCATGCCCACGACGATACTCATGTTCGACTACCAACACTTATAGGTTCGTATCGAAACGAAAGTGCAATTTTGCATACAATGAGAAACTGGCCAGCCCGGAGTAATTATTTATGAATGCGTATAGCTTGCCAATTGAGAAGTTATTTTTAATTTCAGCCTCTAATACTATAAATAAGGTCTATGATGTGCAAATTATAGCGAAAGGAAATTATGCTCTCACGTAATAATAAAATGCTTGCCTTTACAATTGATTATACAATTTTCTGGGTTTTTATTACTGACAAGTTGTCTGTTGTGTTCTTGTGCGATGTTACAGATGATAACGGTGAACTGATAAGAAGCGAAGAAGGCAAATCACTTAGTGACAGCGGTGTACCTATCACGGTGCCTCGCCTGAGGCATTCGGCTCTCTTTCCACATTGGGAAGAAGCGGATCAAGTAAAAAGGGCGCGTCTCCCACGTAATCTATATGTGCAGCGGACGCCGGAAGGACAGGTTCAACGTCTTCGTATGATTACGCCCTATGAAAGGTGCAGCATTTTTGTTCAAAAAGTGAACCCAGCGCTGAGAAAACTAGAGATAATAATAAAACCAGCATTAGCAGAAACACCCATTTATCTATCCAAAAAATATATAATATTTTCGTAAAACTTTCGCATAGAAGTAATATTTAAAAACATGTGAACGGTATTGTTTTGTTTTATGTACCTATATCTAGGCGAGAGCCGGTGTTATAATAACTAAAATTGTTTTTTAGATACGTGAAAGAAGTGGAACGAGCCGAGCTTGAACGTGATTCTCTTAACAAGATGCTTCAGGAGGCAAGAGAAAACGCTGAACTCTGTCAACCACAGGAGGTAAAATTATAGGCAACATTTTGTTATGGCGTGTTAGAATCTACTGAGTTATAGTGCCGTCCTGGGCTATTAGAATACTTCATGTAAATGTGGTCTAAATATTCTTGTAGTGTGAGACATCGCAAAATTCGACTGCCCCGAAAGAGCAGTCTTCGGAATGCATTCAAGACGAAGAAGATGAAAAAGATTCGGAGATCGACGAAGAATTCGGGGAAAAATCACAAGAATCGGAGCCTACCGTCATCCGAGGGGCGAGGTCGAGAAAACGAAAACGGGAAGAACCATCAATTCCGTTTGCTGGCGGCGAGGAAATTAGGTTTGTAGAGTAGTTTGGTATAATGCATAATAACTGGTGAACCGCGCAACCAAATCTACTCAATTAGAATTTCGGTCGTTTTCTATACACATTTTAATTTTCAAAGACTTATTGAAATAGAGATAAGTACAGGATGTATGAGCAAGCCAAACGCCGCCGTAGAAAAGTGAACTATAGTAAAAATTACTATAAATGTCAGTGATCAAGCTGAACTAACGCCTTTCCTAAACTGACCCTACTGAACGTAAGATGATAGCATCATTGTAACACGTCCAGATGAAGAGGTCAACACCAGACCAGCTAGAGAGCATAGTAGTATACGTACAATTATATCAAATAAACATTGTTTACAATATGCTTTGACAAAGCATAACTTTAATCGATACTTTCATCACTGCGGCATTCCACAGTTACGCGAATACGCAAACGTCGAAGTTGGAGAGGAGAAAACGAAAAAAACAGAGACAACAGCAAAAGCAACGCGAACAGACTCAACCGTTCAACTATGCTGGGGCCATCGCCGAACAGAGTCAGCAGCCAAGAAAGCACCAAAATCAACAATATAACAACAGAGACAATAGGCAAGGTAGGAAAAGCGACAGCCATTGTAACGCCGGGTAGTATAGGCCTTTAAAAACGGTGCAGTAGCATTGAACAGTTGTTAGCAGTCGATTTTGGATTTCTTACTTACGACATACTTGAGTTTCTCTGCTTAAACGCAGTCACTTTACGGAACACGTCTCGGAGTTTTTGTCATCTCAACCGGACTTCTGTTCTGCTAAATGATACTTTCTCTTAAAGGCTTGTCCTGTACAATTCACGAAATCATTAAATCGAGATCACGCTAGTAGGAATATGAAAGCATACGTATGATAGATAAGCTAAACAAGACTGAACAAAGGTGCTTTTGGTGAATTTGAGTAGCTACGGGATAACACCAAAACGCAATATTTTTTATAAGATTCATTTAAGACTTTATTGAATTACAATTATTGGAATTTACTAGGATTTATAAAGAGAAACTTTGTAAAGTAGTTAGCAGAGTAGGTATTTCGCTTGCCAGGGTAGCACGAAACCGAAAGTTTTAAATAATAAAGACGTTATCCTTCAGGTATCAATGCACAATATAGAAGACATTCATTTTGGTTTCAATGTTTCAGATGGACATTTAGGATCAGGCAGGCGGGGCCAAGGAAAATTCTACAATCAAGAACGGAATCGTCAGAGACAGCAATTTGACGATATGGAGGAACTCGGCCAAGCAGCGTCAAATTCAGAGCATCCTGGTAGTAGGGGTGGAACTAACGACTGGGGTAATCCAGTGAGAGGGGAAATTCAAAAGGTCCGTAGAAAGCACAAATTCCATGGAGGCAACCGCAGCATGATTGTGTCCAGAAGCGGTGGTCAGGACGGTGGGGTCTCATCTATGAGATGGCCTTCGAAATAATAAGAGTAGCGATGCCTTAAGTAACAGGGTGTCATCGCTTAGGAAACTGAGAGGCATTGAATAGGCTGCTCATTATGCCCTGTTTTTTTTTTTATATACTGACACATCTCGCTCGCTCATTATTTAGGCATATTGAAGTATGACAATTGAATTAAATTTGCCATCAGCTTCGATGGTAATTCCTCATGCTAACTGAAACAGTACCGAAGACAAGGTACTGGATAGTAAATACGAGAATTTTAAAGTAAAATTCGGAAAAAAACTAAAGAAGTAAATTATTGTTGCTCGAAATGGTACATCTATGGTGACCGAGCGAAGCTGTACACCTGAAACTAGAGACCTAAGTTAATAACGAAAATGACTAATATGAATTAAGTGGTACTATTTATGACAACATAAAGTGAAGATATATATAGATCTGTATTGAGGTGCTGCTTCCTACAGCACACAGAAAGAACATCTACTTAGACATTTTTGTCTTGTATTAAAATATAAAGAACGTTTCAAACTGCAGGCGTATTATAATCGAAAAACTATCTGAACACCGTAAGTCATGGCTTATTTTAAAGCTGCTTGCCCTCGCAGGTTAAACTACACGCTTTCAAGGATGTAGGCCCAAATACTAGCCATAAAGCAGTGGCATGCACTGTGTAACAACTTGGAAACATATGTGTTGCATTAATTGTATACTTATGTACCATGGAAAATATCTTTAGTTCTACACTCATCGTGTAAAAATGTGGATGTATGTAAATATAAGAAATACTAATTCGTTATTTTTGGTGAATTAAAGGAATTCGTTTTTTAATTTAGTAGTATAGTGCCAAAAATAAACAACCTGTCTGTATACGAGTTAGTCGTCATTAAAGTTACAAATCATCGAATGACACTTGTCCGCGTATACATACACCTCGATCATGTTTTATGGAGGTAACTTTGGCTTGAGTGTGTATGTTAGAAGGAGCAATAAAGCAGTTAGAATGGTAACAAGTGACAAGTGGGCATAACTCTTGCACTTCCCAGATTCGACGATTTTGTCGGCTTTAAATTATAGCACTATAGTTTTCTCCCCACTAAAAAGGTTGATAATATTATTGAATTCGTTAGCTTATAGGAGTCTAGCTCAAAATTGCTTTATAAAAAGCAATTTTAAAAAGACTAAAAAATAATAAAAAGACTACAAGCAGTCTTGTTGTCCAAGGCATGTAGTAGATTGAAGTTTCTTATGTGCTATGAATACCGAGCTTTTAGGAAGAGGCCGCGTAAGCTCAAGAAAAAACTCAGCCTGAGTTGCCAGCCTCATTTTATAATATGCACGTACTGAATATGGTGGATACAGCATCATAATATGTACGCGCTCAATATAACAAGAATCTACGGAATGCAGGAGAATTCTGTAAACATATCTAGCAAGTCCAGTATTTTCGAAAGTTCGTCTCTTCCTCCAGCGAAAAGTTGAACATCTACAATTTGTTGATGAAGAATACTGTAATTCATAGAAAATTTTTAATTAATCTAGTAATAATTTCTTGCAATCTGTTGTAATATGAGGGTAAATAGGTACAGTAAATTCTTCAGAGCAGTTAATTTCATTCAATGTCACGCAATACCAGATAACACAGATAGCATTATACTGTAGACGGACTAACTTGCAACAAAATAAATAAGCGTCTGTTTGCATGATGTTGATACTCTAAAAGAAGCCCCTTTATTACGATCATATCATTTTCGAAATCTACCACATTCAGTTATATAGTAACTAATCAGTCAAAAACCATTGGATTTTCTTTACACCCACTTTAAATCTTATTGGTTAAGAGAAATTAATATACATAATATTTTTCCAAATATATTTCATCAACGTAATTTGTTTTTAATTATACGTGTATATACATTTTCGCAGACAATGCTCTGCCAATTCACAAAATTTCTTTCAGTACTTATTGAAAGATTTCAGCATCTTGCTGCCTTTGTTCACTGGAACAGGTCTTCTCTGTCGGCACCTACGGCCTCTCCTTCCTCAAGGGCACTAAAGTTGAGAAAGTGCGATGGACGGTGGACCTCGTGATAGAATTCCTTGGGATTTGCAAGCGCCAAATCGTACTTCATGTTTACATCGTGCCGTACACCTGAAACAGAAAAGTGGGAAGTAACGTAGAAATTTAAACATAGCATTTGGCAAAAAATATAATGTTGCTGATACTTACTAAGAGGTCTTGTACTTGACTACTCAAAATAGGTTACTAAAGATATATACAAATTATAACTAATTACATAATATAAAGATTCAACTTCATGTCGTAAGAACACTAATTTAAATATAATCTGCATTACTAAGCTGTAAAGTGAAATATTGTATATGCATACTTCAGTTAACATTCAATAAGTTTAACCAGACCATATTAAAAGCAAGGCGAACTATCGGTCGCAGCATTCAACTTTTACCTAGTAATCCCGCATTCTATTTAGTGAGTGCCTCAAGCCATATAGCTACATTTTCTGCTTCGTTTATAAGGCAGCGAATAGTGACAGAGTTGTAAATATCGCAAGACGGTTTGTACGGTATCGTACAAACCGTACGGTTCATGGCCGTTAACATTATAGCAGCGCGATACTAACCCATGAAATTGTAGTTCCAGGAGCCTTGAGCCGGCACCATAAAGAAGCCAAGAAATCGATCGCTAAGCAGCATTTGCACTCTTTCGTAGTGTGAGGGCAAATAGCCTTTGGGGTTGTTGCCGCGGTCAGTGTTCAGCCTGCCCCACTCATAGCCAGACGGTGTAAGCTTGTATGCGGTTAAAGAACACGAACCTGGCGTAAAAGAGCATGTCAGTACAATGGTTTTCTCGCAATCCCATGTTTGATTATCAGCCATCATTCGTGCGTGCGTACTGACATCCTGAAAATATTACGTATTCACAAAAGAAAGACAGCAAATTATTGTACGGAAAGCTATTGGTAACGTTGCTAGATTTCAAATTCCATAAAAGTGTGTTTATATACCCACTGCGGCTACTGTCAGCTCATATATCTGGCTCTATAATAAAGAGAAGGCCAGATAATTAGTTATCGTGCGTAATTGCTAATTGACGTGTACACGTATATTGTTACCTTGCTCTGGAAAAAATTGTGTGCATTCAGATACGTTTAGAATCAACATGAATTGAACCCTATGACACAGCAAGGAATAAAAATAAATAATTAAATACCTGAGGTGAGAGCTGGGGCAGCTCATTCGGTTGCGTATGCATCCAGCCTAAGGCTTCCAAATCTTTCAGGTAGTCATGCTGCGGCAGCGCTTGTGGGAGTGTCACACTTTGATGCGTTCCGCATTGTGGTGGTATAACAAGACAACGGATCTCCTTAACCTGCAAGCACATCCAATTAATAACGAAAAATTGCATAGGCGACTAGTACAATTTCATGATAAGGACGGCAATGTAATTGCTTAAAAACAAGTAGTTAAGAGCATGTGCATAAAATTCATTGATCGTGCTACTCATAGCACAGGTAACGAACATTTCGGCCGTTAACTGCTAAATTACACGTTTGTGAGGTCGAAACTGTAAATTATTACAAAGTGTTGTCAGGTCAATCTACCTGGGGATTATCTGGCGGGGAAACACCGTACAAATAAGCAGCAATTTGCGTCCGCAGATCTGAGATTATTATAAACTTTTTGAGTACGTTTTTCGGCAGAATATAGGTGTAGCCCGCCTCCTTGATGTCATCGGACGAAACATATATGTGATTAGTTCGAAGATGCAAATTCGTGGCGGATATCGCACGTACCTGTAAACGGCAAAGAAGACAATTGCAACTGAGTTTGACGTAATTGTTGTGTTCATTACTGAGCTAACTTACAGGTCCTTACTAAGCAATGTCGCGGCCCGCAAAACCAGTCAGGCTATTAATGACATTCGCCGGCCGCAGAAGCCATTGAACACCAGAGCCTGCTTAGGTGAAAAGCCCCATTTATATAGGACAGACTAAAATTCGGCGCGCTAAATCTTGCGCACGCCGAAGGAACTCTTGTCCACATCCATTAGCAAGAGTCAAAAACATGATGGTAATTGATAGTAACCTGACAAGATCTAAAACGGGAGCAGCGAACACCTTTAGATGATGCTTACTCATTATTGGTTTAACCGTATCTAAAATAGACAAACGCTCATAATACAGTGGTTGCGTTTGCTAAAAAAAAAAGAAAAAGTTTTCTTATGAAATTACGATTTGTTAAATCTTAACATGTAATACCTGCTCTGTTTGCACTACTATATATATATATATATATATATATATATATATATATATATATATATATATGTGTGTATACATGCATATAATGACTCGTTTAAATTAAAAACTTTAACAAATTATTTTGTATGCGCTAATAGCTAAAAGCATCATTTCTAATGGTCATGCTTATTTAATAGGCCCACTAACTAGTCATCATTAATATTTTTTTTAATTTCAATGGAAGCTACGCATCAAGCGAAACAGGCAGATGTAATTCGCTGAAAATAATAATTTCAACGGAATTACATTTTGCGTTGATAACAGCCCAAATGCTCCAAAAATGCAAAAGGTACAAAAAAAGTACAAAAAGAACTGTTGGATGTTATTTGGACAACCCAAGTAGCAATCGATATTTCTTTTCTCTTAATCTAGAAGTATTAAAATGATGAATTTTTCCTAGACCCTACTGAGGATCTTCACTTGAGGATCGCTCCTTGAATCTTTTCTTGGATTTTTTAGCAGCCAATGTAAGGCGACACTGACATAGACCGTCGATTTCGAGCAATGCGTTCTTATTTTAAAATGAATTGGTCCAATGTGGGAAGTTGGATAATAGCTGGCTTTTACATGAAATCGAAAAACGACGCATTTTCCGCCATCGAGGATTTCTTATTTGATTCTAAAGAGAAGTGGCTTCAACGGATGAATGCATGCTTGTTACTCCAACCAGCATGCTAAAATTTTTACACAATTTGAATGCACCTAAAAGGGATACCCAAATTATTAAAATAATTGGATACTCACCCGCCATTCAGTGCGTGAGGCGAATGTCATTGTCTCGTAGTTGCTAGTCGTTGATGTAATAATCTCATCTCCATGCTTATTGACTGTCTTGGTAGTCGTGGCCGTAAGCTGCGACTGCTCTTTGGTCTGCTTTTCAATTTCGGCGATTTGTTGTCTCTGGGCTGACGGTGCAGAGATTTCCATACCGAGAATAATGTCTCGGACCTCGGACTGGGTTAGTGAAGCAACGTTTACATTGTTCTTCTTGCCGTAGTCAGCCAAGATGAGTTCTTTCAGTTTGAGTTCCACGTTGATCCATTCCTCGTCCGTTAATGTGGGCCAGATGTGATGGGGCTCCGTGATCGTCGTTTTGTCTGGCTTCAGCACGACCTTTGTCCGCTCATTGTTGACGTGCAAAGCACGCAAGATGAGAATGAGTCGTGAAAAGGCCGTATACGACGAGATAGATTTAAGCCAGTCATCATACAAATTGAATAATACCATTTGCGGCTCCTGCGCCTTGAGAATAAGATCGCCGAATTTCTCGACTTTGAGGCATGCCTGGAATGGCAATTGTAGCTCTGAACCCTTGATCACTATGTTAGGGAAGTCAAGCAAGTGGACCTCAAGAGGGTCAAGCATACCCTTTCTTGTGACGATAATTTGTTTAGGCTGTTCTTCTACAGGCAGCGAACGAATCAATGCGGCTACCTCTTCGGCCGTCTTCCATTTAGCCAGCTGACCAAGACGCTTTTGTCCGGCCCACACTGACGTGTGGATAACCTTTAGGAAAAGCTGGCCCGTACGTGGGTTGAAGATGAAAATCGCACCATTAATGGGCTTCGTCGTCAGGTTACCTTCAAACGTTTTGTGGATTGTGACACGATACACGTTCGTATCATCGACGAACCAAATTATCTGGTTGCTGAAGAGTTCGCCGTAGTTTTGCGAGCTAAGGTACGGCTCGGTAGGCTCCGAGGAATAGAGCTGAAGGCCCTTGCGGATCCGTTCACGAAGGACATACAGCGCGGGATTTGCCTTCATGATCTTCGCTAGTGCCTGCTGAATCAATGGCTTCGACCCTGGGAACCAGTTGCCAAAAGCCGAGTGCAGATTGTAGGCTAAATCGACAGCGACAAGCACACCGGTGGGAGACGGGTAGATAGACATGTTATCCGTAGTATAATCCAGGAATTTTGCACGGGCGTAACGCTCGATGTCGTGCGAGTCATAGTCGCCCCATCGAAGCTGAATATCGATCCAGAACTTTTGCGTGGTAGTGCCATCCATCGTGTCTTTGCTGTCTGCTAGCAGACTTGGTCGAGAGACATTCCACTTGTAGGTGGCGAATAGGAGAATGTCCGCACACGACGAGTTCATTTTGTAGCTTTTTCGAGGATGAATCGTCTCCTTCTGAACAGTCTCGATTTCAAGAGCGTCCAACTCTTGGTCGAACACTTGACATAAATCCATGACAATCGACTCATGAATTTTCTGCCACAGATGGGCACGGAAGATTTGAATTAATGATATTTTAAGCGTTGGAATTTTTCCGTGCATGAATATGCCTGTCAAGTCAAGCTGCACTTGGAAACCGACGTAAACATTAGCGCGGTTGATAGTCGGTGACCACCACAGTGTAAAACGTCGATTAGGAATCTGGTTGAGACCAGATCGCTGAGCATTTGTGAGTTTCTTGTACTTCATACTTTCTTCGAAACCTGACGCTTTCTCCCAGAATAGACCCTCCCAAGTTGGGAAATAGGTGCCCTTAAACAAAGTGTGCTCGAGGATTCCCTCCACGCCTCCGAGCGCCTGAATCATATCCGTCCGGTAGTTGTTAAGGTTCCACAGTTTGCCGTCGTGGCGTTGATGCGTCCACCAGAACGGATTCTGCTTCAGGACTTGATACTGTTTAAAGTCCGTTCGTACACGCCAGCCCTTATCATAAGCGAGGGTGTGACGGTCTTTTTGGAACAACGTATTAATACGCGGGATGCCGCGATCCCATGAGTCCTCGAGATCTTCGAGAGTTAACCGACGGTTCTGTGCTAATGCTTCCTGTCGCTTGAGAGCGTACTCTGCCCACACACGTTGCGAGTCTACGAACTCGCTTTCCCACGGCTGAATGTAACGATATAAGTTAGGAATAACTTGATCCTCGTCATGTGACATACCTGACCTGAAATGCGTAATTCCGAGGTCAGTCTGCTTGCTCCACCTCAGATCGCTCTGTGGGATGAGTACATGACCCATTGACAGCATGCCTAAACCACCGAGCTCTTTTGGAGTATAGAATACCACCGGTGGAAAACGCGATGGCATCTTTGAGTTCAGGCCAATTTTGATTCGAGTCTGAATTTTGTTCTCGCACTTTACCAAGAGATCTAGAAGCTCTTGGGTATTCACCACGGCTTCGCGGTAATAGGTCATCAGGCCTGTGAGACAATATCGACAACACTCCATGTTAGTCAACGGGAATTAAAACAATGCGTTGTATCAAAATAATAACTAGATGACTGTCTTCTACTTTAGTTTCGCTGAAACAATGTTATTCATAACGCTGAAATGACTGTGCATTGAGATTACATTAACATTTGCAAAGCAACTGAAGTTTCTGAATATATTATTCACTAACTGATACACATACGTATATGAACAGAGATTTTATGGCCCTACAATTTACTTCTAATTAGGCCTAAGGCCTATGAGTAGATTGGAACATTGTTATCGCCGCATAATTTAGCCGATATCGTACATTGCAATAATACATTTAGATGGCAACTAACCAATGAGGGCAGTATTCCATTTATTGACTATTTTCGTAAACGTTGTTGAACCTGACGCCATCAGAATTTGTCGCACACGGTTGTGGAACTTTGCCAGCGATTCGTCATCCACACGTAGAAAACACTGGGCTGTACGCTCTTTTGTTACCTCATTTTGTAAATTCCACACCCCGTCCTTGTGAGTTAACTATAACGTCACCAATATACAATTGCAGCTATAAATAATCTATAAACCTGTTCATGGCCAGGAGAACTTACCTAGCTTGGATTATTAGATATATCTTATATCGGCTCTTGTTTAAAGCATTTATTATTGATTCATCATCATTTTATCATTACTTTTCTGGCCGAGCCATCTTCAATATGTACGGCAAAAATGACGAATAATTTAAATAAAATATTTACCTCGTCATGCGACATCCGACATTTCGGCAGGATTCGGCATTCAAACCCACACATATTGAACAAGAGGTTAGGATTATCCTTTGAATACACAGAAACGAAGCTTGCATCCCACTGGACTGTTGTTACTGAGCGTGGCAAACGATTCTTGATATCCCAAAATACGGCTCTGCCAAGATTCACGTCATGCTTCATAAGACGCATACGAGAGTCGCGGGGCCAACATTTCTTATTGTTATACCCAACTATGTTTTCATTATTCGGGTCAGGATGCTCTGTAAGATATCTTTGGATTAAATCGCGCGCCTCATCGGCGGTGAATCTAAAGAAAACGTGCACTCGATCGATATAACGTGAATAGAGGCGAATCGGATGCCCGGTTTCTGTCGGTACATCTTGGAACGACAGAAAATCGTTCGGCATCTGTGGGGGTCCTGCCATTTCCGAGGCACGCTGCAAGCCCAGCAACAATAGATCGAGCACTAAGCCATAGTACTGTACAATAAATGACGAGAACTGAAGACCACGAAGGATACCATATGAATTCGTATGATTCATATCCTTGTAGTTTATAACCACGTTGTTTTTGGCTGTCATATAGTCGGCGATGTTATGATCAACAATAAGACGCAGCAGTCGATTGAGCAATGTTAGATCCATCTTTTCGTAAAGTTTCTCAAAGCGGGATTCCATCATTACCGCACATTCGCCTTCACCCGTTTCCCATACGTCCTGTAGGTTGTTGATCCCCTGGCACCACTTGTACACAAGCAGAGGTGGTGGCTCCGAGTCGGCCGGTTTGATCCATGGTGGAAACAACCGTCGCTTGTCAGCCTCGTACCACATATATTGATCTAGATATGCATCCGTAATCTTTTCAAGCGGCTCGACCTCATGGACTGGAATGAGATGGCTATAAAGGTCCATGAATTCGATGCCAACCTGTAATAGTAAAGCCGTGAAACAAAAAAAACGCTAAAGTTATAACGGGACAACCAGGATTCCTACGAACATATTGCATAACCTATAAGTTTGTTTTTTTGTTTATTTTTTCTTAATTAAGAAGTAAGGACTAGTTGCGAACTAATGTTAAAGATTTTGCTAAATGTAGCCAAAAATTAAGTTTTTTATTTCTTGCGGTGCATAGTGCACGCTATGTGTTCTCAGAAATGCTACACCAAATCATTTAGTTGTCACTCTCCCGGCCACTTGACCATTCGAACCCTATGAACGTTTCACGCTTGTGAAACGCCTGCAGTGTTCGCATTCGCCTTTGACTCCTCACAGCAATCGAGTGTCTGTTGAAATGTCACATGAGACAGCACCTTAGATTGAAAACTTGATACCTTCATGAGCTCACGACAGGTCTGGTCGATTGTACCACCAAAGTGTGGCGTCTGAAGGAAGTTACAATAGCGAAAACCAAAAAATCTAAGCAAAATCTCAATATCGCGAACGTAATTTTGACCTTGGAGGAAGGACAAGGAAGACAGTGCAAAAACTATATATTAAGAGAAAAAAGACAAACATGTGCGAAAGAAAACTTGGAAGTTATTCTAAGATAATAAATAATACTAATGAATTCTTAACAAACAGGCGTCACGCAAAGTTATGGAATTCAAACCAGACGTCGGAAAACAGCTTCGAATTAATTCTTGTCTTCATTGGTGCTATATGTCTCATGCGAAAATAAAACAAACCATTCGCACTCAGGCATTCTACTATGCTCAAACCGCATACAAGGGAACGTATGGACCAGTCCAGGGCAAGTAAGTAGTGTCATTTAGTTGACGCCTCGACCGCCCGAAGGGAAGGCTTCGCAAAGCAATTCATCATTGAACACACTTCGCAGATTATCTGATCAAAAACGCTTGAAGAGAGTTAAAACACGACGCTTCAATTAAACGGCTGAATGAGAGAAACACTTGATTGCTATGAGAGCAGCTTGTGCAATATATTTTTTCTAGCAAGCATCAGGTCTTAGCAATGGTAGGTAAAATATTGAAAAATGTTCACCTCCTTAAACGCTCTCTGGGTGAGTAGGTGACGCTTGATGCGTGATAGCGCTTCGTGGGGATTGTCGTAGGCCTGCTCAATGAGGCCAAGCTCCTCTCTCTGGCTTTGATTGAGGCGACTTTTAACCGAATACACTTCCTTGAGTCGTTCGAGAGCCAAAATCAGCAACTTCGTGTCATGCTTATACGATAGCGGAGGAAAGGGTACAGGCGAAAATCGACGACTTTCAAGCCAATGCACAGTCGTCGTATAGATAGCAACGGCCTCCTCGTCCGAGATGTATGGACCGTCCTTAAGGTAATTATGTTGGCGTTCCTGTTCCGCTTTTAAGTATAAACGCGTCAGTCGACCCAGATTTTTTTTACAGACGGTCTTGTCGACGGTCGCGCCGCGTCGGATACGCTCGCGATTGTAATGAGCAGTGTTCGTCCACCAATCAGCCTTCATCTTCACATACCGCAAAATCATGTTCTCGATCGGGATAGGCAAGCCGGGAACCTTCCATGGAATATTGGCCTTCCAACAGCGCCACGCCTCGCTTAGATGTTGCAGGATCGTACGGGCTTTGTTTTGCTTAATGCCTTCTGGCATCATGTCGATGATGTCATGCATGACGGAGGCGCGTAGCTCGAGATCGAAGTGCGACTCCACACGTTGCTTGGTAACTAAAATCGAAACGCGTTGCTACTCCATTGTTACTAGTTTTTTACTACAGCTAAGAGAGCTACGTGAGGAGAGAGCTGTTAAATCTTATTGGTGAAACCTTCGATATTAATAAAGCAACTGCCTATTCTTCTTGTGTGCTTTAATGAACAAACTTGGAATGATTTTCAGGAACGCAGCTTCAGCCTTTCATTTATCACAGACAGTGTAGCAAATGTGACGAGCATATAATTTTTGCGCTAGTATGAGTTTAATGAACTCACCGGTTTTGGCTACGCCTTTTGAATGACGTCCTTCAAATTGCCTTGATAGAAGATTGCCAAGCCAGCGTTCGAGTAACGGAGTGATTCCTCGCAGGAAAAACAACCAGACACGCCATCCTGGTGCCCAGAAACCGCAACCCGGACCTTTGGCCACGGTTCCAGTGTTGAAACGGTAATAAATCAGATGCTTTAAATCCTTGCACATGCGAATTTGTCGCATCAGCTTGTACTTGTACCGGTACATACCGGTGAGTTGCCCCACGTGAGCGAAAATATACTGAAGGCCGTCGGCAAGCTGGAACGCATCGACGTTGTTCAGACGATATTGGACGTGCGAATCAACAATTAGCTTTGTCAGCCGCAGGATCTCACGGCAAAGATGGAATGCATTACCGAATCGGGACTTCTTACGCTCCTTTGTCGTTAGAGTCTTCACTGGCTTCAGGTTAAAATTATAGTCAAGGTGAAGATAATTCAGGTTCTTTCGGTGAATGAGAAGATTCAGCATATTGTAGCCCTGCCGACATACTTGCAATCCTGCCTCGACCCAGTCGATGGTCGTTGACTGGAAAAATTTTGTAGCTTTAAATGAGCGGAATAAGTAGCGTTTTTTCTGTGGCTTTGGTGGTCGCTGGTGCAATGCATTAAGTACATAATACTTCAGCAACTTCTGATACGAGACACGCACTTTGACCGGCATATTAGGTGGACAATGCTCTCTGTACCAACTCTTAACAAGGGGTACATCCAATGCACGCTTTGTACGATCTGACCGCAAATTAAACGGCCTCGGTGCCCATAGAAGAGCGATGCCATTAGCAGTGTTGTCCGTATAGAGCGGGCAATCCTGCAGAAACGGTTGAACTCCTTGCGGTAGTTCGAACTCATCGTCGTCTTCTGGCAGCAGCTCGTCCATTGCAGGAATCTTCGCAGTTGCGTTATGTCGGTGCGCAATTGGATTAATCAGAGGATCGTAATAAAAGGCTGGAAGATCAGGATCTTCGGTTTTGATGAACACCACACTTGGCGTATGATACCACGACAGATGAACGTGCGAATTGGGCACGTTATTGTATAGAAATGGAAACGCAATTCGATATTCTGTTCGGATAGGTTGTCGAATAATAATCTTGTTTATATCGTTAAACTCGTTCCAATCCTCATCACTGTAAGAAAAATGAGCGAAGTTTTATAAGAAGAAAGCTTATTCGTTAACACTGCTTTACACTTTTTACAATACAATTGAAACAAGTTACAATAGGCACCCAATAATGATCGAATGCCTTAAAACTGACACGTAATTTGTCATGTTTGGTAATCATAAGGCAGTAGTTCAATTGCATATGTAATATAACTTCTTGTGCTTTCAGGCGCCTCTAATTGAATATACGTATATATCAAATGAAAAATCGTGAATACTAAGTGAGCTATTTACGCGGGATTGATGTCTTTGACAAGCGGCTCAAATTTAGGTCCTCCAGGAATTGCCATATTCAAGGCCTTCGCTGTGAAGAAGCTTCGAAGGTCGAACAGATAAAAGTAATTATCGTCGACAAGATCTGTCAACAATGGATTAGCAAGTCGGTACAACGCCGCCATTTGAGGTAGTGACAGCGTCCACCTACGATATGTAGACCCATTCACGTGTGCAGCTTCGTCGACAAGCGGTCGATGCTCGTAGAACCAGGATGCTACTGGAGCATCCTGAAACACACATTTGTCTAGATAAGAATATATATATAAGAAAAAATCTTCAATGATTAAAATTTTGCTTCCATATGTTGTACATTTCGCTAAAATTTGGATAAGGAAATTACGTCTTCAAATTGATGTAGCCTAATAGAAAGAAAAGTATATAAGCTTCTACAATTTTTTTGCATTATTATATTTTTACGAACGAAATATTTACGCATTTGCTTTAAGTGTTAGTGCTCTTGTTCTTCGCGATGCACGAAAACAATCCTTAGATAAGCATCTTCAAATTTCTAACCTTTTATTTATAAATATTTTGCCGAAAAATTGATGACTCGGCAAATTACTCGGTCAGATTCAAGAAAAATGTGAATCTTCCGAAGATGAATTTGTACAATTGTTTTCTATACATAAACATAAAGTAACAAATGTGTATTTGAAAAAGGCAATGCGTAGAGAATTATCTTTAAGTGTCTAACTTTTGTTAATTTTCCATGGCATGGTGTTACGTTTGATCAGATATTTGATAACAAACCTCTTCGGTCCCCAGATCCATTTGTACGGCTTCTAGAGGCTCAACATCAAGTACATTGTCGGCATAATCTAAAGGTGGTTCTTCATCGTCAAACGGTGGAAAACGCATTCGCTTAAAGTGTCGCCGATCTCGTTTTTCACGACGCATCATCAACCACATGGTGCTAAAATACAAAGGGCAACAAAGGAGAGCCTTTTATTACTAAGTGCCATCAAGTGTCCTTTGACTACTGAGCTACTAATGAAATGACGATGCCATGCTCGCAGTTAGGTTAGATACTTATAACAGGTAAATTTACCTTTCATTTGCGAAAGAACTGTTTGTCAAAGTAGCAAAGTGTTCTGTCGTGTGACAGATTTTAGAAAAATGACATATCTTATAAAAGGCACAAAAACTAGCACTAACAAAACGTACCCCCATTGAGCGATGTAAGCTGGCTCAATAACCCACGGAATCTCGTTCACGAATGTAATGGCACCCGTAATATGATACAGAACATTAACATCCCGAATCTGTTCCCAAGGCATTGGCATATTCTCAAGCAGCTTCAGCACCGCATGAGGCATATATTTGAGAGCGCCGAGGTAGACTCGTTTGTCGTGACGAAATTTCCTTGAAGTCATATCTCCGTGATCACGCATAATCTTTCTCAAATGCTCGGGCGGCATATCTTCTTTCTGCGCGTCGACAAAACCGAATTTTCTCTTTTCTGAGTATCGTTTCGACTGCAGCTGTTGCCATTTGCGGGCTACAAATTATCAAAATACTAAACTAATTAATATGTTAAGCTTTTCATAACCATCATATTTATTGGCAAAAGCAAGCTGCCCAGCTCTCCGCGCAAAGGTGCTGTTAATAATTAACTTGATAAATCTAGCTAGCTAATTAGGAAGCTATTTATACTTTAAGCGTCTTCAACCAGTAATCCATTGACAACTTCAATATTAGAACAATAACAACGATAAACGTATAAATACATACATCTCAAAATCCGCACTGTCGTTGCTGTTATACCTTTTTCCTGTAGTTTTGCATCACTAAGCTGCTGGTGCTGCGGTGGAACAAACTGCTGAGACGAGAGCAGCGAAGGTCCACCAGGTGGTCCGCTCGGTAGGGGTGGCATGTGATTACCTCCTGGGGGCGGCGGTGGTGGTGCCATATGCCCGGGAGGAGGAGGAGGTGCCATAGGGCCTGGAGGTGGCGGCGGTATGATGTGTCCTGGTGGCGGGGGCATATGGCCATGAGGTGGTGGTGGAGGCATATGTGTGGCACCTGGGGGTGGTGGGATGTGACCCGCAGCGGTTGGAGATACTCCAGGGGGACCGCCACCCGTCTGCTGTTGTTGAGCGATTTGCGCGGCTAGGTGATGCTGCTGTGCCTGGTTCGCCTGCGCGGCCTGGGCTTGCATTGCTATCGCCATGACGAATGGGTCCGGTGCGCCCAAAGGGGGCAGGAACGGAGGGAGACCCGTCATCTTCTACACTTGGGCGCTGCCCTACGCTTGAAGCACAGCCTATCGAGCAATGTTTTCTTTCCGTTGTTGTCTTTAACGTTGCGCTTTTGATGTCACGAGGAATTTGAAAAAACGGGAAACATAGTGAACAGACACTCTAAAGAAACATATGAGATCAGATTCCTAATCTTTTGAATAAAGTGGTATTGCTTTTTCTGGCAAACTTGTTACGACATTGAACGATAAATAAAATATTGAACGCCAATATGAAAGTAAAATATATAATAGCAAAAAAAAAATAAAATATGCTGCATTTACTTTAATTTGTACGTCCCTAGCGTCAAAAAAAAACGATCACGGTTAATCAAAAACTCCTGCAGAAAATAGAAACAAATATTTTCTTTAAGCCGCATAGGAACTACTTGTTGTGAATAAGGATATTATGAAGTAGTGTGGCCTTCGGACATATTCTACGAAGCGAAGCAAATCTAAGGCATGTTGTGAAGATCTTGTTTATAATGCATCAAACATCGCTCAAAGAGATGTTAATAATCATCTTGAAAAAAATGGCGGATATAACTTAAGAAGAAAATATTTTTATATGCTTTTTAATTTCAATCATATTTAAGCAATGAGCTCCCATTTTCTTACTTGAATTTTTCTTCGTAAAAATTCCATTTGTTAACGCCAGTTGGCCATAAGCTAACAGCAGCAAGTGAAATACACGCGCTTAATCCGAGCAAGCAAGGTACAAACCAGTACACTCTGTCTAACACCGTAGGTTGACACAGCGCCAATTAGCACCGAATGCATATAATCGTTACAGAGGATCATTTCATCTTATTTTTTGCATTCACTTGGAAAAAAAACTTATGTCACATGCAGTTCTTACCTTCAAGATGAACACTTCAAAAACGAAACACCACGGACTTTATAGCGTAACAGACATTTCGTCCAATGTCAACAACAATGGCGGCTTTCGTACCAACAGCGATGCTGCCAGTAGTTTCGGAATAGCGGAACGGGCCATGGTGAACTCCTTATTTGGCGCGAAGTTACGAATGAACAAACAACGAAGTGCACTGAATAAGCGCAATATATGCCAAACGTTTAGAGAACTGCAATGGGCAATGCATTGGGCAGTTGCATCATTGCCCTTTACTTTTTAGCAAAAGCAAAGGGCAATGATGCAAGTAAGCCAAGACGGGTATATTTGGGTTACTAAATAAATATATAGCTTTTATGAGATAAACGAAGGCCTGTTGATTTGGTTCCTGTCGCAGTAGCAATCGTTCAGCCCACCACTGTTATATTTTAGACGATCTCGTAGGGTGCACTGTTGTTTGCGGTTGACACCACGACTTGCTCTTTAAAGGTGGCGGAACTATTTCCTGAGTATCAAGGCATATGCATATTAGCCAGTAGATGATCTCCGCCCCTTCCGACTCATGTATATTTTTAAGAAAAAAACTATTGAATGGCGTTTAATAGACCTAATTCAAAGAATAAACAAGAGCACGCAAAAGCACATCCGCTGCTACCAGCAGTGTACAAAGGAACACGGCATGCACTATCAGTACAGTGTAACTATAATGGGATAATAAGAAAGAACATGCTAAGAAAGCGTAATCGAAAAGTATAAACACAGTGATTCCATTCGCATATTATTTATTTGCATTTTTGTCAGGAAAATTTTGTAAACCTTACACGTAGTTCAGAATTTGACGAGTGCATCTTATCGGTCAAAAAACGGGCGGGGTTGGGACACAGCTTGGAGGTACTATAATTCTAATCACCGACACTGAGTGAACTCCCATCACTTTTTCATCATTAGGTTTTTAGCGATTTACAAATCTAGTCATCTTGTAGACGAAACGGTGATAGATTTGGATACCGTCTTGCACAACATTGGTATGATCTTTTACTTTTTTCTTTTATGTATCTTCAGTTCTAGCAGAGGCTTGAAAAAAGCTGGGTCCTGGCCTAAAATCTTCTACTAGTGTCGGTTAAACTGCAGTACTGTTATAGAGTAAGTAATAGGCCTAGGTACTGTGCAGGTCCGAGTGGGTGATCTCGGTAATAATAAATATTTTATAGTTCGCCTGGTCATTTCCATACGCTCATCAGATAACCATGTAGCATATACTCTATATTTTTTAACTATCTATACATTATTTTATTGAAGCTGCGAAAGGCGGTTGAACATTATTGAAAAGATCATTATAGCAGGTCGTTGTAGTAAAAGTTCCCAAAGATTTTTAGCCTGATGCTTCCCTGATTAATTGCGTATGAAAACGAGCCCTCTCGGTGATTTCGGTAGCTGTAAGCTTGACATTTGCGTTGCCATTTTTTTTTACTGCGTCTTCAAGAATTTTTGCGTTCATCTATTGCAGTCCAGTTACTGGCTTCCGTAATGCACGGAAGTCAATAATATGAAGATCGAGATCAATCCTAAATATTAGAATGCCCGATCCAAATCGTAATTGCCGCAATTCAATGAATTGTACATACCTTATTATGAAGACACCTTGTACTTCTAATAAAAATTTCTTTTGACGTTGGATTCCAAACTTATCTGGCATAGAGTTGAACTGGAAGTTTTATTTTGTTAAAATCGCATTTCAGTCAGGTCTCTTTCGGAATATCTACATAGACTGATACGAGTGACGTTTATTATTAACGAAATGTGTTACACGCGCCTCTTTCGGATCGTAATTCTGCTGACCGGATACAGACTTAATTATATATGCTTTGGTCGGGCGTAGAATAAAATTACGACGAATAAAATTTTCATTAAAATTTCTCATTTTTAACCCGTTTTTGACAATACGTGTAACTTGCAATCGAAGAAATATCACTTTGCTAGCGGAATACCTTAGGGTAGAAAATTTAGTTTAGTTATAATTTTTTTTATCTTTTCACTGGTTGTAAAATCTAATGCAAGTTTTTCTTTTCACCGATTTAAGTACTAATATCGTTCAAGTTCCCTCCACTTTGAGCAGTTACTGAAGGCAAATGAGCTTAGTGCTTTCGCTAGGTTTTAACACGTTCAAGCAACAGACTGGCCATTCAAAAACAAAAACTTGATAATCACCTAATGCACCTACTTCGTCGCACGGATTTGCTGTGCGTAACACATAACGTTGGTGACAATCTTGTAAATCTAATAAGGAAGGATAGAGCACCGCTGAAGTTATTGTTACGAAAGTTATTACAAATGAAGTTAAAATTTGCTGAACTACAAGGTAACTATTGCTTTTCAAATCACGCTGCCTACTATAGCTACTCTGGACACGACTCCTTTACCGTACATATTCAGTAAATTCAATTATCTCGGTTATAAACGATATCTCTTCGACGTTTTCTGACCACCGAAGAATCGGAATCAAGTTTTGAATCGAGAGGAGATTCAATGTACACACAATTTCTTGTCTCTTTTTCTCCAACTATCAAAAAGCCAATCATCCTAATTGTAAGTTAATTTGGTGTTGTTAGATAGCTTAGTAGTCGAATCGGTCATGGCAAGAAGTGGAATTGGAATATTCAACTTAAAACACTTTTCATCTAACTTATCGCTAGTCAACAATAACCAGTAGGTCTGAATGAAACAGAGCCTAAATATGTCAAAACTAAATTACCATTGTTATTGCATGATTTATCTCAGGTGAAAGATATTTTCAAACGCACAATTTGTAATAGTTGGGGTCTACGTAATTGTTTTTCTATGATTTTTTCCGCGCGCATCTACTCATTCATGTTTTCCGTCTCGAATTTTGTCTGCCTCAACTTCGAACGGCCGAGCACGTTCAGGCTTCGAGTCAATTTGGATTCACCGTGGTTCCAGTACCATACTTTCATTCCTTTTCTGCCAGGTTGCTTCATTGTATCAATTACATTTTTCTGGTAACGTCATTATGAAGTTCTGCTCATTTAGATAGACCATCGTCGTCTTTTTAGTTATCTCGAATAACTGAGCAGTTATCCCATATTCCCCTAACATTTATCATTCCCATTGCCATTAGCTACGAAAGTAGTCATTTCTCGATCCACATTCGAGGTCTATCGGGAAGTCTATATCATTTCGCATAGAACCATTTTTGGGCCTTGTATGTGAGTGGTTTCTAAATATAACAAAGTATGATTTATGCACGATTTCCCTCACAAAAATACGAAGGTGGGCGAACATAGAGGGGCTGATCGAAACAACATGTATGAAAAGTACGATTGAGTTACAAAGTGTGGGGACATTTTTTCACGACAATGCTATAACAAATGTATTGATCAGCATGGATTGATTAAATAAAAAAAAACACAATCAAAGGCTAAAGGAAAATGTATGATCGAATTATCTCCGTTTTTCTAAATTACCATCTACTTTTATGTGCTACTAATTTAGGGGAATCGCTAGCCGAAGATATCAATGCTGCATTTAGTTATTGGGTGTATTTTGTAACATATTTAATAAAATTGAAATATCAAAAATACAAGAAAAGTAATAAATAGTAATAATAAAAATTATAGCAAAAAAAAAGTAATAGCGAAATGGTTATAACATATGGGAACAATAACCAGATACATTTTGAAGATGCCAAGTACTCTGGGAAACTTTGTTTTGTGAAATAATTAGTCATTTGATTATAATGAGACCATACACCAAATAACTCTAATGGTGAGCGCTTAAAAGCTCTGTTATCTGAGTTATTTTTCAAGCTGTTCTGCTGTCAGTTACTTTTCTGTGACCGTTGTGTTTATTCTACCTTGCGCTGATTCTCCGACATTCGCCGATCCGACACGACAAAAAAACGTGTTCTTCATTTTTTTTTCTGCGTTCGGAGCCTACATCCGTCACGTACGTTCGAATTCGCTACCGGAGACAAGATCGTAAGAGAAAAAAATTACCTTTTTTTATTAGAGTGGACATGCAAAACTCGGCACGAAATATATATACGTAGCAATGTATTTTATAGTTGTGTTTTATGAGACGGTAAAATTTGCTCTTGCCTATTATAACCTTGTTCGTGAAACCCTATGCAGTCGAGGTCGGCGATCAATGGTGACACGATGTGACAACAGGTATGTTGCCACTTACGTGACGTTGTTTTGTTAACGTAAAAATATGTGATCCAGTTTTGCTGAAAATAGTATATGTTACAAAACTAGCAAATTATCTAGGTGCGCCCTGAGAACTACTGTAATCAGCATTTTCAGCTTTTATAAAGTACGCGTACCCAACTGTTAGACTCTTAAACCATAGATTCTTACTAATGAACACTCTGATAATAAATTTATATTAAAATCTTCATTTCATTCGACGTAAGTAGAGAGGAGTGAGATTAGTAAAAAAAAAAAGTTGACACATATGTCAATTTGTCTGTTTCGCTCCCATGATTAGAACACACTACATTAAACGTAATAGATATACTGTATTAAAATAGTAAACGATTGCATAATCAGTATTGCTTAATTTTTATGTTTTTTAACGTTTAGGCATCCATGATTGATTATTCGGTAAGCAATAATTGTATCTAGCGATCTAGTTACAGGTTTTAGTCGTATAGAAAACTATGTTTTTGCTTTTTTTTTTGTAAAATTACACAGCGTACCGTGCTGATACCGTATTCGCGTCATGATATATGGGGGAATCACCCTTTAGCAACATCTTCTGAATAGATTTCTATCACGGCTGGCGTGAAGTAAACTCTGATTGCAAGTTTCACGCAACGCCCAAAACCTTTGCATTTGAGTATCTATTGATTACCGATAGACGGATCGACCATTCATGCTTTTTTTTGTCTCCCCCTGGCTACTTTGAATCTTGTATCACTGACGGTTTGCATGCGTGATTAGTGGCGACACGACAAGAAGGCGAATCGACTTGACCCAAGTAATAGATACACGTAGTTCATAGGTAATAATAATAAGAAACCAACACGCTATACATATTTGCCAAACAAGCGCACTTGTATCTTTATTCTCTATGTAGTAGAAACACGAAAACGGTCAAATTAAATTTGAGGTGTCCATTGCCAGGACGAAGCGACTGCTCAGGAATTATTGGTAAGTTACAGGCATACATCGTGTTAGGCCAATTCAGAAAAGGGCACGCCTCGCGATACTCAGAATTGACAACTGCAGTTCGTGTATGGTAGCCTGACCCTCTGTAAGGTTAGCATGGAAAGTTTTCGGTAAATGCTGAATAGCCCAATGTACCAGTAGACAATAAAGTGGAAAGGGCCCGCAAGGGCAAATAGAGGGCGCTGGTAACATCGAATTAGTTCCGTTAGAAGTTGTTGTTTGGTAAAGGTTTGTGGTCAGAAATCGGTCGTTTATTATGAATAGACTAAATGTTAGGTTCGCCCAAGCCTGAAAATCTTACAGGTCTTTAAAACACGAGTGGCGCGATTCACTCGCTGTACCTTGCCATCGCACATGTATCTTTATCCATCATGACGACACTTGCCCAAGGCTCTCGAGCAACAAAATAAGCGCAGATCGAAAATGGGCATAGTTGCTTGGCTGCGGGAACCGTAGTAAGTTTTGTTAGTTACCAGCTCCCACAGCCTAATGCGGGTGATAGCTCACTTCAGACGGGTTACTCGCTATTTTGGAAAAGTCCTCTGCGAAGCGCCTTGTAGACGATTCGGTTTAACACCGTACGTGAAACTGGAGCCAATTAGAAGACGTTAGGGCGCGGCGTATTGGTAACGATGGTTCTATGTTTTCGCCTGATGAGGGCGATTGCAATTGCCTTCATCTGTTTAAGAGTTCCCCCGATTATTATTGCAGCAGAACTTAGAGAATCTAGAAAAGCTTCATACTCTGCCATGGCCTGTTTAGCGACATCATATATCTTCGGTGAACCCTTACCTAATACTCAGAAGGCTGTAATAATTCACAAATTAGGTTTTTCAAGCAATCCGTATAAGGAGCGCCGATTTCAGGAAGGGTCTGACTGTGTTTGCGATAAGATTCCATGCCATCGGCGCCAATCGGAGTTTTGTATCCCTAAGAACACTTTGGACGACTACGAAGCTCGGACTCGAAACTCTTATCCAGATATGAACCCATATACGCATCCTGTTGGTGTTATCTTTCCCATTGACATGGGCAACCGAACGGAGTCGCAAATGTTAAGCCAATTAGGCCTAGTTATTAGAACCTGCTATCCATGGCTGGCGGTACTATGTTCATTCTACGATGAGACAGCATCATTTCAAGCAAACATAGATTCACAACGATATGAGGCTAACTCATCGTCGAGTAGCTTATTTTCATGGTTAAGAGAATGTTGCGATGCAGTGCTTCTGCCATCGCGTCGCTTCACCGAGCTAAATAAAACCCAGATCATGTATCATAAGGAGGCCAATAAAATACAAAACTTTGTGTTTACATTAGCCAGCTGGCGGTACACGTGCAATAAATGCGGCATCACGACCGCTCTGCTTCCTATCCACAAGTCAACACCGTTCACTTATCAAAGCTCACAAAAGAGCCCGAACGGCAAACGTATTCCGATTGCTGTACGACACCGTGACGCTTACCTCCACATCGGGGAGATGAAGCCTCCGCAATATCAACTCGTCAACGTAACTGGTGGTTTTGAAAGCTTAGTGATGGCAAGCTTGGCACAGCCGAGCGTATTGAACTTCACCTATTTTTACATGGGCAATACCACTTATTGGACTAGTGGTGGGGGCACGCTCATCAATGGGACGTACGATGGCATGTTGGACCTTCTGTGCCGACGGACAGCGATCCTGGCTATAAGCAACCAAAAACCATTTGATCCAGCCGATAAATTGTTTACGTTTACCACTACCTACGACGTGGATACGTTACCGTTTGTGTCCAGAATTGCAGTGAAATCAGTCACGGTCAAGTGGCTATTTCGCTCAATAGGAAATAGATATATCTATTTACTAGCTGCATCAACGACTGTATTTGCCATCATCGTTCAATTCATGTTCGGCGTTAGAAAGCTGCGCGTTGAGAATCTATTCACTTTTATCTGGTTTTTTGCGATGCGTCTATTCCAGAGTGGTTTTTCGATAGCGATCCTTGCCCAAGTGAAGACGCCGCCACAAGTAAAATGGGTTATATACCTGTGGGGTGTTTTGGCACTCGTTTTTAGTTCCATGTTTAATGGTGTATGGGTTACGTTCATAACGACGCCGCCGTTCAAAAGTGTGTTCGATGATTTCAGTAGAATGAAGAGTTACATCACTAGGTACAATACTACGGCATACATGTCCCCTGGCCTACTTGAGTCCGCGCCTATCTATGGGGAATCGCTGAAGGCAATTTTCGATCATGGCCGTGCAAGCACAAACTCATCATACATTATCGAGCAGTTGCGGGAAGACAAAAAAATGTCATTTTGGTTTTACGAGAAAGTGTATCTCATTTACGCGCTGAGCAGGTATGACCCCAATAGAACCCTGCACATAAGTTCGGATTACTTTTTTATCCAGCAACAATGCTGGGTTATTCAGAAGAACTGTGCCCTTGAGCCGAGTATTTCGCGTGTACTGAATTTATTTCGGGAGTCCGGACTTTTGTTGCATTTCAAAAAGGACTCGAACATTCTCGAATTGACACCGCGGATCCCGGAAGACCCCTTCAAACCAGTGGTGCTCACCCAGCTGCGAGAGGTCGTAATTTTCGTTTTTAGCTCGCCAGGAGTTATACTATTTATAATTTTTATTGAAATCCTCGTTTATCGTTCTCGACGGCGCGTTGCTCCAGTTAGCTTTGATCCGATTGCAATTGGCTCCTTCTGGTCGCATTTATGGGGCCGAGGAGTATGAAAGCAATCGACGGCCTGGACAGTTTTAAAATATTAGGTTCGCTGGTCAAAAATAGCGGCGGGTTCGATTTTCTGAAACTATTAGCAGTTATACACGCACGTACTGTCAATGAAGCGGTAAAAGCCAGAGGCAAGCATTCATCATTACCTGTTTGTTAACTTACGACTAGTTAAGACTTTTCCAAAGCACAAAAATTGTAACATTTCGATGTTTCTCCAATTAATATAATACATTTATTTCGAACACCATTAGAACGTATTCATTTTAATGTATATACTGTGAAGAACGATGTAGATGAAATACTGAGCGAAATAATAAAACAGCCAGATCTAACCTTGAACGAAATAAGATTCTATTGTGACGTTCAAAAATATAGCAAGACCTGTATGTTTTTACTATAATAACAAATCGACATATATATATATATATATACTTGTACCATTATTAGCTGTTCTATTTTTCACTGGTGACTCAAACATCAAGAAATAATAATCTTACACAATTTTTTTCGTTCGAGTGAACCTGCCTGCATGGTTAATTAATTAGAGCATCTTAGGTTTTCATGCAGCGTTTACATAAAATATATTAGCCTGCTAAAAGCTGCTGTTATCTAACACAACCGCTCTCTGTGTTTTCGTATTTTCAATTAAATGAACAAATTCGCCCCCGTTATTCACTGCTTTATTATG
Source organism: Varroa destructor (assembly GCF_002443255.2). Lineage (NCBI taxonomy): Eukaryota > Metazoa > Arthropoda > Arachnida > Mesostigmata > Varroidae > Varroa > Varroa destructor. Next base: position 20,096,317 of record NW_019211455.1, on the reverse strand, counting down.
GCGATCATAGTGAGCTGCGTTTATGATAGTTTCTGCTGCCCTACCTCACGACAGCGGTCTGCTGCCCGCTATGTCAACAACCGCTAGGTGTGAGTGAGCTATAGTCATCTAAAGAGGCACACTATCGTTTTCACTCCAAAAATAGAGAAGGTGGACGAAGTTTTCAACCTAATAGAATAAACTAAATAGGTAGTGTTATTGCAAGCCTACGATAATAACCCCTTTATTTGAATTCATGGTTGTAATCAACATGGAGGAGTTTATTTAGATCTATTTTTATACAATTACATCAATAGGCTGTGAGGTAGAGTTCTGACTTATTCATATCGCAACAACTGTTAAATTTGCTGAAAGTATATGCTATGCTAACTGCTCTATCGGGGGACTGAGTTTATGTTGCACGGAAAGCGAATGATACGCCATCTTCTAGAGATCCATGTGCTGATACACACCTACAATGCAGTTACTAGAATTAGCATAACTTTGCACTTTTATAACTTGAATAAATTAGCCGAAAGTAACTAGCACTAATTGTTACTATGCTAGCCGTATACTACTCACAGTAGCTAAACCTTCATGCTGCGCCTAAGTACGTAGAATAGGAGCGTTTTAGTCTCCAGATTACTCCATTTTGTCCATATGTATAACCGCAGAAACATCTGGGCCATTAAGATATTATTATAGCATTTTGTGAGTCGTCTCGAAATCGAAGATCGGCCTTTCATTACAAGCTTGCCTTTTATTAGGCCAGCTGACAGCGTCAAGCTGCTTAGAAACGCAGAAATATATCTATTTAAATAGTGTCCGATTACTAGCTAGTTTCGGTCGTGCACATTCTCGCGTGACGATGTTTACACGTTCTTCGAAAATCTCGCTCAGCGCCTTTATAATTTCGAATTACAAAAATGCCTTTTTATTGTTAAGTGCAATGCCGGCTTGTTCTAAACACCTGGGTAAATTGCACTTCTGATATAGGTATAAAGTGCAGCTAAAGGAATTCTTTTCGCCCACAAGCTGACTGATATCCTTGGCGTGAGGTTTACTCCACTAGGTCCAAAAGCTGTCGGAAGTTCCCGTTGTAACAAACGACCAGTATGTGTCCAGTGTAGAGCGAATGTCGGCTGAATATGACTGGGTCGAATGGGCGGCCTAAGTCAAAAATACACGGGCCACGTCATCTCGTTTGCTGCTCAAAGTTCGAAGGAAGTTTTTAGGCTTATTGCATTGCGCTGTATGTAGGCGTATCTTTTTTTCAATCCTGTTAATAGCATTACTTCTTTATTCACGCAAGAAATGATCGATGGGCCCTTGGCCATAGACCAGCACTCCCCTTGCCATTCGGTAGGCAAGGATCCAATGTCTGGGTATGTCCATGTCAGTATAAAGGCCATTATAGGAACTAGCTCCATGCGTAAAACAGAACACTCTAGTCTAGACGGGACTGCAGTCTTTCCCCATCCACATTAGTAGCAAACAGCAATCGTGTACACGCCTGGGAGCCATATAGACCGGGTCCACGTGTAAGTTCAAGTAAACAAAAAACATACCTAGTCTTTTGAATAACTTTATTAATGACTCCGATAATTGATTTGGTTCTATTGCGTGCCACTATCGGTAACTTAACTGCGGGTAAAGTTATTGATAATGCCTGATAAAGCTCGAACAGGTCTTTAGTGGTAGGTCAACATCTAGGGGAGTACCATAAGCTTTTCAAGTTGACAGTGGAATAAATAGGTTTTTTGAATTGACTTTCTCCACGATACAGAAATGGTATCTCTTGGCAGCATTATTAATCTCGGGGTTTGCCATTTGTCAATTGCCTACTGCAACTTTTGGATCGCTGTATAAAAATAACGTGGGTATTGGCCTGCATCGCCCCAAAATGAAAACTAAAAGCGCGTTATTGGATTTTGCCTTGAAAAGGAATCGCGTTGTGTATTCTGATAGGCGTATCCTTTCGATCTAAATCGTTGAGAGTGTTTTCTGCATATATTTACCGATAATTATGTGCTACCGGCAGCTCCTGACAACACCGACCAGATCAGTCGCTGATACTATTTGCATCAATAAAACTGGTACGGTTACGTGCTCTGGCCTGAAATTCGTTTGTTAAAAATCAACGCCGTCATCAAATGGACATCGAAAACTCTAGCTGAAAATGGGCTCTATATTTGTTAGAATCGAACGGAAATTCCATAAATCACAATGGTAGATACCATTATCTTCGCTTGCCTCATCCCCTTTGATGCCCCCTCCACAAAAGAAGCTCCTTCAAGCAATAATGATTACCGATGACCGGTATTTCCTTAGATGAACTTGTATGGTAGCTGCTTGCTTCCGGCTAAAGATTTGGATTGTGTGCCTGGGGTGTTCCTGTAGTGCGCTTGAAATAGGTAAGTACATATGGAAGACAAGTAATTCAAGGAGAACGATAACCTTCTCGTGGCGATAAGCCATTTATTCGGTCGGAGATGCGGATTTTGCTGTACGATTCCACGAAACACGAAATAATCTAACCGATTCTTTGACATAGAGACGACCTTTCGTTTTCTGATTCGATAGTTTTCGCAGCGATACCAGTGGGGATTCCGTATTCATTCACCCGGTCACCCACCATTCCGACCACCGACAATTGATAAGTTTGCATCTATATTGGTATTGATAACCTTGAATGCACATGTAGTTAAACGACGTAGTGTGCCTTGTTTCTGAGGTCAGCTTTGAAAATGACTGACAGGCAACGGATCCGTTGGCCTAGTATTCCTTTAGTGCCTGAGCATGGGCAGGGTGTATTTTGTAATTATTATTTAGTGCAGTGATGGATTAGTCCTATTGTGAAAAGCAAGAACGGACGTATGCCTGATGGCACCACTCTCATCACGCCACCAACTTGAGTGATATAACTTCGTGTTATATAGTTAATCAGTAGCTCAATCATCCATTGCATCATCATCATCATCTTCAATTACAGATCTTAGATGTACGTGCAGTACTTACGTGCACAGCAATATCCCGAAGATGTCTGCTGCATAAGCGTACACTCGAGCGCTTTCAATCCACGTGCAAGAGTAGCTGTAGCTAGAACATCTTGTAGTCTGCTACATTCATTCTAGAGTAATTTTGATGTTAATACCAGCGCCTCCGATGCGATTTGTGAGCATACGATCGTTTGCGCTGTTAAATGTTGTAAGAGTTTTAACGTGCTACATTATACTTCAAATTTAAAAAAAATATGAATATGTCAAAGAAAAGCGACGATAAACTCTACAATCATGACAATTCATCGGTGTTCAACAGCTCCGACAATTTCGGCTAGCCTTATGGTCATATGAAAACAACTGTGATAGTTTCTTAAAGATGGACAGCTACATACGTTTTGTACAAGTGAGCTACTGATGCATTTTTGGCGTACGGTTTTCTAAATGGGTTGGCGTCGAAGAAAGTATTAACAGCTTTAAGGACTGACCACAAGCTACCTTCGGTCTTCGTATTAAAATTTTTTCTTTTTCAGGTACATGCTTGTCCATGGTCTGGTGTCTTTTACAAGGAAAAACACACCGGTCGCAGTCGTTCTGAAATTCGGCGGATTTAAGTAATCTAATGCTCTGAATTTAACTTCGTTTACAGTAATAGTAATTATATTGTGTATTGTATGTAGTGCACTCAGTACATATGCTACGTCTACGTCGTGGCTTCTGTTAGCGTTTAATTGAGCCCTAAATATAAAACAATTTAATTGCCAGGATGCTGTGGTAGTGTGTGATGAGGTACTCACGGCGGTACGAGTTTTCCCCAAGGAATCGCGCATTTCTATTCGGCGTTACATCTCTTTGGGGAATGGAGTATTCTTTTTCCGGTGCGGTACGAAAGAACGATAGAAAAAAAATCAATCAAAACTAACCAGTCAATATCAATGTATTAAATCGCCTATAACTTAAGTTGCTCAGTCTTCCAAGGTTAGATATGCCTATATGGGTCTGTGCGTTATGCTTTGAAAGTAAATTTCGGAAAAGCTTGCTTGATATTTGGCAAAAGCCTTTACGACTTGCATCTATTCTTTAACCTTAGACCTAAGTAAACGATACGGAAAACTAGCACAGTAATGAAACGCGACATTTTCTTTGGTTTATTCACATTTTTTTCAGGAAAAACCGACTTTCGGACAGAAGATCGTGGACCGTAGCGACACCTACCACGTACACGCTCAACGTGCGGTGTTTGTCACACCTCCCATACAGCGTATCTATTTTCGGCGCGTCCAGTTCCGATTTCCGCATTGATTGCCGCGTCGGAAGAAGCCTACTTACGTCTTAGGCGCGTAATCGTTTTTGCTTAAGGGGCAGAGTCCCCGGGGTGATAACCTAAAGGGCGTTCGTGGTCCTATCTAACGAAACATCTGTCGTAACCGGCTGTTAGCCCAATTGGGGAAGCACAGCTTGGCGAAGATAGTCCTATTGTTGTCTGCAGCGAACTGTGGTAGGTACCTTTTGTAACAAACCATACAATTGTCGATTGACTCCCTACCATGTTGCATGTGAAAAATATTCTCAGAAAATAGTAAGCGGTATTTTGCGTAAAGTAATTTCACTGTTGAGTTTCAATTGATTTCTCTTTTTTGCTGAGTACTTTTTATATTTATCTTGCTTGCTTGGCATATGTCGCCAATTTATTAGAGCCACAATATGATTGCAAACTATAAGTTTCGTCTGGTTTCCAGAAAAGAATATAAGTTCCTTTTTATGGTCGTCTAACAAGCAATATTTACATAAGAGCTAGGTCAACAATGGTTTGAGCTCATTATTCCGTGAAGGCAACGAAAACGAGCCCCAAGAGTCATCCGTTTGTATTGCCACCAATATTTCGATACCATAGTTGAGTAAAATTATCGTCGGCGTTTTCAGCGATGTTTTCGGCGTACGGGAAGCCAACAAGGCGAAGGCAGCGTCACTATTATGATCCACATTTTTTGTCTGACAGAACTTCTCGGTTCGTACATTTCGATCGTATTAGATAGAACCATGCGGACCTGCGTGTTTTATTTAGACGTACTTCAGAATATCTATTTTCTTTTCTACTCGTGGTGAACACTTTCTGCCGGCAGTGTATATCAGTATCAAACGCTGTGTCGTTTCTAGATATCCAGCTGAGTGGTCAGGTGAATGGTAGTGTTTCAATCATATTGCTGTGTCGAACTACCGTGGGCATCGACGGCTGCCGTCGTCACTGGGGCACTGGGGGATGCTTCGGAAAATGCAGGAGTTCGCAGTGAAGTGGGAGAAAGTGTTGCGGAATCCTTTCTTGAATATGCAATTGTTTTTCTTGGTAACTATTATCTCTCGAATGATATTGCACAACTGGATCAATTGAGGAACAATCTCATAAGCCACAGAAAAGGCTTATGTGATTTTTTTACGTGTCGCGAGTCGTACTCTAACCTACTATTTTTCTGCTTTTAATATTCATAGGAACAATGTGAAATCGTCATCATTAGCGTAAGTGGAAAGCCCCATTTGATAAATTTCTAGTATCGTTTTTAGAATGTTGATAGCGCAATGTTCATTGATCTCTATTGAGTTGACGTTCATATATACTAAATGACGTGCGTGACTGAGGGCTTTGATGTTTGCTGTTGTCGATGATTTGTAAATTGTATGATTTTCTCTAGGAAACCTGGTTACGAAGCTGAGATTTATCGTGATCAGACTTATAAGATTGCCCCTCACCACGGGGCTATACAAACTCGTCGAGTGTCACAAAATTCGACGCGCCCAGTAGGTTCATCAAAGAGCTTCGAGCTCTCCAGCGAACTTGATGTAGAGAGTATGTCGAGCGATACGGGTGTTCCGCGCCAATTTGGCATCACAAGCGAATGGAGCGTGACATCTAGCAGCAGTTCGGATGTAGCGCGGACAATCGATGTTCAATCCGACTATAAGGTCAACAGCGTAAGTGGACACAGGAAACTTCCGCCACCTATTGGTACCGGAAAACAACTTATGACCGCTTTTAGACGCCGAAGAACGGGTTAGTTCTTACTACGTCAAATGCCAGGGGCATACGTGACGGGAGGCAAGACGGCACGAAAAATTCAGTAAATATCAGATAGAAATAAAACACGCAAAAAACAGGCCAGAGCGCGTGCTTGGTGGGCGTATATTCGGTGTTCTAATTCAGCTCTTATCTCGTGAACGTTTAACCTAATGTACTAATATCGCGTGTAACCAACGCGTCGTACGATCAAAGGTAAGTACGTACAATTCAAATGATTAATTTACGGAAAGAAAATAGCGGCATCTAACGCAACGGGTCTTTTTATAGCGGTAGAAAAGGGATGAAAAAACGGGATGGAAAAGGGCGTTCACTTTGACAGAAGTCTGACTTTTTTTTTTGATAATGACTTTTGATAATGACTGATTTGTTTCTTTAGCCGGTTCCACAGTTTGCTCGTTTCTCCCCATACCGTTCAAAACAAAAGTGGTCTAAGACTAGACAACGGCACTATCGGCACGTGGATTAGTGGATCGTACAAGATACATTCATGAGTATTTACTGGCATTCCGGCATTTCAGATCTATATGCTAAAAATTTTGCGCTAAAATGCACCATTGGCTGAGTGAAGAGCACAATGGAGCATGGCTACTCTTGTAAGTCCTTAATGGCCAAGGTCCACATAGAATTATCAGCGGTGGCAAAGAATGAGTACTTCAGCTCATGAAACGCCGAAGAACAGAATTAAGCCAGATCTTCTCTCTGGCTAAAGGCCCTGATTTACGTGTATGGGGACTGGGTTGAATAACACAGCCAATAAAAAAGGTCCGCATAGTGCTTACTTTGGTGAAGTGAACAAGGCTTTACGACGCCATGACCCCAAGACAAAACTAGGCCGCACGAAATCCAAACAGCCTCAACTGTATGCGGATTATGCGTCAACGGATTACCATTCTTCCTATCGATGACAAATGAGATTTGTAGTGAAAACAGTTAGTTTGACGGGTGGTCTCGACTCTTCTTGGCTAATATTGGACCTGGAAATTTCTGGCGTGTATGATTAAATAAATTGATCCACAGTTTGCAAAAGCCGTGGAGAGCGAAAGCAAATACAATACAGAGGCATTTATATATATGCATGTTTTCTGAACCCTTCAATCAGTGTGTTCAATCATTCACATCAGAAACGTCAAGGTCTAATGTCATTTTGGATGACACTTTTGTGTAACGTCTATATAGAGGTAATGGAGAGAAAGATACTGATAATATAATCTTTTTCTCTCTCTCTCTCTCTCTCAATATATATATATATATTTTTTGCTCTATTGTGAAATATGTGGCACTGTTGACGACGACGGCGTGTCATAGATACTGCACCACTCGAGACATCTGCCTTGTCTATTGAAAACAAAACGCATCCTCGGGTAGTCCGTATGGACGAAGTCGATGCAGAAGCTGAAAATGTATTGAGCATATATTTCCGACGAAGCACGACAGTCAAATATTATATGTATTATAATAGCACATGCTGTGTGTTCACAAAAATTAATGTGTTAGCTCCTATAAGGCTTATTTTATCAAAAGTTTTCGTCTAATCGAGAATTACGAAGCCTGTTATGGCGCACAACCGTGTGTCATTTTGGAAATCGGAGGGATGATTAGCTATTAACCGGTTTCTAGGCGCTGGATGAATTCCCACTAAGAACAAAAACTTGCGTCACCCGAAATCAACCGTGTACAACCTCTCATAAACAGCAGTAAAAACAGAGCTACTTGTAGTACAATACAATGGAAAATTTACGACAGAAAACACAGTGCGGACATGAAGGTTAATTGCTCTCGCCCAGAAGTGTATTATTACTGATCCTTACGTTTTTATTTGAGCGAAAAAAATGTGTGGAGATCTCAACTACATGTAATACATGATTAAAGTCAGACCAGCTCTTTGAAGACAACAGAACCAAGAAATATAACCGGTGTTGTTTGTTACTCATTGCTTTTCTATCATTAAGTCGTTTTCAATTATTCCCCCGACAAGATTTATTTTCGATGCAAAAATGATCGCCGGCTTTCTGCCGATTCAGACGGTATGCCTATTGTGAGTAGAAGTCAATTTTCAGACGTAAAAAAACGTGGTGTCCAATAAGAGGTAAGGTATACGTCATCCGTAAAGGCAAACAAGTTGCTTTATTTGTATGTTTCAAACTGTTGTGCGACATTGTCTAACTGAGATGTCTAAAGGAAGGCCATACATCTCCCAAGAATTGATTCAGCGATTTAGTGAAATCAAGAGGTGTGAGGTCGAACCAGGCATTAACACATACGATCGCCAAATAGCTCATATTTACCAAGCAGACGTGCAACATAAGATTGCCGACTTGATTTTATTAAATCGACGAAGTAGAAAACATTTGAAATAAGCCTGTAAGCGGTGCGAGAGCCAAAGCAAAACTGTGATCGTGATGAACAGTAGATACACTCAATAAATAAATAAATATGACCGTTAAAATGAGCGCGTGTAAAACAAAGTAGCAGACTGAAAAGTCCCAACTTAGAGATATCGTACCCCTATATATATAATGGGTTGTCAAAAAGGAACTGGCGTATTTCTAAGGGGAAAAATATAGCAAATGTTTGATGTTTCAAAATAATCTTACCAAAATAAATATACGCGCGGTTTTAATCGCTGGATTTCTGTCATTTTTGCTGTAATTTTATTAATTTCTATGCCTTTTATTAGACGAAATAATTCCCATAAACTAAAACTAAAGCTTTCTATGATCTATCACTACAAGGTGTGAGCTACACGGCGCATGCATTGAAACGTCTATATCGAGTGTTCCCTGAGTATTTTCCGGGCGATCTAAGCTTTTGTTGAACCTTTCAGTGGTTTGTTATAATCGTAGAGTTTCGAATCAATCATTTTACCACACGGTATTAACTTACAATATTTCTATCGCCATCTTTTGCTTTTTATCTGGTCGAAACACGTAGTACCACCTTTTTTGGCGTCGGTCCAAGCTTTGTCAATCACGTATATTTTACGTTTTTGCCACATCATGTACTATCGTACGTAATCGATTTCTGATCACTAGTGATTGAACGCTCTGAAAATAGCTTACTTTTTCCATAGGGTTTATATAGAGGTTTAAATTCTTTGACGTCAATTCGGGTGGTATCTGAACGTCGGGCCAGCTTTTTTTTCAGATGCTTTAAAACTATCTAGGGACGGATTTTTATGGCTATCCACGGGTTGCTCGTACCCAATTTTTGCAATCATGTCATCAACCTTTCCGGCAATCGGTCGATCACTGTAAGGAGCAGTCGCTATATCAAATTTTTAGAATGAAAACGACAGGACCACCTTCGGGCCGTTCCTTCCGATAACGGATCTCGACCATAAACAGCAATTTTTCTTTATGGGCCTGGACAGTACTTTTGCCTTCACTGTGATAAAACTCGACAATACAGTATGTGGAAATGTCACTCATCTTCAAAGCGATCTGCCTTAATTCTAGCATTTCTACTTCTGCCCAATTTTGGCTTTCGAGGTGCACCGACGCCTACCTGATGTTACTCAGCTCATTTGAAACATGTAACTTTTGATAGTGCAGTCTGGCTAGAAAAAGGTCAACATTTTATTGACAACCTGATATCAGTGGATCAAACGGGACTGAAACAGGTTTGTCATTTGAGCATGGCAACAATTTTACTGCAAGGCATATATTTGCAAGGCATATATTTGCCATTCGATAAGATAGATGCCAATGTTTTTGAAATTAGACTGTGGACTGCTATACATAAATAAATGAAAATGCTGTATCTATATTACCAATTAAATAGAAACTCATGTGGGATGCATTACAACTGTTCATACTTTATTTCAGGGAATGAAGGTAGCCTCCAAGTTTCCCATATTTTGCAAAAAGTTCCAAGAAGTTCGAAGCATTTTTTTGCGCAGTAGCACAGAAAGTTGGAATTACTCATTACAGCTTCTTCAATATTGTTTTCAGTTTAGAGCCGAGAACGCTGAAAGGGGTTTTTTTTTTAGAAAAACTCCGTCAAAAATACATCGGGATAGTGCAGCATCTTTATGTACATCGAAAAAGACGGGGTTAATTCGCGCTGTATACTACGAAAAAAATAACCCCATTAATTTTGATTATGCAGTTATAAGGTCAGTTGCAGCATGTCTATCGTACATTCGTATTCCATATGGCGAAGCAGTAACTTCAACACGGAAGATTGTCTGACTTCCTAATAGAACTAGGCTTATTATTTTGCTACGTGGACCTTTCAGCCATGGTTTTGGATGGTATGCCTTCTGCCATCTCTATAGCAATCCAACGCTCCATAGGCCAAGTACTCAGCGATGAATAGCCAAAGGTCTACTTTATATCAGTAGCACTGTCTCCATCGACCTGCTCTGCAGTGTCTCTAGCTAAACTAGCGCTATTGAATTCTCCTTCGTCTAATTCTTCTGCCTCGGATTTTATTTCCATTTTCGACACGAGTAAACGAAGCAGCGTGACTTGCATCTCCATATTTCGGCTGATCTCACGAATCCTGCATAAAAAACAGAAGCAATTAATCAAATGGAAGGTCCATGGTTCGGGTTGCAGTGCGAGATAATGCGTATCAGCTACGGAAAAATGGCTTGTTTCTGTTAACTAACTTATCTTTCTGCCGGCCCAGTTGTTGGTGGATGTCATTGATGTTGCTTTCGATGAACTGCGTAAACGACTTGTGAAGGTTTTTACTGTTTCTGCTTTGGACTCCGTTGCCGTTGTTTCGTGGGCTTCCGAACCAGCGTTTGATGGTGCGCCACTGTGCAAATCCAGAAAGCATCAAGTTTAAGAGAATAACAGAATATAATTAATACAAAATGTAATAATTATAATAATGTTGATGCATTTTTTCTTCATAGCCGCGATTCATGTTCTTCGTCAGAGATTTATCAGTATAGAAGTATGCTACAGTAGAAAAATATTTGCTGGGAATAGTTGCTATATAAAGATTTGTCTTCGTTATACTGTTAATTAGCTAACACTAGGGGACATATTTGTGTGTCTGGTAGACATTAACGAAAGGCAGAACCAGCCATTATCGGCATTAAGTATGTTTACCCACTTATAGTGTGCGTCGTATATCGACAAGCGTTATAAAGGAGAACGAATTGTTTTGATTTGCTCATTTTTACTTGCCGCCAATGGAATACTCACGAAAATGTTCCCAGTTCCTTTTTGATTTGGATGAATAGACACCTCGGTTCGGTCGACGCTATCGAGAATTCTTTTCGGTAGTTTTCTCTCAAGATCAGTATGCAGACGAACCTGCATCGTTAACCGTTTTAGTTGTGCATTTCGACGAACCGTCTCAATGTCACCGACGGCCAAACCTATCTGTGTTTACGGAAAGAACCTAGAATTAAGGACTGCGTTCCGCTGACATGGGATAATCTGTTCACTTACCACCATTCTGATTTACTCACGGCAAACAGCTTGCATCCTGACTCCGATATCCAGATCGGGGTCAGTAATCTTTTTTTATATTACTTCCAACGGTTCCTATCAGTACGTATCAATACAGGCCTTTTCGTCATTCGTTGGAAATTGATCACCACAGATGCTCAAGAAACGTTAGCCATTTTACTTGTAGTAGCGTGAACAGGTCTCAGAATCTCAGCGGTTAGAATATCCATAAAAATGACGATAATTAATTCGGCTGACTATCTTCAGTCAAAATGATAGGATAATCTGTTTGTGTTGTTTGAAAAGCTGTGGAAAAAAACGAGTGAATACCAACGCTCCGGGTTAGCACTGACTCCGAAATACTGCAACAGATCGTATGGTAAACGCACATACACAAGCAAGCAACGTCCATTTTTCCTTGCAGGCCGCCCTGTATTTTCAATTTAGAAGAACACTCACCAAGAGATTCATGAGGAGAATAGGCATCAGGATGATAAAGGCCACCAAGAATAGGGTAGCCGCTACAATTTGATACCATGTTGAGTTTTCTAAATTTCGTAAGGGGCGCAGATATGTGCCCAAGAAGTCCAGTTCGCCTAGCATCATTGTGCCCACTCGGATCAGCGACACAAGCGGCGTATGGAAGCCTTTGTCACCAAGACTCTGAAATGAATCCAAGTGTCCACTTAAAATATGGTCAATCCAATTGGCTATCGCTGAACGCAGAGCCGACAATCATATGTATATATCTTGTTTCAGAGCTAATCACACTGTGATGTATATAGAAACTGTTTATGTACATATTAGCTACCGTGCGATACTACAGTATATTATGCAATCGCTAGCCAATATAGAATCGTAAATTGATGAGTAGAGAATGCGAGTTTAGACCATTTTTTGCTTTCAGGGGTTGAGGCAAGATCATACTCACAATCGGCTTGAACGTAACGTTTCCTGTTCTATGGTCGAAGATAGGCTGCTGAACGGTAAGGTCAACGCGAGCCAATAGGATGTGGAATGATAAGCCAAACGCGATGATCAAGACCGAAAATACCATAACGACGCGCAGGAGCGTCGATAAAATTTCAAGGAACATCACAACATAGAGGCCCACTCGGTTGAACCTGGTAGCAGACGAAGCAATGCAATATTGTTAGGCGACCGTCATCGAGGAAAAGTTGTTATGTATCCAATACACCTCCCAAAGTTCGAAGGGCACTGTTAAATATTAGGCAACACAAGATGTTCTCTATTCCAATTTCAAGTAATGTTATGTTGTTTAGATAGAAAGATGTGTTCCGCTCTCGGGATCGAGTGCATGATAGGCCTCATTATCGTAAAAGAAGCGTATCTGTATTATTCAATTTGATAATAGTTATTTGTAATGATTATTAACCTTTGTAGAAATAGTAGATAGTTGAACCAAGCTAGAAAAACTGCTACCGCTGCAACGATGTTCTGGTATGATTTTTCCTCTATTCGAGTCAGCTGTGAGAGGGCCATTAAACCGGCTGCCAAATAGAGAGTCCATTCGAGTATGTTCATTACATCCACAAAATATTTTGTTCGCTAAAAGAAAGTAAGCAAATTAAACAAGTTTCGATAAATTGACAATTGGAATTTGCCTGTCATGTAGATGTGCCCATATACTGGGATAGGGTCAATAGTGGGCTCATGATTCGACAAAAGAAGGTAGAACAAAATGCCCCTGCAATAATTTCCTACGCGAGAGAACATATGTTACCCCACTGCGCCTCCTGCTTGCAGACATCACCGGACTCGATGCGTTACCTGTTGTATTAACTGAAAGGCTTCCTTGACAACGTTAACTAGGACGAATGATAATACGACCACAGATGTCATCGATGACAGGGTCGCCTACGAAAAACCAATCGTTACACACGCGTCGTTATGCACACATCATCGTATAATAGGCTTAGCTATATAATTATGATGATCGAACGGTATAGATAAACCTAACGAGATCAGCACACCCACTGAATTGAATACGGTAATGTTTCTTTCATGTACGTGTTATTATTACTATCTCTTTTATTGCTAATCATCTTCGTTCGTTAGGCCGTAGTCAGCTGAATACCGCCCGCTCATTTTGTGACAATAAACGACTAGCTAGATCTATACATTTTGTTTAACGAAGAAAATACAAACAAGCACTAACATTACACACACTTACAAGCGAAGGCCGAACGAACGCATCAGCAACCTCGAAACTAGATATTCCCTGATGCCTTTTTTTGTTGTCCTGCATTAGTTGCACCGCGTTTAGAGTGAGGAAACACAGAAAAACTGTATAAACCATCAGATTTAATATATGGAAATATATTCCGTACGCATTCCTGCCAACAGAAAAGGTAACATATGAGTCTTATTAGTGTTTCTATAATTACGGGCCGTTATTTCTTCCAGAAGAACGAAATAGGCGCACTGAGTTGCTAATGTTTCCATATTTATTTGGGCTCCTTCAGCATCCATCTCTCCCGCTAACAAAGCTTGTTTTGCTTAGACCGAACGTTTATAAATAGTGAGCACTAAGGAATGAATCATTTTTCACCATTTTGTTTCGAGATATTTGACGCTTAACGGATGGGACAGCAGCTCTTCGCGGCCATAGCGCACCATAATCTACAAAAGAACAAAGCGATAATCCCTGTTACTGCCATCACTAAACGACAGAGGTATCTATATAGAAACTATTCGAAATTAGGAAGAGCTCTGTTGAACACGCCGTTAAATTTTCAGTACACGTTCTTCCCTGCGCTAGTGGTTAGGAAAAACCGAGCGCTTACGTTCATAACGGGTAAGGGTTCATCTGTCATAGGGACCACATCTGCCCCTTCCGAATTTTGGAGACATGTGAAACTGTATTTTACCTGAAAAAAAAAAGAACCACTTGTAAGATGTCTATTAAGCCTAGAAAAATCATATAGTGCTTCATATAGCTTCGATAATAGATCAACACACTAGTCACGTAATTCGTATAGATGAGATTGGACTATACGTAGTTTTCTCTTGATAAAATTTCGTTTATGGAGATCTGAAATTAGCCTGCTTCCTTTTGAGTAACGCGCAGGACATAGCTGTTTTTTTTGCGTTGAAAAAAGGTAATGCCTATCACATATTACTTAACATTAGTGAATCTTGAATTCATTTGGCTTATCGTTGAATTGGACCTGACTGACATAGCGTTAATTGTAAAGACTGCCTTAGCATAAGACTGTTAGTAATACCCATAACACAAGTTATCATATTCTCTCAAGTAGCTTATACTTTTTTATTTCCTTTTTTTCGTCGCCTCACCGAATAGCAGTCTTTGTTTCTTTGTGGTCCGCTTAAATCAAGTGAGTTCATTATTGGGCATAAAAACTTATATTACAGCTTTGTTCATATAGAATTGGTGGGCTTTCTCGTTTACGACGCAGGGCGATGTTCGATCGAAGGTTACAAAACCTACAAAATATTCGTCGGAATCGTGGCTCATCTTGGACTTCGAAATGCCTCTATCGAGAACCGTCGTCATGACTTCAGGCATCACTGCAATCAATCCTTCAACGAGACAGCTGTAGGTTTTCACCTGACACGTCATTACTTCGTCGCTCCTGTACACAATAAAAATCTTTTGATCATTATATTGCACAGTTTAGAACGTGTCTATATTTGCTTCGAGAATGGCGCTGGTTACTTGACCATGTCTTAAACAATCCCATAGCAATTTTTCTTTCTACGCTAGCAGAATCGTTATAATAAATAAAGTCCAATTAGAATGCGTCCAACCTTGACGGATGAATCACCATAGCCATAGCGACCTCAGAATGTTTGTAATGGAGGGCGTAGTCCATAGGGGTCATATCGAGACCGTTTTTTATTATTTTGCAATTTAAGTTGAGTAGATTGATTGCAGTACTTGAGCGGTTTTTCATCGCTGCCATATGGAGGGCTGTATTCTGAAAAAAAAAAAATTATCAAGTGACGCCAAAAAGATATCGGATGTTTCGCGACCTGTTGCATTCTATTAATGATTTGTACATTAAAACAATTGTACTGATGGATAAGGGTGGTAACCGCGACGAATCTATGGCATGAAATGTTCTGACGTTCCAATACTGTCCTAACGCAATGAATTATTTCTGTACAACCAAGCTGTTTGCCTATACCTATCCTACAGAAAATGCCAACCCAATAATCCTTGAGTACAGAAGAGCAAAATTTTAAAAGGACAAACCCCATCAGGCATCCTACAGAAAATGCCAACCCAATAATCCTTGAGTACAGAAGAGCAAAATTTTAAAAGGACAAACCCCATCTCGATCCGTTTGGTCCAGCAAATGCGAGTGTACAGCAAGTAACTGATCCATTGTATTGTTATAACCGTTCATTGAGGCATAATGGAGTGGCGTACGACCCTTGTGGTCTCGATGCAGAAGAGCACCTATGAATTCGAAGAAATGTTATTGTTAAGCGCCCAGATATGTTATTATCAATATTATATAATTAAAGCCCACCTTTAATAATAATAGTGTGATACTATCTTCTGTATAAAACTCGCGACGGTAACAAAAGATGATAACAGACTAATTTTGAACTGAATCTGGCGAGCGTGATACACGGCATGATGGTTTACTCCAGAGTGCGGTGTGGACAAATCGTGAAGCTCGACGCCAGTGAAAGAAGAGTCGAGTCAATATATGCTATAAATGATTATAAAAATAACGCGTTCTTTATCTGTAGGCCTTAGACTTGAAATCAGAAGGTCTCCGCTTCTTATCGAGTTAGGCGAATTTATACGACTTTCCACTTGCAAATAGTTAATAAAATGAATTGTTATGCTTTTCTATTATTATTATTTTTACCGAATTATATTATTACTTGTACCAAAAGATTGAAACAAATAACCTGCCTTTATCAGATACAATCTTACAGAGACAAGGATACTCCGCGTTTTCAAAATACTTAAATTTTGAGCGTCAACCTAAAATATGTAAAAACCTTTTACAAGCAGTAGATGTACGACGCGCACGTGTCCGCATTGCGAAGCAAGGTGAAGTGGCGTCTTTCCCATCCCGTCCATCTCGTTAATGATGAGATGACCCTTTTTACTGTCGAGTAGATGACGAACCTGTAACAACGTATTGAGGATCATTTCATTTCAATTCTCTCGGCAAGCCGTATTCGATCGGCCCTTCTCACTTCATAGCCGGAAATCTTTGAAAATGTAGGCTTACTTCATGTTTAATGTGTATAATTTAATATACGATCAATACAATTTTCTGATTCGTCGAACTGATAAGTAATCAATTACGTTGCATGAAAGAATTTAAATGATGACAGTGGCGAACCACGGACCGTGTTGAAGCGTCCGAACATCGCTGCGAAGTGTAGAGGTGATTGGTTTTCATTATTTTTCAGGTTGACAGAAGCTCCTAAGGCTATTAGAGATTGAATACTTTTTAGTTGGCCGTTACGCGCGGCGTAGTGTAGTGCTGTACAACCATACGAGTCCCTGAAAACCGTGTCCAATAAAGGTTGGAGCGCAGGGCAGGAAGTGCTTAGTGAATGAACCTTACGCAACGTCAAGTCTAAGAGTTTAAGGATTACCTAACCTTCTATCTGTGAACGGTTTAAGGTCTGCATACTTCTCTTAGGTTAAAAATGGAATAGCTATGCTAGTGTGGCCGAGGACTCGTGTATTCGAGGAGCGTTAGAGTTCCAGTTGGAGAATATATATA
>NW_019211455.1:19999595-20079014 GCF_002443255.2 Varroa destructor | reverse complement strand
TATATAAATAAAAAATAAATCATAAATAAATGTAAAAAAAAAGTCCGCATGCGAGTCCCTATATAGTAGTTTCGGGAAAACATTATCTTTTTATGGCTAAAACGTATACCTCTCATTAAGTAACTGGATGAAATCCTCAAGTCTGTCGTTAATGCTTGTGGTGAACTCTTCGATAGAACCACTACTCAACACGATATGGTGCAGTAAATTCCGGCCCTGATTGTCGCGTTGAAGACCCAAGTCTGCCCCAAGCTTTAGGACACTTGTTACAGTTTTCCACGCGCCTGAGGATAGAATTCGTCGTTACTGGTATGGGTACAGACGAGTCGATTCGGTCTGTCTATTTTTGTAGACTGTCAAGTTTGCGATTTACTCGCGTAATAATGTATAAAGAGCGATTTTTTTTCCGACAAAATTATTAAAGCGCTCTTTCCAGGGCCCACCTTCTCGAGCATGAGATAATTGACCAAGAAATTGCGCATAAAGCCTTTAAGTTTAAAGTTTTGTATCGGGTCTGCATCTTACAACTTGAATTGTTGCGGCAACGATCTACTTATTCTACGATTGGTGTTGAGTAATTGCCTGATACTCACTCCTGGCGGCTGCAAGCAGCACAACAGATCGACCTTCCTTATCTGTAGCATTCAAAGACGCTCCCTCATCTACCAAAAAATTTACGAGTTCTACATGATCGAACATGGCAGCGCAATGCAATGGCGTCATGTTTTGAGCATCCGCGCACGTAAGACAGCCCTAAACGATTTACGGTAAAGACAAAAAAAAAGCAATTTGTGTCAGATTAGGTATAAACGAAGCAGATCGTTATCGGCACAATCGTTATTGTTGTTAAATCTATTTTTACTGAAGCAGTTTCGTCCAGACAGCGACCAAATTCAGTAACATCTCTAAGTTGGTAACTGTTGACAGGCGTCGCTACTTACCATTTTCTGGTCGGGCTGACATCTGAACATAAGTTTGACGATGTCGATGGCTCCCTGCGAGCAGGCCAAATGCACTGGGGTAGACAGGTCATGTTGTTGTGTTGAGATCAGAGCACCGGATTCTAAGCAGAGCTCGACAGCTTTCAGATCGCCTATCAGTTGCAAGCAGATTATAGGTTAGGGTCTAGGGCGCTATGCGAAGAACAGAAATATTTTAGATTAAATTGAAATAGGACTATTCCTACTTGAATTCTTGTCAGAGCTGAGGCGGTTATAACCGACATTTAAGTGAAGAAACCATTATGTTTTTTAATGGAAAAGTATATTTGCCATCTGCGGCAATCAAAATGTATTTAAATAAACTTGGTTTAGAAACAAGGGCAGACTGCTAAGAGTAGCATGAAACTTGGAAGTTGCTGAACTTTTACTGTACAAATACAGTTACACGTGCAGTGTAGAAGATGGCTTTCCACATGATTCTCGAACAACAGCATAAATTATTGTGACGTGTTAGGTCTAACTTTTTACATAAAATTAAGATGCCTAGCTAGATTTCTTTCTCGCTATTACCGATTTCGCAAACCGAAATAACTATAACTAAGGATGTAACTTCTGCTATCTACTAGGACAAAGCAAGCTTTCTTAATGTATACTTTCAAAATCACGTGTATTTTTTCTTTTTCCGCCTCAAACGGCCAGATTATATCCTAGATAAATATCGCGAAACGAATATATTTGGTGATATTATCTTTAATATCGCAAAATATTAACCCACGTTGATTGAACCATCAACGTGCGTATCTAACTTCCGGCCGTCTTCGCTGCTCTACCTTTATCCTCTCACTCAGAGTTCTATCCCTAACTCTGCAAATCGACGTTACAAGGGAGCCACACTATTATTTTGACTCTTAAAACTTAACATATGTCTTCTGACAGTTTCCTACATATTCGTATACTATTTCCCTGCCAACCTGGTCATTGCTGGCCTCTTTTGAACCGGTTATAGCTACTTTCTTCTATAGAAGAAAAATTCTTAAGGACCATCCCAATGTCTACCGACTTCTTCTCTTGCAAAGATCCTTGAATGATGTATACCCATTCAACTTAAACTCCAACTTTTCTGTCTAACTCTTGTCCTATCTCTCCACCATTTAAACTTTCGGAAGAGCTTTGCTTGCGAGGACCGCCCTCAATGACGTCTCAATGCAGATTTGTCGATGTGACTAAAACTTTAAACTAGATTATGTTGTTGCTACTCTACTATCATCTTATATAGGATCTTCTGACGTCTCCTGGTCATATTTCTCGAGTTTTATAACAAACAGATCTAAATGAGAATCGTGGGAGCTTTTTTATTCTGCGCAACGCTTAAAAATAACTGGCCAAAGTACCATCCTAAGTCCTACACTACCTATTCTCCACATTAACAATCTCCTCTTTATAGGGAACTGAAGTCCCTACAGCTTGACCAAACCTATTGCTGATAACATCACAATACTCATACTCTGCCACCAATAGCATAGCTCTACTTATCTCTTATTCATAGGCTAGACTTGATATCGCTCTCTAAAGTTCTCACTTAACAGTTCCATATTAGTAGGAGTTTTTTTTCAAGCACCCTCGTTGCCCCCTTTCTGTTTCTGCTACTCTCACCGTTGATTCCTCATTTCCCGCCCCGCTTTTCGGTTTCCTATTATAGAACTATTCCTTTTAGCCATCTCATGTTAATGGTCTTTCGCCTAGATAACCCCGTGTTATCTCCACCCCCTTACCTCATGTTCCTTGAGCGACCTCCAAAAATCTTTACTAATCCCTGTTTGTCCCTCTTATTTTTTACGGTGTGTTTTTATGAGAACAGGTCGCAGCTGTAAAATAAGGCAATTTCAAATCTCATAAATGCCCTTGTTGTGCCTCCTCTGTCTCTTCTTATTGTTTTCTTATGTTTTTCTCGACAAACCTGGGTTCTGCCTCTTAGCCTACTAGTCAATCTCTTACGGCACTAGCCTACTAGGTTTGGTCATTTAGCTCCTCCTCCGTTCTCATGCATCAGGTACTCTCCTCACCCCTGATCTCTGTTATTGATTGCTCCACAGAAGCCCCGATCCCAACCTCAAAGATCGAGCTCTCAATCCAATTACTTCGTAAAAATCTCATCACTCCGTTCATTTAAAAGCTATGTTATTAATTGTCTTCCCAAAAAATGTCTTTCATTGCCCCTTTATTGTAACTGACTAGCTTACCCAAACGTAAATCTACCCGTCCTATACTTTTTTTTTAATAGTGTTATTACTAGTCTTGCTATTATTATGTCTCTTTTTACTCTACTTCTACGTATGTTCTCTCCTTAAACTGCTGCGACTCCACTAGTTATTAAGAATGACTTCATACTAAACGCGTTAGGTACGGGTGCGGTACCTCGACCTACTTACGATATTGAGCGATTCATTCGAAACCATTCCCTAAACATCGCTATATAATATCACTGAAGCACGAGTTCCGATAGACATATTCGCCATTACAAAAGATTTATTTAGAATTTATCTAGTGATATGTAAGCATATCTGTCTGAATAGAGAAATAAACAGCTGTACATTGGACACACTAATCGGAACGCAGTTGTTAACCCACATGTCGATCTGGACTGACAAAAGCTACTCTTGTCGTGGATCATGTGCCGATATTATAGCAAGATATATATACGCACATATATATTAATTGTCCTTTGTTTCACCTAGAGGTAGATGGAGCTAGCTTGTTCTACGAATAAAGCAACGCAAAATCGGCGTACAACACTCAAGTAGTCAGTTCCACAAAATCGACCGCCCCCCCCCCCCCCCGTGTTTGGGGGTAAATTGAAGTGAAATAACTTTAACGAACCCTGAGAAGGCAAAACTATAGCGAATATTTAGTCAATGTCGCCCAAATTTTCTTAACACCCTGTCACTTTGTGTTCCGTTAAGTTTACCCAACTACTGTCATCAAGCCAACCCACATTTTCCCTTGTATCTTATGAATTGGTGAACAGGAGCCAAAAATCTCTGAAGTTTATTTACGTCCGTAAAATCTTTACCATTAATTAATTTAACTACCGATTACTAGATATTCAACACTTCGGATTGACAATGACAAAGCTATAACGCAAACATTTTTTTTCACAGGCCTTAGACATAATCGAGCTGACATGATATTGGCATAATCTTCGGATAAAATTTCATTTGAGGAGCAGCGGATGAAGACCAGAACATGTTGCTAAGAGGATAATAAACACTTCACTACAGACAGAATTATCAAGTACCCTCTGTCTGTGACACAAGGAGAGATGCTCTCACTTCTAGCTATAATAATAGGAACTAGATTTAGCAGTGCTTTTGCAATCTATGCAGGCAATTTATCTTCTGCAAAACGTATTTCTCGGTGTGGTAGATCTAAGCATCATATTATTTGGGCTGTTCTTCAAATCTGAGCATAAGTTTATAGCATGATCCTTAACCCTTAACAGCATACTACGACGTGTTAGATAAGATGTTTGCTACAATATAGAGTCGGATTGTTAGGATCATGACCACTAAAACGTGTTCGTAAATGAAATGGTAATCATTTGCTGACTTTTGTCGCAGTCCTAAAAGGACCTAATGAGAAAACCTTCTCATCTCATATATGTGGCACGATTTGTGTGGCCATACCTATACTCGTAGGAGGCCAAGTTGGAATAACGATTTTACAATAACACCCCGAAGCAATAACAATCTAGATCCTAATTAAGCTGTATTCAGTTCCGCTGACTTCTGAGTGCAGTACACATTTTTCTAATGGACGCTGTATGATTCCCCTGCAGTTTGTGAAGGGCTGGCTCTTCGTCGTATAGTATCTCGTATAACGCTGCATCATCACATTTGTTATATATATATATTTTGCTTTAACATGGCTCTCAACCCACCCGGACTAACGATTAGTGAAGTAGCGTAATTAATATACAAATGGAGAGTAGTGACAGGCCTCGATAAAGAGGAGAAGTCCAAGGCTGACACGCCCAATTTTCGTGCAGGACGCGGCGAAAAGTTAGGCAATGGAGCGGGGCACAAACATACATTTTGAAAGATATTACTTCTCTAATATGATATCTAACCTTCAACTACTAGATTAAATGATAAATGATCGTAGTATGACATACCTGCGTGTACCGCTGAGTGTAGGGGAACATTGCCATCGGCATCGAAAAGCTTCATCATGTCCGCTCGGGGGATCCCAATCGACTCGCAGAACTCCAGTAGAACTCGCATTGCGTTGGCGGACGCGTTTTTCGCCGCCTCATGTATAGGGTAGAAGCCATTGTCGCAAGTGGTTTTCGGCGACGCCGCGAAGTCACGCAGCTGCTCATGGTGAAGACAAACCCTGAATTACTTACTTTACAAAACGTATGCCCAACAACGGGAGTAGTGATAATAATGCAAGTAATACTATTTGTAGAGAAACAATGGTCATATGTGACTACTGGTTATTTGTCAGCTTTTCCATGATGGAGAAAAAGCATTCTATATGACGTTTCATTGAAGACGCAGATGTATTTTTTTGAAAGGAGAAATTATCAAAAAAGATCCTTCTCCGAAAGGAATCAATGATTCTGCTCTGGAAAACTTTATTACATTTGAATTCTATAATGATAATACTTATCATTATAGAATTCAAATGGGAATTCGAATCAAATTCGAATGGGAATTAATACTTAATTCCCATGAATGAATATGGTGGTAGCATGAATTTTACTGTATATACTGACCAGGATCTACATTATGTAATTAACTGCTGCACACAGTGTGTACAAAGAAGAGTCAGCCCTTATTCTCCATCGGACTTGTGATCCTATTACCCAGTGTTTATGCGTTCTCACGATTATTCGGACCGCTTTAGGCCATGCAAACTCACTAAGTTTCACCATTAGACATGATGAAGATATATATGGAGATTATTCTACTTAGAACGAACCAAAAGCCGTTGGAACAAGTCTTCACAAAGCTCATAGATCGACTCTAACATATTACGCCCTTTCCAGCTTAGCTGCATAACCATGGTTATGCGTAAAGTTCTATTTGTAATTTATTATTAAGAGATCAGTAGTTTAATAATACCACCAGTTACGTACGTAGGACGATTCTTCTCCTGTCGATGATAGACTATTTGAGTTGAGCCAGGCTTTATTGATCAAATACGTCTGAAATGTGTGCGATCTAAAGGGCAAGCCACATAATGGCCTACTTATTCTGTTATTAAAGTCAATCTATTCATAGTAAATGAGAAAACACCTAATGCGGAATTAAGGATTATATGTGTGTGCTGACCGAATGAAATTGTTTCCGATTTCCACGGTAACTTACGAGTACGAGTGCTGCTTCAGCATTATCCGAGATGCACGCGATATGTAGTGCCGTTCTTCCGTGCTTACTCCTCTGTTCAACGTCGATCTTATCCTTAAAATTGCAAAGCGCTTTGAGGGAAGCTACCTGTATTTAAAAGAGAGGAAATGATTTAGTTTTCGTATCGTAACTACGTTGTATGCAAATGTACGAAAGCTTCGAGAGGGGTGAGCGATCATTGGAGCCTGTATTTATATATGTAGCCAGACACGGTATCGATAAGCAAAAACAGAGTTGAATTGGGGGGGTGCGTTTGGCTCAAGGTTTCTCAAGGTGATTCTAAGTACACGGCAAGCTTTATATACGTGTTTAAAAGGACTTGTTAACATAATGAGTAAACAACAAAAGTGGTAAGATGTCCTTTCGTCAATGTTATCTTCTAGAAAAACAGTAGCATTATCCTATCCATACAAACTGACCTAACTGATTTTTAACTATTTGTGAAATTTCAGTCCTACACTTCGATCATCCATATAAGATCTCGAAGAAACCTTTAAATTTATAGCCTTTTCCTCAGTACCTATAATCTAGGTAAATGCGTAAATACATAATCAGCATTCGGCCCTTCATCGTGCACATCCTGTTATGTCTAGACAAGCGGTACCTGTATGTTAGGTTTCTAGAAATTAGTGGATATAACCTGTGAGCTAGCTCCATTATTTTACCGAACTCACCTAGCTACTTGACCTGAAGTGTCAAAATAAAAGAGGAACGTTGTTGTTAAAGCTATGCATTTGTAATAGCTTAATTTAGAGCCAAATAACAAAGCAGATATTGTATAAGCAAGGCTATATAGGCACTTGGTATTGACTAAATTATTGCGTCCGAATCAATACTTTACTGTTACATTACCAGCTGTTATCGGTTCGGAAAATAGCAAAGAGTCGCGTAATACATTTCCGGTCCCGCTTCTGTAGCAGTTGAGTTACAGATATTTTTTTAACCCACTTTCAGATGTTCTACGAACTTCGCTTTGGAAAGTTTCACGAAGTGCTTCAAATGTTCGCGATCTGAAGAATACTCAGATGAGACTTAGCATGGTAGCTCTGAAAGTGATCTACTTCTTCTTTAACTGTTTTGTTAATTCGGGACTGTCAGTCCTTAAGGCGCGCGCCTCAAGCTCTTGTCAAATGGGTACTCCTAATCAATTTGGGTGTACTAACTTTGTTTAGCTGCGTGGCGACATGCAGCGGGCTCTGATGCTCTTTGTTGAAGCATTGCAGCTGTTCAGGATCGTTGTTGATGAAAAATGCAATGGCTTGAGCTGCCCCGTTTATACAGGCCGAATGAAGCGGCGTGTTGCCTGTAAATACGCAACGAGTGAGATCAGACATCCATGCACTGAACTTCAGCATGACTTCCCACAAAACCGACACAATACATTATGGCAGTATCAATTACCAGGAAGAAAACTGTCATATTTAGCACAAATGTAGAATATCTTTGAGCAAACTGAGCAGCCATAGAAATAGGAAAAGAATATAGGGGTGATCTCTCGCAGTGAAAGATCGTCCCGAAAGAGAAGGGAAGCTATAGGCAAAAAGGGAGTTCGAAAAGGCCACCTTCTTCCAGATTAAAAGCCAGGACCTGTTCTTCTGATAATGTATTCTTCCAGCTTTACGCAGCCATTGTCGATTGATACGGCGCATATCCCCTGTCTTGCGGTCTATTCGGAGTTAGCTGACTTATTGTGGTCAACAATAACCTACTGGCGTTTATGTCGGCTACTAGCGATTTTAGGACCGTTAAGATCATTCAAAATGTAAAGACAAGCCACCGTATTTACAGAGAAAATAGATTTCATTTATGAATTAGTTAAAATTTTCAATGATTATAACAGCAGTATAATCTTAGTAGGAAAAGTGACGCATATCGTGCAAAAATTATAAGTCACTGGTCAATTGAACTTCCGAATAAAAAGGTATTAATTTAGAAAAAAAAAATTACTGCCAGTTCAGCCGTCTTTTGTTCTGTGACGGAATTCGGTACCGCTATTTTAGCGGGAAGTTGGTTAACGAGGTTCGAAACAGCGAAACTGTCCCGTCCACAGTAGCCATTGACAACGAATAATTCGCCATGTTAGCAATGGGCTCAATTTGACTGAAAGCTCATAAAGAAACGGATGGAGATTTCGGATTAACAGAGAGCGTTAGCTGCTGAAGGTCCTCCAGAGCCTCAAGTACGAGGCCTCAAGAATCAAAAGTTGATTCTTTACAATCTGCGTATAATGCTTCTAGCTGCTTGCATTCTCATGTGTGTTGACATCAACCCCAGCTTTTTTTTGACGTCTGCTTCTATTTAACATAATGATTAATTCTGGATCGTTTTGATGCGTTAGCTGTTTTCAGACAAGCGCTCCCAGTAAGGATCAGCTACTGCTGCTAATCAATCAGGCGATCCCATACTAAGAAAGATACTTGACTTCTATCAACGACAGATATAACGGTAGGCACTTAACGTTCGAAGGCTTGCTTACATGCGTCTAGAATGATAAATGGAAGAGTTATGCGATTTAATAATGTTCTCTCAATTTTACTATGGCCACGTACACAAATTATACTCCTTATGTAATTTTATTAAGATTTACCGGTGAATAAATGTTGCATACAATTCGTTGTCCGAAAGGTCGAAGTCGGTGGAGGTCAGTTAGAAAAGGCCCTGACACGTCCGCCAGGCACAGATCGAATATAGTGAAAATAACATTTTTATTAATCTCTTTCCGTTATTGTCATTTGTAAGGTTGCCTTTCCGCTGGCGTCTGGCTGAATTTCCCAGTCTACCATAGGCGAAAGTTCGCAGATGATTTGCTTGCTGCAGATAAACAATACATATCGAGTGTTTTTTTTTCAATTTCATTGATTTTATAGCCAATACATTATTTATCAACATTGTGTTATACAATTTTCCGGGTTAAATTCTTACTTAGCTCACATAGCTTTATAAGGACAAACATGTTTTTCAAGGATAACTTTAGCCTGAAGCATGATTATATCTTTAGATGCTTCACAAGCTAAAGGGCTCGCAGGTGGCGGAGTGTAAAAGCTGTGACCAAATCATATCAGTACTTTGCGCTTTCAAAAACCAATAGGAGACAGTGTAAACGAGCCGATTTCCGGTATTAGGTAAAAGGCATAAAAAAACAAATAGGCAGGAACGCGTATTGACCTGTAAGATGCCAGCCATTTGTGGCTGAAAGGAAATGAGAACATAAGTACAGGTGTAACATAAAAATGGTTTCGAAAACGCTTTTCGAAGGATGACGTCAGCATATGGCTTCACTATGTTTCCCAAGTGATATGTAGTTCTATGTCTTAATTAGGTCTAACAGCGAAAAGCAATGAACGCAGTTTTCAAAACGTTACATGTATGAGTCCCTAGTTAGTGCTCCACGTGCAATTGAGGCGCACGCGCATGTTGATGTAGACTACTGCAACGTTCAACGTACAAAATCTGATAACTGTCCTGCTATTGCAGCTTTTTTATTAGGGTTAATCGTGCATAAGATTGCAACGAACATGCCATCGTGACCTGTTATCGTTTTTGGCCGTTTTTTTACAGCGATAACGTTTGTATCCCATTTTGCCTTTTTGGACCCTTTAATAATACATTGCTTTCGAAGGCGAACAATAAGGGTAGATGCAAAGAAGAGTAGGATGGCCTTCTAGCCGCTGCTTCATGCTTGCTTCAATTTTTAGCACCTGTTTTTCTATAGCGTAAACAAACGCTGGCGGGTGACTTGAGTCTACAGACCAGTTCAATACTGTTATTAAGAGCTTAATGATCTTCTATACTTTGCCGCGTTTGTCAAGGGATTGAATATTGTAAAATATAATAACTCTCGATTAACTGCGACTCAGATACGGACTGTACGAGGTCGAAACGATAGCAGTTATATGATTTACATGTAACGATGGGATTAGGAGCGATGTGCTCGAATAGAGAGTAAAGTTTTCCATGTGTTGGTATTAGGAGCAGCTTTAAGAGTTGGATAGCTGATGACTACAGTAAATGATGCCACACTGATTCAAATCCTCAGCATTGGCAAAAATTACTATTAATGAGGGAAACATCAGCAATTAAGAAACATGGCGTTATTTATCACTGTTATTACTATTAGAAAATAAAAACTGAACTTATAATAACGTTAACATATTAAATTATATAGATATGCTGTTTTGTGCAGAGCCCTTACGG
Source organism: Varroa destructor (assembly GCF_002443255.2). Classification (NCBI taxonomy): domain Eukaryota; kingdom Metazoa; phylum Arthropoda; class Arachnida; order Mesostigmata; family Varroidae; genus Varroa; species Varroa destructor. Next base: position 20,068,468 of record NW_019211455.1, on the reverse strand, counting down.
TCATGTCAAATTACGTAACAAGGTTTCTCTTATTCATTTTGTCATATATCATGCTAACTGTGCAAAGACAGTTGGCTAGAAATCCCATCAAATTGGGGTGCTTACGTATTAGAGAATGCGAAATTTGGTATGTGTAATAGCTGAGGTTTACTAGGTGATTGGGCATCTGCGGATAGGTCGGCAGTCAAAGCCATAAATACATGTAAAAAAATAAGCCCAATGTCTACATTGTCCACCCCATAACGGTACTGTGGTAAGGTTTTTGCCTTTTCAACCTAGGAACACACAAGATGATTTGGATTTAATGTCGGGTTTATACACACTTTGTCTTGCATTGGGAGTGGTCAGCCGCTTACTGCTTAATGCCAATGTAAGACGTAAACATTTATTATAAATGTTACCTGCATTAGAGACTAGCATTGGCTTAGTGTTGCGTCATAATATTTTCCATAAATAGCAATCAGCATTATAATATTGATCTGTATTTTAATGTGTGATGTTCGAGATGTAGTTACGATACTTTTAGCTTCGTTAGATTGTGTACACTGGAAAAGAGTTCTTTTATCGTTTCTGCCTATCTTCTTCAAAGTGAAGGTCACAAAGACCTTAAGGGATGTTCAACTTTTCCCATTCTAGCTATCGAATCTAGTGGCGAATTTGCCGCACGGACATCAATCAGGCCGAGACCTTTCGTGACACCATGAGAAGTCCTTTGCCTTGCAGAATCGAATATCTACTGGCTTCTAAGTGGTATTCGTAAGAGACGTAAAAATCCATTGCTTGGTTCGTTTGTGTCATAGGTCTGTGGGTGATGGAGGCGGTGCCACACGCAGAATTCGTCTTTACCCATTTTTACCAAACTTCACCCACATGATAACCAAAGGTAGCGAGATCGCTATGATGATCATAAAATTCAAAAATAAATTGCCACCGTTTTTGACGACGAAAGAAAGTTTGTAGACAGCACAAATACAGTTTCAATATATCGCCATAAAAAAACAAAACAACAAAAGACATTTTCAATTTTTGTTCACGTTTTCCTTATGCAGAAATACAATTAGCGATTAAGGCGTAAAGCTGCTCACTTGATTTTGTTGACTCACGTGATCTGAATTTACATACTGGTATTCATCGAGGGTTTGATACCATCGGGCCTCTGTTTGTACATTGCTGTCTTTTTTTGAACCCATGATACGCAGTTTCAGTATCTAATAGCAACATATCTATAGAAAATACAGTGTATGATTACGCTATTTCTCTATAGCGTTAATTTTGAAGAAGAAAACATTTTATAAAATTTAATAGGTAGCACTTCTCACAATGGCAGTGCCTTTTTCTTTTAGCAGACGAAACATCTCTTGGTGTGGCTATAGCTAATATCTATATATATATATATATATATATATCGTTGTTAACTGTATATAAATATATATACAAGAAATTACTTCGCGATATTTTGTTATCATTATTCTTCACTATTTCACTAGTTAAGGGTTTTTCTCAGAAAAAAAAAATCACAAGAAAACATAAAATACGGTCTCTACCCGACTTTCCATTTCGGACTTTCCGCGTAGTTCATTGTCCCTCTAATTACTTTGGTTGCTATCGTACTTATTTTTCGGTTAAGTTCGCGAGTGCTATCAGGAAGCTTTTCGAAAACTGTAAGCACGTAATTGACGCAATGCAGCCTATCTTGTATTGTAGTTGTTAGCGCATTGTGTATTGCTCTATTTTTATCAATTCATCCGTGCGCTTAGCGTTGTCAAATGTCGAATACGACCCAGTATTCGACATTTGACAACTTTGAACTTTCCTGCCCTTTCAAAAATCTCGTGAAACCGCTATTGTTTGCCGTTCGGCGAATTAATTTAGTAACCAATGGACAAAGCGTACGAACATGCCTTGAAACGACACGTTGCTTTGTGATGATATATGAATGCATTTGATGTTGCCAAAGGCTGATGGAGCAGGCACCTCAGTTCATATTGTACCCACCATGTCACGTGTGATCTGGGAGCAAAACCTGCGAGCGATGTCGTATGTCTCTGATTGGACAGCTGCTTCAACCTAGGCTACCCCTGAAGTAAGTATTCACTGTTTCCTGTTGTGCCCTTAGGCCAGTCCAAACCAGGTGAGGCTACCTGATGTTCTAATACGTGCCTGCTCTTTCAATTTTAATTATCTATCTAGATAAGTTTTGTGCTTCGTTTTCTAGAATATGAAGCATTTTATAAGATCGTATTACTGTTTCCTCGACCTTGTTTAGCTTGCCCCTAGCCTGAACGTCTCTAACTTGTATACTTCTCCTTGATGATGTATCTTTCCCGCTAGCGCAAAATATACTAAAACAGGACAGGTCAAATGAATATTTAGACTAGCTGGAAACATCGCAAACCGATATAGCTAGGCGTTGCTAACAAAGTGGCTCAAATTTTTGTCCTTAAGGCAAGGCCGTTCGGCCACTGCACTACAAATACCAAGTACCATTGTTTATGCGTGCAATTACGTGGTTCCCTTATGCGCAATTCCCAGGATCTAGTTCGTTGCAAGTTATTAAAGATAGAATAAACACTTCTTGAATCACTTGTTAGCAACCGAGAATGCATGCTTTTAGTATAGCATCATGTTTACTATCTAAGATAATTTTTCTTTTTTGTAATCTTTTTAGGCCCAGTGTGACGCAGAACGTACTACCACTTTGATGGCTGATGCGCTATAAGCACACAATGCCCTAATATAGTTACATAGCGAGTTGATATATACAAATAATAGTGATGATAGGATTGATAGGAACAGTGCGCGTACCTCTTATATAGCACGATTTTAAGCATTAAACAAGCAAATCTTGGAAGAATCGTCCAGAGCTTACTCCATACCTCATTTTACAGCTTATTGTTTATTAAGGTTATTTCACTGATTTCCGCGCATTATAGAAATGCGCGTTACTAACATCTCAAGTTTGAGTAAATGGCAATCTGTGGAATTAAAGAAAATCCTGTTCAATGGCTGAAATAAGCGTTCGTGTGGAAATAAAACCAACCTCGAACCACGACATTTGTTTCTGTTTGCTATGAAACATGATATAAAAACGCATTTACTAAGAAAAGACAGAGAAAAAATTACTTTTGAGACCATTAAACTTTTACACTGTGTTGCATCACTTCTTGAATATACAACACATTATATATATATATATATATATATATAGATATATATATAAACTTACCTTAACATAATTTCAGAAAGCGCACTAAAAAACAAAGCTCTTAAATGAAGTATATAGAGTCTCAAATAGTCAGGCTATATCCTCCTGGAAATCTGCTTGAATAAATTGAGGACACGCAATTCAAATCAAGCTGCATAGTGATCTGACATCAAAAACTGAAAACGGGTCTGAAGGCAAACTGCGGCTTAAATATTGAAATATTTAAATTATCACCTCTTAAAGGTACAACCAGATAGCACCGCAGCTTTTTAGCGACATTTTTAAAGCTAATCCCGAACGTTTAATGGTCCAGCATGTATAAAGATCACTGTGATTCGTTTTTTACCCCAAGCTAGGAAATGGTTTTTGTTCCACGTTCGGTAGTTCCGCTACGCATTGTTTCAGACCGCTGGCTCTTGCCAGCTCGAAGCAGAGTGTATCTGTGCCTGCATTCGAACCTACTAGATTACCCCGTGTGCAAATAAACACTTTACCCACTGCGCTACCATGGGGAAAAATGGTTAGAAAAGCCTTTTGTACGGTTAATATAAACGTAAAGATTTAGTGAACCCACCTTCATTATCTAATGGGCGGAGATCCACGTTAGGCCTGTTGAGGATAAACTCGAGAATGTTGATTCGGTTATGTGCTGCAGCGTGATGGATGGCCTGTCTCCCACGCGAATCCCGAAACTGTAGTCGCCGCTCATCAGCTGCAAGCAGTCGCTGAAATTCGGCCATGTTGCCTTTTTCAGCGGCCTAAATAGTGAACGAAAACGAGACATAACACTTAATATAATTTTACTAGCTAGATAACTCTCGAAAGCCGTCATGTTCTGTTTTTTCGACACTTGTTGATTATACTAGGTTAGGTTTAGCATTTAACTGACAGCACGCTTTCTACAAGGACGAATATCTTGTCGGGGGCAATTTCGAAATGACGCTAATGAAAAACGACTGAATGTATTTACCTACATTTTCCCTTATTAAATGCTTCACAGATTAGGCTGGCTCCCCTAGCTTTCTTCACAATAGTTATTTATTTCATTTAAATGTTGGCTTTTTTTTTTGCATATATTTAGACCCTCACTTTAAAATGGTAGTAGTAAGTTCGTTCACCGCCAATTGACACCAATAGCTTCAAAACCGATGCGATGAGCCACTCGACGTTATTCCCTTGGATCGGTCGCATACTGAACTAATTCGGGCAAAAGCCCGGTGTTACTAACTACCTGAACCGTCCCGTTAAGTTACATGTCTCGCAAATCACATAATTATTTACGATCTCTGACCAAAATTGTATCAGAGATTAGCGAACTGATAAAAAATCAGTCGCATAATTTGGTGTTTGACATCAGTATTCAGTTTTTCAATTTTTGCTTCTTGAAACTGAGAGCGCAAGTGGAGAATTCGTGAAAACATTGACAAGAGGCTTGTTAATAATTGGTCTATAATTATTATTAAATAATTACTTCAAAGGAAGCACTTGCAAGGTTGAAGGTCTCGGAGTATTTAGCTATAGCTCAGGATCTGAAGCGAAAAAACGAGCTATTATGACTACGACGCTTTTTCAGCAAAATACAGATCGACCATGGACTCCATTGTTACATTAGAACATGTGCTATGAGACTGTGGTGAAATAGCATTTCCAGCAAACGGGTTTAGATCGGCGAAACGGGTTCCGAGTCTGTGATAGATTGACGCACGTGCGGCGTTCTCGACAGACAATTTTCAGAATTACTACCAGTAAAAAATCTGTGTGGACGCAGAGAGATAGATTAGACGCTGCGCCTGTTAGAGCGAGATAGCACAGGATAAGAGAATGGCGTCGAACGGCAGCGAGATGGATTTTTACAGTAGAGCCGCATAGGCCCGGATCTAACCTGGTACTGCCTATGGTCGCAACGCAAATCAGGGGCATTTAGTATTACGAGACCTTGCCCGAAATGTAAACGATTAATTCTCTCGCGTATTTGTTTTTTTCTTAGGAAGTCCTATGCACATCGACAGCACAGAGTGTGGCAATGCGGACTTCAAGGACGCTTTCATTACGGCCTGAATTGCAAAATGCGCAACCGAGCGATATTCTCCAGATGTAAATTGGATTCACAATTATTTTTGTATATCGTTATTTATGATTCCCATGTTGCCATTTAAAAAGGGCGATAGCTGATGCGACGTATTTTACGATCGATCACGAGATAAGGTATGGTAATAAATGCTGCAAGTAGACAAATGTTGAGAAGCACGCAGAGCTTTACCTTTGTTATATAAATAATCAACAGGAGTTCATTAAAAACCTATAAAAATAATTGATTTATTATTACGTATCACTGACAAATAACTTCAGCTCTTCTCGCTACTGAATAACTATGACTAATCTAACACTATTTTATTAAGTTAGATCATGGGAGACTTTTACTTTTGTGTTAAATGCAAAAAAAAATTGGCGAGGATGCAATGGCGGCGATTTCGTTCTCTCAGATCGGGGTGCATCATGGGATTAAAACAGGAAATGGTCGTAGTATAACTATTCGTCGTAAAAATAGATATTCTTTTTTTTTTTTTTGATAGTTTTGTTGCAGTTTTCTGACTGTTGAAATTTTCTTCAGCTTCTCTCTATAGCTTTTCGTCCCGTTCCTATAATATCTATATACACATACAGAATTGATTAGGTAAGCAAATAGCTCCTTTATTTGCAAACGGTTTGATGATACCAGTAATATGACATACAACAGTCCTAAAGCAGGTTCACCCATTCAGGTATTCTTAAAATTACTTAGCGGTATCCGTTCGCTCTGTCAAGCTGCTGCTTGATAAATACTAGAACTCTGCATAATTTTACCCGTAATAACTTCTCGACAACGTCCTGAGCAACACTCAAGCGAAACAACTGATCTCCCTTTATTTCGGTCAGGTAGGATCCAGTTGATCTGTGCTTCCTACAGGCTATTGCCTAACAGATATATAAGAGTAGGAAGGGGCCCTGTTTTTGTTTCAAAATAACTGACTAGCGTGTTATTGTTGAAACACAGCTTTTGCCCCGTTAATGTGCTTAGCTGTTACATGGCACATGAATTAGAGCTTTTCTAAATATGTAATTCACATAAAATGTATTGAAGTACATTACGAACGGTATTGATGTTTGTAAGATTGTTATTGTTTATTTCAGTTACCCTGTAATTGGACTGGTTATGTTTTTTCGTCTGTATGATTTGTCACGGAAACGTTGTACATATGCACCATAGATTTGCCCAACATCTATGAAGCTAATGCAATGTCTAGGAAGCACAATTACACTTTTCCATCAGATGATACCAACGCGTTTATTTCAATTTCAAGCAACTGTTTTGCCACGGTTGAAACGTTTAATTGAAATTTCAATGGACATTTGTTATACAACAGTAGGAGGATTAATAGAAATGCCGTTTAGGTGCCACGAACAATACGTTATGCACGAAACTCGTTGACGAGTTCAATTCAAGCTATTGCCTATAGAGCATTGGTCCAAACAAAACTCGGGAGCCACTTTTGAAATATCTTCAATTGCGGGTAGGCTGCTGACCATTTTCTGGTGCAGAGGTAAGGCAACGGGTAGCGAACACACACTGCTGGCGTTGTGTAATAGGACCTATATTAACAAAAAAGTATTTCATCAGTTTCAAGAAGCGCCAAATGCCAAGTTCGTAGCTATGGTCACAGCGTTATTTTTTTACTTATTTATTTCACAGCGCATTTCTTCTGGGCTATAATTAGTACTTGAACAATAAGTACGTCGAAATGCTTCGTATTCTACTATTCGTGTCTGTTATTTAGTAAGTGTCAGTTTTTGTCTAGCACAAACAAAGGATATAATAATGGACAAACCCAGCTTCTCTGATGAAGCCCGAGATTGTTGGGTAAGACCAATTTGTACCCTTGTTGACTCTTATTAGATCAATGTAATTTGCTGGATAGGAGCAGGACAATTTTCGTGTGGCATCACGTTGTCACTGTTCCGCAACCGAAACTTTCTATATGGTGTGCTGTTAACGGTGTAATATTTAAGCGAACTGGGATGATCGACAAGCGAATCTTAGGGCCAGATGGGGTAGTCTAGGCTCGAACATGGTCGTAGACATAACTCGTTTCGAGCTAGAAAAAGCTAGCTGTTTGATGGAACACGTAACGGTGCTGCCGGACGTAAAAATAAACACATTTAGGAATAATCGTCAAATAGAGTTGTTGATGTCAGTATAGGTTCATGGGTAGCGACCTTTTCAACTGGACACATACCGGTTTCGTACTTCTTCGTGCTAAAACGTCTCGCCTGTAACTGCTCAAAAAGATACTTTTGCTTTAAATCGGTTTTTTCCAAAAACTTTTAACGAGTTACCCGGCTCATTCCTATGTTTGAAGTCGACTCTATACATAGCTATTATGTAGGGTGTTTCTATGGTCGAGGGTCATTTGTGAGGGAGTGATAGGGTGCAGTGAATAAATCATTGTTCCCAATGGTTCTATTGGCGGTAATCGTTTTGCCACGAAATTGAACCAGTGACTTGGCAGATCTGATTGTACGTATAATGCCCCCGTTGCAATGTGAGGACATATCTTTGAACTGGGAAGAGCCTGTTTTCAGGCACCCACCTCAAGTCAGGTGATTCAATACAACAGGCAATAGTAAAACGAATAATGACGAGCTCTAATCCAACACGCTTTCAATGATAATGCTTAAAATCTTTTCACTATGGTCAGTAGTCCGGGAATATCAATCCAAAGCTAGAAGCCCGCTTTCTATTAATTGCGAATTGGGCTAGCAAAACCCAGAAACACGCTTTAGCTTTAAAGTGCAGTATCGTAACATTTTTTTTCGTCTCAGGTGTATCCTGGCCAAATTTGATGAAAAGTCAATTTTTTTAGCTTGGCTGTTTGCTCGCATGATGACAAATGTCTAAAATAGCGACTGTGAACTATAACAAGAATTCGGTAGCGAGGAAAACGAGTGACCCATGCTTTTGCAAGTATCACATATTTTCCAGATTATCCTCACGATCGGATCTTCCAAATAGGATTTATGAGGATAACAGGTATAACACGTTCTCATGAGACTCCACCTGCCTACAGCCTGAGCATGTGAGCTGGAGATTAGTCGATCGGTCTAAAATGCGGCCTTTTGGATTACACGTAGATAAGAATGTCTCTAGCTCGACTAAGGTTACTTCAATTTTTCTCGATGCTTTCTCGCCTGCTCGACTGCTTTTTAGGATAAATATCATTGACGTAGCTATGGCATATAGGACAAATATAAATTTTTGTAAGGGTAATCTTTTATAAGTAAACAATTTTTTAAGTATTATGTAGGCTATTTGAATGTAGAGGATATCACTTGAGATCTTCGAAGCGACAGTAAATTCTACAGAGAAAAACATGTAAATTATATCTTTACTTTAATTCTCTGCCAATTGTTAACGCATACCTCAATTAGCTCATAAAAGCATCGAAGATCTATTGGGTGGGGTATAAACCTCTTCTTGAGCTCCAGGATCTTGGCCACATTAAGTAATACCTTGGGGCCGGTAATAATTTTTGGAGGATATATCCGTGAACTAAATGAGACTTCCCGTAGGAGACGTCGCTTCATTCCAATTAACGAGAGGCGAGTAACGTCGAGTTTCTCGTCTTCCTCAATCTTGCAGGCAATAGATTAACACCACAGAATACAGAAATAGTGTTCCCAATGACACGAAAGTTAAGACTGCCTATTTGATCACTTCGGCGCACGGAACTTGAAGCGGCGCAACAAACAGCCACCTGTTAACCAACTGCTTAAAACGTCCTAAAGCTTGCGGCCTCTACCGTACGCAATGCTGACCTGCAAGATTGACGGAGGCGTCTACCCTTTCTCTCTAAGCGAGGACGCCGACCATCTCCTGGGACCGAGACACCTTAAGGACCTCATCATTATAGCCACCCTCTCAAAATCTCAGCTTTGCAATTACGGGTTCTTGTTGGCTAACGACACACGCTGGAAATATAGGGCTATTAGGCGACAACAAATGTGTCTACATATGAACGCTTTCCCTATACAAAGATCCAAATCCGCTTGTCTAAAATCTAGAAAATCAACAGATAATATATGTAAATAATAAATCTAATATTTTGAACAACATGGGAATAATTTGAAAGTTATATAAAAATAGACTAGGCAAGACCGAAGCTACGCGGGTAATTTAAATTGTGCCCTGCATTAATTTTTTTGTCCTTTAAAAATAAAAATGTTTGTCCTTCGAGTTACGCCAATTGCTTGTACCTTTTCCTTGTTTGCTAATAACAGATTTTCATACTAATAATAATAATGAGCTGCATTGGAGGTTCAAAGACGTCAAAACGAAGGTTTAGATGCTGGCGGCTGAAAGATAGAACTGTGAAAAATAATGCGAAGTTACCGTTGTGGGTTTTTCCTCTATAGGCTGGCCATTATGGAGTAATGCCCCCACTCAGATAGCTTCTAACGTCAAACATTGTATACGCAAAGTAGCGATTTTTTGAAGCCGAAAGAGGTTTGTCATTCACGTATATGTTCCACATCATAAACACTTTGTTATTAATAAGCTTATTCTTCTAGCTACGCTGGATGCCGTTTTATAAACGGGTGCTGTAAGATGCGTCGTGGGTAGGCCAAGAATGTTTGCATTTATTGCCGTCAATTGTGTTCCGTATCGTAGAAAATATTCCTACTATGATATGAATGCTATCCTAACATTGTTTATGTAACGATTTAGTCTACGAGAAAAGAGTGCAGCATATGTTTCCAGTGTATTTACACAATATATAAAGTTACAAAGATTTGTATTCTATCCATGCGTATACTGAAGGGCCTACGACAATGATACGTCCGATGAACGACATGGAATCCACGTGGTCCAGGTCCAAACAAGGTGTTGGAATGATAGTATTCAAAGTCCTCTACTAGAATGACGTATTTAACCATCGATGGTACGTCGCCTATTGTGTACGGCTAGATGTCCTAAAAGTTTTGCACGCGCGTCCTCGAGAACGTTCGATTCGCTCGTGCGAATGCAGTCAATGTATGGTGCATGGTCTGCCCCGTACAAAACATAGGGCTGTATAATGAGGGTCATAACATGGCTTCTAGAAATTTTTTGGGGTGGCAAATCGTGTGTATGTGTCGAGTGCAGCCAGGCGACGGGTTAATGCACTAACGTAAGCTGCGCCGTTAACGTCATTATCAAGTACTACTTCTAATAGTTTTAGTTTAGCTGAATATTCAACGACCTTTCTCTCAACTCTTAATGGGCTTACCAGAAAATTAACTTAATCAAACTGAAAGGAAATCCTTCGGGTTTTCTCTACCTTCATGACTATATTGTTTGATGAGCATCATGCTTGGAGTCGTCCTATGTCAAATTGCCTTTTGTCCATAACGGGAGTGCGGTAGCCGCTGACATATTTCAGAATTGTGCCATCTTGACACATGCTGAAGCTTTGCCTTAAAACATTCTTTCGAAGTTATTCCTAAAGCAGAGGATCGATACAGGATTTTTATTTTACGGCCACAGCGAAAGACCTAAACGAGTGCTGCTAACGTTAACAAACTGCGAACGGTCTACGAGATGCGGTATCAACTGTGAAACCCACATGCGCATATGGTAAATAATACATTCGTTCGTATGCTATTGGTGATGCCTATTAGTTCTTCCAATAGTGCCACATATCATCGTTTAGCTTTTGGTTTCTAAGTGAGTCTCATCGACGAATTAAACGAGGACTCGAGCGTATAAAATCTTTAAAAGCCGAACCCATTGGTCGCTTACGCTTACAGTCCTCCAGGTGTTTTCTCCTCTTTTTTCTTGCAACCACCTTCTTTGCAATCTTATTGAAAACTGAAGGACCGTTTATTGGTCTGTAGCTTAATGCATGGCTCATTTTTGGACCATCCTTATAAACGAGAATGATTACACGTAATATGAATAGCTGCTCCTGCTCATTATAAAACTAATTACGTGGGTAAGACGCACGATTAGTCGTTCTTTTGAATAAAATATTAAAATATATACGCTTATAGCTCGACGGGCAGCTGGTCGAATCTGGAGTCCACATTACTATTTTGTGAAGGTGAAGTCGAATTCGAGTCTTTATCTTCAGTGATCGGATTTGGAAATCTTTGTTTTTAGCACCACTTGGGAAGGGTTTAGCTAAACAGGTTGTGCAATAGTAACTCAATGCATTTGATTGAACCGCGTGTTCGTGTTATCGGCTCAATAGAGTCAAATCTATGTTTTTTTCTAGAGAACTTATAAAATTAAGTGTGAAGTTCAGAACAAACAGAGGCTTTTGAGGTTTGCTGAAAAACATTGAGCTACACAATTTTGCGTGTCTGGACCGTGTCCCATAATTTATATTTTTAGCAGACTTCATGCTAATTACTACACAGCCTTTTTTCCTTACAGTCCCTGTTAAAATAGCTGCTAAACCCAACGGCGTGTAGTAGGCCCCTTAGTTTGGCAAGACATACTCTAATTTAGTCCCGCATCTATCTTCGGGTCGCCTTTGCCACTCTACTTTCTTCTTTTCAGTCATAGTTCTATTTCTAACCCTGAAAATCGGCGGTAGCCATTAAAATAGTCAATTATAAAGGAGCCAAACTATTATGTTTCCTCTAGAGTCTCTAAACATAGCATATATTTCGTCAGCATATTAGAACTTGGTTATTGTTACTCCCCTATATAAAAGTAAACGTCCTTAAGTTGATCCCAGCTCCTACATATCCATAGCCACCTCTTGTTCTGCAAAAACCTTTAATGAACTTTGGTTTTTGAGAGGGCTTTCGCACCCTTAAAGCGGCTTTTTAACCTGTTTCCGATGACGACAAGATGCATGTCCTCAGCGGCAATGGGGTAATCAAATTATGCCTAGACATCGCAAAAGTTTTCCATTGTCCAGTTGTTACTGTTGGCTAATATATCCTATATGAAATTTTCTGACGTTACCTGTTCATGTTTTTCAATTTATATTACAAACGGATTCGTCTAAATCAAAATCGTGAGCTTTTTTAATTCTGCGCGACACCCAAAAATAACTGGCCAAAGTACCGGCCTAAGTTCTACCTTATTTCTTCTCCTCGTCAAGAATGTCCTGTTTATAGGGAATTGAAATCCCTACATCTTGACCAATGCTTTTGCTAACGACATCACAATACAGGGTAGCAAACACTCTGTCGCCTTCATCAACTATACTGAATACCGCTCCGTGAAGTTCTCATTTGTTATTTTCATATTAGTAGCAATTCTTCTGGAGTACACTCGTTGCCCCCTTTCTGTCCCTGTTACTCTCCTCACTCCTGGTCTCCGATATCGATTTTTCCCCCAGGGACCCGATCACCAACTTCCTTCATAGGGTAGAGCTATCTTAATGGTCCATTTAAAAATCTCATTACTGAATTCATTCGGAAGTTATGTTATTAATTATCTTTTTCACGAGAGCCTTTTCCGTTATCCCTTCATTGTAACTAATAGCATACCTAAATACAACTACTGGTCCTGCCATTTATGTCTCTTTTTACTCTACTTTCGCATATATTCTCCACTTAAACCCCCTGCAATTCCACTAGTTATCGAGAAGCATAGGTACGGATTCTGTACCTGTAGCTAAATTTAGTTATTGCATCAAGCTCGAGCTGAGTTGAATTGAAATTGCTACCAAGTGGTCATCTACGGCAGCAAATAGGCACCGCAGATCAGTATAAGTACGTCTGCACTTGTTGATACTTGAGTAAGGCTTTTAAATGCATGTAAGTCTAGCATCGAACCACAACGATCCTTGCGTTCTGCTTGAACGAGAAGGATGTTACTGTCTCCAATAATGAGATATTGCGTGTTTTTGCAAGTTCCAGTTGCTTGAAAAAGACACACGTGTTGCTTTAGCTGCCTGGACTAAAACAACCAGAAGTCTCTAAGGGGGCGGGAAAACCCTTCTAAACCTAACAAATTGATTACCTAGGTTTTAATATTTGTGCTATTTGCGCGTCACGTTAGATATAATACACCGCTAAGGCGGGGCAAGCGCGTCTGAGCTGTTTGCCTCTTAGTTTATTAATAACACTATATAACTACTATTATCAGTGTTATTGATTACAATACATCGGCTTATCGACCGATGTACGTGGCATACTGACAAGTAAAACGGATAGCAAGAAGGAAAGGTCGAAAGGCTACAAAAATATAAAAACAAACACTTTGCCTAATATTGTGTATAATAAATTCGAACAAAGTTACGAGCAAAGAGAAGGTACGTTAATAGTAGGGAAAAAACAGAAGCAGTCAGCGCATTATTCTGTGAGTTATATAGTTTAATCTATGGGATCATTTTGATTTGTGACTTCTCGCGACCCCCGAATGATATGACTATGCGTCTACAACCCAGATTATTGATTGTTTTATCGAAAAATTAATTTATCCAGTTTCGCTTTTCTAATATGCTGGATGACTAAGTTTGCCATGGATTTTATTGTAGTCTAGTGCGGTTCCATGTGGAAACCTACCTTGAGCTTCGTCACATGCTTTCTTCGCTACCGTCGTTTTGCCTCAGAGAGGCAGTTAAAGGTTCATCTAAAACACGGTGTAAATGGGGAGGTAAAATCGAATTGAACTTTAAACGGTAAACGACCGAAACAGTAGAGTGCTGCACAGAAACGTAACAGATATGACTGCATTTGTTGTATATTTTGAAGTTAAGCTTGAAATTGACTGACTGATAGCTGAATGATGACCAATTTCAAGCTAACCAATTTTGTTCGTGTGATATAAAAATGCTCTATATTTGCACTCAAGCACAAAAACGTTTTTCGTTTAAATGTAATTGCACGATCACAAAATATTCATCATAATAGTCTTGTTCCTTGTTCGTATGTTATATACTTGTTTTCAAAATAAACATAGAAAATAATATGGGCGTGTCCCTAAATGATGCCGACAAGGCGTGCTGCTGAAGAACTACGGAAAGCCTTGTTTGCCTTCCTGTTTGACAAATAATTGTTTACCAGGTTGCATACTTAAGGTGATCAGTGCTTAGAGGACGAAATTTTTGCTGAAATCGAAGTTTTTTCTATTATTTGTATATGTACGGTCATAAGCCGCACAGATCAATTTCGTGACTAATGATTTCACTTTGGTGGTGCCGTGTTTTTGGACCGGTCGTATCTGGCCGTCACGTTGTCGATGCTGATACGTTAGTAACTTTTTTTGTACGAACGAAATCAGGTTTTATCAATGCCTTTTAGATCTGCTTGGATAGGTACGATAAATGTAAGGGTGGACATTCATACGTGAAGTCGCCAATATGCTGGCGCCTCTAAAGCTGACGCAGTAGCGCCTACCTTGCAAAGTTGACGCGAAGTTCTCCAAGGTACTATGTCCTTGAACGTTGTAGTTACATTAATGTTTATTGTTCGATACGTTGGCGCGCGCACTCTTTCTAACTAAAGACCCTGTTCCCTTTTATTTGTCAGGGGCTTACTACAAAGGCTTGCCTATCCTGACTATGTTATGCCTGATCTATTGGGCACACACGCATGCTTTTACCGTTAAGTAATGAGGACTAGGGATGCCAAAGGAGTATTCATGAAAGCTGTTTGGAGGCTTGGCAGTTCGATTAAAACAGAGGAACAGATGGAACGTGCAATTCGAATCCCGCGAACGTTCGAATTGAACGTTTTTTAAGTTCAACACACTTGTGGTGCCTTGCTTTAAGAAGATGACCACATGCTACCAATGACAACTTTCTACTACTACTACTACTACTACAATTGCTCGTGTACGTTGAGCTAAACCCTGTTGCATTTTTTAGTCAATCTCAGCTCCTTTTTACTACGCAAAGATAACAATAAACCATTGTATCGCGATTACTGACTAAGCTGTCGACTAGCCGTGATGTTGGACTCTGTGATGAAATTTCATTGTCACATTGGCTCGCTGTTGTCACAAGTTTAAAATGCTTTCGATTACTGCATGCCGAAAGTGACTAACGGTCACCGTTCATTGTCGCCGCGACGGCAGGCGGAACGTTCTTCGCCCTATAAAATGTCGTCGCCATTCTGTCATAGAGTATCTTTCGTTGTTTTAAACAACTAGAAGAAGTACCTCTCGAAATATGCGCGCTTTCATCGTCTTGACTGTTGTGTACATCGCTGCTAGCCAGGCCCAGAATGAGCAGGCACAAAGTAAAATCTTCCTTATCCTTGTTTCTAGTTAATATTGCTTTTCTCTTGGGATGAAATCCCCTAGCATTCTAGGGCTTATTGCAAACGAAACCAAAGCATTTTGTGTGCTTCAAGACTATCTCTATGTAAAACTTTGAAAACGATTGTCCATCTGATTTGATTGTAGGAAGTGCCTTTGAAGGTTGTATTTACCAATTTATATTTTAAAGCGAATACGGAGGCAACCTCATGTGGGAAACGCTAATGCTGCGGGATACTCGGTATCCTTAAAGGGGTTTTTTTACATGTTGTTCTGCGGCCCCGTGTTTATGTGGCACAAGGCAAAAACATAACGTTTACTGGTAGATCCTGACAAGCTCTGTTCGATTACTTGATCCCTACTCAGTTCCCAAAATTTAATTATGAATAGGAAATATGAACAAAATGTTTAAAGGGGTATGACCTGACTGCCAATTGTGAACACTGGATAAACATAAATTTCTGTCTATTTGTGAACAAGTTTCATATTGACCGTGTTTTAATGAAGATCTCGATAGTGCTAGAGATATCGCAAACTAACTTAATAGTAAACGACTACTTTCGGTGATCCTCAGGCCCTGTATGCGTAAGGGACACGTTTCTCGCAGCTATTCAAAATGTCAGCGCTAGCTTCGACCAGGACCTACAAAAGGTGCCGAACAATCAAGAGTCTCAGTATATACGAGCGATGATGGAGAGGACTTTCAATCTTATTAGCGAGAGAGCCAATAGAACGTGAGTTGCCCAAATTTATCGTCTGATTGAGCCTAATAGTTAAATTTTTCCGTTTTGTTAGGCGATATGATGAGTTATCTCCCAGAGTTGTTTTTCCGCTTAGACATTTGCTCTTCGGCATGGTACCGGGTTTTTGGTGGTCCTCAACTGTAAATATTCCAGTTTATTTCGCACTAACTTATTAGAACTACCTTTTATCAGCATCAAAACTTATCAACAGAGACGATTATACCTCACCGTAACCAGT
The DNA here is from genome assembly GCF_002443255.2 of Varroa destructor. Taxonomy (NCBI): domain Eukaryota; kingdom Metazoa; phylum Arthropoda; class Arachnida; order Mesostigmata; family Varroidae; genus Varroa; species Varroa destructor. Next base: position 20,052,044 of record NW_019211455.1, on the reverse strand, counting down.
TAAGCAAAACTACGATGAGTTTACTTACAAACATGCTGTAACATTGTGTACTAGTAACAAACAACTTTGAAGGCTTGTGGAAATAACGCGATATGAACGAACGATTGTTGTGTGCGTGATTACGACCATACGTAAGCCTTTCCCAATGTTTTGCGAACAAATTACCATGATTCAGGCTAGTAAGCTATTATTTTCCTACTGCTTTTTTCCTTTAGGTCGACAGTGTTGGTAGGTTGCGGCGCAAACTTTTCATGCTATGCCACTGTTCTGAAGAACATGAACAGAGATGCCAGTGGCGACGCACAAAGAACGCAAAAGGCTGTACTATTGAGCGCAGAAAAACTTGGTTGTGACACCAGAGACCTCGTCCACTACAACTATCAGAAGTTATACAGGGCCTTGAGGAGTGCAGTTAAAACAGCTGCGGGATGCTTCTTTTAAAAACACCGAATTTCGAAGTGTATAATGAAACAGAAAACCTTTGACCATCGAATGTATGAGACAGTAAACAATTTCCGTGTAATGTTATCACTAAATTCCACGTTATTCATTATTATTGTTACGTTATTTCTTTAAAAAGTGGGAGTGATAATTTTTTATTGATTTTCCTCATCAGTTCATTAGCTAACTAATGCTATTTTAGATTAAGAAGCCTCGTTTATAAAACCCACGTGTTTTATACCTTACATATATATTGGTTTTTCGTTAGACGTGGCCTGGAGATGCGTTTGGCAAACCATGACCGTATGTGTTTGTTATATAGAAGAGTTTTAATAAACGGGGATGTCATATCTTGCTTGGTCATCAGCTTTATCAATATGGAAAGTATATATGAATGATTCTTTGAATACGCCGAAAGAGCTACATATAAAGGACGCGTTTATTCAACGTACCATTAGATCACGGCTTTAATTGGGAGCCCAAATCACAAGTCGTTCTCAGAGACGTCTTCTCTAAACTCATGAATTTGCGGAAAACTTTCTCATAGTGGTCGTTAACTTTATGATACCACTGCAACCCGATGTTATCTGGCTCGCGATAGCGTTTTCTCCACGATCTGCCAGCATGTTTTTGATGCGTATCCTGACATTAGACCTGTTCAATAGTTTTGCCAGCTGTAGTTCGTCGTCTTAGTTGATCCACTGCAGGTTACGATGCCTTAGGCACCCTACATAGGCCTCATTACTGCGTCGATGATGCGATATACGGTAAGGCTCTATTATGATACAAAAATTATATTACCACACATTTTTTCTGGTTAACCTATAGAACATTCTTCGCTGTTCCAGTCGATCGGAAGAGGTATCGTTAGAGACGTTTGTGCGTATCTTTATCATCCTTGCTGCTCTTTGAAAGATAAAATCTTCCGCAAAATTTGGAGAAACCAGTAGAATTTGAATATATGTTTTCATTGGTTTCGGCATTGACCGAAACCCTTCAGAGCCGATATCCTGAACAAAGCATGGTGATCGCTAGCTTGTATTTGCACTATCTGTATATTTTATTGCAGTATTGCCACAGCTTTGTATTACTGAAATGTTTCTAAAAATCATGCAAAATGCATACTTTGTGTTTTATTTTATATTGTTTACATAATAACTCTTGAACCCAAAAACGATAGCGAACACGGGGTTCGTTTAAGGCACTATAATGACCATCTTTAGAAGCGCTTACTTTGCCTTCCAGCTGTTTGTTCGCAGTGTGTAAGCGGTGCGTTTCGCATGTACGCTAATTATTCATTCTACCCTGAAATTACGTAATGAGACATAATTATGTTCGGCGACATAATTATAAGGGACGTTTCTCATATGTAATTTCGGCGTACCGAAATTACATGTGAGAAACGTCCCTTATCTGACTGTCAGTCGTGCATTACGTTTCATACAATCAACCTCTCAACAGTTTTCGTATTCGCCTATTTAAGTTAGTGCTTTCTGTGGCGTCTCACACTTAAGTTAGTGGAACCTAAGAGGGTTCCTAGCGAACCTAGCGAACCCTAGTTCCTGTGGTCTTCAGCTTTCCAATGCTAGCATGTGAATTGTAGATGTGGGTTTCAGGCGTTGCTGATCGCACAATAATTCCAGTGCATGCTCTCTGTGTGTGGTTGTTTTACTATTTTTGGCGTCATTTGGACGCCCAGATCCGATGGTCATAGTTGCTCTAGAATAGCCAAAATTAGACTTTAGATGGAACGGCTTGAAGATGGGAGAAGTTTCGGTGTAAAATATGATCCACGTAGTGTTCGGGTAGAAGTTGATGAAGTTATTACGATAACTGACCAGATTTGATACGCGAGTGGCCATGATATTTCCAAGGAACTAAATATCTACAACCAAAGGTTTCAGATAATTTTCAGTGTTTTTTTTTTGATGAAAATAATTTACTTACTCTTATTTGTTATAAACCCTGAGGAGATAGCGAAATCGAGCCATTTGTGACTATCGGTGATGATAATTAGATCGCATACTACAATAACGTGCGTCTAACAAAAAAACATTCTACAAAGCCTGTGGCAAAACCCAAATTGACGTCAAAGAAGGTAACACTATGTGTTTAGTGAAACTGAAAAGGGATTGCACATTATCAGTTGCTGCCGCCTGGAAAAAAGTTTCTACTGTCAACGACTAACAAGATTACAACAAGCCCTTGAAAAATATCGATCGGAATTAGTAAACAGAAAAGGGGTCATCTTCCACAATGATAAGGCCAGATCACGCACACGTTTAACTACCCAAAAAAAAATGCAGAGAACTTTGATGGGAAATTCTGATACATCCGTTGTATATTCCAGATCTTACACTATCAGACTATTATTAGTCTCGGTTTCTGCAGAACTTCGTCATTAGTGTTAATTAAGTTTCAATAAAGGGACGGAAAAACCACTTATCACAATTATTCGCCGAGAAGCCACAGATGTTCTTTAGTGATGAGATTAAGGTATTATCAGAAGAATGGCAGAAGGTCATTAATTAGTTTTGTAATCTTAATATATATAAAAAAAAAAAAGGTTCAATATTGGCCTAAAAACGGTCAATACATTTCCAACAACTTGATATGAAAAGTCTATTAATTTACTATTTATTCTTATATATTTTTGTATATTATCCTGGAAGCCACTGGAAGTGTTTCATCCTATCTCAGATTCTGAGTAAGTAAGTTCTAAAGTAAATGTCTGGTCTCTTTGAATGGAACATTTTGAGAGGTTTAAAGTATGACGAAATAAATCGGTATCGTAAATCGTATCTTAGATACGCAAACTGAATCCAAGTAATTACCTGTCCTACTATCGGAACTGCGTCTCATAGACAATACATAGCTATGAACAAGTTTTTCCATTCTATAGTACTGCTGTTTCTGAATACGGCCAAGACGAAACTTAAACAAGATTCCCAATAATAAATATTCCTACACACCTTTAGCATGAATGGTATCACAAAGCTACTGCTCGTTTACGTTGAGCTAAAAATCTGTTCAATTGTTTAGTCAATCATAGCCGCTTTTTCCTACGCAATAATAACAACAGACCATTGTATCGCGACTACCGACTGAGCTGTCGACTAGCCGTGATGTTGGACTCTGTGATGAAATTTCATTGTCACATTGGCTCGCTGTTGTCACAAGTTTAAAATGCTTTCGATTACTGCATGCCGAAAGTGACTAACGGTCACCGTTCATTGTCGCCGCGACGGCAGGCGGAACGTTCTTCGCCCTATAAAATGTCGTCGCCATTCTGTCATAGAGTATCTTTCGTTGTTTTCAACAAAGTACTTCTCGAAGTTTTGACTATTCTGTGCATCGCCGCCAGTCAGGCCAAAAATGATAAGATTTCAGGTAAAATCTTCCTTATCCTCGTTGCCTGGTTAATATTGCTTTTCGCTTGGGATGAAATCGCATAGCACTCAAGGGCTTATTGCAAATGACGCCAAAGCATTTTGTTTGCCTCAAGGCTATTCCTATGTAAAACTCTGAGAACGACTGAATGAAATGACTTTGAAGGTTGTGCCGGACCCATCCTTTGTGTTTTACTTGATATTTACCGATTTATACTTTAAAGCTAATACGGAGGGGATTTCAAGTGTAGCTTTCAAAGATGACCATATTTCTTGTTGGGAAACGCTAACGCTGCGGGATAGTCGTATTCCTAAAAAGGGTTTTTTGTATGTTGTTCTGTGGTCCTGTGTTTATGTGACACAAGGCAAAAACATAATATTTACTGGTAGATCCTGATAAGTTCTCTTCGATCACTTAATCCCTACTTAATTCCTAAAATTTAATTAAGAGATATGAAGTGCATCGTCTGTTGTAGAAACTAGATAAACGGTCTATTTGTGGACAAGTTTTATATTGACCGCATATTTATAATGAAGACCTCGATGATGTTTTACGCTAGAGATATGGCAAACTAACTTAATAGTAGAGGACTCGACTTTCGGCTATTCCGAAGTACTGCGCAAAATGCGCTTAAGGCAGCTGCCGATAAGGTAAGCAAGCCGACCAGGACCTGTGTAATTTCCGAAACACCAGATAGGCTCGGAATATTACACAGATTATATTGGAGACCTTCAATGCTGTCGAAAAGGAAATCAGCGAGAAATGAACTGCCCAAGTCCGATCCATATAGTTAGAACGCATATCGAATATCTTATTAATAAACATTGTTTTCCTATGGCGCTTTCATACATTCATCATCTGAGTCAACTGAACACCTGATAGTCAGATTATTCCGTTCATTTCCGAAAACTTTCCTGAGTTGTCTTCGATCTGCGCCTTCGTGTCTAGTTACTGACACGGCCGTCTCATATGTTTCGTAGTCTTCAACTATCAATCTTGCGCTTTATTTCGCAAAAACTCATTCAGGGCACCTTTTGTCAGTGGCAATCGTAAATCAAAAACGTTAACAGTAGAGTCTTTCAGACTTTATTTGATCACTGTTCATCGCAACAAATAAATTGACCTAGAAACAAGCATCCTAATATTGCACCCTAAGTAAGTAAAATTGTTTTCGCTTTTGAAAGCTAATGATGTAAATGATTGTCGTGTATGGTGTTGCTGATCATCGTTATTATCAAAGCTCTTCGTAACTTGATCAATAGTGTTTTTCGCACAAATGATGTTCCTCTTTTTTTGGGGGTAAAAATAATGTTCAGCATTCGGGCTACGCAGCGTGTCTATGCACGATTACTCAAACTTATTTTTTTTTTTTGGTTTTTGAACAGTTGCAACTCTGCGAGTCGAGCTCTATGTTCTATTCGCAAGCTCAGATTGATCTTGTCACAGCTATCCTAGGAAGGAAGTGCAAAAGGCGCACAAAAACTTAGTCCCTAACGGGAACGAACTCATTCTTAAGGATCAAGCAGGGCTTCAAGAAGGGCATAAGTCATGATGCAGGTAGAAAGGCTACGGGCTGTGGCCTGGGGCCCGCTTCTTTTAAAGGACACTTCCGAAATTTAATAATATACGAAAAATGCTATCTTAAGCTATGAAACACTAAAAAAAGGCCCCTCTAGTTAAATTTATGTGAGTCCTATTATTAGTTCCTCGTTTAAGGAGGCGTTGAGATGCCCCCGGGGGTAGTGCAGTCGGTACCCTGTCGTACGGGTTGGTATGCAGGGCGGTTCGAATAAACTGGGATGTTACATTCCGCCTGTTGTATCGATATGAAGAAATATGTACGGATGATTTTTTTACATGTACGTAAGAATGACACGAGGCAGATGTGTCTATTCGCGGCCAGGGTTTCAATATGGCTCCTAAACAGCGCATAAATCGTTTCCAGAAATCTCTTCCTTAAACTTACGAATAGCTTTTTAGCAATGACCATGAGCGTTGCGATATCGATGTGACTAGATACAGTCTGGTTCACGGTAGTGCTTCCCCTACAATCAACCATGAAGTTCCTTTCGCGTACCCTATTCTACGCCTGTTCAATTGTTTCACTATTCGTAACCCATAGTTTTGGCTACAACGAGAAGATGGTGCAATCTATTAGAGTTTCTGTCATTTTAAGGTTCCGAATGCTGACATGCGAATTGTAGGCGTCGTTTGTTAGGCGTTGTTAATTTAACAATAATTCTTATGTACGCTCTCTGTGTGCGATTTTTTTATTCATTTCCATAGGTAACACCAAATCTTTCGTGTCTGATTGCTTTCTAAATAGCTAGGAATGCACAGAACTGAGAAACCAGTTTCAGTTGCTAAATTAAAACTATATATAAAAAGGATCGAAAATCTGTCGAGTCAGCCAGTGGCTTATTTTGTGATGATTTTGCCCAGGAGGCCGCCAAAATTAGCCACTGGCTACAAATCTCTCTTCGCTAAAACCGGGACATTTTTCTAAAACCGTGGCAAAGGCATTTCAAGTGGCTGCTCGCTGCTCTTCGTAGACGTAGTTGGAGGATTCCGCATTACAATTAACGGGTTAATCTGCTGAATTATTAGTGAAAAGTTGGAATTGTCCACAGCGCCCCATGCTGAGACATGAACCATGAGGTCACCAATGTACTGCTGCCCCTACGGTTTATCAGAGAAGGGGCGTGAGGGGTCTATTCGTAAAGCTGACGTAACGTTCTTTGAGGTGTTGTGTGCTGAAAGATTACTGCTATCACTGACGTTTACTATTCGAAAATATCGGTGCATATTTCGCCGTTTTGCTAGCAAAATGGATTGAAGGTTCCATATCCCAAGTAATGTATGTCACATTGACGTCGGCGTCATTTGAAAGCCGAGATCCGTCTTTTTGAATGTCTTTATTTAGACTTTAAATGGAGCGGCTTGGAAATAGATTAAGTTTCTATTGAAATTATCTGCATTTTATAATTCTATTAGGATAAGAAATAAATCTGTGCTACTTGTTACCAAGAGTTGTTATCAGAGGAAACGGCCTAAGTATGATTGTTGTTTTCGTCCTGGGAATTCTGATGTAAAAGATGGTCCATGTGGTGCTCGACTAAGTACAGCAAAAACTGATGAAATTATCGTGATAAATGACAAGTCAGTAAGATTTAGACATCAGTAGCTATGATACTGCCAAGGGCCTAAACACCTACTATCAAAAGTTTTAAACCATAGTATTTATAGTATATTGTTTGCTTAATAATAATTCCCATCTCCGAAACCCTGCAGAGACGTAACGAAATCGAACCATTTGTAAAGCGGTCGACGATCAGTGATGAAAACTAGATCACATAACACAATAACGTGCGTCTAGCAAAAAAATGTTCTAGAAAGCCAGTGGCAAAACCCAAATTAACGTCAAAGAAAATAACCCTATGTGTTTAGTGAAACTAAAAAAAAATCGTACATTATCAGTTACTGCCGCCTGGGAAAAAGATTAATTCAAGTTTCTACTGTCAACGGCTAACAAGATTACAACGAACTATTGAAAAATATCGACCGGAACTAGTAAACAGAAGAGGGTTCATCTTCCACAATGATAAGGCCAGATCATGTACATGTTCAACTACCCAAAAAAAAATGCGGAGAACTTTGATGGGAAATTCTGATGCATCCGTTGTATATCCCAGATTTTGCACTATCAGACTATTATTAATTTCGGCTTCCGCAGAACTTCCTTATTAACGTTAATTAAGTTTCAATAAGGGGACGCAAAAACCACTTATTGCAATTTTTCGCCGCGGAACAACAGGTGCCCTATAATAACGAAATGACGACCTTACAAGAAAGAAGATCATTGATTAAAATGGCGCATACTTATCTCTGTAATATTATTTCAATATATACAACATTGGTTTAAAAATGGTCAATATTTTTCGATAATTTAATATAAAATTCTCTAATTGGAGAACCTGTCCTCTTTATTCATCGGTGTTTCTGGCGTTCATTGCAAAGCGCTTGTTTATTTGACCTAGGTTGTACCTGGTCCATTCGGTACACATGTATACCTTCACTGTTAGCTAACTCAGACCAGGGGTGTCAAAAGGGTATCACCTACTTGGACTAAGTTATCTATGGAAGTTGTTTTTGGAGCACTATAAATTCGACTTAAATAGGAAAACTGACAAAGTGTGCAATTAGAACTTCAGAAGCGTGAATGTTGGCTTCAGATCAAAGGTATTTCAAATTGTACACACCTGTGGTATTCTGCCATAGAAAGATGGCCACATGTTGGTAACGACAATTTTTCTTCGTGAATTTATTATTTTTTAGCATTCTCACGTTTCATGCTATTCTAGGTTATAAATGAACACTATGGATAAAATATCTAAATATCAATGTTTTCATCAAAAGGAGTCCCTTAGAGAGAAGAAAAGGTTTCCGGTGACCGCTTTGGTATATCAAGTTCACAAGATCCTTGAGCTAGATTGCTCACAGCCAAATAGTATGAATAGCCAAATTGGCATAAATAGCCAAATATTTCACTAAAGCAGCTTAAACTGGCTGTAGTAAAAGTTGGAACCTGTGAAATCAAAAAGTTATCTAAGAGGTGCTCAGTTATACAAACAGCTGTATAGTGTAGTTTCATGTCTACTATTAAGAGCAAATGTGTGTCATTTAAACATGCCTTAAAGACTTTGTAGTTTTACGCGGTTTTAATGTTTAAACCACAATATAGAATGCCTTACACATATATCGTATATCCCATCCTACGTGCACGGACTAGATCTATATAGCCAAGTGCTCTAGCATAGGAACTGCGTCTTACGGGTCTTACGCAGTTTTTCGAAATTTTTCCATTTTGTAGTACCGGTGTTTCGGAATACGGCCAAGACAAAGCTTAAACAAGACTTTCAACAATAAATATTCCTACACGCCATTAGCGTACATGGTGTCACGGAGCTACCGCTCATGCGCTCTAAATTAAAATCTATTCAACTGTGTAGTCGATCACAGCACCTTTCTGCTACACAAAAATAATGACAGACCACTGTGTCCCGATTACGGACTGCGTTCTCCACAATTTTTGGTCTTAAATTATATGATATACTTTGGTGGTCCTATTAATCGTCCTCTGTCAAGACTTTACTTTGCTTTTAATTACTGTATGTCGAGAGCAATGACGTCAGATGGAATTTGCTTCACCCTATAAAATGTTGTGGCCGTTTGTCTACAGAGTACCCTTCGCTGTTTCACACAACTGGCAGAATTACCTCGGTAAATATGCGCACCTTTATCGTTTTTGTTATCCTGTGCATCGCCGCCAGTCAGGCCAAAAATGATAAGACTTCAGGTAAAATCTTCCTTATCCTTGTTGCCTGGTTAATATTGCTTTTCGCTTAGGATGAAATCCCCTAGCGCTCAAGGGCTTATTGCAAATGAAGCCAAAGCATTTTGTTTGCCTCAAGGCTATTCCCATGTAAAACTCTGAGAACGGTTGAATGAAATTACTTTGAAAGTTGTGCCGGACTTATCCTTTGTGCTTTACTTGACATTTACCGATTTATACTTTAAAGCTTATATTTCAGAAACTGAATTAGCTTCCGCAGTTGAAAAACGCTAACCCTGCGGGATATTCGTATTCCTAAAGGGGTTTCCTTTTATAAGCAAGCTGTGCTTCCGTGTTTATGTAACACGAGGCAAAAACATAACGTTTATTGGTAGATCCTGATAAGTTCTGTTCGATCACTTAATCACCTATTTAGTTCTTAAAATTTAATTAAATGTTGATAGTGAACAAAATGTTTAATGGGATATGAAATGCATCGTCCTGACTGCCAGTTGTAGAAACTTGATAAACAAAAATTTGTAGTTATTTGTGTAATAATAATAATAATGAAGACTTTTATGGTACTCTACGCTAGAGGCGTGGCAAGTTAACGCAATAGTAGGGAACTGTGAAATCCAGTGCGCGAAAGACGCCATTACGGCAGCTGCCAACGAGATCAGCAAGCACGCCGACGAGGACCTAAGTAGGCTTGACATCACCGGAAAGGTTCAGAAGATAAGAAAAAATTACAAATGATTTTGTCAACGCTATAGAAACGAAAAATAATGTTGCCCAGATTCATACATTCACCACCTCGTTAAACTTAACACTTGATAGTCCGATTCCCCCGTTTGTCTAGCTGATATGATAAACAACTTCCCTGAGTTATTTTTGGTCTGCCACCCTGCGCTTAAACATTTCTTTTTCATGATCGAACTATGTTTTGGTTGTCTTTAACTCTGAATATTCCATTCTTTTTTTTTGGCACTGGCTCGCTGGGACTACATTTTATCAGTGGTAATCGAAGCACCAAAACTTATTGACTTAAATCAGCAGAAGCTTTTAGACTTTATTTGATCACTGTTCATCGTAACAAATTTACCCAAACTGCGATAGATGGACCTAGAAACAAGCATCCTAATATTGCATTCTAGTAACCAAATGATTGGTCCTTATTTTGCCTTTTAAAGCTAATGGCAATAAAGTCGTGTGAATGATTGGCGTATGTGGTGTTGCTGATCATCGTATATAAAATTAAATGTTCATTAGTTCTAGCATACAGGCTCCGTGGCGTGTCAAATAATCTATTACCTTACTTAATTTATTTATTTAGTTCTGAAAGGATAAAATCCACCGAATCGAACGCTGTGTGCTATTGCCAGGCTCTGAGGAGCCTTATCGGAATAACCGGTACGCAGATTCAACAACTGTAGGCCACAGCCCACGGCCACACCGAAAATATCCTCGATGTTGTAGGATACGTCGAACAGGACTTCAAGAATCTTCTCACGACCACGGACGAGACCATTCAAAAGGCTATGGACTGCTTTTTTTCTAAAAATTAACAACATGTAATATTTTACAATGAGACGATTAACTTTTTGCCCATCGTAATGTATATATCATGCTTTCACAATACTTCACGTTATTCATAAATATATTGTTATTTTTCAAAAAAATACAAATTGTTTTAATTCATCTTTCTTTTCCATTTGGATAGCTAAATAATGCTATTTTAAGTTACAAAGTACTAAAAAGTACCCTTTCGTTAAATTTGTGTAAGTCCTATTATTAGTTTCTCATTTAAAGCGGCGTTCAGATGCCCCTGGGGTACTGCAGTCGGTACCCTGTCGTACGGCTTGGCATGCAAGGCGGCCTTAATAAACTGAGATGTTTTATTGCGCTTGTTCGTAAGCGGTATCCATATGAGGAAACATGTGCGAATGATTTTTTTTTTACACGGGCCGAAACAACGAGACCAGGCGTGTGTGTCTATTCCCGCTTAAGGCCTCAATATGGGTCCTAAACGGCCCATAAATCGTTTTCAGGAATATCTTCCCTAAACCCACGAATAGCTTCTTAGCAGTAGCCATAGGCGTTGCGATATCGGTGCGATTGGACACAGTCTTACGATAATCCGTTCTCTACAATCGGCCGCGAGCTTTTCTCAGTGAACTCCTAATTGTAAGCCATATTTTGGCTGAGACGAGACGGTACAAGTTAGCAGAGCTTCGGACCTTATCTTTTGTCGCCTAAGGTTCTCAAATACTGACATGTCAATTGTAAATCCAGCGTGTTAAGCGTTGTTGGTCGTACGATCATTTAGATACACACTTTGTATGTGGATTGTGTCGTTAACTATTGTTATAACTTAATTACTAAATGAAAAAAAAAAGATATATTCAGTCATTTTCAGTACCAAGTTTCTCACACACGCGAATCTTGTTTCCTAGCGAAATTTTCAGTTGTCCTCTTTGACTCTTTTCGAAATTATTGAGAAAATAAGGAACTGGGAAACCAGCTTTGACTAGTACAGTAAACTTCAATAAATCTTGTCAATGGCTCGGGTCAGCCAATGGCCTCTTTTGCTGAGGTCGTGGCCTAAAACGCCGTGAAAATTTGCCTCAGTGCCACAAGCATCTTCTTGTTGATGCCGGGGCATTTTCTGCAAAAATGGTTGCTTTTCGTAAGAGTAATTGGAAAGTTCCATAATACCGTTAAGGAGTTAATCCCCTAACTTACCGCTGAACAGTTGGACCGCGCTTATATCGTTTCCCATAAAGTATCCTCATAATGGAGCCTACTGATTAAGTTTCCACATAGCTAGATGTCTAATATAGAGAAACGTTATATATGAAATACTACAAATGCTTACCAAATGACACTTATTGTTGGCTTTTTCTAACTACCCGATTTCTACAGTGTCAGACCTGATAATGGTGTCACTGGTCAGATCCGGCATGGTAATTATATAACCCAATCATTTGTTAGTAATCTTCAATGTCTAAATTAAATCCTGCGTTACATATTATGTTAACGTCTGTGGTTAGTTACCTAACTGACTTTTAATTGTTTTGTCTTTGCAGTCTTTATGTGCCGAATAAAGCATGTTACAGAAAAGATGTATAGGAATATTGGAACCCTAATAGCTTAGGACGAGATTATATATGGCCAAGACGTGTTTATATGGAGTGGTTTGCGAAAACACCGTTTGCGTTTTTGGCAGTAAATCAACGAAGCTGCGAAAAATCACAAGCATAATTTTTTCAAGCATTTTACGAAGGCTGTCCATGGTGCGTGGAATGGCCTTTAAGCATCTGCGACATGCTGTCACCTGACGTCAAGCAAGTCGGCAGCAGGATTCAACTGTTCTGCTGATCAGGGTCAAACTTACTTTAAGGATACGGTTTGGACTATTGCGAATGTCACAGGTGGCGCCACAGGCACCAGTTTTCGGCGCTTTTGTTCGGCCATCTGCTAGGACCTCGTTGACTGCGGGCAGAAAACGGTCACTTGCAGGCACCACTTTGGTCTCCAGCAGATCGTCCTGAAATAACAACGCGGATTGCATTATCAACTAGTAATAATAGCGTACCGTACAGAGGAACACTCTTTGTCAAAACAAAAACTAATCGAACAAGCGTGTCACCTAATCGGTTCATAATAACAATACAGAACCAAACCAGCAATATCCTTAATATATTATAGGGACGACAAGCGGGGCCCTTATTTAGCTGCCTGAATCTCGGACTGCAAAACGAAAGCTCTGCTATATTACAGGCACAGTTTGGAAAATTGAATTATTGAAGTACCGCTGAGGACAACAACATATAATTTGTTACTCTCGATAAGAAGTAAAACTTGTAAGTGAACGTATAAATAATTGCAGAGGTTTTCAAAAGAGATGTGAAAATACGACAGAAGTAAGGAACGGTGTATATCTTCTCAGACGAATCGCCTGAAAATTCAATCGACATAGAGCCGAGTGACCGCATCTCAAATAGGGTGATCATACCTATTCGGACAGGTTCTGCCCGGCAGATGCATGTTCAGACACCTATACAACAATACATAAGTACCAGCTAATTAGCATATAATTAATTGCACACAATATTTCATTCAAGCTATTGCGAAAAATCTGACATCTACACAGCTCAGACGTAATCAAACCATTTAGTTTCCCATTTCCATCCAAAGTTATCTAGCCCCGAAGATTTTACATTTGTTACCACCTACATTTCAATACATCATTCGTAACTTTACCATACTTATTCTTTCTGAACTGTATATCGATTGCAGTACGACTAGCAGAATTTCAGAAAGCGGTGACAACGCTTGCGGCAAAAAGTAGCTAAAAAATATTTTGACTTATATAAGAATGACAGCTTATCCACGAGGCCACTCACGTCGTCATCGTTATCATCGTGATATCTGCATGTAAGCACTCTGATTGCAGATGAAAGCGCATTTCGGAAACCTCCATTTGGTTGATCCGATTGATCCGACAGGGGTAACTTTTGACTGCCAAGAGTCGCCTTCTCGAGCAGCTCCTGTCGCAAACGCCAAAAACATTTCAACAATCAGGTCAAAATAAAGAAACTTTCCATTTTGGCAGCATATACTACCATAATGAGTTGAGCTTATTTATATAAATCATCCTAAGGGTGGCTCTGAAAATTTCTTTGTGGTCAAATTTAGTCCGACGAAAGAGTAAACTCTATGCAAGTCTCTAGTTTGGGGAAACACTGTTCTCATGTCGAAAATTCAAAACAAAAAAAAATAAGCCAAAAACGATAAATTTGAAAAACCTTTTTGTTTTGTCAATTTTTCGGACTACAACGCAACATTTGGCCATATATGTTTATTCTGTCGTTTTTTCAAGGATATCCGTCGAGTTTCTGAACATATTTAAACTAAATAGTATATTATTCGGTTTCTATGCTAGTAAATAAATCTGAAAAGGTAAATCTTGATTTAGTGTACACTAACTAGGTGGTTATTTTTGAAAGTGACAGTGATGAATACATGCATATTACAAAATAAATGGATCAAGATGTCTTAACTCGATACCTTGCCAGCCTGTTTTTTTTTGTTTCCCGCTGACGTTACTGCTATGGGAATCAGGTTGTTCGGAATCACTTTATTGTCTGACGCCCAAGACACTGGAAAAGCAGAGAAATTCAATTGTAAAGTCATTCACATGTCCCTAAAAAGTCGACAGTAACCTAATTATATCCGATATTGGTGTAACTCACTTCGATCTGCCAGAGCACGATCATGCAGCTCTCCACTAAATTTAATAACTTTTTAATAATAATAAAGGTTTGTACCTATGATTTAGAGACCTAAAGTAAACCATCACAGACACCTCTGAAATATACATTTTGAGACCTAACTTATGTAGAAATATGTTCGTTTTCACTCGTACAAGCAACCATGTGCATATGTTCAATCCCAGATTTTCCAGAAGTGTAGGGCGGTGGCGGCGTCAACGGCGGTGGCAATGGCGGTTAAGCTTTCGCTGTGAAGAAAGCTATTATTAGCTTTTTGTATACCCGATATAAAATGAATTTTTAGGTAATAGAATTTTTGTACTTTTTTTGTCGTCATTTTCTATAAAATCGGTCAGATGCGGCTTATCTCCGTCAAATCGTGGCCACAATTATCGTTGCTGGCTTGAGGTTGCCACTTTCACAGTAGCCGGAAGTTTGCCACTTACGTGTACACTGGAGCTCCAATCAGCATCCGTTCGTTCGTTGAGTTTGGTATGAGTACGTTGTTCAATTGTACCCAAAGTAATGAGTGCACAGAGTACACTGTACGTATGTAGAATCGGTGTAGCTTTAATAATCGACAATTTGCGTATCATTGACGAATGATTTCATGAAATTTTCAAACTATGCCGTATAGAGTTTTGAAGATGTAAGTAAGTACGACGTAATTTATTACCATCTAAATACATTTGCTTCCTTTATAAGCAAAGCAAGCTTTGTTTCTTTTGAGAGAGCGACTCCGGGCTTTATGAGGCAGAGGTCTGGTACCTGTGTTCTAACGAGGCACACATAAGCTCGGAATGACCGTGATGTGACGTCCACGTGATAGCATAGAGGGCAACGTATTTGAGATAGTATTAGGGAGGCGTTGGCGGCCTGGATTCGAACCCAAACACAGACAGACAATTCATTTCATGGCGGGGGTCAGCCTATCCTGTCTGATAAAAATGCCTAACGGCGATACCGGAGATAAAACTCAAAATATTGAGAGACTGTCAACAGTTGTCTTATTAAGTTATTTTTGTTTTATGTGTGTGTGTATGTGTGTTTTTCTAAATACAGACCTGCTTTTCGTCTTGCTGATATTATAACTATACATTTAAATAATGATGATTATTTAGAAAAGTAGAACCAAAAAGAGATTTAAAAAAATATAATCAGGCGTGCTCGCATTTTGTTAAAATTTAAAGTTGTTTATGGATCGTTGAGCGAGGTTTACGAAAAAATCCTTATTTTATATTTCAAAAATTCGCAAGACAGGTATACTTCGAATACTCTAAAACTCGATCAACGTCGCGCTATACAAATATCCTCTATAATGCTACAGTAGAAGAAGGTTGAGGTGAATTTCAGTGAACTGTACGTGGACTAAAATGTACTTTTAGTCGTAGGGCGCTAACGCATAGCTACTTTTTAATTATTTAATGTGTTAGCCGCTAGGGCAGGAGAAATCGACTTGCAACAAATGTTATTATTCCTAATCAGCCCAATATAGAAACATATTCATGATACTCTATAACAGAGAAAAGAGCCTTCAAAAAAAAAAATGTATTTTTATCGCGAACAAGTTGGATACGAGAATCGAACCTGGTCGTTGTCGCACGCGCATTTTGTGACGTATTGAAAAAACAGCGCCCTCGGTTCACTAAATCCAATAAGACTGTCTGTTCTGTCTAAGTCACTTTCATACAGTTTCATAGATAACTGTCCATTACTAAATTCCGGCAAAAAGTCAAAAAACACAACAGAACAATACACTGTGTCTTTCTGCAGATAACATATACCGCTAGTCCTCAGAAATGTTCATTGATCCTCATTTCGGGGCACCAACTTCAGCTAAAGGTTTGCGAGAAGGACGCTTCTACTATCAGGGAACTGACGAGTCTGAGTTCTGATTGTCTCAGAGACCTTCGAGTACCGGAACCAGCATATGAGCAAGACCAATCAATCTTACTATGGAGCGTCATAGGCACAAAATCGAGGCCTTAGGCAGCACGGCGATGCTTGGCCGTTGATCTTGACCATGACCAATGTCGAGGTCTTAAGCGGCTTCCTAACGGGTGAAACGTCTCGGGAATGACCTCAAACCTCTGATGAGTATATAAATTACGTAAAAATAATTCGCTCTACTGACGAGGCATTTCTGAGTTAGAGACTGCAGCTTTCTACTGAGAATCTTCAACATTTGCAACAGGAATATGTCAAGATCGTCAAATCGTAAAATCGTTAAAAACTCGTTAAAAAAACTTAACTAAGAATACCGATATTCTTACTAATCTAAGGAAATATATATATTTTACCGTGTAGCAAGCAGGTACTTTGGCTTATCGATTTTTGATCGCAGTAATATTACTGAAATATCGCTCGGATCTACACAGTTTGCACTGATTAGTATGTATTTAATTGAAGTAATATTTATCCAAGAGACATTATTTCACACTGCAACGGGTTGATCACGCTGAGGGCAATGAAATAATTGATTGATTGTAAGGATTGATGAAATAATAATGCATGCACCCATTCATAGTAGGTTTATACATATTTTGTTATATCTATTAATCTTCTATAGATTACAAATAAAGCAAACTTATGTATATATATGCGCTATGCTTCCCATCGAGGATTGCTTACTAACTAGCTTTTTTTTTTAACTAATCGCACCGGTCGTGTAGTATTCGTATACTAATCACACGATTGACATTGAATTTCCCTTATAAATGTTGCTTTTCTGCTTCCGGCATCCAAAAAAAGCAGAACATAGTAGTTTTACACTGTGAAATAAGGTTTAAATTTGCGACAATATAAATCCATCATCGATTTCTCTTCCTTCAGTAAAGAAAAGTAGAAAGGGTAACGATTGTCTAGCGACGTAACGCTCAAATGTTGTCTCTGAGCTCCTATGCAGCGTAGGACGTCCGCTGAATCCTCTCAGTAGCAGGACACACGATGTATGTATCATTAAGGCGTGGCTAACTTTCATTAAGGATGTCGTCTTCTCATTGTCATAGCAATGGGGCCGGATGACACCGAGAGTATATTATACACGACGGATTGTCTTAAACGGTAGAACGTCACTTTCGCAAATGGATGCCATAAAAGGTCTAACGTCTAACTGAAACTTAATTAGCCCATTTGTTCAAGACGAAATTTCTCCTGGCAAAGCTAGATGAAAAAGACACGTATTTTTGCATTCATTCGGATCACGACACAGCTTTGCATGTTATATTCTGACAAACAAAAAAAAAAAAGCTCAAGCAAAGTACATTGCTTTAAATCGGGCCAGGATATTCAGTTATCTTACATTATAATCTCTGAAGCCAAATGGGATAGGATGGTTATTTGTGATGATGATTGATCGTCTGTCGTAAAGATAAACATCACCGCGAAAACTATAAGCTCTGGACTATACGAGGAAGACACTGAAGCGCTTAGCTTTTGTCTTGATTCGAGCACAGCGCCAAAAAACTAATGGCGGGCTATTTAATTCGTATTTCATGGACGGTAATAGTTGATCATATAATAATGATGATAAAAAGTTCCATTATTATATATATAGATATATATTAGTCATCTATTTGTCAACAACACTTACTCAGTTACACATTCTCTTGAATCTAACAGATTTTCCATTTCATTTAGTTTTTCATCGTAATGTTGCGTCTTGCGCATTTCTGTATGTAGTGTTAACGTCGTATTTAGAACTTGCTCTCCATAAATTTGTCTGAACTTCGATACTCGTAGTAAGTAAGTAAGTAAGTAAGTACGTAAGTGTTAAACTCGAAGCTTGAAGAAGATGTACAAGTGGAAAGTATTCCCTCTCTCGTAAAACTCTCTGCGAATGTTCATAAAAATTGGCCCGAACGTCGACAGATAATTAATTGGTGCTATCTAAATAAAATGTGGGTATCTTTGAGTTAGATGTTGTGTTGCTGATCGAATTTATGCAATCTGCGATAACCATAATTTTTGTGGGCTATACACACGGAGTCAGGTCGATGACTTCTATATGTATAGTACACAGGCAGATTTGACGACGGTTAAATGACTGATCGATTTCGACACCGGTCTATAAATGGGTCCGACATCTTTTTTTAGACCCACTCGGATTGTGACGGAACATTCCGTTTGCCGACAGACTCAACATCGCAAAAATAATAAATAACTGACTTGTGACTAGCTGAATGACGCTCACTGACAGAAATGACTGCCTACTTCCACTTTATTACTCCGTTTTTTTGAAACAGTTCGATACATCTCTGCATAAGCATCATCTAATGAGCTTCTAAAATTAATATGGTGTTATTTTACTATTCAATGTCCTATTGATTGAATATTTCCAGGAAGGTCAACTTCTGTCTCTAAAAGGTACTGTGGCCTTTCTGTGCGCAACGATTAATCAGCAGTACAGAAAATGCAATTATTCGTTGACACAGTGGTACTGCGTGGTCGTATCCAATCGAATGGCGTTACCCGAACCCATCTTCTATATGAATTAAAACCAATATGACGATAATAGTACTAATAACCTAGCTCAAAATACTTCAAGTTATAAGCTATTCCAAGTTGAGGAAAGCTAACACGTTGGTCCAAGTTTAACTTGCCTATGCCCCTCGCAGGTGACGGAACGATAAACTTGATTAGAACCGAACAGCGAAAACATTGCAGATTTAATCAAGAAGTTAGCTATAATAATTTCTGGGTAATTTAATATTGTGAATTTCGGGAGAGACAAGCCCAAATTTTTTAAGAGTTACAAATTCACTTAAGGATAGCGTTTTTATTTGGAAAAGAAACAAAGTGTTAAAAAACAATATTCGAAAACATCTGATCTTATGTTCTGAGCACGTAACGCAGGGTTAGTTACATTTGTATCTAAAACTTGTTCTAAAATCACAGAGATTTGATGTTTCAAGGCAAAACATTGCTTCTTTTTCTAAACCAGCATAGAGCATCTTGGATAACCCTCATGTTGTAAATTAGGCAGGAATTTTTCCTAGTTTAGTTTTTTTTTAATTTTTGCACGTTGCCAACTGCATCTGCCTGTGACGCATTAACTCCACGCGTCTTAGTATCGCTGGTTGCTTTCCTCTTTGATTGAAGCTATATGATATCAATTGTTTGCTAAAACTGATCCTCGTGAGAAAGAAGGTCAACAAATGGGATTTAAATATGTAGATCGTTACTTTGGTTGACGAGACTAAATTGTGACTAAATTGTAAAGACTAAATCACCTCACACGTCTTTTCGTATTCTATAGAGTTGCTACCAGGGTATATTCGTGAGAGAAACAGTTCTTGTGAAGGTTGGCCTTGCTAACACCGTATTGTATAATCATAATCCACATATGAAAACACCACGTACCGTTTCGTCCGTTAACGTGCAACACGGTCGTGCGAACTGTATCGTGGTCCATCTCCAACTGATTGAGCGCAACTTGTTCTGCTAATGCCATTTCCGTCCCGCTCTAATCCTTTACCTCCTTTTGGCGATTTTGTTGCAGCACGGGTCCGTAGCACTCCTTCTTTAGGCCGTTGTTCAACCTCTGACCGTTTGGTCGGCCCTTCGTCACAGTGCTAGCTCCCTTTGAGCTTCGACGTTCACAAATTGCATGTCTGCTCCTGTCTAATCTCTAACTTAGTTGTTAGACATTAACATACAATCATGAAAATGAAGCCATGCTAAATTACAGTGAGTCCATATCAAAGACTATGGCCATGCTCGACCTCGGCGCGTGCATACATCTATACAGTGAGCCTAGAACTACTGCCGCTCGGTGTCAACGATGTACATATTTCAATGCAGCACGTCCTGAGTAAGCGAGTTGAGTTAACCAAGGGAGGCAGACCATGGACCTCAGCTGACTATGAGCGCTGCTCGGCTCCTGGACATCTTTGCCAACTTGGGTTGATCATCGTGACACCGATAACCGAGGTTCTGCCAAGCGGATTCTTAAAGGAGGGTATATTTCTAGAATGCTCCCTAGGGGCGAGCTTTGATTGGCTAGGTAATAGGCAGTAAATGAACGACGTGCTTGGAGCAGTGTCTACACAGAACCTGTGATGATGCTGTAAACATGTTTGCCTTTAGGGAGGTGCGATCATCCCAACCTCATGACTCATGGATGGCATCACGTTCATTACCGTGTTGCCATACAGGTATAGGTTGAACGACGGCCCCGTAAGCCTTACTCGAGAAAAAATGTACTGGTTATGCAGGCTTTCGGGTGATATGAACGCAGACACAGTATACGAAGCCTAAATGACCAGAACTCGATTGAGGAAGCGTCGTTTGATTGTGTTCGTTAATCCAGTGTTGATGTTGCGTAACTGTGATTCTTTTAAACTCATTATGGCATTTAGAACACTTTCTATTTCGATGATTGTTCTTCTAGCAAAAGAGTGCATTGAGTCCTTGTGTTCGTGGTCAAAAAGGGTCCGGTAAAGTAAATAGGTTGGTAGCAAATGCAAGTTGGTAACAAACTTCTAATTTTTTGCTTTTTAAAAGCCGGCTAACGGAAAACAGACGCTTCCCATAAAAGCGGTTCCGGCCGTTAGTCTATCAATTAAGCAAATAATTCTTTTAGCAGCGCTATTGTTCCAGACGTTTGTATTTGAGTGCTGTACAATTGAAATAGAGGTCGCCGCTCAAAGCGTTATTGACAAGTAGCGATAGATGCGCACTCCTAGACGAAGCTGCCGGACACCGTGCCAGAAGCCATGTCTTGTCTTCGATGCGCTAATAACGGTGGCCTTATTGAAGAAGTCCAGGTAAGGGCATATTTTTGAGTGCGTGCCATTCATTTTTTCACCTTTGTTATCCATAAACCAACAGCATGTTCTAATATGTTTATTTTCGGAAAAAAAAAAAAAACTAACGGACATCGATATTAAATAGGTTACATTTATTCATAAAATAGGCTGTTCGATAAAATTATTGCGGTGTAGTCTCTTACACTAGCAAATATGACGGAAGATATATTATAATAGCCTTAAAACGTTTAGTTAGCAGAACAAATGTACACGAAGATTCTAACATCTAAGACGTACCCTAAAATGGGTAATTTGTAATACGTTTTCACGTTGTATATACGTTTTTTTTTTTTTCAAGTCAGATTCATTCATATGTATAATTTTCATAATTATAACGCATGTGAATAAATTCTGTTATTGTTTTTTTCATTTGTAATCATTTCACCTATGATAACAATCTCCGAGCCATATACGATAATAATAACAGCAACCATATATATATATATATGCCATATATATATATATATATATATAGGGTACTCACAGGGTAGACGTAACAATACATATCTCGAAAACGATGAAGTGCGTAAGGGTATGATTTGCCGACGGCGATAAATTTCTACTACGTCTAACTTTTTTCTACCACTAAATTCGACCGGCTGCCCGTAATGAGGGAAGACATTCCTCATATTAGGTTTTCTTCGACACGTTTCTTAACTAGAACAGATAATTCCTACGTTTTTCTGAAGTCGTCTGCCTTATTTGAATATGTTTAATTTTATGCTCCTGACCGGAACAACGCTGCCTGTGAGTGCACTCGTCGTGGCTAATGATTCTATGAATTTTACTTGTTATATTTTACGTTTTCTAATAGAAGTACGCTTGTTATTATATTTAATTGAATCAATATTTATTTATACAAAAATGTCTTTTTTTTAATATATTGGTAACTCGTTCTTTGGTCATTTTGTCAAAAATTTACAACAGCATTTCTCAATTAAAAAAATAAAACTGCAATCAAGAAAAAAACGTCAAATATCAAACTGTAGAAGTTTCGCGAAATATCGAGATTTTTTGGGGATTATAGGTTTCACAAATCGCTATATATATATATAACGCGTGTTCAGATAATGAGATATACAATTACACCCTTTATATTCTATAAACTGTATTATTCAGATAGCATAGAATTACACTTCTAGAAAATAAAAATGTCTTTTACTAGCACTACTTATACAGTAGTTCTATATAATAATGGGCCGAAACATAAGTCGACAGAGAACTTCAGAAAAGCAAGACTACTCTTTGATTGAATTTAGGAGAGCGATCGAATAGAAGGGATTTCTAATCTGAGGCATCGAAATTTAGCATTGAGCTTTTAAAAAAGGCCAACGAACAGTTAAACAGACCAAACATCAGTGACACGTCCGTTCAGAGACTGCAGAAGAAACGTATGTAATGATTTTTTTTTTCTGTGACTTCACTAATTGGTAATAAATCGATTATCGTGTACGAAAAGTCACAGTCGAGGCCTTCGTAAAATTTGATAATAACAACACTAGAAGAATTTGATAGTAAAATAAATAATTTATTCTTCCGCGGTGGTACATAGCTCCGTTTTTGTCACACCATCATCAATTGTCACAACCACCATCCGCAATCTACTGTTAAAAACCATCAAGATTTCTAATACTGTGTTTTACCTCCTCTATACTCATCTACACGTTCGTTCATCAAAACACGTATACTTATGGCAATATGCCATACGGATTCTCACAAAATGAGGTGCAGAACGTGATGCGTGCACTTCATAATGGATGCAAACAGCTTCGCTCCAGCGTCGTACACTCACGCAAACAAAATACTTATTTACACTGCCGTATTGATTGGCCGGGACGCCTGCTTACTTAAGAGGCTCTGTCCAGTTCGTAGTTTTACATGTGTCTTAGTATGTATATGTTCGTTAAGGTTTAGCAGACCTATTTATATGGGAAATTAACAAAGAGGCGCGATTATATCATGACGTCAGCACGTCACAGCGTAAGTTTTCGAGAATGTGCGAGCTTCATCTTCACAATTGTTAAGCCCCTCTGTGAATTCTTCAAATTGTCGAACTGAGACTTTTTTTCCGTGTCGAAGAGACGTTTTGACGAACAGGAAAATCGCCCTGTTAGACTTAACGCTGCACCAATTGCTACCGAATCTGAGCAAAACGACACACGAGTCAGAGTCTACCCGCTGTGCCTGTAATCTCTCGACAAGTCAGGCGATTATCATTTGTTTGCCTTAGCTTCTACTAGCGTTTCGGTGTTCGCACTTCAATTCTTTCCGTTACGGAAAAGATAATGTTCAAACTATCACACGGATGCGTCAGCGGGGCGGGTTGCCCTGCAGTGTTTTTTTTTTCGCGTACACTTTTCGAAAAGAATTAGCTTCGACCGCTGGTCACCGTCACCAGGTTGACTGTTAGCGATTTAACCGAACGAATCGTTAATCCACATATTTTACGCACGTTAGGAGTCCGGCATCACATCACACTCTCGGTGATACTCGGTCGTTCGAGGTACGTGGACGTACCGAGAAACTCAAAGTTGGTGGGACGTCTGTAATGCACAAACATCGAGCCCAACAAAAAAAGTCCGAATACCAAGAAATATCGCAGTACAGAAACACTCTACACAAAGCAGTTGGTGGAAAAATATAAAAAATAAAGCATACACCTTACTCAGATACATGGAACTAAGAACCGGTTAAAATCGTTCTATGTGTCACTACTTCACTAATGAATACGCTCATCGTGTTGCATTCACCTGCAGCAATTACGGTAGCTCCTCATCTAGACTCTGCAAGATGTCTACCTCACGTACAAGATTTACTTAACTATGGCTCGCATTAGCATTTCGTGTATATGCATTCGGCATATATATGATTCATTTGACATGCTGTGCATAGAAATTCGTTCGTACGTGCAAGAAATAGCGCAACTTCTATATGGTCGATGTTTTCTCGGCGTGTCAACCGGCCGAAGAGACCCTTTACTTGCGCTGTGACACTATATGTGTGTATGTAATATATGTATAGCACTCAGTGAATGAATAACTTTCCATCTTTTCCTGTGTTTTAAACATCGAGCATTTCTATTCGAGGAAAATTTAATAATAACACTGGGAGAGACAGTGCGGGTGCGTGTGTACCGCTTCCTCTTTCATTCTGACATGTTTTTGTCACACAACAAGGTTTCTACCTGCAATAACACCATGAAATGATGCGATTGTTCCGTTTCATTATTATCATCAGCATTACTGAACTGTTGCTTACGTTTATTCTACTGAGATTCTACAGACAGCTGACAGCGCTTTTCCTCCGATGGCTTTTCTATTTTTGTCTTATTGTATAGTCATTCCGGTAACTCCGGGTTCTGAACCACCGTCGAAGCGAAATAGGGCTGCCGGGCTAAGGCACTTCACTTTGGTTCAAATCCGCCCGCTCGTAAATGCACGGACAGAAATAGCTGAAAAAGAGATACGTAATGAGGTGCATATGGGAGGCACAGCGAATGCAACGAAGCCCTATATCACCGCCATGTTTTATGAAGGTAAAGCTGATTATACTACTGGTTCGCAAAAAGGCGGCTGATCGAAAAGTACTGAGACTGTGTCCGCACCGATGTCTTCCTAAGGATCATTTAGCAAATACTCAGCTCCTCCGGACGTTTCCGACAAACGGCCTATCGAACGACGCCGCTTAGCGGAGTTTCTGCAACGGCAATTCAGCCGGAGGGAAGATCCGACGGGCTCGAATGGCTCTGCGAGGGTGCCCGGTCACCTCATGACGACACCTTTAGACCACTTTGGTGCTATGATCCTCCATTGAAGGCATTGACGGAATAGCAGACGATAGACAGGTAAGGACAGGTGGCGATGAAGCGTTCGGGTGCATTGCGCCCGGATGACTGACTAGAGTGGGATGCGAATGAGGGTGGGCTGCTGCAGCCAGATGTGGATGAGGTGCTTCGGCTCCATGGTGAGTTGAAGCGCACAGCAGCGCCGGATGATGCGGTGGCGGCGGCATTAGCGAGCGGTGGTACTCACTTGTCGCTGCGCCGAGGTAATCGAAGTGCAGAGGCAGCTCCGAGTATTTGGGGTAGGCCAGCGAAAAGTGGTATGGATCGAGGGGCGTTGGTTCGATGTATGTTGGCCGAGGTACGTTTCGCAGGTAGTTCGCTGCTGATATGAGTTGGCTAACCTCTTCGGTGTTGGTCGGCGTGAGGCTTTGTTCGACATCTCCGACGGCAGCTGCCTCCTCGTCCAATTGATGATGGTGATGGTGCGATTGATGCTGATATTTCGCTGTCGCCGGGGCGGGTACTCGCTGGAAGACCGGCGCGGTTGCGGCCGTTGCCAGGGTTAAGCTGCCGTACGGGTAACTTCCAGTGTAGCCACCATTTGCAACCGGCGTTGTTAGTTCGGTAAACTGTGGTACCTGTATGGGGTTCGTATGATGCATCAAGGTCGGCTGCGGGTAGTGGGGCAGCGTTTGATGGGGTGTGCTCGGCGAATGTGTTTGGTGGCTATGCACACCCATATTGTTTACACTGCCTATTCCAACATTGGCGCCAACACCGACTCCAATATGAGGATGCGTAAGAGACGAAGGCATCGTTGGTGAGCATCGGCCGTCGTTTGTCGGCGATGCTGATCTCTTTACGCCGTGCAGCACCTGTGGTGTCCATTTGGACGGGGTATTTTGCGGCTGACTAACATACGATGAGGGGTTGTATACACTGGATACGTATTGTGGCGCGGGGGCCACTGGAGCGACGGAAGCCACCGAGCTGTTTAGCGATGGAGGGACTGGTGATGGTGCCGAATAGGTGCGTACTGGGGAATATTGCGCGGATGATCTCGATTGACTTGGAGGCGATGGCGCCTGTGTGGGCGGGTCATTGTATCCAAGGTTATAGCTCATTTTCGAATGTAATGAGTAGTATTGGTATAGCCAGCTGTTCTGTCGCATGACGTATGCTTCACGCTCACTGCGAACAGAAAAGGAACCAACACGCACTAATCAGAAACGACGACGCCATAGATATGCTTATGCCGTTATTACATTTATAGAAAAAAAAAAAAAAAAAAAACAAAACACTCACATCACGTTTATGCGTACTTTGTATTTTTTTTTCCCACTTTGCGCTAATTTTGTTCAGCTGTCGAAGAAACGCTTTCATCTCCAATAGACTGCTTAAATCAGCAGTACCTTCTAGTTCCTAAAGCATTATAGACGGGCGCAAGAGAATGTGCGTACCTCAAAACCTGATTGGTGCACACGATGATGGGCTGCTGGTTTGAATCAGAGGCGTCCTTCACCTGGAGCACGCAGTGAATCCAGATCCAGCCCCGATTGAGACTCTGGAGCCGTAGGAGAACAATGCAGCTACGTTCCTGCTCGTTTTGGGTTACTATCAAAAGACAGAAGACGTACGCCAAACATAAAAAAACGTCACGAAAAGGAAAAACTTTAGTGGACAGTCTTAATAGCAGATAGAGCAGGTGGTGCATGTGTGGTAACCCTACAAAGTGCAGTCATTGATTGAGTGATTTAGAAATGAGGCATAGACAAAGATAGGAGATTCTTATAAAAAAAAAAAGTATGCTAAAAAAGATTCGATACTTACTTAGTTTGTGCTTGCTCTGGACGTCGCTGAGGTGATCCCAATGAACGAGTTCATACCAGCTTACACCTTGTAGACTGCTTTTTTGATAGCCGAGATGGAATTCGCCATTTCGATCAAGATGAAGGATTTTCATGTCCATAGAATGAATCGAAGTGAATACGTGCGTACTTCCTTGAACGACGCATTCGCGCGTCTCAGGCATCGCGACAGGCGTGCATAGGGCGAGAAACACTGGTTCGTTTCGCGAGCACAAGGGAAGATAACCCGCAAAATGGCCCTGAACCAATACCACCTAAACCAGCACATGGTCAAAAAAAAATTCCGTCGCATTACTCCTATACGAGATCGGGTCGTTTTTTCTTCTAACCCAACTTTTATGGAAAACACGACGGTTTACGGTAAGATCAGGACATGTCATATTGTTTAAGCTATGCTTTCGGGGCATGCTAAAAACGTGCATTATATTGTTTGCTTGACATGTGCAACCTACTGTATGAATTGTAGACCTACTTTTTGGTCTCCAAACCGCATTTGACGCCGTGCGTTGCGGGATACGTTCATCCGGCAGAGGAACGTACGGATCTCCTTAGCTGCATTGCCGGTCGTCGGGTTACGGGAAAGTTCGCTTTGAATATTGGTATGATCTTGTTTTTCGATGATATCGTACACCGAGTCACCATGAATAAGCAAATCTTCCTGTAGATGAGATCAGTCGAATTCAGAAACCAAACGGCCGCGTTCATTAACAATATGATTCCTTATGCATACATATTACTGCTATTTTTCTTTTGATAGAAATAACCCCAAATTTCAATTTGTATAGTCTAGCCATTTTATCAGATGGACAAAAATACTCTCGTTTCAAGGAAAAGCTTTGCTCGAAGCTTGCGTTTTGTGGGTATTAGGTGGATCTATACGGACTCTCTTGGTGTTAGCGTAACGGTTTACGACGCTTTTGAGCCAGCTCCGCTTTCTTTAGTCTAGCCCGTTAGTTTGCCCCTAAGCTCAATCGCTGCTCTAATACCTACCTTGATCAAGCTGCACATGTTATTATAATGTGCGATAATAACAACAATGAAATATTGTCATCTTTACATACCTTGTTCGTTGATGTATACATTAGAACACTATGCGAGTGTGGGTTTATGCTTATATATGCCTTTTCAGAAACACCTCTAATACGATTTGAATTTCCCGCGGTGAGAGAAGAAGCCGTGCACCAGGATCGGTGCTAAAACATGAACCCATGAACTCAACAGTTTTCTCCATTAGGGCTTAGAATTTATAGAACATATTATATTAGAAGGTCATTGTGGTAAAATTAAATACTGCAACAATCTATAATAAGTCGCCGCTAACAAAATTAATAAGAGTGGCAATTATTATTACTATTAATTTATATAATATATGGACGATAACAGCCAAATATAGCAATAATTTAATGTATCATCAGTTGCTACATGGCTGCATTCAGTGTACGGACAGAGTCATAGGCAGATGATTTTCACGAAGGCAAAAAGCTGCGTATAGAATGAGCGTCGCATACCTCAAACGGCTCTACGCGATTTCTATGCAGGAACAATAATAATAATAATAATAATAAGAACCATTATAAAAACTAGAACAACGGCGG
Organism: Varroa destructor; assembly: GCF_002443255.2. Lineage (NCBI taxonomy): Eukaryota > Metazoa > Arthropoda > Arachnida > Mesostigmata > Varroidae > Varroa > Varroa destructor. The sequence goes on along the minus strand of NW_019211455.1, from coordinate 20,023,552 downwards.
CAAGCAGGTACATTTATGATTACTTAATTGCGGCTATCAAATTATTAAAGTTATAATTTTACTATCATGATTTTCATTACAGGCGATAGGTCCACTAATCGAGCAGGGATCGGCAAGGATCTGGCCGCTACAGATATATGCTAACAATACTTCTCTCTCTCTCTCTCTCTCTCTCTCTCTCTCTTAAACCGTATATATATATATATATATATATATATATATATATATATATATATATAATGAATAGAAGCCGTGGAAATGCAAGGCCAGCTAATCACGGCGTGCTGATTATTTATACTTACCACTGACTGGCGCTGTAAATGAGATTAGATCGAATCAGAATAGTAACCAGGTCTGCTTTGCACGTGATGTATGTACATTTTTGTAGGTAGGTACGTGCGCAGAGCTCTGATGAGCACACGCCAGCACAAATCAGTGCCCGCCAAAAGACTTAGACGGACCTTTTGTCATACACATATTATAGCGTACGTCGGGAGGAAACAGCTTATTAAGGGCTCCGAAAAATTACATCCGGACGTAGCTATTTTGATCATGCCTCATCAGCAACCGCTGGTTTGGTTCATCGCTGAGATCACGCGTGACCCGTTTTTCATTCTATAATATTTTTATGTTTTTGTTGCCCGATTCGACATTTTTTTTAATAGGCAGTGATATAGACAAAACGGGCTGTTTGGCGACGGAAGGAAACCGCCCTGAAAGTGGAACTCCTTTCGGCGAATGCCGCCGATCGGCAGATTCTGCCGGTGCCAATCGAGACATTGGAACCACTAGCTACCTAGCCAGGTGGGCTTAATCGAAATGATATTGAATAAATCTATTAATAGGTAAAAATTCGGCAGAGTCTCGACGTGCAGCAGAAAACAGTGTGACATTAAAATACACGAACAGTGCCCCTGAGGCTATTGCACATAACAAATACGTTGACAGCTTTGCCATTGTGGGGACTGCCATAGACTAAGCAGACGAAACCCCCTAGAGATATGATAACAATACACAAAGATGACCGCACGACCGTTCCGCTTAGGTCATCTTCACGTGCCCATACACGCGGTACTCACTATACTTAAGCTAAGCCATCTGTGAACCGAATACACATGTACAGAAACACAATATATCATACTAAATTAGCTCGCACGAGTAAGCACTGACACAGTTAAATATCGAACGCAGTTAGCGCAGAGCCAGCCACTGCATTTGTAGGCGAAAACAACAAAATAAATTTATTACCATCGCCAATGAAAACCGGATAGCCATAACCAGCCCCATGAAAACGAAGACAAAAGTAACAAGCCCAGGAACAGAAATCCGAGGCCAAAGTCTGCCAATAAACAAGAAAATGAAGTAGAAATAAATTTCCCTACTAATGGCTACCGATGTTCATGCTTACACTGCGTTCGACTCGAGATTGACTGCTCGCCGTAAAAATTGTTCGGTTCCATTCCGTGGGCAGGATTTGTCCGCGTTCGAAGATCAAGAAATTACGTTAGAGCGCTATTCTTCAGTAGGTAGCCAGGATCAGCTGACAGCTCACAGCTATACTGCTGTCAAGTCAGCAGCGACAGAAATGCCTTCAACAACATTAATAATGAAAAGAATAATCTGCACATACACTAAATACAGGAACATCAGAAAAAAGCTGTTTGGTTTTAGGTGATTTTCACGGTAAGTGATGACTTCATTAGTAATTTGGCGATATATCCGCGCGAACGTAGAGCAGCAGCAGTAGCAACAAATGGCAGGTCCGGTTCGCCACGGTCTCGTCCGGCACAAACATAAACGCCATGTTTTTTTCTACCGTTTTCCCTTTCTTTCTGCTTCTTTCCCGGTTTCCTGTTCTTTTGCGCGTCTTTTTCCCGATGACTTTACCCCGTCGCTGATTACCGCTGGCGGCCGAACTGGCTACCAGACCAAAAGCGTAAAGCGGACAATGACGATGCCACCGAACTTCGGCGTCCTCGTAGCTTTCGCACACTTCGATGAAACCGCGACGATCAATGCAGACGCCGTCGATCGCCACCGGCGGCAGCTATGCGTTTGGCACGAGGAAAAAGTGGCGGTGGTGATCGAGCAGAAAAGATCAAAATCGAAATGCACCAAAACGCGCCCGAAAAATCAGATGACCACGGCGGCTGGCCACAGCAATGCCACGACACCGGCAACGGTCAGAGCAGCGACAAGAAAAAATAATCACCAGAACGTCTTCGTCGTCAGCTCAACCCCAATCATCACAATCATCATCGCCATCATCACCGCCAATCTGCCGCCGCCGCCGCCGCCGCCGCCGCCGCCGCTGGCGGTACTTAGTCAGGTAGATCAGCTGCAGCAAAAGCGAATCATCAGCAAAGAAAGACGACGAAGTTCAACTCCATCGGCTGATCTCTGTTCGCTGGGCCTGGTCGCCGTCTCGCTGCTCCCGGATCCGCAGGGCCAGCAGCATCGCCTCGTTATCTTCGTGGAAAGCTCGAGTTGTTACTACTACTACTACGAATACATCCGACTATTGTGACTGATGCTGCTGGTTAATAACAACAGCAACACTCATTAATTCATAAAAGAAAACCAGCGAACAAACCGATGGCTGGACGGACAGACAGGTCTAGGGCCAAACACAAACTTCAACGACGCCAATGTTCGCCCTGATCTTTTCCTGTTTATTCTAGCTGCCGTCGATGCGACCTCCACCGCATCTTCCGCGTCCTGATCTACATCGATGACTGTGTGTTAGCTGATTGACCGAGCAGCAACTACTAGGACATCTGCATTATTTTTAACTTGGTCGCCTACTTGATTTCTGGCTAGAGGCTCCTTTATTCGCTCGTAGTTCTAAGCAGTTGCTGTTACTGCTGCTGCTACTGTCGGAAGTGTTTCATCGTGACGCTCTGTATGCGTCGGTTTCTCCGCTCAGTTCCTCGTGCGCCGCGCGATTAATGTTGAGAATCTCGTTTTCAACAGAATACACTCATACGTGATGCTACGTAAGGGTACGTAGCAGTCTGCCCGTCAGATGGGTCCTCCAGGGTGGGCTAGAATTAAGCGACATTGGTCTGATATTACTGTCACCGAAGATGATGATCGCACCTGTAGCTACTGCTGAGCAGAGATGATCAGACCTCTGGAATTAGCGGGAAAATTCAACCGTTAACTGTACACGACTACTTCGAGGGGAATCTGTATAAATCGTTTCCGTACAGATATTGGCTTTTTTTTTTCGCTGTTGACGGATGCTAGAACGAGAGAAGCAGGCGCATTGGAGACAGTTTCAGCTAGACATATTTGTAGACAGAGGAGCGTGTTACGCCGGAAAAAGAAAGGGGAAAGATAGAATACCATCGTTTATTAATAGTGATCTTGTCTTATATTTTGTTAGGGTTATCAGCATATGTATGCACGAATGCATAGATAAACGATACAGGCGAAAAAAAGATCAGTAACAATTAATCATCGATACCGGTAATGCCGCTATGGCTTGATTCCTAGTAGCGTTCTGAATTAATTTCGACGAACGATGATGGCTCGCAATGGGGATGTCATATAGAGAAAAGAAACAACCAAAAACCTATCAATAAGTAAAATAGGAAAAACAAAATCAATTTCTTTAATATCGGAACGGTTAAACGTGTCATAGTCGCTCAGCCATACATATGTGTCATGTATGAACTGGAAAAAAATATATAAGTTTCTTAAGCCGGTTCGATTTCGGGTTTCACCAACGATCAACTTGCTCGTACCGCGCACATACCTCAATGCCTGTCACAAATGATCAACAATGAATCAAGTGGTATGTTGTTAGAGTCCTGTGCCCGTTTGCCTATTAAGGGACCGATTCACTACTACACCCGTTTAAGAAACGAACGCAGGCCACATAGCGCAGCGAATAAAAACTTCCACTGTTGTACGTAGTGCACGCAGTAATTTGTGCTATTTTTCAATGTCGCTTTGGTAAATCCCCTCCCCGTAATAAACCGCTTCTGATTTGGACGAACGGATCACAGTGTTTTCTTGTTGTTGAGTTGATTTCTTAGCGATTCAACAGCACTACTTCAAGTTTCAGTTGTCCAAACCGGGCCAAAGAAGAAGGCTTACCCCTGACGCCAGTGTACAGTTCTATGAGAAATACCTACGCCCTCCGGCGATGTATCAACTTTAGCATCTATCTTTGCCGAGCTAGCTTCAATTCGAGCTACCGAATACTGGGTATACGATGTTAACAAACGTCGACAACGAAAACAGCCATTTTAGCCTTGCTTCTGCTATTTTTTTTGCTGCTAGTTTTAGCCGCCGGGGCAAAGAACTCTGGGGTAGGGTGTCCAGACATAGCCGATCCAAAATTCTCGCAGGTCTTCTCCGGTAGCGCAGGTGTGCCTATGTGTCTGGTGCGGCTTGTCGTTCTTCAGCTTTCGCTTTTTTTTGTCTAGTAACCGCCGACTGCCGGGCGCAGATCGCCCAGCCCGTCTACTTCTCAACGACTTCAGCGATCCAAGTTGATTTGCGCTTCGGATTCATCGCTTTCTCTCATCTAACAGAAGCATCGCCAGCGGCGGCGGTGGCGGCGGCGGCGGCGGCGGCGGCGGCGGTGGCGGCGGTGGTGACGACATCGATAGCGGCGATACGTTCAAATTGTATCGAAAGTTGAACTGTTTCTCGGTACGACTCGCTTCTAGTTACGGTTTCGTCGTCCTCGGTCAACTAGTTTGCCCGTCCGACGTTGCTAACGGGACTTGGGATTGTCTTTGTGGGTCAGAATACAAACTGCTCAATAGGCCTGGCAGCTCGTGCACGTGTTGCGCTGTAGGTTTGGCCCAACAGGTTGAATTGGCTACCGGCTGATTCAGGCCGAGTCCACTGGGCCATATGCTGAAGGATCGACTAAGACAGAATAGGTTCAATATGGCGGAGAGAGGGAGCCTCCGGATCCGGGAGCGGCACAGTAGCTTTAATAACGGTGCCTTTCATGTTATAGTTGCGCCGTTATAATAATGATGATAACGTCGATGAAAACCCCTCAAAGGCGGCTACATACCCGTACACCTAATAATGGTAATTTGGATCCACAAGTTTTAGGAGTTAGGATACAGGTAGACAGATGAAATACACATGTCTGTCTTTATTTACCCATTACAATTTTACTTATTGGCAGTTCAATAACAAACAGCGCAGGCCAAATTGCAGAAAGCTAATTTAAGAAACAACGATGTAGAAATAAAACGAGAGAGAAGACAACAAAGTTAGACTATCGCGGCGCCTCATTTTTGTATGGGCGTTAGATGGGCATTGATTTAGGTCAAGGAAAAGTAGAAATTTAATAGTAATAAATCGATGTATGTGTTACGTCTGGCCACAGAACATTATTTTTTTTTTAACTAGCTTTTTACGTCTTAATTCTTTCTCTATTTGTTCCTCATAACGACTAAATAATATTAAAACTGATTAAAAAAGATAAGTATCATCCAAGATATAGTATCTGAAATCAACTTTTATATAATGCAGAAGACCAATTGAACGCTCGACTGCCTAATAACTGAGACTGGCAAATAGAAGTTTCCAAAAAAACACTCAAAGTCTAGTGACAACTAAAACACAGCTTATTCCATAATCTATGTACGCTATCGCGGAGTTTGCGTGACACTGCCTTTTAAACATTTTGATTGTTGGGCAGTAGCACCAACTGTGACCAGTTCGATTTTCATCAAGACAGCAACCGTTTGTTTACGTCACAACCCAGCAGAAGTGGAAACCCACCTCGCCTCGGCAAGACTCGTGAACGAAGAATATCCAGACATAAACAGACCCGTGCATATTTCGTAATTTTTCTTGTCACTTTGCACTATCGTTGCCTATATACACGCATCCTCTTTCTCGATCAAAGAAATTGCTAATCGCGCAGCATCTGGCCAACAGAACCATCTGACGCTAATAGAATTTCAATAAGAACGGTCCAATCCATCAATAACCAATAACATCAGCGACTGATAGAGAGATGAGTGGCCATCGCCTTTGTCGCTGTTACCACCAGAAGCAAAGGTAGCAGCGTGGAAATCATCGAAGTTCACTGCATCGACGCGGTGCCTGTAGGGAAGGTCAGTTTTAAAAATGGACGGGTCTTTTTGGTAGACATATCGAGTCAAGCGTCACCAGCTCCGTATGGCAGGTCAAGCCCGTCTATTCCCGCAACGATACCTTGGTGCGAAGTTGACGCTCGTCGTCGAGCGATTGTTTTATGTTGATGTCAACGCCTAGATACTACTAATGTCGCGATGTGGCTACGCCAGTCAAAGCGGCTGTTCTTGAGCAGCGATGATGATACACATTGCATACTTGCGCGTATATATATATACGCATATATATAGTCATCAATTTTGATCTAATTAACTTCTCTTGATGGATTCTGTAAATCGATCCGCAACCCGTACCGTGTAATGTCATTTGCGTACGAAACCCGGGGATCGGATCGCCGTTCGCATAGACAAGGTTCATCGCGTATTGAGTCTCTGAGCGCCGATCCATTTAAGATAGACAAAATTTCCGCATTCTCCGCACGTTAGGACCATATTATACAAATGTATCTTTTTATCCCCTTTGTCCACTTTTTCAGTGAAGAAACTCGAGACATTTCGCCGCTGGTGGTTTTGACAAAGGCTTTGAAAAGGTTCGAAGACAAAATGTTTTTTGTGTTTTTCTTGCGATTTCCGCAGCTTTTTGGCATTCTTTGAACCGTTCTTCCATTTTTTTTAGTTACTTATTGTGCTTTTGGTATTCTTAGATTTCATGTACTCTATCAATTATCCCAACGTGCTCGAGTCCTCTTCGGGGTAACCGCTCTAAGGCAAACAACCACTATAGCACAGTGCAGTGACGGAAGTCAACTGCAGTTGACCAACGTTAGGTACTATTCTGTGGCCCCGGCGAGGGGGCTGACGATTCTGTTCATGAGTTCATCTTCTCTTATGACTAAAGGCAGACGCACAGTCTTTGGTATTTAGTCTGCTTAGCTCTCGCTGTCGTCTGACCGGCTGGGTCTCTATCCACTAAACCATTATCTCGGTCTCGGCGGCTGCTGTCGTCGTAGCGATGGAATGATTGACCCACGGGGGTGGTGGCGGCAAAGAGTTCCCACAAAGCGAAGCAGCGGAGACGGCAGAAGATGACAGGGAGGGGCAGAATTGAGGGAGACGACGAACAGAGATCTGATGTGAAAGGACGGACGGACGGACGAGCCATCGGCGCCAGTGCCTGTGAACGACGGGGGAAAACCGCCACTTGTGGTCAGCGCTAGAAAGTGCTCACAGTAATAATTTTGACGACAGTCTTAATGCTGTTGTTGCTACTTTTGATGCCGATGATGATGAGCATGCCCGTGAATATGATGCCAATGTTGGTGCTTCTGACGGGCCGATCAATGGTGCATCCGGGTCGCTGCTATCGTCATCATCGCCTTCGTTATAATGCTCGTCGTATAGGAGTAGTTCTCTGACCGTTATCACCTAGGGGCTATGGCTGGCTACCGCTGTTGTTGTTCTTTCGGTTTTGGTTAACGTTGGGGGGTTGGGTTAGCGAGGGTCTGTCTAGGCTGCTGGGCACAGCAGCTCGTTCCTCAGCTGCAGTCAGCGTTAGTTCAACTATGATATGTTGAGTATTCGCTAAACTGCCGTAATATTAAATACTGTACTAGGGCCGAGCATGTAGACCAGACGCACGGTTTGAGCCATCTCCGGTCTGACGATGGACTTTGCACTTGGCGAGGTCGACGGCCAACCAACCAGCAAAGTTCTGTGTCGGCCAGCGGGGAGTTACTGCCCACTGTAGTTCCCTGCTGCATCTTCGCCATGGTCGTCGCCGTCGTCGTCGTCGTCGTCGTCGTCATCACCAATAACAGTGAGAGCAAATGAAAAGGAAAAGGCAGAAAAATAAATAAAGGAAAATTGAGGTCTTCGAAGTTAAATCACTGAGCGCCACTGTGACTCACATATCTCGAAGGCAGCAGTCACGGACCTGGAGCGTAGAGAACAGCGAGACTCCGAGGAAACCAACGGCGTACTACACTGCGGAAAAACCAAACGGTCTATTACCGGCCTACGCAGTGGGAGGTGGCTTTTTTTTTCTGGGCGTTAAAGTATTGGCATGGTTTTGGTGCGAATGCGATTGAACGAGTGACATGGCCTGTCCGGTCCTATATATATTACTTATCGCTTATCGGAGGAAAAATGGCGCTTTGAACGTGTACAATCGGAAGAAAAAATGTGGTAATTTTAGCTGAATAAGATTCTGTTGACTAAGCGTATACTAATGGTCAGTACGAAATTCCTGTATCGGCTCTTATAGGTATGGAGATGAACGTTGACGTGGGTCAGCAAGTAAGTTTGGAGTTTGAGTCTGTACCGGCAGCTCTAATGCATCAATATATCGGGTCACTTATGTATACGACCTTAGTAAATTTCCGTTATCAGTATGGATCAACCTGCCAACCGCGGTTGGACGTCCTTTGTTCGTACATATAGGCGCTGCGCTTTTCCCCCTATCCCCTTTGTCGATTTCAGCCCATATACAGCCCAGTCTTGCCATATTGGATCAACGCTCGCTGCTGCTGCTGCTGCTGCTGATCAACAGTGATGCTTAGTTACCTCTGTTTATCGCGAAAAGGAATTAATGTCATTAAGGGCGCGAACAAGGGCCGCAGCTATCCGCCAGATTATTGACAGAATCACCGATCAGACCAGATTGATTACCACTGTGAAACAGCATACGACAGTGTATCGTCGTTTGCCATACTCTAAGTAGCAGGTGATTCACTAGAATTCCCGTGTGCGGGTCCGTTGCGAATTTTCAACCACAAAGGTAACAGACTTGGCTTTTCGTCAAACATTCCTACCGTCAATGTACTGTGCATTAGGGGACCACCAGCAGCTGCCAGCCATTACTGACCACTCCAACTGAAAAAGCAGTAATCACTTCTTCTTCTTCTTCTTCTTTTTTTTTTTTTTTTTTGTTTTTGTAGAGTCTTCCAGAACGCGCTGGTAACGCTAGTCGGAATAGAAGCCGCGTTTCGTCTGCAACCGTCGATAAATCGCCCGCCGTTGTTTGGCGTTGTTCGCCGTTGAAAACAATATAACGTCGCCTACATCGTTACCATACCGTAGTAATAATCATCGACCGGTGTAATCATTATCATCGTCAGAATGCATGACAGACATAGAAGTCGGCGGATTGTTATGTTCGGAATCGGCAAAAACAGTAGTTCTCTTCGGGGGTTGTTCCACTTCGTAAGTGTGAACTGGCGCCAACTTAGCTCACAACTACTGTTTCAAAAACCCCCAACACCATTCCATAGTAATCGACACACGTGATAACAATCACAATCATGGTACTAGTAGCTATGGTTAATTGATTGTCGTCATCAGCAAAATGAATCAAATCAAGTCACGATTAACCAGCTTGTTCAGTGGGTTGCGGTTACTTTTGCCCATCTGCCCAACTACTGCAAACAGCTCGTGTGTCGAATATTTGCACATATATATGTGTGTGTGTGTGTGTGTGTGCGCGTGTGTGTTATTATTATTTTGTCTATGTATGTAAACATAACCACAGCATTGACTAAATTACGTCGATACACATATAGTAGAAATACAGACAAGTAGGGCGGCACGGGATGTTCTTAAGCACATGGGCGTCTGGGTGAGCGCAAAAGACGCCGGAGTGCCACGGTAGGGAAGTAACGGAACCGCCCTGATAAACTTTCGGCAAACCAAAGAGCCGTTAGGTTACTTGCTGTTCGCTGATTTAGTCATTCTCTTCTGGAGGAGGATCTGGAAGGATCTGGAGCGACTGTTAAGTCGTACAATTGCAATGTCTGTTATTACCGTCCTTGGCCATTGATATCATACGATCATCGACGCGTGACCAAGACGTTGGTCCGGAAACAGTCAGACGCATTGCATCTACTTCTGGATAGCTTAGCTAGCCATATGAAAACAAGTAAACGGACGCAGAACTCGTGCTAGCTCGAAAAAGTGAAAGGACTCTCATTGTTAAGTCGCCCTTTGTCTGTATGGGATGACGCAAATCGTAACGGATCTTTAACGTATTAAAATTATGAATGTACATTCTGCTATTAATCTTACGTCTTATACGTCAAGAGTAGTATGTACCGTTCTTGCATATAGGTTTATGCTGTTCGTTGCGATGAGAGGATAAATTGCTGGATGACTGTCTTCTTTTCGTGGCCAAAATGAACACCTACAGGAGGGATAGCCATTGTCCAAATGTAGCATAGAATACCTCACTTATGATACATATCGGTTATAAATTTGGTTTATGTCTATTTTGATGCTACCGCTGAAAACTTAATCGAATATTTGAATGTACCGTCTAGCACCACTGGGTATTATAGTTTGTTGAGCTAGTATCGTTTCCGGTACAGTTTAATTTCAATAACGGCCAACATGCGAATAGAACGACGAGGTACGCATATAGTTGTGGCATGTAGCATCTGTATTCGCTACCACTCTTTAGGGGCAGAACGAAGTTAACCTGCTTGCCTGAAGGCCCGCAGCAAGCAGTGGCAAAACGTCAACACAACGAACAAGAAAATATACAAGGACGATCCTAGTTAGTCTAAGCTGTATGTTTGTTCTTTATTAGATGGTATACTAGTGATTGTCTACGTAATTACATGTATGTAAAAAGTAATTACATCCCAAGCGATTAGCGCTATTGTTATTAGTGCCATTGTCGGCACAAAACAGTGCACCGGATATTATAATTGTAGTAAGTCGCAGCTCTGTACTACGTATACGTGTACATACACGCTTGGGATACGTGTACAAACAGGCTAGCTAAGTACAGAAAACTATGGAACTGACCATTTCTATACAACCTGCTTACACCCCCAACTATTTTCTCTTACTAACAATACCTGTTTGATATTAGAGTTAGTGTAGAGCAGATAAATGAGTGGTCAGTTGAGTATACATCAAAGTAGAGAAATCTGACGATTCTCTTGTTACTGTCATTGTTATTTATGAAGGGCTTCGCGGTACTTACCATGGAGTGGCCGAGGTACTCAGCTGCATTATCGGAAATGTACAGAAGCTTCCCATTCTGGGTCAGCATCATGATAAACCCGCTGAGAGCCTTGGAAAATCCAAACGGGGGAATTGGCACCTCCGCCCGTGGTCCATCAAACTTGTGAAATACTGCAATAGGTCAAAAACAACAAAAAGCAAACCTCCATGAGCAATGGTAGCCTCTCGTACACAGAACATTCATAATCACGCTTAGTATCTAGATAATTTCAAAACAATCCAAGTACTAATGTACTTGCCAGCCGAAAGCTGCGTGGTGTTCCTTATATATTTCGAAAAATTACTTATAGCCTTGTGAGAGCGCGGATAATCAAACATATTGCGCGTGTGTTAGAGGGCAGTCGAATTTTGTTGTTATTGCTCAATTACTTCTTCATTTTACGGGACCCTCTGTACCCCCTGTCGCTGCTTGATTTAATCCCCCGTAGCAAATCGGACAAGCGTGATCCCTAGACTACCGTAGTTGGCTTTATTCCGTCGCCTATCAATGAGAGTTATTCCGGAGGTGGTTAAAGGAAGTCGAAGAGCATCCGACCGCTATTACCAACTGCCAGCACACACGCTAGCGGGCAAAGAGAGATCAACAATATTCTTCATCGATCTGTTTGGAACGGCTCTGGCAATAAGGTGAGGCGTGCTCCTCATGATAGTTGGAGCTCGCCAAGCTCGACAGCCAGGATGGTTGACGAATCGATCGGCCTATCTAGTCATTGTCGCCCAGAATGAGTCCAAATCGCCAGATCTGATGGAAATAAAATCAGGTCAGACTGATTAGCACATAATCATCACGTATCAGACAGCAACTCACCGTTAGTCCGGTCGGACAAACATCGCAAACGATCAATGTAAAGTACTTAGCCATAGCGTCCATCTACTATGAGAGCTATTCTGATGGACTTTGACTTCACGCTTTTTGTACAAACGTTCCTTTGCTCCTCTTCCAAACAGATGAAGTTGAAATCGTTGTTAGTGCAACAGACGATACAGGCGCAAATGGGTAAAAACATTCAGGACGTTCTTCGAGGAATTTGTCAGGGAATCGGGTACTGGAAAGCGTTTGCGTTTAGAACTAGTAGTATTATACTTAATCGAAAATACCATACAGATAGAACTAATACGTCTTCTGTGAGAACACTTAGCGCCTAATGACAGTTTTTGCTATGATTACTATTATTATTAATATCGGGATCGAATAGCGACAGCCGTTGTATGAACTCTACGTTCCTCGTAGATGAGTTCTAACGAAACTACGTGCTATCTAGCAGTGTTGTATCTAGTGAAGTCGGCTCGTGTTTACCTTTGAGAAGGCGTGCTCATTCGCTCATATAGCGCACAGAAATACGCGTCGCGAGCTGCCCAACGCTACTCTGTGACTTTTCCGAATTTAACTTGAAAGCAAGTTCAGCTGCTGTGTCTGAACCCGAGTCCCAAGCCTACATTTGGATATAGTTTGTTCTGTGATGAACTACCCCCGTTACAAGGTTTCACCAATCCTTGCTGTTGTCCTACTATTGTACTTTAGTTACCGTTCTCTCGTTATTCTGCTTAATGAAACCTTCTTCATCGTTCGACTCACCCTATTAGCTTACTGCATTATCCCGTTACCCTGTTACCTGCAATATTGTTTCAGTAATCTTATTACCCTACTCGGGTGACTTTGACCCATATGTTTCATCATCGCGTGCTCGTCACCCTATATCCCCATCGCATGTGCCAGTTAGTCTGTAACCTATTGCAGTTCAGTCGTGACAATCGTATCTTTAAAAGATCAGTGTTTTTCAGAAATTTCCATTTGCTAGGCAGAACATGATACAAAATAAATTCTCGTGCTGGGATCTAAATTTGGGCCTATTGTTTGGGCCTGAAATGGAAAAAAGGCAACTTTCATATTTGGATTTTTCTATACAAACATTGCTCAACGAAGTCGTTTTTGAGTTCTGTGGGGAAGTTTTTTGATAATCTCTACCATAAAGAAGAATCTTTTCAGGAGATGTCGCTTCTTCTAAAAGCTGACTATTGCTAACTGTGTGTAAACAATGCGCGTTCGTACTCCATCTCACCAAACCAGTGCGGAGCTAATCAGGTACGGTGTCGTGCTTAAACATACTGGACATGTTCGAGAGGTATAAACGAACCGAAAAAAAAATAAATTTTTCTGCAGCAGTAATGACAGCCGCAGTTCTAACAACGGCATCAAAGACAATGCTGGTAAGCTTATTGTAGCAAAAGCACTTACCAACGAGGCAGACCACCCTACTTGAAACTGCTGACTATCGACGAACAAGCGATGACCACAAAAACTGACGCAGTCACAGCCATCATCAGATGTTTTTCCACGTGACTTCTGCCAGCGTCTTCAATCGCAGTAACAGAAACTGTTCTCTAAATTATAATACCTCAGTACTACAAAAAGGTAGTTGTAGATAAACTGCGAAGAAGAGCAGCGGGTTGTACAAGCGGATTCGAAACCCTATTAAGTGGCCGGTTGGCGAAAAACCGTTAAAAGTGCGCATCGCTAATGCTAATGCCGGTCAAAAACGTCTAAGCAAACTTCTTCTGATGGAATTCGCCGTTATCGTCAAAAGATGAGCTGTTCTATTCTTTTCCATTGTTAGCTTAAGACTTCCCAGCCACGATACACATATATTTATCAACGATCAACATTTCACTGTGCACGCTTTGCAGCCGCCGTACAGCAGATGTGGCCTATTGAGACTGAGATAGGGAAATCCTTGCTTTATTTAACATGTATATATATATATACATGTTGCATTTCTTCGATGCTGCAAATAATCGGTGTGGTTAGTTGAACTTGACAAGCCAATCCAACGAAAATTGCTAGCAATGCCACATTAAGAAGAAGCTTCTCTTCTGTACGGTATCCATGGCTACGAGCGAAGAAGGTCAAGAGTGCTCCGACTGGCGGCTTGTGAAGAAGTTCCACAGTCGTCTCGGGTCCGACCGGACGTAGTTGCTACACTGTACCGTACGCAAAACGAAAGCAAACGTTTCCTCGTATTATCTGAGTCAGTCTATGGCTGTGGTCCTGTCAAACGTTTATGTAAGCGCATGTGGTCCAATGTTGCGGTAAATAATTTGGCGTGAATAATCAACAAATTGTTGTTGATGTTGTTTCCTACGACTGGAACCGTTTCGAAGCCGCGTAAAACATCTTCAATTGCTGATCGTAGATAAGGTCACGGCGACACATGGAGATCGAGAAGCATCACTGATAGCAATCCAGATTTTTGGCAACAACAACAACAACACAACGCGGTTGGTTGATTAATCGACCTTTTGCGAACAGTGAGAAGCGTCCTTTCAGACGCAGGACAACATGTTGAAGATCGAGTCGTCCAACAATCGAGGGAAGTACCTGATACGAAAATGCCAAAGCTGAAGCTGTAACGTTGAATCATTTGACAGAGTCAACACAGGCAAAACGTTGCTTAACATAATAAGCGTATTGAAATGCGTTTTACTCTAGTAGCAAATGGCAAATAGGCGCAGAGAATGTATGATTTAAGTCACCGTATTCAACCAACTAGATGTTCTCAATGTAAGAAGTAGTTGATCGTCGGCTAATCGTTGGTTTTCCTGTCTGCTTTCGGGGGCCACCCTCGGCTCCTATAGGGGCCGATTACAAATTTCAAGTCCTTACGCGGTAATTGATCGGCAACATTGACTATAGAATAAATTGTCGACTACGGCTACCAGCTGGCAGCGTTATTTAGGACCGTTATCTTGAAAATGGTTTCTATCGGCCTATACGGCATAATGGTTAACTGAAATCCACGTACCTATGTATGAGTGTAATCTCGACAATCTTCTCTGCGATCGTTACCCATGACCTTTGTCGCTCACCTTTGATTTAGCCTTCATTGAGGTAGTCGCGCGAATTTGCCCTCCTCTATGGGTGCCGCCTTCTCGGAGGCCAGTAACGAAGGCATTGACAGCATCAACGATCGCAGCAGCAGCAGCAGCAGCAAAAGCAACAGAATCGGCAAATAAATCTCATTAAATTCTGCGCGAATTAATCACCACTATGAGGGTCGATTCCCTCTGCTTAATTACCTAATCAGTGAAGCCAGTCGTGTTTCTTCTCAGACGCGACAATTCAGCGACGCTATCGGAACTCGCGCGGGCGAATTTAGATGTTCGGCTACTTTTAGAGAGTTTGCCACCAAATGAGAGACTGCAGACGGACTAACACGATAACATACATAGGTTCTTATCTTGTTGGTCCTATCATCGCAGGTTTCTCGCCGTCTCGTTAGCTATCCGCCCCACCGACATGTCCAGCATAATGACGCCTACATCCAACGCTTCGGGATAAATTACCAATGTGCAGATCGTTACATTATACGCGTCCTGCGATTGGCCTGTAGCTATTTTCTACGTATGCGCGGTAGTATTAGCTGCTGGAGCAATGTACGACTGGATATAATAAACGAGGCACTCTATGAAATCAAACTTATTATCTGAAAAAGGTTTGACTGTTGCTGTCTATTGTGCGAAACTGACTACGAAGTTGCTGAAGTGAGGGCTACGAACGACGAAGAATCGCTTTTCGCTCTTCTGTTCCAGCTTCTACTCCGATAATCGCTAACGGCCTCTAGACGATTTCTGCATTGCTGCCGGTTCTCTACGGAGAAGTTGTATTGTAACAGTGGCAGATGCCTCAGTATATTGTCTCGTAACAGCCAGTAATGACCCGATGAGAGGTATTCGGCTCTCTTCATTCGACCGACCGTCGCTGGCTTCTACGGCGAAGAGATACTCTTGGACACTCAGTTGTGGCCGGTGGCCAAATCGAACGCTGAGCGGATTGAGCGGCAACGCATCGATGTTCGAACACCAGCAGAATTATCGTCATCATGAACAGCGGGAAAAACGATGGCACAATCAAGAACCCCGGAGAACCATATCGGTCTTAGACACTTCGGCTAGCTCTGACCTCTATAAACTACAGCTGACCCCGACGGCCGCATATCGGCCACAGTACAGACAGATTGACTCATAGAGAAGCAGAAACAGCGGTTCGACACTTCGCTAACATTGTCGATACATCCTCGTACATAAATATATCTACCATAAATAGTTGTCGGTGCTGGATTACGGGTATCATAGCAGGGGCGGACAAAATCACTATATGAACGGTCAATTTTTAGCTGATTTGGTACTTGTAAATGTTCGAAACCGAGTAAAGCCAATGGGTACTCGTATTTCGGATTTTTCGCTGTCTAGATGCAACTAGAAGCGTCAAATTGTGCTATACTCAGATGGTCTGATCACTATGATCGAGCCTGCGTACTCGTTTGTCGTAGACGTGGCTATTGGTTGGTCATTGCTCGCAGTGGACGAGGTGACCTTAGATCTGGAACAAAAGGTAGAATACAGAAGGACGAATCAAAGACCTCCGTCGATCGACTTGATCGATATTGTTGAAGTATGTATTTGTGACCAATTTGACTGTTGTAAACAAATGCATAGAGCATCTTTCTAAATTGTGCGAGGGACTGTGTGCAGATGTGTCCATCATCTGCATCGGACGTCGCCGGATTTTCTAATAGCAAAAACATGAAAAATCATGCTTCGGCGCCTGTGTCCTGAGCACATTAGTGGCTGTACAAACTTTCGTCAACAGTTCTACTTTTCGATTAATCATACAAAACTATTTATGATGGTGTGGCATGTATGTCGTTGCTGCTGCTGCTGCTGTTTTCCGGCAACAGCCGATACAGCCAGGCAGGTCGCCACTGCAGCGAACTCAATAGAATTTAGATACAGGACAGCGGGCCGGAGAGATACAATTCAGGCAAGCTAGCCAATTGGAACGGTACAGCGAACGCTGGTCCTTGATCACCATGGCGACGCCAGAAGACAGCTCCACCTGTTATTGTGGCTGCAGCTATCATTGCGGCCATAGCAACACCGGTGGTCATAGAGATCATGGAAGCGCTCACATGATCATCAGCCGCAGCAACAGCAGCCAAAGCAACATAGTAATCAATCATTTCTGATTACGGCCTTCCGAACGCGGTAGCTCAGGCCATGTAAACGTAGAACCGTGCGACAGCCGTCGCGTCTGCGAACGATACCATAGCTTACTACTACCCATAAACAATACGTAATCCGCATTTTGCTCCCACGAAAAAATGAAGACGCGCACAATGGCCGAGAGGAAAAGGCATCTGCAGGAGTAGCAGCGACGAGTGGTGCAAAGCAACGAAAGACATAATGCTGCAGTTACGTTTCGTCTGCTACGACAGCAAGAACCAATTGCACCTAGAGCGAAACAACGAGGACAGATACGAAATTGACATCGTTGCCGTCGCAAGCGTCGATGCTGGCGCCTGCAGTGCAATAAACCAGTGTCGGACACGTAGCTAACGAAAGACAGCCCAGCGACACACATGCCGTCCGTTGTCGCGTTCTGGTTCGCCGGCGAAGGATCTTTTCGAAAAAGAAAGCCGAAAAATAATGCAGAAACCATTGCAGTGAGAGACCCCTAGACGGGCGGTAGAAGGCTTGTAACAAAGGCTCAAAACGAATACGAGAACAAACGAAAGAAAGAAAATAGAAACTGAAAAAGATAGTTCTATTACATTATTGGTGTGTGTATTGCGGTGCTGTTGTTGTTGTTGTTGTTGCTACCGCTGGGCAGGTAGTTCCGACCGGCGCGTTTATCTCAATTTGCATTCTCGTTCTTGACAAGACCGATTGCGACTGTAGCATCAGGCACAGATTTAGCAACGCGAGTCTCAGACGCCGTTCCTTCTGTTGTTGTCTGTACAGACCGATGTTGTTGTCAAGGTGTTGTTCGCGGCGCTAGTCTTCATCATCGGCGGGGATGGACGACGTTGTTCGTTGTAGCGGTAGAGTGCAGTAGCAGCCGTCGTATTACGTCGATGCATTACAGTCCGATCCGGCCATCGTGAAGCCTAACGGCAAGAGCAGCAGCAGAAGAAACAGCGGCCGTGGTAAGGGCCTAAACTAGTGGTCAGGTAGCCCGTGTCATCAAATGAAAGCCAGCAGCCGCTGTAACAACGGCGCCAGGCAACGGCAGTGCCGTGGGGAAGTCATGGCGTAGGTCTGTGCAGTAAGGCGGCTGGAACGTACATTTCTGATAGGCGTTCAAAGGAACATCCAGACCGCGTGGGTATACAAGGACGATCGAGTACTTGTGGTGATACTGTTATCTGCCGATGTGTTGACTCTGTTAACGGGACATTATACGATAAGGTCGACGCGAACTCCGAGGAGGAAACCGGTTTAATCTATGGTTATTTGTATTATTACCGTCGCTACCTATAATAATGGTAAACACTAGATGAATTTAACAAGGCACCAAGCTGAGATGCACTAAGGAATACAGGACGTACCACATATGGCAGTCAATGGCAAGAAACGAAAAATCAGAGTAAAGGAATAAAATTCTATGCATACTAATACCGCATATAGATAATCGTTAAAATCGGATTTGTAGCAGACTTATATAGCAGTTGAATAGAACCCATCGTCTCAAGCTCTTACTTTGGCGACTTAGAAGTTTTCAGCCTCTCTCTTCAAGTCCGTAGTACCTATAGCAGTTTGAAGCTTCCGACGAATTTGAAACTGGTTGCTAGTCTATCGAGCTTTTGGTCAGCGCTGCTTTAACCAACGCCAGCAGAAACGCTTAAGGAACGACTGGCAAATATCCCAATCTGTCAGGTCGTCATTCACAAAAGTTAAAGTTCCAGGCTACGTGAGTGATTCTTTAGTTTTCTATCAGAGAATGGCCAAGTCATAAACAAATGTTGTACTATCGGTATACACGCTGGGCGTTTATAGTAAGGCAACAAAGTAGCGGCAATAAACAGCATCGTTAACGTACGTGACATAAACCCAACGAACAGAGGATTTTTTTGCTCACCACCTTTCACCGTCACTGGCAGTGACTAAGTGCTGAATGGAAACTATTTTGCAAGTTTTTTTTTAGCTACCGATCATGCCTTCCGCCAGGATAGGCTCTAAATGTGGGTCGCGAACCTTAATCGCCTGTTATCTCACCTGTTAAAAGCTTTCGTTCGAATTCAGAAATACATATACTACCCCTCGTTTACAATGCAAGCGTCGCTTTGCTAAATTCTAACCGCCGATTGTTTAAATATCGCACTGGTCGATTCGAAGACGAAATAGTACTTTTACGTCACACGATATTGGAAGATAAGATAGTTAGCGTCACATTTACACACATCAGTATTTTTACACAATATATTTATTTATATTAGTCGAGCTCGGTGCTATTGTATTTAGACAAGGTTGCTGTGGCTAGAATTGATGATCGTCTGCTGTCATCGATCAGCCGTTCCTGGTGGCGGTTTACGCAAAAAGACGCATGCTTCGTTGTCAAGAGAAGCACACCCCAGCCAAATAAAGTCACGTAACGGCAAACGTTTTTCACGTTTCGTTACGTGATACGAACTAAAGAAGGTTGACGCATCGATAAGCAGAGGTCGAAAGCTAACTTTTACAATGCTGCCGGAATTGCAAATGGTTATTAATTAGCTTATTACTAACTGTTCTTTTAAGACTCGTAGAGAATCAACTAGCAGACGACCGCAGGCTGTTACGTCGTCCGCACTAATGACCGTCATAAATACTTGTATATAGAAGCAAAGATAATATGATCAATAGATAATTAATTAGATATGAAAAAGCGATTTAAACCATCTATAGAACTATCAGAAGAATAATAACAAGGGCTCAAAATTGTTTGTTTAATAGGTGAAGTAGAAGAATGTTTAGACCAGATCGAATATTGGGATAGAGTCTTTCGTGACATCGTGCAATCTACTATAATCGATCAAAGTTTAAATTGTCCTTAGGTGAATTACGCTAACCTAGTGTCAGATCGTTGTCAGAACTGTTGAGCTTACTTTGTTTGAAGTAGTTGATAAAGTAATTGGATTTGCGAACGAAAACGCAGACGAGAGCCATCAACTGAAGTTGCGACAATCTCTGACGCGTTGACGACGGCAGAGGCAGAAGGTCCCTAAGGTTGGCCACTTCACTGTTGATTAGATCTCGGCGGGCTTTTGATGCCCCTTTGGTCGACTTGGTCGCCTCGAAACTGAAAGGACGCATATAGCAGACAATGAGATAAAGATGAAAGTCATAAACAAGCAACGAATGTCTTATAGTAAAGTCTACGTATACATTTGAAGTCATCTGCTCTCTGGAATCACGTAATAACCAAGTTGATAGACAGAGAACGAGTATATTTTTCGCTATTAGAATCCAATCATCGAAGCATTCTGCTAGTGACTCTTCGAAAAGCCGTCCGTGTACGGCACAAACACACCGGTTCTTCAGGGTGCAGAAATGGAAGATAAAAACATACGGCATTTCAGGCTGACACGTAACACAGCGCCATTCAGGTTCGGTAGACGCCAACTATGCACAACCAAGTTGTTTTTGTTCTTACTTGACAAAAACGTTTGCTGTCATAATGATGACAGTAATAATAACAATAATAATTGAGGCAGTCAGTAATTACTGGGATGCTCCGATGCACAATAGTGATCCTTTATGACGTTTTTATATTCCGTTTTATACCTCTCCCGTTTTTTTGTGTTATCGGATCGCCTGCAGCTGCTGCCACCAAAGCAACCATCGCCTCCGAAAGAGACGGACGACCTCGACCGATGTCGATGCCCCTTCTGTGTGTGGCTCACAATGCGTCCGTTCTTTCAACTACGCTTATTCGTGTAAAGTCATATCATCAAGCCTGCTACCCCCGCCGTCCAGAAACATTGCCCTCTCAAATCTCCGCTTTCCCCCCCCCCCCCCCCCGTTCACATGCGCGTTTTAAACGAAACAAGCAAACGACAATACTAAAAACGTTGTACTACTAGTAGCGGTACTATTTTCTTGTACGCAATTATCGTAGTTATCGAAGAGTACTAGCGTCATACTCTTCAATTTCCAGATATCACTTGACAATATCTGCATGATGATGTCCATGCCAGAGCCATTATTATAGTTCCTCAACTCTTCGTTGTTGCTGTTATTGCGTGCATTTCACCGTGCCGATGTCGTTGTTTGTTGCTAATAACTTTTTTGTTCTCTGAGCATCGCTTATAATGAAAAACATGCCCTTGATAAATTCGGTTGCGAGCGGAGAGGAAGCGTTAAGGTGGCAGACGTTGACGACAATGTGAAATTACCGTCACCAGGGCCATTATTTTGATGGTTTGGCCAATTTTGATGGTGCTTGTAGCTGGTTCCACCGATTGGACGGCATGTGTATGCGTTAGTCCTGGCGCGGCCTGCAGGCAGCTGCGCTATCAGACGTATAGCTCGGATCGCCATCGATCCACCTACAAGCTACCATTAACAGTAATATGGTGTAGTAGTGAGTTGATGCGGCTCGGATTCCCTACGCGTCCATACATTGGAGGAAAGAAAGGCAGGGAGGAAAATAAGCAAGCTACACCTCCTAGTAATTCTGCTGTATTTGGCAACGGATATTACAACAACAAGAGAGCTAAGTGATCGATCAATGAACGCACTTATAGTCGATAGCGTATGCGACAGTGCGGGCCCGAAAGAAGCGAGACAGCCGACCAACAAAATACGATTTGATTGACGTATAACTGAGTGAAGTTTAATAATATTGTGTGATGCTGACTGTAGGTAGCTCGATCTGGCCGAGGCTCAAAGCGACGGTCTCGCTGGCTGATAATTTTTCGCTGCAGGCAAACCTGAACGCTTACGGCAACTAACTTGTTCTATGCTGATTCTGCTATTAATGAAATCAGCGCAGAAATGTTTAGAAACTTCTTGAGTTGTACCGTCGGCGCTATGGGACAGTATCTAGACACTGATGTTCAAATTATGAGTAAGAGCATCCTTTAAACTAAAGAACGGGGTCACAAAGGAAACGGCGGAAAACATAGGAGTGGCAAAAAATCTACAATAGAGGCTTCCGTGAATTTCGAAAACAACCACCGCTTTAATATCTTACACCTACCAGGAGTATTTTCAGTGATACTAAGTGCCTATCTGCGTCTACGGGTAAGACGCACAAGCTAACCGGAAAAAGCTACATTCTGCTCTACTTCACAATGGTAAGGGCCGTCTTCGCTCCTTAGTTTTACGCTGATGCTGCTCCTCACGATACTGCTGGCTATGCTTCGTCTATTTACTGCTTGGCTGGCACCACCACATATCGTCATTGAAGCGGACGTCGTACGGCAGCCCAAAGCATAACAGATCCTTAATAGATAGATTCCTTCGAGCCCGAGCACTCTCAGGTCCCGCCTCTGCGATAATTTTATGTAACAGCCCCTTTAAGAGCTCCGCATCAACGCATCGAGCACCGGTAACGCGTAACGTTTTGTTCTGTAGTTCTATATTAGGAATGTTCCTCCTCTGCGGCATTATCCAGCAACTGGTCGCTGAAGATACGGGCCCTTACCAGGAGGCGACGCGCGAACATCCAGCAACATCGCAGGCAGGTCTCGGCGGCGAGTCAGGCGTATGGAAGCAGAAAGAGAAAAAAGAGTGAAAAAAACCGCCGAAAAAGAAAACGAGTAGAGCACACAGAAGAGATACAGAAGACAAACGGACAGAAAGGCGAAGGAAAAAAACGTAAACGTAGTACGCTTTTGTTGTGCCCGGACGCCCTGGCTCGCTGCAACGATCGGCTCGTTTCTCTCCGACCGTACCTCCCCCAGCAGCTGGCGGGGGTTGGTCGGCGTAGCAGTCAGCCGAACGGCCACTACTGAGCAAAAAGCACTCCTGAACTACTTGTAGCAAAAACTTCTGCAACAGCGATTTGGCCGATTGGACGGGGCTGAACGCCCGCAGCGGCGGTAACAACAATAACAACGATAACGAACACATTCGACTGCTCAAATCAGCGAAAAGAACCGCTTGGAAGAAGATGGCTACTCGGTGGAGGAAATAGGTAAAAATAAATGGTGCCAACAGCAACTGCAGGGCCCACAAAAAAATATTGTTTCGGGCGACGGCAATGCTAGCTAGCATGTGTTAGAGCTGGCAAGCAATAACGTAAAGAACAACAGGCATAAGGAAGAGCACCTATAAGCTAGTTAAATGGAGTAGAGTATTTGGCAGGGTCGGAATCGTAATGCATTGCATTATATTTAAATTAAGCGCTAAGTGCCTTTATACACACATATATATATATATACACACGCGAAATACTCGTGCCTGTGTGCCAGCTCGAGGCGTCGGGCATCACTGGTCCATCCGGTAACATACAAGCGCATGTAAAGGAGATAAGTAACTAAGAGGTAACAGGTAAGTTAGAGATATATGGTGCAATGAATACCCTACCATTATGATGAAGGATCGTGTAAATCTTTCTGTCGTCCGTTTTCATTCTGTCATTTGACAGAAGACACAGAAAAGGGTAAGATCACTGAAAAACGCCTTCGCTTGTCCATGCCGTCTGGTGAGGCAGCGTGTTCTCTGATTTCTGGACTCGTTGCGTCTTCTGCTATTTCTTGCATTTCATATTTGTCTACTGGATTTTTCTCCTTTTTCGTCTTCTTCGTGTTTCCTGTTTCGCATGAAAGCGAATAGGGACAGTGAATAGGAAAGGGGCGGAGGGGGAGTAAATAAAGATGGCACTGGATGATATGACAACAACAACTACGCCACACGGCGTGGTCACAGCATCGGCCGCTTGGGAGCAGATACAATCTTCCCCTCTTCGCTTTGGAAATGCAAAACTGACTCAGAAAAATAGGCAAGCTGGCCATCGGACGCACTCAAAGACAGGCAGCACGAGGGTGTCGTAAGGCAAAGTACCAACTCTACGCAGAAACAAGAATCGCTATAAAT
>NW_019211455.1:19986892-19999495 GCF_002443255.2 Varroa destructor | reverse complement strand
TATATATTCCGATGTTTTATTTGCTTCTGCGGCTTCACTCTTGCCAATTGCGACCAACATTAGTTTCTACTGACCACGGGTCACTCGTGCCCCAAGTTCGTTCCAGGGGGGGAGGAGACCCTGAAGAAGTCTTTTCGCCCGCACCGCCATTACCATTCTCACCGGCAACTCTAATGCGCAGAGAGGTATCGGTGGCCAGGTGTCCTTGAGTATAATCGGCCTACAGGGATTCATCGAGTTTATCAATGGAATGAAATTCGTGTAGCATTTTCTGATATGTATGCATGAATGAGACGCATATTTTTTGAATATCTTACGGCAATTTTTTCTTCCTTCACTTTTTATACTGCTTAAGATAGCAATCATCGCTGGAAAAGGAACTCTATCTGGAAGTCACTACTTTATCGCTGCTGATGAAGTCTGCGCAAATGAAGTATCTTTGCACACAACAGTTTTGGCTAGCCTTTTCAGAGTGCAATTCAGGCATGTCTCTTTAGTCTGTTAATAGAGATACAAAGGATAGATAGATAGATATTTGCCAGCATAAAGCTTCTCAACTCTGTTCTATGCGTCGGACCCATCATGAACCCTGTCCGTGTGCCCGCCCGCCATCGTTGATGATGTGACGTGTTGGATCTTTCCGTACAGATTTTTTTCTATTCAACTCTCATGAAACTAATGCAAAATATCACCACTCAGAACTGGATAAGCGATATAGTAATGTCAAATTAGATACATTATAGCCACACATGAGAGTAACAAGATTACCTTACTAGAAAAGATGAAATACGTTAAAAATGAGCGGTCCATGGGTTTTCCATCGTTTGGCATCAATGAGCAATCGATGAACTTGCCGGTTTGCGCGGTGATGAATACCCAACAGACGCGATTCCCCCACAAACTCGGTTACGAACGTTGACCAATCTCGGTCTTACTATTGAATCACCTTCATAACGCGGAGATCGTCGATGCCGTTCGGGCCACCTTTGCCACATGTATGCAAGCATTTACTGAAAGCAATTTCGGTATCCACCAAGCGCATGTCATCCGATAAATGGCCAAACACACGGACGCCACTTTTCTGATTTATCATGCCCACCACTTCTGATTCGATGACAGGTCCATCAAGATCCGCATGTACACATATCATATAATTTACCGATAGCATAGCTATTTGCCGTACCGATTACGCATGAAAAATCGGTCAAGAGGCCAGTGTCGACCCGAACTTCAAATGCACAATCGAAACTTAAAACTAGCATCAAGTTTTACGTTATCGGATCACGGCAACGACGAGGGTGGGTGGATGTCTAATAATGATGATATCAAGTTTTTAATCGTGTTTCTCATCAGAAGTCCGACCGACCGCTATGGAATGATACTGCTCTCCTCCTGTTGTTACAGCAATAGCTGTTCCTACCCGGCTGTTGTTGTTGTGTGGGCGAATGGCGCTCGTTTAGGATGGAACATTTTCTGAAGTCAATGAAGACGTAGCGGTGCTAGATGCCAGCTGAACTATCACACCTGAAGTTGCCGGAATCAAGTGGTGGACTCTACCGGAACGAGCTGGTTGATCAGATTCACTAATGCTCAACGTGACCGATCATTGTACGATCTATATGCACTGTGCGAATCATCGCTTGCCAGCCGCCCGCGCTCGTGGGCATCTTAAGCGTCCCACAGTTCTTGCCACGAGAAGATTCGACGCGTTCAGCAACGTCTTCAGGCCTATTACTTTCCATCGGTGATACTGTCGCTTCTTTTCACAGTGCGCTTGCCTGACGTCCACCTGTGTTGTACTATAGTAATAGTGATATAATCATAATAAACTGTGTACTACGTCAAGCGTTGTGATGGGAAGATGCAACGCGGTCGAGTGGCGGTTCAGTCGTTGAGCATAACACGCAACAGAGGTACGTACGAGTAGGTTTAAAGGTGGAGCTTCCTACTGATTTCTATGACATATAAGATAGGCGACTGCGGTCAAAACGAACACGACAGCTACGGCGGTTGACAGTTCGGCACAAATCGTCACTGCAAGAAAAACTTTATTGTATTAGGCAGAGTAAGAGCGACGCTGCTTATGTCGCGTTTAACTAGATGGCTGGCCGCAACGTACTAGTTTCAAACGATAGTTAACGGATGGTATTTAATTATGGTTGCATATAAATGAAGGGGGCGCGTATTTGTTGTCGGAATACCGTGTCCATTAGGAGTTCGAAAGGACAAATCGGTCCTGTACTATGGCTAGGTGTGTACGGGTGAATATATTGACATTCTAATTCGATCTTTAGCTGATCAATACAACTTAAAATTTCACGCCATTACGTACGTAATTGACGTATCTACGTTGAGTGATCTATATGCGAATGACATGTTGCGCACACCTAAATGTGTTAAAAAAGATTATTAGATCGGGTACTAATGGTCGAAAAACGTGCTCCCCCTTGATTACTCTTTTCCTATCACCTTTACTTTGAAATAGTGAGGCTCAAATACTATAGAAATTAGACCAAGTCGCGATCCATTAGCGCAGTATGGCTGCGTGATATTCGTAGCATTATATAGATTCTGCTATACCGCGTCGTTCCCACTGTCGGCCTCCCCCGACACGCTCTGTTTTAGCGCGTCCAGGCCTATTTCATTTTTTGCGCCGTCCATGCGTAAGACGAGCGCAGGACAAAATCCAAAAAGACAGCAACAGAATCCAGAGCCAGACTGCAGAGCATCGCAGCAGGTCAGAGGTCAGCGATAGCTAAAGTTGGAGTCGACCGTCGAGAAGCATCCTGTCGCCCCTTTCGTTGATCATCGGGTTTCTGTCGATCGTCTTCTTGTTCTCTCGCTCCGCTTGGGCTGCCAACAACTGAACGAAGATGAAGCTAAAGTCTCCAAGCGGTTGACTCCGTCTCTATCAGCACCGAAGCCGACAGCCGACGGCGTCGCCGACATCGTCATCGGCCGGGGCCGCCTTCAGCCGGGCCCAAGAAAATTGCGCGTTTCGCCCCGAATATATATAGCCTCCACCAATGACGCAACGCGAGCTGTGCGCTATGCCGTACGTCGTCAACGGGGGTAGATCAACTAGGCAGCCGACCGCTGATCCGACCGCATGTACCACTACCGCCGCGATAACGGCCATGGTTACGGCGGCCCGCAAATCCTGAGCTGCCTACGTCTCGCTACGAGACGGAGATTGCCGCCTCAGCAGGAAAGTACCACACTGCGTTTAGTCGTTGGCAGACGGAAAGGCAGGCGCAGTATCGGACACGGACGATACGAACGAACCGCCTATTGACAATCGGAAAGTACGAATGAGGAAGACGGCGTGATATCGCACTGACGAATGGAGACGTAGAGGGCAGGCCGAAAATCGAACAAACGAAAATAACAACAGCAGGAGCAAAGTTCACTCGAAACTAGAGAACAACTCATATATATATATATATATATATATATATATATATAAAACGGTTACATTCCACTGATGAGCGCTAGGAGCTGAGGGAAGACTCTAATGATTTTGAATGGCAACGAAGATCTATTCCCTCGCAGTTAGTGACACTTAGAGTAAATTCCTCCACGTATGTTGTTAGGATAGGGGAGCCGGGAGAAGGGCACAGTACGACGCAAAAGGCAAAATGGCGCTTGTAGGGTTAAGGCAACAAATATATTTAATGACAAGATGCTTCTGATGAGAACGATTAGTCGAACACGTCGGGGTGCTATCGCGTTTATTCGATGTTGTTACGAGGAGATAGATTTAAAAGTTGCCCCTACAGGAAACGATGTTTTCAAGTGATAAACACTTGAGTTGCAAGATTGTTTCTACTGGATTTTGGCCTAACACTGTTCTGTCCCTGGTGACAGATTACTCAAGGGTATGCTCGAGCTATTCAATCCGATGGCGAATCGCAGTAAGGAAGAGCCCCATTACCTGGTAAGTTCGGCGGTACGCTGTGGTCTTATGGGAAGGATTCGTAAATCTGCATGAACTAGAGAACATAGAACTAGAACTTCCTCAAGTCTGTATGATGCGTTCCACATTAAACAAAATTCAATTATTGCTAGGTTACGATCATTCCTATTTTTCGGCCACACTATGATATTTTTACTTATTCGCTTAATTAAAACATAATAGTAAAAGTTAAAGGTACTTTACTATTAAAGTCCTTGATGCAAATAAGTAGCAATGTGCCTATTCCACTGTAGAAGATCCGTTTGCGTATCTATTCAGAATAACGGTACGTTGGCAAGTAGCAGATCATTTTTTATCTGCTTATAGGACACATAGATATGGGCTAGATCCCAATCTACCGAACCCACATTTTCACATCTCGTTAACTGATAGTGGGAAGTATCTGCTTAAATTATATAGTTGCATCTAACTATTTATGTAGAAATGATGTAATTTGTTAAAGGTGATTATCGTGTTTCGCCAGAACCTATCAAATGCTAAAACAATGGACGCGAGCTTTGCCAGACGCTGGGTGCTCAGTATAATTTTACTGCGCATCATTTATGTTCAAATCACAAATGCTTCGTTTTTTTTTCGCCAGCTAACGCTTCCCTAATATAAGTCGTGTTATTATCCGAATAATTAAATAAATTGCACGTAGCTAAATAAAGCACGTAAACAAAATTCAGGCATTCTTTAGTTTCCGCCTCCAGCCGTTGATCAGGATCGGAAAAAGAGCTCGCTCGCACCGCCTCCCCACCGTCTCAATACGATTAAATTCATCAGTCATGCCTTAAAGGAAATATGGCTTTTCTTTGAATCGTGAATTCTACCAAATATGATATGACTTGTTTACGAGCGGACAGACTCGTAATACTTGAATCACTATTTCATAGGACCGCATTATTGTTAATTCAACAAAAAAAGATCCGATCTTCGACAAACATTGATACGGGTTAAAGCGTTAACTTGCCGTTGCGCTTTCAGTCCTTATGTTTATCTCTCTCTATAACTATCGTTCGAAGAAAGAGAGGGCCTTTGAAGTGCGGGGCTAAACAGGCCGACCACGAAACGGTCTTTCACCGCCACAGGTTATCCGACCACTAAATAAATGGCGCAGTCGTACGGCGAAATCCTTTTCTGTAGCGTCAAACATTTTTGTTACTGGATACCCTCAACCCCACAGACCTCGTCGCGTCAAAGGCGCTAACAGCGCCCATGAATAATATCGTCACAGCCGCTGCCGCTGTGATCGGTTGCCAGAAGATCTCCGTCCTGGAATATCAAACAACCGAGAAAATGAATCCGCGTACGTTCGTCTACGATTAGAAAGCTTCAACCGCACTACTGTCATTACTTATTGCAGTTAGCGCTCGTTCTAGCTAGAGTTCTACTCGATCGGACCTGCGGGTCTGTGGAACCTCTCGCCTCGTCCAAACGCCGCTACCGTGCGGCCAATAATAACGATTACCATCCTATTATCGATTCAAAGATGATGACAGTGATCACCGTAGGTTTGAGAACTGTTGTAAACGACGATAACAGCCGTGGAAGCTACAATAAGATAATTTTACGACAGCTGTAGTGGCAACAACTGCCGAGCGACTGGGACCGGATGAGGCCACCCGGCCAGCTAAGGCACCAAACATTTGACGATGTTTGTACAAGGTTCTTTGTATGAGAGTGGCCTGGTAAAACGAACAGTTCAGCGACAGCGAGGCCGTATCGCGTCGTGCTCATAGGAAACTGAACATATATAAATGTACCTATGCGACAAAACGCATATAGGTAGTTTTGAGGGCTAGAAAAACGACGCTGGAACCAGAAACTTCAGTTCTGAGAACGGGGGCGCGATTCAGCAGAGCGCAGAGCCAGCTGATGGTGCCGCTTGCGCTTAATCCGATTCGTACATCGAATTGAATTCTAGTGATATCTCATAATTTTGTGGCTAGGAACGGGTCCTGCCCGCCGGAACCTAGTTAACTGTGTAAAGACTATGTGTGGTTCTCGGCGTGAGTGCTTATATATTGGAGTGAATCGGAAGAAGTATGCTAGGCTGCGCGACGAAAGCAGACAAGTATGATACTTAGACGATGGTATTTTTTTTTATTTTGATCATATGTGTACAACTCATATGATTGTTTTTGGTCAAACTAGAAAATCTGGCAAACACGTTATCTTTGTCTGCGAACATATCGAATAGTACTAAATGATACGAGACATGTTTTCCTGCGTCAGTGATCGTTGCGGTGGTAGTACTATCAACGGCCACAGAATGTTGGTGAATGTGTTTTTTTATTGGGAATCAAATCAACGAAGGGCTGAGAATGGCTGGATAACAGATATGATGGTCGTTTTGGATTTTCTATTTCTATTAAATTAAAACCGTACCCGCATATGTATGCTCGTAGGTTGTGAGTGGCAGTTAGGCAATCACAATGTTGAGGCAAACATCAGCATTTGCCCTTTGTGCCTGTTGTTTCGTGTTTATATTATGTATTTCGTGCTCTATGGAATAACGTGCACGGGTACATAATTCAACCATATACCCAGTTTTTTTTTATTCAAGTTAAATCTCGTATTCGCCCAGTTCATTGAGCTTGGACTGCATCTAGTCTACTCTTTACACCAAACCTGGATGGAGCAAAAATTTTGCCCCTGTAACACGTACGTTTTCTGAAATTGTTCAACAGCGATATGTTGCTTGGACGGCATGGGCGTGTGCGCAAAATAGAATTCGTATCAGGGTCGAAATTCGAAATTTCGAGACGCTGAGAAACAAAGTGACAAGTCCGATCCGCGTCAAAAGTTCTGCATAAATTCTGACTGACTGACTGACTGACTGACTGACCCAGAAGTCAATTCAGTTGCAACGGCACATCGATGACGCTTCGTGCCTGTTTCCTGGCGCTGAACATGCATACTGATTGCATGCGTGTCCAGCGCTCCGGCCAGTCACAGCGAACAGTCGTACGCTCGTGCTCTTCAGCGATTGCACGAAAATAAAAGCATCAAACATCGCTGTCGGCAGGAAAAAGATCCTCCCGTTTGCAAGCAGCTATAAACTAGCGTTACGCAGCCATATTTCGCGCACTCGCTTCGAAATGAGATCTGATCTGATTTGAGATCGTTGCCGATTTCCTCTCTTTTTTTGTTGACCTTTTCTTTTCCCTTTTCTCTTTACAGTTTGTCCCGTCAACTTGTCTGGCCGTCATATCTATTTAGGAAACAGCACGATGTTATTTTGTACGTATTGTACGAACAGCAAGCCAAATCGATGCCGATTACTATGTAGAACATGTAGGATGCCGCCATCTTCTTAGACAGTTTTTTTTTTTCTGTTGTACCGCTTCGATAAACCAAACTGAATTGGTTCCATTTCGTCGGGTTTGCAGACAGGTCGTACTTTTTCGTCTGCGGTGGTAGCCAGACAAATGGCATAAAGCGGCCGACAAAAAAACTGCATTCGATTTTCCGCTTGGCTGAATCCTTCCGCTAAACAGTAGTTTCCCCTCGATATAGTTATAGCAAGAAGGTCCCGTTATAAGTGACGGTGGCAGATGTCGTCTACGGCTCAAGGTAGCCATGGATGCTGGTCGGCGCATCAACGGCGACGAGTGATGCCCCAATCCGAACGTTCTGACCAGCAGACCAGCGAGTAATTCGCATGCAGCCCTCGTGATTTCAGCCACCACCTTTCTATCTTGTTCAAAAAAGGATTAGACCGAATCAGCGGCAAAATCGAGCAAGACCAATTCTGCATATGAAAGTTGTACTGATGGTGTGAAATAAAGACGTTTGGTGCCCGTTAGCTAGCACCAGTCAATTCTCACCACCCAATAACATCGACTAGTACACATGGTGAACCCATCACGACGAAGCGAAGTAAGTAACGAGTAAGTTAACGGAAATATGACTCATTCCTTGTCATTTTGTGGCTATTTCCGTTTGGTATACACGTAAACGTATGACAACACATCACAAAACCGCTGAAATAGTTTTTCCATCCCATAAAACACAAATGTAGCATTAAGTGCAAAGGCTCGCTGGCTGACGCTTCGAAAGCTAGTCCTCGGGGATCTAGCGAGATTATCTGAGCGTACACATCTGCTTCATCAGGTTAGTTTATGCGTCCGATCTATTCAGTGAGCACCCGACAAAACCACAGTACCGCCGACAATAATAACAATGATAACATAAAATCTCAAAGTAATTGGAAATCGAGTACGCTATTCCTATTGAAAACCCGTATCGAAATAGGGAAACGTATAAGATCCGTTTTACACTGTACGACTTTATCCGATATAACTTCATTATGACAGGTCTATGTTATTATAAAGAGAGATAACGTAAATATTTAGTGCGTATTTCATTCGGGTGAAAAGATAGGAAGAGATAACAATGGAAGCATTTACATGAAGTAAATTTTAGCTATGTAAGGCTGATTTACAAGGCGATACCGTAACAGAAAAAAATAATAGAAGCCAAAAATAGCAAAGCTATTATCAGAGCCGGGTTTTTAAAAGGCTAGGACAGAACGTATTACTTCTCTTACCGTTTAAGAAGGACGAACGATAATTAGAACAGTTCCATACATACACAAATACGCCCATATCAGCTACGTACGTATACCAAAAAACAGAAGAAAACTAAGAAAACTAGCCACTGAGGAATACACGCTTTAATTTGAAAATTACTATAGTAAAATGAATATTGGAACATTAAAACAATAGGGTGGGTGCATTATTTTCACAACCTTATCTGGTGACGGCGGAATAACGATATTATGTATTATTTCTACATGTGGTACAGATGCACAGATAGTAGTGCCGTAAATAGCAAAGAATTTTTCCACTTCTAACAATAGGCTTTTAATATGTATTTCCTCTATAAGTAGTAAATAGAAAAAACACCCGATTTTTATAATACTATATATGTACCACAAATATATCTATTGGATGTGTATAGAAATGGCAGTGTGCCGTCGCCCGGCGTTCAATCATTGCACTCTTGACAGACTCTTGTGTTAAGAGGCAAGGAGCAGGAGAAAATTTATCAAATCATACAGTAACACAAGTATTTTTTTTACAACAACAGTAACAAACGATTTATTAACACGCTTAGTGACTTGTAATTTTGTCGTTGCGTTACAGATAACGGAGAGCTACACCCAGATCTATGGATGAAGCGCACACAGTCTATTTCTAACTTTTGAGAAGGGCAAAAGCTCGTGTTTGCATCGTGCTCGCATCTGTTGTCTGCAGAAGGCGGCATATGAATGGGCATACGACGACTTAAAATTGATGGCAACAAACAACGCCGGTAGACAGACGATAGCGTCATAACAAAAAAAAGTATCCGCGGCATTTAGAGTGGCGGTAATAGATGCAGCAGCAGCGGTAAAATTCATGAATTAAACTCATCATTACTCAAAAAATCACCCAAAACACGGTCAGTCTTGAAGATAGATCATTGGTTTTAACCGGCGACGATTCATTCTTTAAAGTCAATGTAGTACTTTTCTTTTTGACGCAACGTCACAGCGGTGTCGGAAAGCAGCAGAGTACTTGAAGCGTTCGAGTTGTAGTCGCAAGTAGCAGTCTTTCAAACGTTCGTTCGTGGCTCCTGTTTCTGTTATCATCACCGTTTATCTTTGCATTTTCAGCAGTAACAACCAAACGCAATACAAACGAAAACAGCAGCCCCCCAACTGGAGATCTATAACGTAACCCGCAGGAGCAACGCATCGTCAAGTTGTCCAGAGCTAATTTTGCAATGCGTGACCGAATTGACGGACTCGGAACAATTTTTTCGTAGTAGATTGTATCTGGCCCGCTACTTGTTGGCGCTGCTGTCTGGAACAGTTCACACTATAGGCAAGGTTCCGTTCGCTTATTCACTCACTACTGTTATCTGTTTTTCTGCACAGAAGAAAAACTGAATGTTAAGTGGCAATAAAGGAGAGGACGAGTTAAGGACGAACAGCGGTGACGCCTGGGGGTAATAGAACGACGCCATGCTATAAGGAAACGCTGTGGGAGAAAAGAGCTAAGTAAGGGGCAGCGGTAACATTACAGCAGCCACAGACGAAAACCACCAGCAGAGGAAAAGCTGTAACCGTCACGACTTCGTGGTCTCGATGGGCGCTCACGACGATCACTGAGGGTCGCCTGCTCAGGATGGCTGTAGCGGGGTACCATTGTCGAGAGAGGCGGTACTGGCAACTTTTTTGAGAAGTCGATCCAGCAGACGACAGATACAACCATGCGGACGATAGATAAACAACAATAAACAATAACAATAGCGATAACGACTACAAGAATGTCGACGGACAAAAACGAACCGTAACAACAAACGAAACGGGTAAAAATGATGAAGAAAGCAGATGAAAAATACTTCTGGCCCCCCATTTTTCCGCCCCAAGAATCACTGTGAACGATCCAAACAAAAATATAGAGGAAACGTATAAATGCTCTACGTTTAATTCAAACAGACAAAACAGAAAGAAAAACGTAGTATAGATATGTGCAGCTATCACTACTACGAGATAATTTTGAATGAGTTCAAAGGAAGGGGCCAAAGAAAGGGGTGTCGTACGTCGAGGGCTGCTCAAGGAGCTAAACTTCTAAACTTCTGTCGCCTTCTTTAGCGTATCGCAGGGAACTGTTAATGTTGTGGTACTGATGCTTTGAGAGCAGTACATTTTTGAGCTCCTCATATATGATATTTTGTTGGTTGCTTGAATTACCCAAATAACCTAACCCAAATCGTACCCAAATTGACGTCTGGACAGATTGACTTGTGCTTAAACAAGACACGTGAGTAAATGTTAGATGACAATTTTTTAAAATTCTTCTCTTTCTCAGAACGTTTTCTGCCACTTTTTCTTATTGATAAATAAAGAATGAAGAATAATAATGAATAATGAAAAGGTGGTGAATTTTTTGCCCATAAATAATACCGAAAATTCCCACACACGCCCACGCACTGTTTATAGAGCGAAATATTGACGTTTTTTCGATGTTAGATCTAGAAATTGGCATATGAGTGTTTAATTGTTGAAAATTAAGCTCCAAATCAAACAGAATGCCATAATGAAGGGCAAGCTATTGCTCCTTTTTCAAGTGTCCTGCAAGTTCCAAAAGACAGTACTGGCAAGGGCAAGACACAGGTGACGTCGAGGACATTCTAAGCCTGCTCATGTTGACAACGATTTACCCTCACCCATTCTGTTCAACTGCTCTACATTACGAATCATCATACAACGCAGGTACGGAACCGAGGCTCGACCGCCATTAGATCGCCCGTTCTTTCCGGTGTCAGTAAATCGCTACTCCACCGTCTTGTGGCGTCTTCGCGCGAGGTCAGTTCAGTCCCTCGAGATTATCTAGACGGATAGTAGCAGCGCCGGCCGCATCTCCGGGTGCAGCCGCGTCTAATTTATTCGCAGTCGAAATCTGTAGCGTCAGATCTGTCTGCTCGATTATCTCGCCTGATCTCACAAAGCACTTCTCTGTCCATACCACAACCGTGGAGAAGATCTCATGTCGCTATGCGGATAGGGGACGACTGAGCGGGACAATTCGATGCTGTGACACCTTGACCAATTGTTTCTGTTACTGATCATCATCATCATCATGTTATCGTTGCCGTCGTCGTTGTTTCTATTTTCAACTGAAATATTCAGATAATCACAGCAGAGAGGTTGCCAGGACGAGCTCATGCAGGACTAGTAGCAATGGCCGGGCCACCGCGATTGCTTCCGGCGTCAAGAACGCAATTGCAGTGTCGCCAGCGTGTGTCAATCTCTTTTGCTGAAACGGGCAGCTTTGCTTAAGCTGTCAGCTACGGATACATAAATGATCAGTCTTTTTTTAGCAACTTCGCCTGCCATTTTCCCTAGTCGGTACGTCAGACTTCGGTTGTGTGAAGCCAATAGCTGCCTGTCTAGTGAGCCTTCATAGGCTTGCGCGCCGACATACAAAATAATGATGTCGTATTGTACTAGTATAATAGTAGCGAACGTCAATTGTACAAGTCATTGCGCATATACACACAATATTAAATAGAAGGGCAACAGGAAGTACAATTGAAAATGTGAGAAAAAACCTTTTATACCTAGTTAAACTGTCTTCGCAGTAGTAGCGCTGGGCTGTTACCGCATTGACGACTCTGACATGAAAGTACGATAGATTACATAATTAAACCTAGATAATATCACGACAAAATTCTAGAGAAATTGATTTACAAAGATTAATGTCTGTTTTTCGCGCGACCCCGCACTTCGGTTACGTTATATACAATGCGACAGGTTACTTAGAAGACTTAATCGAAAAGTTACCGCTATGTTACAACAAGTAGCAGGTGAGTCGGAACGAATAAAGACATACACTCGCTTGGTAATGAACGGTCTGGCGACATATAAAGCAAAATTTTTTTCTAAGCATCAATCCAAACAGGCTAATTCAAGGGTAAATAGTCAGCAAGATCAGTAACGATACTATTATACCATAATTCTGGTAAAATATACCGAGGTACATATTTACGAGTAAAAATAACATAATTCATACCACTTTGCATTGCCATAGTCCTGCTGCAGTCCTTTAACGATCATATTATCAAATCTTCATTATATCAAAATTCAATTA
>NW_019211455.1:19933821-19986792 GCF_002443255.2 Varroa destructor | reverse complement strand
TATACAGTTAGATAAAAGTATAATGACAAGTGCTATAGAAATCAATCGTTCCGCACGAGTCCCTTGTGCGCTTTGATATTGAACAAAGTTATCATATGCCTCTATTCGTTCATGCTCTCACTCTATCTTTTTAACGTCCTACAGTAGAAATTTTAACCCGAATAGTATAATTAATATATACAACTACAGCCTAGCAGATTCTATAATTTGTTCGCTTGTTTATTTGTTTATATGTATTTGTGAGTGACGCTGCTATGTGACGCTGCGAGTGCGCTATACTGAAAAGCAAGTCTACCTGCGCTGCTGGCTAGGTCTGGCGATGACCTCAAGGTTTATGAGGGCACCCGGCCCGACTGTTCTCCTGAGAAGACGAATCATGTTAACGGTGACATGGTAACTCTACGGAAACCGTGTTGAACACCGAATAGCGAGTCGCTAATGGGGAGATGAACACGTAGTTGAATGAACCAACAGGCTTGCCCTAGCCACCATCCGTCTTACCCAACAGATGGATACATATATATTATAAATTTATCTATACTTCTAGTGACTTGAACGGCCATGATGAAAGGCGTTGATTGCCAAGAAGGCTGTTAGTAGCGAAAATGCTAAATCAAACAAATTACCATTCGCCGGCAACTTTAAGCTGGCAAAACTTCAATAAACGACAATAAAAAAAAAACAAGTTAAAAACCACAAGAGAGAAAGAGCGCGACTGTGCATTATGGATATTGATGGGGAGTGAAAAATAGGATATTAGACGCTCCCTCGTTTCTTCATTACGGTATTCTATTAGGATACCTGTATGAACAGCTTAAGAGCCGCATTAACTAGTGGGCATATTTAGCTATGCTTTCGAGGGACAGACCGCTAAAGAGCTGAACGTCTGCAGTGCTCCGCTTGGCTAGGGATGCTTTGACTAGATGATCGGCTGGCAGTTCAGATTCCTATAAATAATTCCTCAAACATTAGCTAGACGCTATAAGAAAGTCGACAAGAAGGCAAATCTAAGATGGCTCAAATACAATTTCTCGTCATTGACCAACGTTGCCGGCCATCTACGATAGCCAGAGGACGTCGTCAGTTTTTTCTGCTAAGCATCCTTATTTCGGACGTCACTCGTCTTCAACCCAGAGCTGGAAGTTTTCGGCTCAGTTTTCTAGTTCTGATTCTTGAGCAGACCGAGCCAGCTGAGTTCGGGATATTCAACAACGACGTAATCTCTAGAGGCCAATCGTCCAATGGCTAGGAGCAAAAATCGCATCACCAACAGGAGCTGAGCTTGAGGTTGAGCAATAGGACAGCTTCGTTTATATGGTAAGCTAAGCAAAATCGTAAGAAAATTAGTGCGCAGAAGAGGTGATAATATGAAGTGGCCACGAAAAGTAATAGAAATGACAACAAGTTATCTGGCCACGAGCAGAAGGAGTTACAGCGTAAAAATTATCTATCGCAAAAGCAAAATAATAACAATAATCATCATTAAAAATCATCGGGAGTGAACGTCATTCATGCTTTCGCTGCCAACCCTTTTAATATGGCCGCGGTTGTTTTGTTGTCTTGGAGTGCACCGAAGCGCTCCAAGTACATGAGAAAAATATATAGTTGGCCCTGGCATTCTCAACTGTTGAGCCAGAGTGCTTGCTACATACATATATATATATATATATATATATATATATATATATATAGTCAAATCGAGCTAAAGAACGAAACAGCGGAAATTGATATGAGGTGAAATGGGGAAGGCGAT
The DNA here is from genome assembly GCF_002443255.2 of Varroa destructor. Taxonomy (NCBI): domain Eukaryota; kingdom Metazoa; phylum Arthropoda; class Arachnida; order Mesostigmata; family Varroidae; genus Varroa; species Varroa destructor. The sequence goes on along the minus strand of NW_019211455.1, from coordinate 19,985,039 downwards.
CCCATAAGGTGAAATTGATGCTCGGCAGTTCGGTTACCAGCAGCGACTGAAGCGTGGTTTACTATCTGCAATTGTCATCAGACCCCATGAACCAAGCTGAGCTATCCTTAGCTGTGTTATTTGCCCTCAAAAGTTAAGTTGACTTGAGAAGCCGTGAACTCGCCTACTTTCAGGCTTTCAATTCTGTTTCAATATCGCCATACGAAGGCTAAGGGCACTCGGTGTGTAGCTGAGTCATTGCTGGCACTGGTCACTAGTCCTCAGATGTCTCCACTCCACTTTGAAGCACCTCTTATGTGAAATACTATCGAAAGCATTGACGAACGAAAGCCCTAATAACGACCGCCTCCCATCCGTTAGAGCAATGAAATGGGGCAGATGACGAAGCGGCGACGCTTTCGGCTAGGTTTCCCGTCTGAGAAATGTTTCTGTTGTGGAACGATCGGGCCCTGCGCGACGTTGCATTTCAGTGTTCAGTGACATCAGCAGTAGGTCTGTTGCCAGATGGACCCGTCTTAATGTACAGTGCATGGAGAATCACAAAGGGTCAGTACGCCCTTCAACGACAACAATGCGGTGCGCTACACACACCGCCAATGGGCCGAGTTTTACCAATGGATGCCGATATATATCCCTTTTTCTAACCAGACTTAGGGAAACCTGTCGGTCGTTGTTGATTGACACGTAACTACAACATCAACCACTGATTGGTTTAAGGCAGAACCTAAGTTGAAATGGTTTAATTATTCGTTCAGTTCTGTCTTGAGCATTGGCGAAGTCACTCGAAGTGTGTCAAGCCAAACTTTGAGACCTACTAGCGACATCTATGGGTATGATTAGTAAAGCTTATAGCTACAGTAGGTATCCACGATTTACAAGGTTATTTACTTCATCGTAGCGCGAAAGAAGAGACGGACCATCGTACGACGAAACCACGATACAAGAGGAGTGGGTATCGATTCTTCATGTGAACGGCTACTGTTTTACATGCATCTATGCGAAACGCATATTCAGGAACGTGCCAATAATGACGGTTTAAATACTATAGTAATAAACACCTACTCTGAATTGGGGGTCTGATATAAATAATCTCCTATAAGTAAATCTAAAAATAAAACATACGCGACTCTTAAAAGCATAGAAAGAAAATTAAGCGCACGCAGCAGAATGCATAAAAACGCCACTAAGCGACCTCTTCCGAACCGAAGACCTGGTTTGTGCCTGATATCGTGCCGCTATTGTTAAGGTCACATCGTATACGCTGATAGATCGATATCGGCCAGATATGTGGCCTGTAGAGCAATGAGCTGTGTTTTATGATTGGGTTTTTCTCGGCCCGCTGACGTGGTGACTATTGCCAGAAAAATTTCTTTATTCGAATTGCCATCGGGTGTTCTCTAAACAATGTTTCAACAGAAGTTTTGCTCGTATCTGTCGTCGTCAACTTATGCAGTAGTTACTAATCAATGCAGGCGCAAAATGAAATCGAGAATAAAAATGAACTTACAAGAGTGCAGTTATGTCCGTGCCGTTACGTGGATATATCAATTAACAAAGCCATTTTCACTATAAATGTACAATATACTTAGCTATAGGCCTGCTATGATACTCCTACTCCATATTTCATTATTCCATGGCCTTTACTCGCGTGTGCCTGCTGATAACGTTTGTTCCTTCTGAATAATTATATTGCAAACACAAACAAATAGCGAAAGAATGTTCACAACAAACGTTCCTCCTTGTACACAAATTAGAGCCGTTATCACTAATGCATTCCTTTGTATAGACTGGAGATCATACTATAATTTTGATGGTTGCGTACTCTTATATAAGAAACTTATATGATCTTCTGTTGTGGCTGTACTTTCTTTTAGCTTCCTCTGATTTTTTCGGATATTATTTGCCAGTGGTTATTATCAATGTCCGTTGATATGAAATTCTATATCAATTTTTAGGATTCGCCCTTGGCTAGGAGCCGTTCTTACGGTGGTTGAACCCTTATTATAATGCTTCTGATCATGTGGTCGTCAAACAAACTTGGCATGATCAGTGTAATGGCCCAGTAGTCAACGTATTTGCCTGGCAACCTTTGGGGCACGTTGTGGAGTTCGAACCCGGACAGAAACAGACCTTGCTTCCTGCTGAGGGCAAGCCGTCTGAGCCAGACGGCGTACAGGTTTGTTATGATAGTGTGTAGGTTTGTCCCTTTGAATATCCACAAATATAGTGGACCTAAACTTAGTCACACTAGCCTATGTGACTTGTAATGCTATTAGTGCCATATATTACTCTATGGAACCGCTCATCGTGATGAGGTCATCAGTTATCAACTAGTTTATTAAATCCATCAAACGCTCGTAGTGCATGTTTCTACGACACGATTCATCATTCATTTGTCGACTTTTTCCCCCTTTTCTCTCTAAGATAAGCCTTCATTTTTTTTCAGCTTCATTCCGATTTGAGCTCTAATTTCAGATATTTGCAACCCGTAATAACGAGGCGATATTTGTCAGCGTAGCGTATTGATCTAATAATGATGACAATCATTGTCATAGCCATGAAGGCGGCACGGTAACAATTCGCCTGAGCTTCTGGTCAGAAGCGTCTGCGGGTTGGTGGTTAAAAAAAAAAAAAAAGCAATCTATACTTTATCCGCGCCATTTGGTCTTGCGTTTGAAGTACAGTAAATTTCAGCGTTTTCTTTGGTTGTTGGCGAGCTACGCGTTCGTTCGCTCGTTTATAAAAGAGACAGCGACCGAAACTTGGAAGTTTGATCAACTTAATAAACTTACGTAAACGTACGTATTATGTGTTTATGTAACGTAATGTGTTTAGTCTCAAATACTAAATTAGATGTTCGAGTGCATACGTATTGCGAATTAAACAGAAACTTAATTGATTACGCTAAATGAAGCCTTCCGAAGAACACGTCAGCTTCGGGACAAGTTGCGTACCAAAGCGATCGAATTATGCACTCGCCCAAGGCGGCTGGATAATTTATCCATCCTTGTTCAGTACGGTTCGCTAGATAATGCAAAGAAACTGAGCATTTGCCGCTTATTGGTTACTGTATTGAAGACAAGCGAATGCCCTAGATTCGTCTCATCTACACGCCCGTACGCGAGACCCACAATTTTAGTGGCCGAGCTACCTAAATAATATACTGCGGCCATGGTAATGTAAGGTAACGTAGAAAGCTCAAGGACGTTCCAATTACATTCATTTGATTCAATGTAACAATTTAATGAATGATAGAAACAGGCTTACGGACTCCCAACGATATACGTAGCTACGATGTGATTTTAAGACCAACTGTTCGTTATTTCGAGTGCACGCTCACGAGTTTGATTCATACTAATTAGTGTCAATATGTCCTTCGTCCATCCGTTTGAAGGTCAAATCCATCTTTTGAAATTTCGGACACACAAGCGGTTGTAGGCATTTGCCGGATCGTCGTGGGAGTCCAGTATGAAGCGTGGCTTGAGAGGGCCAATCGTCATAACGCTACTAGTGAATTACTATGTCTCAGTCGTATGGAACAAGCGGGCTTCAGGAGAGATTGACAACGAGAACAAGCTGTCCAGCTTTCGTTGAGATAGAGCATTAGTTCTGGCAGAATATCATCATGTGAAAAGCTTGTTACTTTAAAGACCTCCCAAGGTACGAGGCTCAGCACAAACAATCTAAACGAGTTGGGAATAAAAATATGCATCGCGTTCCCTGTTACTTTTGAGATTTTCACTTGAGATTCGAGCAAACACGCACAAGTAAAAAACCCTACTCTGTTCGGGTGGCTGATTGACTAATAAAACGACTGATAAAAAAAAAAGCTGACAGCGAGATAGGGGTACACGTACAACACAGTCAAGTAAGTCTAGCCCAAGTCCCTCGGCCGTCTCAGCAAATGATAAACGTCGGATAATTATCATTATTTTTTATTGTTAAGGTTATATCTTTAAGTATAATAACCCAGCTATGATGTATGTGAGCAATGTGCCGATACGCACGGACTCTCTATTTAATATATCTGTTGCGGTTAGGTAAAATATCACTCGCGCGACACAGGTCCCGCTGAAGCATTGTGAAATATACATAGGTCCGAGACGAATCAAACATGCCATATGTAATATCCTTCAAGGTACTCAGAAACGTCAAGGAGCGGTATAGGAACAATTTGGATTGCGTCGTCGTTTCTGCTTCATTTTTATGTGGCCGGTGGCAGGCCAATTGATAACTTATTGTTGTTCGTACCCTTGTTGTTAATTTGTTGTTGTGGTCACTTGAGACGAACGGTGAGTCCTGCCTCGATTGTTGGTAACCTGTCGGTTATTGGCTATCGCGGACCAGTACCATTGTTTAATGTTTGTCTTGTCGTCGATTATTTTCTCGGGGTCAAAAAATGACAGATGATCGAAGCCTCGATACAATAATGGCAGAAAGAAACTGTAGCAGCGGCTTGTCGTCTCTCGATACGGCAACTCGCCTGAAGCAACGGTGCGCTTACTAATCGATCGAATCGTATCAAGCCAGCGTCATCTTTACGGTAAGAAGCACAGAGAAAAATGATGTAGACTAATCAGGAACCGACAGGGAATCTGGAATTTTACCCTGACCTGTTGCTTGGCATCAATTAGAAAATCATTTCACGAAGCAGGCGCGAGGTCTAGGTAGCGCAGATTCGTATGATCCTTAACGTGATCACACGATTGATCCTACATCTGATCGACAGGATTATAAACAGCGATATGCGTACCAGACCAGTAACAGCTACTGTAATAATAATCTCTTATCAAAGTGGTACTAACTATTACATGGAAAACTAAACTAGCGGTAGCGTCAACACGTGCAGATAGAGCGATACGATAAAATTCGGCAAGAGCGCGTCAACTGTAGAAGTTTCTGGCAAATGGGGCAGGTTTCCGTTGTCCGACTCTTCCCATTTGTTGTTTTTTCAGATACAAACATTTAACAAACAAAACATAGTACATAGAACACGCTGCTGTATTGTTGCACGTTCCCTTTGCACGTAATCTTGTACATTGAGAGCAATATGCACGTACGTTGACAGAATCTGTTGAGCATTGGGTATTCGAGTACTATAGCTAGCTATCAGTATGCTAAAACTGCACAGGAACCTACAAAAAGCTTCTCCTCTACTTAACCGTCCTTCCATTAAACTCCATCAACCAGGAGAAAGCAGCATCAGGCCACTTCATCATCGTAGTTGTCGGCGCCACCAGAACCATCTAAAAACTCTGTTTACTCGATCGTTCTTTGACCGTTTTGGATCCTTCTCTCTCGCTCTTTCTTCTTCTCTCACGTTTTTGCTCTATCGTATTAGAACTTCCCCTGGTCGATTTTCGCCTACATCAAAGCGTCCATCGAATGTGATGGAGACATCAAATCGTTGCCGCAGCATCATCGTGGGGAAAGCTCTGGGGGAGTCGTGAGAGGTGCTGTAGTCTATAGCAATAGCCGGTGCACGGAAGCTACCGAAGTAAAGTTAAGTTCATTTTTACATCGATTCTCATCGCCGCTACCATTATGACAAGGGATGCCGTTTGGCAACGTTAGGTTACCCATGTGTTTGTTGTTTCGGCCGCTGCTTACGCGGCTGTGGTGACATGAATGTCAATAGCGTTCGTTCCACATCAGTGAGTTTCTTCGAGAAAAGCTAAAGATCGAGGCGACATAAAACGACGAGACTGAACGACAAGAAGATGTAGAAATCGTTCTTGTGTCATTGCAGCTCTGTTCGTTGTCGCAGTAGCAGTACAAGCAACTATGCCGGCCACGTAAAGCACCTCGTGCGCTGATGCCGTCAGCAAGAGCATCGAACCGCTCGCAATGCAGGCTCTTAGTAGAGAAGGTAGGGGTCTAACAGGCTAGTGAGCCTTATAATGGCGTATGGCGAGCCTCTGTATAGCAGTGCTGTGCTTGTTGATCGTAGCTGACAGTGTTATTAGGGGCTGTGATTCGGTTTCCAAAACTAGTCACAGTGTTCTGAGCTACGTCGGACCCGATGCAGAGGGAGGCTTTACCGCTGCCGCTCACCGTCATAACAGGAGCACGTCGGCGACGGCAAAGCTGGCCGTGGCGTCAAGAGGCGATTTGCGGGGTCGTATAAGAGGGAGAACCCATCGTGGGGTAACGGCAAAACTTTGTGGGAAAGTTGGGCCCAGGATGAGCTGACCAAAGCAACGGGACCGATACGAACGATCGACTCCATGAAAGTACGTTTCTTGTGCAACCATAGTTACCCAACGGTAACGCGGACGGTGCAATACAGAATGAGCGTTGTTGCTGTAGTGAAGTGCAGCGTAGCAAATAAGGGTAGAAAGCTCACACGTGTTCTGGTTAGATGAACCGCGCGGACTCACTGGTGGGGCATCGTCGGACAAATTTACACTGACAGAAGGCGAGATCGAGGTTATTTTGATTACAGGGAGGCGATGAGCAGATGGGTATCGGATTTGCCGTCGTTAGGCAGTTAAATTTTCTATTCAGCTTTGGTCTAATAAGATCTTGAAATAAGAATGATATATGATGCGGGTGATTGGAAAAGCATCTCCTTCAAGATGATTGTGCCTGACTACAATTTTTGTGCATTAGAGGGGCACTACATATGTGTAACACTAAGTATATGATGAATGCGAACGATGCTGTACGAGATCAACAAATACCCAACTATTGGAAGTGAACGCTTTTTCAGTATTTAGTATGATCTCATTATACGTATTTTCTAGTCGAATAAGCAGTGCTAGCATCTAACAATACAATCATCGCCCGCAACCGTCGACAAAGCCAAAAATGTATTACGTAAAGCGGTGGCAACTAAACTAAAGTTCTGTAACATTTCATATTTGTTATTTTCTTTTTTTTTTTTTTGTCAACGGTCAAATTGATCTGTGATGTACGCGCTGTCGCCAAATACCCAGCTGACATCCCGTTGATACCAATCGATATCGATCAAAATTGTCATTGGATGATGTTCGTTAGCTCATCGGCCCTTATTTTACCAGTAGTTTTGCTACGAAACACTGCGAAGCGCCCAGTTACCATTTGACTTTGGCAATGTATTTCCTCAAAGGTACGTGACTGTTTTCAGGATAAGAAGTCCCCATCCTTACATCGCTTCCAGGGCATTTCTTATTATTGCAGTAGATTGGATTTACCAGTAAGTTGCGGTCCAGCAGACGTTGTTGATTTAATACCCATATCGGCGCGCGGCCACGATCTTACGTATTGGTGGCCTATATGATTGCTACCCGCAGACCGTTCAAGCAAATTTGTAACTTTGCTCTGTTCTATGCAAGATTGGCGTACAGTGATGGCGCGCTGGCACCGTTTACTAAAATTCTAAATCATAGTCTCTAGCCAGTTGTCGGGTCAGTAGCCGTGTCTACCGTCATGGCCTGCAGCAGGACAAAAGGACGCTGGAATTTACGCTCGCTGCGGTACCGCTGCAAGCTCAACGCGCAACTCGAGAATAAATATCGATTGAAATATTGTTGTTATATAGCAGTGCGATTCGTTAGACGATTTGGCTGTATCAGGAAATGTTTTTACGGCATGGGCTAGCTGATATGCAGAGGCTTGACGGTATGCTTATGGTGCCAATCTAGTAAGCGACCTCAAAATCTCGTTATATTTTTATGGTCACATCTGAAGAAATCCGATCACAAATAAATATGTTTCGGAGAAGCGATTTTAGGTAGCAACGGGCAATTGACTGAATTCCGGTAGGTTCCCGTGGTGGCTCGGTAGGTAACGGATTTGGATGCTAATGTTAGGGGCACGTTGTGGTCCAGGTTCGAACCTAGGCATAGACAGATTTCGTTTCGTGGTCCGGACCGGACATACAACTTGAAACATAGAGGTACACGAGCTTAACATATAGTATTATTAATATAGGTAAAAAGCTACCTTACGCTATGCTGTAAACGTTCATAATTTTCATTAATGGATAGCATTAAATATGGTAAACTTACTCTGTTTAGTGATAAACCGAAACGGTAGACTATTTCCTGTAGAGCTTATATAGAACGAACTGTAGAGGCCAGTTCTGACTGTCAAAACAAGCTGCTGTGGAAAAATGCGATGAAGGTCCTATGACAAGCGTACAAGACCTTCGCAGGTTTCATGGGTGATCAGACACTGCTAATATTAACGGTTTTGAAGCTATTGTTCGGAATATTGTTTAAATGCGCCAGCAGCTACAGCCAAGCGATTAGAAGGCAACCAAAAAAAAGCGAGTAAAAATGGTTTTATAATGATTATCTTCCAATATCCAATTCGGGCAGCGGTAGCCTTTACGGTGTATTTTCGCACGTGAAATTTGAAAAGCGTCAGGCGTTCGTTGCAGTGGTCGTTTCGGTAGGGGCCTAAGGCCAAACAAAATAAGCAAATCATACTTTGAATTGCGTCAATTGACTTTTAATGTCTGAGGCAGTGGAGAAGTGGTGGCGTTTACTGCGCGCACAGGTTCGCGCTGGACATCGATGTCCAACGGAATCAGCTCCCTCTTCCAATAGGAGCTCTTCATGCGCTTTGTGTATAAAAGCCGCTGGCGTTTCCAGATATCGCGTACACGACACTCAAAAGCGTTATAGCAGAAATCGTTCTTATCCAGCGACAATAGGGCAATCGTTAAAATGTACGAGGCTCGGTGAACTAGCGGCCTCGCGTACCAATTTCGTTGGACGACTGCATAACGTGAGCATCGGTGTAAGCGGTCATCGATGTCATTGTCAAGAAGACTAAGATAAACATACAAATAAAAACGCTTTTCAACCGCATTAAAAAGGAAACGTAAAGTTCTATTGTAAAGCTTGCTTGTTATGCCGAAACGGTGCGTAGTTAGCGTCGAAATAAGTTAGTCATCAACAGGTTCAGTTTTTTCTTCTTCTATCTCGACCCATTGTAAGAGTGCGGTCGTTGAAGAATGCCTGAAAAATAACCAGCTTGGTAGAGTTGTCAAAGCGCTGTTGGGCAGCGTATTCGGTATGGCATGGGGAGTATCCTAAGTACCTGCGACTGTTCAAAAGCTTAAGGCTGATCTCAAGAATGGTCGGCTCGACTTGGATATGGGTGTGGAGCTTGGAGTATATCTATTCTTCGCTCAGGAATACACTCAAGAAAAAGCCGTCGACATCAGCAGCAACCCAAGAAAAGGTGGAGCACATAAACCGCTTGATGAGGCCGAACTATCATTTTTTGGGTCCTTTAGCTCCGTTAATCCTCCCACAACTATCCTTATGCGTGAAAAAAAAAGGACAAAGTTAAACAGCTTCGATTGACTGTGTCGTTCTAGTGATACAACAACGGCACACCGGACAATAGCGACAACAAACGGCAAATACCCCGTCTTGTGAACACCCAAGAATTGAGAGTCACTCAAGAGCTCGGATCCAAGGGACTAACTAATATTTAGCTCTTCGTTATACAAAGTGACACCCATCGAAATACAGAGACGTCGTGATCGCATCCAGATCGCATACAGAAAAACGACTTTTCTTCAATGGCACTTCGACCGTTGTCGATCGCGATACCTTTCACATCTTTTAGCTATAGCCTCCGATATGACAGCGCCTTACGAGATCGCCCACTAGAGACGCAAAAGAGAGCCAAGCAGGGCCTAAGACGCAGTCTAAAAGCGCTACACGGACAAGCATCTCATCTTTTTGGCCTTCAGTTCTGAAACGCTATAAGTTTCACTATATAGGTCTACTGGGTATCTCACTTTGTTATCGCATTTGTTACTTAAGAGTTATACGGCTGCGAACGTACCGACGTACGTTGTTCTTAACGGTTGCAGATCGCTGTAAGTCGCGTGAAATTATGAGGCAGCAGATGTATTTTGAGAAAATGAACGAGAGCAGATCATAAAAAGGGCGCATGTAGTACGTATCGCACTGTGTTTTGCAATGTATTGTAGTGCGTATTTTTTTTTTTATTTTACTGTTTTTTGTTTGCTAATGGCATGTATACCTGAGCAGGATGGTACGTATATGGACAGTGGACAAAATAAGCTTAAGGTCTGCCCAATATAAATAATAGGGACGCTCAAAAGAGTCCTGATCGTAAAGAAAAAATGCGCAACACGCGTCTGCTTTGCGCCATACTTCTAATTAAACGTTTCTCTAAAATGCAAAGCATTATCATGAGAACTGCAGGCAAACGTCTCGAAAACCCTAACGCTTAAACGGAGATGGATAGGAACAGATAATTCTACGAACGATACCTATTTTCAGCGTTACCGGCAGTACAGATATGACTGATTCGAGATATGGCTTTCTCGACTGGTTGTGCATCAATATACCCGTATAATTGCTTCATTATATTTACTACTACTTACCTGCACATTTGTAGAAGATTCTGAGCGGAACCGCCCGAAGGCGTGCCGGCGGTTAACATCTGTGACATCATATTCTAACCGTTACGTTTATTTCGTTTCCAACACTTCAGGATCCACTCGGATTGGTGGATTAGGCCCTCAAACTCTACAATCGCACCAGGTGCCGGCGGTGATATACGAAGTCATGCGGTACTTGTAACCTACTATCACGGTGCCCCCAATCCAGTCCAACAGTTCGTTCACCGAGTCCAACAATTCCAGGTCTCCTGATTCCGTCAGTAACTAAGTGTAATTAATCCTCGTCGCAGCCTGTCTTTTTTTCGTCGTTTTTAGGTCGTTTTTGTACGAATCCAAGGTTCACAATGTCTGCAAGCACACAGCTCACAACAAGTATCGCACAAGTCATAAAACACACTGAATGAGGCAGTAACAAAACTCTCCTGGCATCGAGAACTATTCGTAGCCGCACTCAATCTCGTCTTCGTCACAGATTTTTTGTGTTGCCAAGATTAAACCTCTGTTAACTTACTGTTAGTCTCCATCAACTATACACAGTTCGTGCTAACTCAACTTTTCAGATTTCAACCACAAGAGTAACTTATTTCAACTTGCTTGTCCTTGTAGATCCTCACACAGTAATCACTGTAACTGACTTACTTACTGCTGTGTTTCGCGCACACCGCAGCCTCCTTCAGTACAGCACAACCGAGCAGCTTGGACGCGTCGAAGCCCATCAATTTCTTTATTGTACAGTCGATTCTTCTTACTAATACCAATAGTCGTCGTCGTCGTCGTCGTACTGATATTGCTGCTGCTACTGCTACTGCTGCATACGATTCTTCAGTTACTGTCGCTACCAGGCAGCTAGTAAGCTACGATTGCGACAAGCTCTCTGCTTCACACGGACTCCCTGCCGACACGCGGTCAGGAACGTTCTGTTAGCGATCACGGAGCGACTCCGCCAACCGGAGCTTTGCGGCCAACAGCGTCGTTGCCGCGGCAACACGGCTACCGTAGCAGCCGTCGCGACCAGCAACGGGCAGTACCTGCTGCTGCAGCGGCAGCGTGTGATGGGCGGGCCAAGAGGCGGTGCTAAATCGCTAGCTTGCTAGCAGATTCGCCGGCAATCGTCGCTCTGGCTGACCAATTACTGGTAGCAGTGAGCGAGTGGTCGCCAAGATCGTACTGATGCTGCGGTTGACGTCGGTTGTCGTGACGGTAGCGCTGCAGTAGCAGCAACATGCGGTGTGGCTATGTGAGCCGCGTCAAGACAGACAGAGAGAACACGCGTTTACAAAATACCAAGACAGATACGCATAGAGACACACGGACACACAAACAAACACAGCCTGTACCACACCGGTCACGAGCAGCGGCAGCAGCTGCGGTCGAAGTCGTAGCAGGGCAGCGGCAACTGCTCAGCCCGCGGCAGTCGAACGTCAGCAGGCCTGAGCGTCAAGAGACTGCTGGATAGAGTGGTGGATAGAGCGTGACGCCGATTGAACGAGCTAAGCACGAGCTAGCTGACTGGGTCTACTAGATCGCAGGCGGAGAAAGCGAGCGACTAAACGAGAGAGATGTCTTGACGCTTCCACTTCGTCTCCAACTTCGTCCTTTTCGTCTTCTTGAGGCAAGTAACAGATGACGAAACAGAAAAGAACAAGCCACACGACGAAAAACCCGTGTAGTACGATCGCAGATATGACAAACTGACTACGATTGGCGCCACGATCACTTTACTACTACGATGACCAAGCCTTGAATCGCCGTCAGCCGCCAAGCGTGCTTCTCTCGTCGTCGAGCGTCAGACGCCTCGCAGAAGCGAACGCGACGCGTTTGCCACTAGCGACGTTTCTCTCAATGAAAAAGAAACGAATAAGTCGTTAAGGTCTAAGCAATTCGCTTCATTGCCATCGGTATCTTCGTCGTCACCGTTCATTTATTGGGATGAGCTAGAAGTGATGGTGCTTATATAAGTGAAGGCTATATGACTGTCTACAAGAGGTTGATTCTTTTGGCAGTGAGAACAGCAGCAGCGGCAGCGGTGGCGACGGCGGCCGCAAGGGAAAGAAAAGCAGATTTTCTGCTGCCTGTTGTAGAACCTAGCGACTTTGTACGATGACAATGGTCAAGCTGATCCCGCTCAAGGCGGACACGCCATAAGCCACGAACAGAGTTGGTCGGTTTTTGTTTTGTCGTTGTTTTTACATTGATCTCGTTGTTACTGTTGTAACAAGAATATATGAAGGTATAGGTCTACGGTAAAAGGATCGGCTCATTTTCTTTTACTGGTCAACTAAACTGGGGACGATTATTTGTTCGGAGATACTCTTGGCAATATACTGTCGAAGAAGCTGACTTGACCACTCGAGAAAGATGCTCAGATGACCTCAAAAGCATAATCAGAAGCCGTAACGATCGGAGCGTATCCATATATTGATAGTTTATGGATGAATGCCTCCTAGACTACAGTATTAAAAAAAAATTAAAATGGTCATCTTACAGTAAGTAGAGTGTATAATAATGAATAAGAATTGAATTTGAATGATTGGCTCCGGAGATCGCTCAAAGATCGTACCGTAGCTGCAAAATGCGTCAAAACGTAATACCGATAAAGTCGTAAATCTGAAGGAGAAGAAGTGGCATTTGTTTACAGCAGAAATAAAAAAATAGTCCTGTTACTTAGCGTTAGGAAAGTTATTTAGCGAGATACGCGTAAATACTAATATCTGATCGTACCATCTGGCGCTCGCACAGTGCACAGTTTTGCCACTGATCATCCTCTAATAATAAACAAACATTCACAAATATTAAACGTAAAAATTGAATTCACTTCAACACCTCCAGAGACACGAACGCATACCAGTCGAATAGCGATATCGTCTGGTGATCCAATATGTAACAAGTTGTTCCGATTTGCTTAAACCATTTCCCCTTTTGCGTGCAGAAAACGTTGAGGGGGTCAACCGGTGAGTGCCCGATACCTTGGGCTGTGACAGCAGCGGCGAATCTGAAGCGTGATTCGGTAGCAAGCATTCTCTGTGGTAGCGCTCACGATTTGCTCCCGGCACCACCGCGTTCGCTATTATTGTCGATTTCAGTATTATTATAATACTATCATAATACTATTCGAACCATCAAAGCATCCACCATTCAGTCCATCACCTTCACTATATGCCGATCGAGACCCCCAGCGTGGGGGCGCGAACGAAGCTTCCGTAGGAACTGGTTCTTCGTCTATTTGTTTCGCTGGTGCTATGAAGTACTAAACTGCGGGTACATAGATATTATAATATCTATTCCATCACCTTCGACACGTCGGCTTGGCGACGACGACGACGTCGCTCTTCTTCATCGGTAAAGCAAAACCACACTCTGCCAGGATGCATGCGGACGCCAATGAAGATCACAACAAATAAGCTAGACGAACAGCAACAACGATAATGACGATGGTAACAGCAAGCGCAGCCTGAGCGTCAGGAACAATGTTCAATATTTGAGTTCCAGTTGCGTGCTGGCAAAGTAAATATGCGCTCACTTTTTTCTTGTTTCTAATTCAACAAGGGCAAATGCACGAACAGGTCCTTGCAGGTGAACTTGGATGATGATTCTTTTTTCCAACGCCCGTCATGCACCCTTTGCCCGGTATTGCCAACGGCCACGCCGTACAGCCACCCTTCTCAAATGCGTCACTCCCGATATCTCTGTCGTAACGGGTGGGGGGAGAGTGGGTTTGACATCGAAATTCATCTTCATCGTAGTAGTTTTTGATCACGATGGTGCTTCATGGGAAGGGATGCGACCTGATCTGCGCACATATCCGAAGTTTATTAAACTGTTACTCCATAATCGACAAGAGTAGCAAGTTAATTTACTTCTTGCCTTCTTAGCAGAATATGTTTTTTGCTAGTTTGATGCTTGTTATTATAAGCAGCGGGGTTTGTTGTGCGTCTAAAAATTCAGGCAGGCTTCAATCGGGTACGGACGGATCGACTGCCCCGCGGAATGTCGCCGCGTCGTAACAGAACAAAGTGAATAGAAGTCGATGATAAGAACAGCATACATTCAATTAGCCGCAATTAGTGGTTAAAAATTGAAACAAAAAAAAGTGCTCTGATTGAGCTGGGTCAGAGATATGACTCATTAGCCAGCAGAAGTCGTGCTCGATTAAGCCAGTTATCCAGCCTTAGCTTCAAGAGTTCATTGAACTTATCGATAAGTTCCGCCATCTATAATAAGAGCCACAAAAGCGTAAACAAGTTTGGCTTCCTTTTCTGTCTGCTACTGCTGCTGTAGCGATTGGTACAAATACCAACTATGGTATATGTTTATCCATGATAATAACGGATAATTACAAGTTTACAAGAGCAGTTACGGTGTTGAACTTATTACTTGTTCGTATGTTCTAACTGTTTGGATGAAATTATCAATGGAAAAATAACCCAGATGCATTTCAGCTTCGCGTAGGACTACTCGCCGAGCTAATCAAGCATCATGTAAAGGGATAATCTTGTACGTATATAATAAATGCTTCGAGTTGTTTATATCCGGTTCTGGCGTTAAGCGATGCTTCGGGCAGCTGGCCCCCCGTCACAAAGCGAATCCGGCGAAATGGCAAAGGTAGATATCTGTCATTGAAAATATTAGCTACTGGTTATTGTTGATATTCCGTCTATAAATAACGACCCATCAATGTGCTCATCGATACGCGCTCATAGACGATTAATATTGAAGCTAAATGGAGCGAAAGGACAGCAGCCGCCTTATGCAGGCAATGATAGTGCTACAACTCATAGTCAGCCGAGTGAATTGGCACATGGCCATGACTTAAAGCAATGGCGTAGAATTTTTTTTAACAACAAACTCTATTAACGCTCTATTGTTAGTAATTAAAGTTATCGTTCATTATAGTCATGCTAGTTCTGACTGCATCCGAGGGTCGGTTATGGCTTTTTATTTTACCTAAAAAACTCATTCCCTGAAATGGTTTTGTCAGTCTCGAGGCACCAAATTCTTCCACGGGCACGATCCATATAGTCGTCATGTGAAGAATCATCTGGTCGAGATTTCACCGATGTTCGTAATGATATGATAGCTTCGATTGAGACACGATAAAATATAACGGAACTAACTGTTCTAACGAGTTCTAACCAGCGCGGAGCGACGGCACCATTTGCTTTTCCACACGATTAAATGTATATGCGTAGACATACTATTGTGTTTCGGACTCTGATCGTTATCAGACGGTGTCGATGTATCAACGCTACGCTTCGTGATTTCTAATTGCAACACGATTTCGGAAACGGCTAGCGCCGTCTTCATTACGTCAGAAGCGTACTAGTAAGCCACGGAAAAAGTCCCGAAAGTCAGGAAGTAATAGCGAAATTTCGAAAAAAACAATGAGATACTATAGCTTAATCTTTCTCAAACTAGTGAAAACAACTGTTTTAGATGACGGTCCTGCGGCTAATTAAAACGGGCGCAATAACGACAAGAAGGCTTGTCTGTCCTATCATGCGTTTCAATAAAGATAAGTCGCGTTGTGTTGAATCGTTGTTTCACGCGATTACCGCCGGGAGCCATAAAACAGCAGCTACTATTAAAAACTGCTTGAAAATATAACCTTTGGAAGATCCAATACGAAACTTGAGTCCTTTTCATATCTTCTCCCTCATCGTCTAAAAAGGTCCAACGCCCAAGACGCTTGTAGAGTCCAATCGTTTGTGAAGATCAGAGTATTTTACCATTGAAGCCATTCTGCACGACGGACAGACAGTGTTAACTTCTGCAATTGGAGGGTTCAGGTCATGTTCGTCTTACGACTGCCTATACGCAGTCGTTTGACTACAGTGTCCCTTGACGTACCCGCCAGTGCTGGTCTAATAAAAAAAACATACACGACGAAGCATTTAATACGGTAAGCTTATTATGTTGCCTAACTGATGTAAAGCTATTAAAATTTCTAATATTATAGCTCTCTTTCAATCGTCTGTCCATAGTAATAATGCACGTAAAGTTAGTTCCGCCATAATGAACTTCGACCGGTGCCGCTGGTTCTACAATTAAATGGTAAATACTCAACCGAAAAGTAAGGTCTAGGTTTAGGAAAAAAATTTGGGAAAACAGCATAGCTGGTAGGTAGGTAGGTGATCAGATTTTATTAACGCAATAGTAATGTTTAGCTATGTGCAATTGTAACGGGTGCATATCATTATAGCTTACGAGTGCAGACAAACCCTTCACTGATCTGCCTCAAGGGAATATTGTCTGACTTCGGACACTTGCGGTGTCCTTTGAATTTTGAACAAGCACAAGGCATAACATCACGGCTTTGATGTAGTTCTAAATATGACAATGCTACGCATAGGCAGCCTGTGTCAAAAAAATCACGATTTAACACGGACGTATTTTTAGGGTTACTTTGTTTATCCATATACACTCAGTAGTATCAGTATTCGAAAACGGGTCTTCGTTTATCAAGAACAAACAAATGTTGTCAGTGGTTCCGTGTGTTCGCAGTGAAAGAATCCTTATCCCGAAATTCGTCCATGTTGACGACATGATTGACAGTCACTTCTAATCTCTATGTAAAAGCGGAGCTGAAATCTGACGTTTATATTTTTGTTTTTAGAGACGATACAAGTATGAGCTATATATCGAATAAAAATATGTTTAATGATGTTTTATTCTAGCACTTCAACTGAGGGTCGGTGACCCAGGACCTCGAGACCGTTTCAGCCTTTCTGTTTGCTAAATTGAGAGCACGTAACGGCCGCTAGCAGTGGTGAATCGCCGTGGTGGCACGGGAGTGGAATAATTGATTTAATGAATAGGCCCAATAACGATAGTTAATTAATTAATTGAGAGTATGATATACATTAATGTGTAGTAATAATAAACAGATTATTAACTGTCAATTTATAATAGACGGCAAGGGTGACAAAGATAAACAAGAATGATTATGATAATGATGATACTGTCGCAATTCTTATAAAATTTGATTCATTTATACATATAGAAAAAAAAAAAACGTATGGCGACAAATGCGTTCCACTACGAAAGATTGATATACTCTCAGAATTTTAATTTAAGACTTCTATGTTTTTTTTTTTGTAATATCGCAGTGTTATTAGCAAGATGGTAATATTTTTGTCGGACTTTTAGAAATTTTGAATTGACTTTCAATTATTTCATGCTAGCAAGTACTAGTAAGTGCTAGCAAGATTGTTTTCCAACTGCTGATCAATTTATGATAATATGATAATATGATCATAAGTTCGTTGTCTTATATATGTTTATAAGTTAGGGTGTAATTTAAACCTCGAAATGACGAAAGATGATACTACGTCTGGTGCGTTTCATTTAATTGCAGCGTCATGGGATAGACAGAATCGGCCACGAGGAAAGTCCTCGGATTCCGGTTAACGTTCTTCGTGTCAACTCAAGTAGCTAAAGGTTTTATAACGGACAGTGGAGTATTTCATTATTTCACTTCATTATGAGCAGAGCTTTGCTTCGACTGAGTGCGATCATGACGATACTCCGTAGTAAATAAGTAATTCGATAAAGAAATAATGACACGCTATCAGTCAAAGAAGTACATCGAAAACGCGGATAAGGCATTTTAGCGGGGCCGAGTTCCCGCTAAAATTCAAACCCATTCCTGTGCCATTGAATTTCACTTTTTGCCCGTATCGATTAATGGTGAAGAGAGTATAAGAACGCAAGCTAGTAGTTTTGAATGAGAAAGAAAACAGCCGATGTTACCATTTGGATTCTTTTTACTTATGCAAATTCAACAATTTCTTCATTACGTATATTGGAAACTACTGTAGGGTAAACGGCGAATTCTATTAATTTCCTGGTCGCTATTAGTGGGCGTCCAAGAAAAAGTAACGACGTTTTTACTCCGCGCATTGGCTTCAGGTGTCATCCATTGTTGTCAAAATTATCTCAATAAATTGAACCTGTCTGAAATTTCTCCAGCTCAAAATCGATTTCAGCGCGCATGTCCGACGGAAGATATCCAATGTCGATGTCCTTTTGAGTCCCATAAGAACTGTTGTGGGGCTTCAGTGGGCTTATAATGAACTAAATATAGAATTAAAAAAAATGGAAAGAGCCAGATATTCATACTGCGTAGGCGTTAAGTTATTTGATTAAAGAAGTTGGATGTCAGCATTGAATGCTACAACACAAGGTCGGTCAGAAAACGGTCTAGTTTTTCTTTTTTTTAACGTACTCTATATGCTAATGACTTTTCGAAGAGACTCATCTTTTAAGTAAGTTTTTTTTTATCTTGCATGGCTTCCCCCCACCGTTTGGGCAATTGATGGATTTTTTGGAAAAGTAAGGGACCATTGATGAAAGCGATCTATTCGTACGCCCGTTTCTAGGCTTTTACGTTCTGCTCTGAATCGTTGCTTTGGATTATGTTTGTCTATGTTGCACTTGAACAGATCGATCGATGAAACAACCTCCGGGGTTAGTGCAGGGGACTTTCCCGCCTATAATTTGTCAGAATTTTGAGATCAACGTATAATAATTCTGCATGTTATGTTTTGCATTTCATATTACTCTTCATAGTATACATACAATACATGGACTTGCGTTTATATTATTGACTAATCCAACTGTCCCCTTGCGACAGCGACTATCATACCACTAAGAATATCTGGCAATAATCCTTGGCCGTCGTTCACTGCTATTACGACATTTTTTTGTTAATAATTCCTTATTTAATTTTAATTTTTTAGTTGAAAAATAAACAATTGGAACCAATCAGTTTGGAACGGCACCGCCAATCAAGCAGAGATTTAACAGTCCAGACAATGCGGCAAGTTACAGGCCTAAAATACACCGCCATGGATTTCACTCAACGCGCGCGTCGTTGTCGCCACTATTATAAGCGCCCAGTAGGCGCTTCCTCCGCAGTCGGCGGCCGCCGCCGCCGCCGCCCACACAAAGGAACGACAAAACTATCAATAACGAACAATTTCAATGATGGCCACCTGTGCGCAGAAACAGCATTGACAAGAACGTTTTTACGCTGACGTTATGGGGGACGTCGAGGTGGGAGGACAAGCCACAACAAGACACTTGAACGTAGCTACGAGTAGTGGTGTATTTAGCCGTTAACCAACGACTACTATCGGCTTGTGGCAATACAACAACAATTGACTGCCACTGCCTGCCTAATTTCGATAGGCGAGCGAGCAGTAGGGACGCTGGGCGACATTTGCACGAGAAAGGAAAGGTCAGAGGAGATCAGAACCGAGGCCGTCTCTACAGGTGCAGCTGATACTGTTGTGTTTGACAAAGTGTAATTTGGTCGGTAGTCGCCAACCGTCGTCGTCCAGCAGCAGTATTCGACTCGATTTATCTTCACTGCGTAATATCTATAAAAGTAAACAATGTTAAAATTTGCATGACGGGAATGAGGAAAATGGGTGTGCAATCTGTTGATCTAGCCATGATCAATAGAACGGGTGGATCGTTAATAGACCGTAGTAGTAATAATAGGCGGCCGTAACGCTAATCACGATAATTAGAAGTCAATCTATACCATATTTGGACGTATAATTTAAACCTTGTCGTTAGAATTTCAATTTTACGGCTGCGGCCGCCGTATCCACTACATCCGTAGCCCTTCCCGCTGCGATGGCGTCGTTTTATTGAAATAAGCTTTCGAATGTGTTTACGTTCATTCGGCTAAAGCGTACGACTCAGTTCTCCCCGGCAAACAAAGGCTTTAGCCTAATCTCAATTGCCTTATACTATTCTAGACAGGCAAGTCACATTCTACAAAATTATTCCCTTTTAAGCTACAACGTATTGTGAATTAGAACGTAACATGCTTAACTTCTCGTTTCGTTCAGCGCCACGCTTATCTAAAAGTACACATATATATTTAGCTGACAGCTAGAATTCTCGTGGTATAGCAAACGCTAGAATTGTTTAAAAATAGAAAAAAAAAATCAACACACTGGACCAGGACGAGATAGTACAATTTATTTACATAGCAATTACTACCTATAACCTTACCGTCGTTGGGTCGACGTCGACCTGAACTATGGTCCTTTTTACACATGAATTTCACACTCATAATAACTATTTGTACATATATACAGCATATATGTTGGCTTCTTGTAAAATATTCTACTGCGTTCACTGTTGAACGTTCAAAAGAGTTCTTGACAAGCTTTCATAATCAGTGATAGTTTTTTCTAGAATTGAGCTATCAGAAACAGGTAACCGAGTCGAGACAACGATGTCTTGATAAAATAAAAAAACAACGTTAGCTAAACCAAAGTAGTCCAACATGCGCCAAGTGCGGCCATTTGTTGATTGAAGACTAGCAATAGTGGTCTCGATCTGCCTGGCCCGACCGGGAGTTGTGTGAGCTCGCAAGCTATCTATTGTTGTCTGAACGAATGGCGTCCTGATCGGTTCCTCCTATTTTTTTTTTGCATTGTAGCCACCTTAATCAGCTAGCAAAAAAATTCATTTCAGTAATACACCAGTAAAGACAAATAGATGTATTGTATCTCCGCGTAGGTTAAGAAGGTGGTAGGCGGGAGTAACGCACAAAAATTTGGCAACGAATTGTGACGTTTAACTAGCAAATGCTATTTATTATATATATTATTATGGACTAGGTTGCGCGTTCTAATGACGTCAGTGTTATGCCGTGTTTCTACATTTATACAACAGCTCCGTAAATTTTGTATAGCGCATCTTTTCAGTACAAACATTTGTTGACGCTATGGAATTAGAACATCATGACCCAACACAATAAATTGTCCTCTTATGCACAGCTGAATAGGAGGATCTTCTTAGGAACTTATCCTCACGTAAACCTGGAAAGATACGTGGAAAAGTTGTTGACGTTGTCTACGGAGTGTTTTAGCACGTTTCACTCGTCGATCACAGTCGTCAACTGGATAAGGTGATTGAAAAAGTCCAACTATTCATAGAAACATTTATGAAAGTATTCAACAGGAACAAAATCATTTAATATCTCACTGATATTCGTAGTCATTCACATGGCAGGTGCCTTATTGCTTTCAGAGCGGTACTTTAAAACAAGTATGAACCACAACGGTTTGTCTGATTCTGCCTGAACATCTAATCGAAATATAGATATGACTCGTAACAGCGTCAATAAACAGATATATTATATAATGTTTACTTTACATTATTCAAATCGCTTAAATCCTGAACCTTTATCACGTACACCGTCCTTTACCAGTATCACGGCTTATTTACTTTCGAAGATCCCTTTCTACGAGACTATGTGTAAGTGAACACAGTGTACAGCAAAGAGTATCCAGCCGAAAGCCTGCCAGTTCAATTCATTATGTCGAAACTATGGTGTTTTCATCTATCAGTCTTATTGATAACGCTCGAAATCATCAATAACATATAGGTGCTCGCTCGCAAGCAAACGGGTACGAGGGTACAGGCCACGCGCGCGTACTCCTCACTCACTTCCACCGTGGCGGCTCCCTACGAGTCCGCCGGCAAACGAATTTCGAAAACTGGAAAAATACGATGTTATACCTCTTTTTGTTTTAGTCCGCTTCATTATGTCGATTTACATATGTTAAATGTGTCTTTCTACTTTAGCGATACGCCTGTACGTACGTAAAATACGGTATGTCGCCTTTAAGCCCAAGATAAAGCTAGATATAATAGAAGTGTTTATAAGAGACGGCAGTGCTTCGAAATGCCGGCATATTGCAACTTTGACGTATTACTGTTCGTCGGAATAATTCGATTCAGTAGCTGTTGTAAGTTGTTCTGTGAAGTTCATAGATGGTTTACGGTGTGTACAGACGAAGCATCGGCTTCGTTCTGGGGGGTAAGTATTGAGGGTGGAGCAGCTATAGATCCGCTGAACCCTGTGACCAGTATTATGTCGAGATATCGTCTATCTTCTTAGCTGTTTTTACTTACCTACTCGTTTGTTCGGTCGATGTCTATTGGCCAGTCATCAAATGATGATGTAGCTCTAATTACGGTCCATACGGGCAAACGACTGTATGTGTACTCGAATATTCAGAACGACTCGATTTATGTCAGTGATGGCACGAGACTCATAACGCCAATGTCATGCATATGTATTAAGTTGACAAAAGGATAGAAAACATTTTTAACACTTCTATTTATTTTTTTTTACCCACGTCCACAGCTATATCCAGCAAAATTACCACCTTTGCCGGTCATTGACGAAGAAATTTGTGACGGTACGTTCGGCACTAAAGGTGATTTCTACACGACGTCAGACCTAAATATTTTTAAGGCAACATATTTATTCATTGAGGGTCGAAAGACAATCGCTGGCGGCCGCCAGGACGTAATAGGAAAACTAAAATTCGACCGGGATGCTTTAGTTTCATTACGGGATTTTCCCGGGATATAATTCTACAATCTGCTTTCAACTGAATGTAAAATACCTTTCATTATTCATGTATACGTACTTAAGTATATAAGCAGATACAAATCAAACGGCGGACGGACATAATAGGTTGTTCTACGAAAAGAAGAATAGCATAAACTTAAAGGAAAAAACTAATGTTGAATGGATTTGAACGCATCAAGGTACCACAATAGTAATTTACTTTTTTAGATCTGTACGAGGGCGTTTGTCTTGATTCATACTCAGACAATTCGACCAATTATTCTGCGAACCGCTTAAAAAAACACATGAAAAACATTGTGTCAGATTGAGTATAATACCTGTACATTACTTATAATTCTGTTTTTGCTGTTTGTAATTGATGTTTAATCATTCTGGCCTCAGACCGCCCCTAAAGGCGTTACACTAGCTCGAGATAGCGAGAAAAAATTATGTTAATACTTAAATATTACATAGTAATACTGTATTTTTTTTTTTGAAAAATCTTCAAAAATTCATAACAAAAACCCGCCAACATCGACTGCCCGAAGCATTGCGTTTGAGCAATCGGTATCATAACCTGAAACAGCCGTGACTACAGGAGTCCATATTTTCTTTCATGACTTGAACATTACAGGAAGCTGTGCTGTCGATCATTATAATTTGTATAGAAAATCCGATTTCGGACTTTCTTTTTATTTCCTCAATCGACAACCCCTAACCAAGGCGAACGTTTATCGCAATTGGCTCAAAATCTCGTTGTTTCATTGTGATGTAACGAAAACTTCCGATTTCGCTACGCCTTCTGCTAACGCGCCCCATAAACTCCTTGATACTTTGTCGCGAAGCCTGTAAGAAAAAGACAAACGAGCGGTCCACTTTCACGCGTGTCATTTTGAGCGCGCTGGCACTTGGCCTAAGCCGTGATTATCTTCTTCGTCATTTTTCTCGAATGTTTACCTAAGTCTATTCTTTGTACGCTAAGCATTTTCACACGGATTTGTCTATCGAGCATCTCTATACGGACATATCTAGATCAGTGCGTCGAGTGACAATGAATGTCGTCCCACGTGTTGATTTCTTCTCTGTAGAAGCTAAGTATCTACTTGACCTGTACGTAGTCAGTGTTTTTGGATCGTTTCCCAAATGCGACCAAAGATATCGGTTGGGTTCGCACGACGTCGTCTGTACATAGAGCTAGCTCTATATCGTTGCTAGGCAACGCTGTTTTCGTACAGACAATACTGTTATTGTTATTGTTGACATTTTAAACAACTCCAAATTGCGCGCCGCACTTACTTCGTACTGTCGACCCATGGCTCATATCAGACTTATGTCTGCTATTAACATTTCCAATAATAGCTTAAACAATTGCGCGTTTACGCTGTTCCGTTGCCATTTTGTCATCTATTTGTGGAAGATAGCAAGCGTCTTCAGCATTGCATGTTTACCTTCCGAACGTATTACCGGTCTGATGCGACCGCGTCAACGGCGGCGCACAATCGGAAATTCGTAATCACTATAAAACAACATGTCACCTTTGAAAGAGGCCGAGCTATAGAGAACTCTGTGTCGGTTACGTACTGCCGCAACTAGGGCACGTGTGGAAATCGCGTCCGGCTGAGAGATCAAGCTATACTGAATCGAAAAAACGGTGTGACTCGAACAAAAGGATAACAGGCAACATCGAGCGTCTTCTTTGTGTATGTACCCTGGCCTGAAATAGTATGGTAACCATTGCGAAGCTCAGCACGAGTACAGAGCTGGTTATTTGTGATCACACTTCGTACAGGACGAGTCGTACCCACACAACAGCGATGCCGAAAGGATACATCAACCACTGACGATGTGTAGAAGTGGTGGCCTTTGTGACACTAATAACACTCCTATCAAGGCAGGCGCTGTTACGGAGAGACAATTTGTTTTATTCGAATACTATTCTACTCGAGTAATAAGAAAGCGTGTCGAAGAAATGATTTATTTCGTGTATTTCACGATGGAAAAATCAGAAATTGAAATGCTGGTGTTTACGTATTACTAGCGTTATTTTACCAACATAATTATTACCACTGCATTTTTAATGTAGCATAGAACCTTCATGATAATGCTGCTTCGGTCTGTCTTACGACCCACTCTCACTTTCGCAGTCGCGGCCGTATATCCTATTCTATGATACTTGACAGACTTTCCAGTTACCAAAAGTAAAATCAGACTCCGTTGTGTCCATCTTTCAAGCCGAAATTCATACATGTGTTTAAATCTAAAATTCAATCAAACTCATTATATATGTATAAATAATAATTAGCATCAACTGTACGGTTACATAGGTAATAATCAGGCAAATTCGTTGTGCTAAATAAAGGATATAGACAAGTATAAACAGACAACGAGAAACGTTTTCTAGCGATTCCTCTTTTCTCGCTCATTTTTTTTTCTCTTATCTATTTATAGATCTGTTTTTACATTCGGATCTCACGGCCGATCATCTGATTTACCTGCAAGATGTCTTGCGAACGATCGATCGATCGATCACCTGTTGGTTATTACCTGCCGCTTGTTATCTCATCACATATGTAACGTAAACAATGCGTTCATCCGTGCCGCCTATGTAATTTATTCTTCGCTTTATATAAACGTGTAACTTCTTGTTGTTCAGCCATTCACATAAGTTCTAACTCAGCCTGGCCAGCTTGATCAGAAAGGTACTTATTGCATCTGTTTCTTTCTAATGTTGCTGATGTTAATTCTGCTGGTAGCGAAATATGCCGCTGAGGCGCTACTTCGATAGTTAGCGCTTACCGCCTAACGTTATTCAGCTTACTGAAGGCATTCAGCTCTTCCAGCCGTCTGCCGACGACGAACCGATATAATACGACATCATTTGGCTAGCTCCGTGGGTGTCACAGGCATCGTGGGCGAGCACCTGTTCGCGTTGCGGACGAAGGAAACACTATCGAGTAAATGAACCTGCAAAAATCTGCCACATACCCATTTACGCGTGTACTGGACAAATCTTGAACCTGGACACCGAAGCGAATGCAGAAACAGTATTTATTTCTCTTTGACATACACGAATAGTATGGATTATATAAGTGGCTAAAAATTGAAGCCGTCAGGAAACGCCAGGGATAACAGCAACGGTAAACGGCAGTAATTGAACTTTAGACGCTGAATTGAGGTACTATGAGGGTACTGCGGACATCTGGCCAATGGCTTGGCAACGCT
Organism: Varroa destructor; assembly: GCF_002443255.2. Lineage (NCBI taxonomy): Eukaryota > Metazoa > Arthropoda > Arachnida > Mesostigmata > Varroidae > Varroa > Varroa destructor. The sequence continues at coordinate 19,959,057 of NW_019211455.1, read as the reverse complement.
TACCTCAATGCCATGATCGACGTCGCTGCTAACGGTATCAATTAGAGTTAGATGTAATATTAGATAGAATAAATTAGGTGGGAGAGATTAAAGGCAACGTATTGGCATCAGCACTCGAGGTTTAGGCGTGATCGATGCATGCACGATATGTGTGCTTCATTTTTCGTATAGACCACATTTTACCAATTAGCAACACTAGATAGATTTTATTAGCAAGTTTTTTGTTGCACTTTTTGCTAGCGAGTCTATTTGTAGCCATTAGCCGTATGACAGTTTAACGTGTGGTGACGCATATTGTCATACCAGGAACGGTCGGCTATAGACGTCATCTGGAACAATGCTAGACAGCAAGGCTGGATGCAAAATTCGAGTCATATTGATCATCGTCTCTGCTAAACCTAGGTGACTGCGACAACAAACTGAAAAGTATGTGCACGGTTTATTGAGCAGGCCTTGACTGATCAAAACCTATCCTCTCGGTTTTGAGCGGTCCTGGCCTTGAAATACGGATGCATTGCTCGATCTACATGTAAAAAACTTCTATTCATCAAACTTTTATATGGTTACAGCTTAGTATTGATATAGTCTCATATGACGTGGTGAACTTCGTTGGCAATGGAGTCCTATCCTACGTAGGTCTTCATTTAACACGCGCCAGCAATCAACATCAATGGACGAAACTGTGTTATTGCCAACATCTCGACTTCCAGATATGCATATTACCACCTGTCAAACGCCGACCAGCGGCCGTGCGAAAGGTGCAATAGCCAATTACTTACTCGAAGTCTAAAGAAGAGCGCCAGTAAGGGCTTCAGGTCATCTCTAAATGGCAAATGCGCCACACAAATTACAATCATAACGACTAGCCCGATTTCGTTTGCGAAAAAACATTAATCCTTTGTTTTTTTCGTCAAGCGTATTTCGGGGACGTCCTTCTTTCAGGCTTAATACGTTTCTGTTGGCATCGTTGTTAGTGCGCTCAGTTTTATTGATACTATTATGTCTACTGTAGCTGCTATAGCTACTGCCAGTAAAGGCCTTGTGCCATTGAACCGTCATTTCGAGCGTTCTACGAAGAATTCGCCCATGATAGATGGACGCTTAATGGCATCGACCTGCGCGAATGCAATAGAGTAGCATTTCTCTTAAACAGAGCGATTAGTTAGCGTCGTCGCCATCGTAACAGTCATAATATAAGCGTAACAGGCTGCCGACGTCTCTGACAGATCGAACGGTAGGCAGCAGGATCATTCACTCAACGCAGCAAATGATTCCGGCGGAGAAGACGTATGTTTTGAGCGTACAGAGGCAAACGCGACGACGCTGCTGTCGGCCGGTAATATCAGCTCCACCCATTATGCGATAGGCACCTATCTCATCTTCGCGTTGTTGTCGTGGATGCGTCAGTCCAGCGGCTGATGGCGAAAGCGTCTAGGGCCGACATGAGGCCGCCGCTAGTACGGCATGGTAAGGTCCAGCTGGCCAACAGCTAGCCGCCGTCGCCACCTATCCCAGTGCAATCGTTGCTGACTCAGCTAGCGAAGACAGAACGGACGCGTGCGCCCTCGCCAACATGTCCAGCGATGATGCACCTGCCACCTTAGCGGCAGGACTTCAATGTGGACCACGGCCGGTGCTCGCTAACAGCAGCTGCAATAGTAACAACATGAACTTCAATAGAAAGCGAGCTTTACAGCGGCGGCTTGTATGCTGTATAGGTCGCGTTCACGCCTGGAATGATAAATGATTGTCTGTGCTATCGTTGTTGTTGTCGTTAACGCTATGACAACAGTCGAGACCGATCGTCAACGCGAATGGCCAACGGCCGATAGAGTAGGCGATGGATAGGCAGGCCTTGGCTACCGAGCGGTCCGACCAAGCAAATGGTCACACGAAATGCTCATAAGTGGACGATAGCAATGTTTGCCGACGTCCTGATAATCACCTTTGTTTGAAACTGTACCCAGCCCTTGGCTGGTTATTGTTTAGCGTCGATCTCTTAAACATAGAAATGTAATGTAGACAACAACACAAAGACGATAATCACTTGGTCGAATTGCGAAATCCTCAACAATCAAACTGGTTGCCTGATCAACTGACGGCGGCCGTGGCGGTGGACAAACATGGCGAAACGCGCAAAGCTCTCTGTAATCTGGTTATATCATCAAGCTACACGGTAAAAATTAATGACAATAGCTGCTTCGGACAATATTTGTAGGTGAGTTTAAAGCGAGCTAAAAAAAAAGCCAAATAAAGAGTGACAGCAAATGGAGCAGGGCAAAAAATGATTCTATAAGAAAAATCAACATGGCAGAGCCAGTACTGCTATAATAATCTAAACATCTATCTAGAGCGGGGAGTAGAGTATGAGGAAAGGACAAAAAAGGCGCCGACGGTCAATTCGATCGTAGGTTCAATGAAGCAACATGACGCCATAAGGCCAACAGTCTGGCGGTAGATCCATGACTGACTGCAGCTAGGTAGGGTTCGCTGTGGCGGCCAGTATTGTCCTAAATACCAAAACTGCTTGGTAATCGAATGAATACGGTTCTGTCATTTTCGCCCAACTGAAAAGGTCAAAATTCGAACTCCGAGTGCGCCGTTTTCCTTGGGAAATCAATATAACGTGCAAGTGTGCTCGGCCAATGTTTTCTTTTCCACATCTATTTAATTGAAGTTCAAGTTTTAATTCGAACTCGTATAATCGTAAAAAAAAAAAAAACTAACAATAAATAGATACTTTTAAATATCATTGGAGTAATTTACCTTATGACTTATAACATATAGCGACTTCGGCTGAAGTTTTCCTAGTTCGGTATTTCTAATCCGGGTTCTTCGTTTTGTTTGTTAATGAAACGATATGGATATCTGGCAATTCGATGAGGCCCTAATCTTGTTTATAGTCATTTCAAGGTTCCAAGTAGACGATTCTATCCGTACACTGTTATTCAGGCGTCCCGCAGTGTCACTCCTGCTTCGACCCCCCGAAAGACATTTCAGTATGCAAAGATAGCTGTCATCGATGATCATGATACGAATTTCTCAAGGGGTGTTCGTTCTCTTAGATAAATAATTACTGATCTTTCGGATCCTTTGCGCTGTTATGTTGTGTCCGAAATGCGTCCTGACATTGCGCCGTAAATGGCGGTTCACCGATAATACTACAAGGTTGTTTATAGAATAACTCTAGACAGATTTTTTCAAACAATTTCGTATGTTTTATATTTACACATAAACTAGCTGTGTGCCATCGCGTCGACAGATGTAGGACTATTATATAAACCTAGTCCTGCTCCACGTCTTCGTCTACTCGTAAAGGTAGAGCGTCGCGACTGGAAACATTTCAGTCTCGACAAGGACGCAATGGTTTTTCTTGACGTTTGCGAAATCTCATACGACTGAATATTGATTGTAATTTAGGCGGCTCTAATGTTGAATATCGGATCGGAGAAAAAAGTGTTTCCGTCTTTGCAAAACCCATATATCTCACCGATCATACCCAAAAAGCATTCAGTTTTCTCTTAATATGTGGATATCTTAATATCTTAATATGTATTTCTCTTGTGAAACTGCACGTTGGTGAACTAAAGGTTCTTGAGGGTCTGGATGTCCTATACTCCATTACATAACTGTTGATACTTGTGCCTTTACGCCGAACGGTTCGAGACAAGTCAAAAGCTTCATGAATATCAGCGAAAGTATTAGGGCCGTCTTCTTGACTGTAGGAGACATTTGGCCAGCAGGTATATCTGAGCAGAACAAAGCGATCTTGAATAAAACTAAGGCAACAGTTTACAATGCAATAATTTAAAGTAGATAGAAAGGCTCAAGTGAACAATATAAACAGCGGTACCTTGCGGCGCGTGAGAATCGGGCCTGCTGTTAATATTATCACCTTTTGCTACACTCGCTAATCAGAGGGCATCACGGCCTTCGGGTCTAGCTTTGTAACATTGTCGTGTAAGCTTGGGCCAAGCATAGAATACTTTCGGCAGGAATAAGGTCACACTTTTATATGGATTATGAGTATTATTACAATTTGATACGTAATGTAACCGGGTCATCTAGCTGGTCTAAACGACCTTTCGTTGTCTAACAACATCAAACCCAAACGTCGTGTGTAACCCCATTTATTGATTGTGACATTTTAGCTTAGAAGATTTAAGACAAGTAACGATCTCGCGATAGCGCTAATAAACGTATCATATGATTTGCATTAATGTTATTTTTCTGGATCAATCATGAGTTTTTTAATGCTATCGTACGGCGTCTTCTGATCATGAAGTGCGCGGAATATTGGCCTTCTAACACTAAATATAGCTGAACAAGTAAAAAATCATCAATCCTAAAATTGACAAAAATGATCTCTAGTTACTTTCGTCATTACTCCAACCATAGCGATCTTTGGAAAGGTATCAGGCCAAAACAGAAGTTAATTTCTGCGCATTACAGAGTGGTCTGCTCTGTCCCAACGAAAGTGTAAGCTACCGAGGTTTCAGATGCCGTCGCAACCCGACAATCAAAGCGTGTCGAATGTAACATACAAAATGCTAAGAACGCTCGGAAAACAAGGCAGAACCGCACTTCCCATAGCTTTTGGTAGAGTATTCGTATAAACTCGTGCGAGCTTGTGATAATGTCCTCCATAGGGACGTATTTGAGATTATTTGGCGATTTGTAACATAAGATGCCGTCTGAAGTAGCAATTTTTCATAGAGAAAGATCCATATATTATGGTATATGGGCAATTTGTTTTCTTAAAAATCGATTGCCAGATGCCAAGATATGCTTCTCCAAAGACGCATATATTTAAAAAAGTAGGACGGATAGAAGTGAGAGCATATCGTCACCCTGAGCGAAAGCTGTTTTTTACTTAAATATTAGGACTTTAAGGTGTCACTTGTACAATAATACACTTACATATATATATTTAAGCATTCCTATGTATTGTTCGATATTTAATATATTCGTTTTATAATTTTAGCCATCAATCTTCGAGAGGCAGGGCCACTAGCAGTTCTGGACTATGTGAGCCATTTTTGCCATCTTGGCCCAACTTCATCTTGCGTCGGAGTTCGAACGCATCAGAAGAACATTAGTAATGAGCGCTACCATAAAAAAAATCATTGTTCCTCTTCCTGGATACTACAGTATGCCTCTTCAATATAAAGCTCACACCAAGAGCCTCATATGGCGTCCATTTAGCCTCATCCATGAATGCCTTAACATGACTAACCTATAGAAATTTGACCGATCGGCGTCTGCTTTGCTCAAGAGCGCATTTGGACTCCATACAATATGTCATCACCGCTAAATGAATGTGCTAGCGGGTACGCTGCTATTTATTGTGAATCTACAACGGCAACTCGATTACCGAAAACGTTCGCCGTCTACCTACAACGGAAGAAACCGGTAGCTGGGGCCAGCTCGAAATTCTTTACCACCGGCGCCATCGTGCGCGAAACATAGAGGGAATTCCTTTAGAAAGAACTCACATGTAATAGTACGTTACGCAATGCATGGCTTCCACCGAATCTACTACTGAGGAAGAGGAACGCTGGATGCTAGTCCGACACAGAGGTCCCTGTGGGCGATACAACCTGGGCTCATGTCCAGGGCGCCGTCTTTGAATAGCGTTTGACGCAAACAAAGAACAACGCAGTCTCAATATCTTCTATTTATTCTATTTCCAACATTACTATTCTATTTAAAAAATGCATTTATATCTTATTTAGATACTAGGTACCTATTGACAAAGGCGAAAATAAATAAATATAAAATTATCCGGCATTGGGTCGAGAATGCGTTTGCATTCTGCAGCGATCTCCATAGCGGTTTGGATCCTCTGCTCCACTTTTCAATGCAGCCTTAACAATCTTTTTGAGGTAGGCGCTTGTCGGGGTAGGTAGGACATGGACGACTGTCATTATATCTGTAGTCGTCGTCACTCGGATGGTTTTGGTCACTCGGATATCCGGTATGGCAAGGATGCACAACGACAAAGTTTACCAGAATGATAAAGCAGAAACTTATCATTATTTGCCAGAATAGAAACGGGCTGGGCTGAGAACTATATCGGATATCTCTATATCATAAAGATATAAATAGAACTTCAAAATGCATAATTCGTAGAAAAATGACTGAGCCATAACAATGTCGAGAAGGGTTTGCTATAGCTACGACTAACTGATTCGTAGACGAAATTTCAGAATGAGCGGAAGCTTGCAGGAAGGCGTTGCTTAATACGGGACGATGTAAGCAAGCAATAAGTTCTCTTATAAAAACTTATCTCAAGCGAGAGCATAGGCGAAGAGCTGACGGACGGTCACTCTGTATTTCGTACGGTGTTAATGTTGTACAACGTAGATTACTGTTGCTTTGACTAGCTAGACGGGCACAGAGCGAACTATACTGGGCGTCTGCAGAAGGTAACCTAATGACGCCGATATACCAATAGCTCGTATTTGGCTTCTTACCTTTTAGCATTGCTAACTGCAGGTTTTCCACTCCTATTGAACCAAAATTGGTTTATAGTGTAAGACAAGTAGAAGCTTACTATCGAGCGCGGACACGGCACGTTGAGAACAGCATGGCTTAACGTGCGCTAACAGAAGCAGAGACAGCCGTATTATTAGGAGCTGGCATCGCTTCGAACCTTCGTGCAACGACATGAAAGCGATGATTTTAGCTTTCAAAAAAATCATTTATTAGCAAATAAAATACGAAAAACGAACTTTATCATTATTGTTAATACGATAGGTTTTTATTTGAACGATGAGGATTATACGGAGTCAGGACAAAAATCACAATCGACTCCCAAACCTAATCTAAATAACTGCTAAGAAAGTTAATGGTGATTTGCGATCCATTGTCATTTTGCAGCCACAGTAAATTTCCCCCTTGAAGTGCTCGCGAGGTCAATACTCAAGCCAGACAGGGAGTTTATGCTTATACTCTGTCGTTAGCGAGTATGCACGTGCAAACTGGCTGTTGGCCATTTGGTAAATTTTATTGTAGCCTATGGTTACTTCATCGCTGTTACGTGGCCACCATCCATAAGCAGACTGAGTACAGCCAATAGCCATGATAGAATCAGGGTAGCCGCATATATTTGTCCGTTGTGTGTTCACCCAGTATGACTAACCGGAAAACTAAAAAAATTATCTTCATTCTTCTAAAACAGCGAAGAGGAAAAGCTTAGAGATTCGACTGAGCCTATCAAGCGGCCGTGTAGTCGTAAGAACAGCTTTTACAGAGCGATGAAATCGCTAAATGAACTATACATCTATAGCGCACAGGCTACGAGTTACGTACCAGTCGCAAAGACCGATGCACTAAAACAACGATCAGCTCAAGAGGGCTTTTTCTTTCAGCTAGATATAATTGGAAGCCGTTCTTTCCGTATTCATTGCTAAGGCATCTGGATACGTAGCAGGTGCTCCCTGACAATCCTGTCTATCCTCCATCTTGTGTTTAGACAATGCTTTGCTCAAATGAAGATCCCTATCTCATGAGGCGTGGGATGTGAAGCACAATCAGCCAGCAGTTGCTAAATTGTACTTCACTCTCTTCTTTTTTCGAGCCACTATCTGTTTGTGTTACGTTTCTCTTTTGTGGGAAATGTTGTAATCTCGACTTGTCTCTTATATAAAAAGTCATTTACAATATATTTATATAAAAAGACACACTTCGTTGTTAGAATGGAAGATAACTACATTTTGATTGATAATAATATTTTTGAGAATATATGGGGCATAACAGCCCTATAGAAGCTGATGTAAACGGCTCTATTAGCTTCATTGCGGCAATGTTTATGTTGAATTTGTATGTTCGCGTATACGACGGCACTCACCTGCAAAAATAGCCACTTTAGATCCGTCTCCAATTCCTAGGTTCTTGGACAAATACTGCAGTATTTTGTCATTGTAAACAAGGCATTGTTAAATTTGTAGCCTTCTCCAACAAGAAGAGGTCATTTCATAATAGCAAAAGAGCGCTAACTCATCAACTAACGATAAACCGTGCTACGTGCAGAGTACGCCTGCAAGCTTGCGTACGTGCAGCCGGTTAGCTGAATTACGACGCGCTTTCCGCTGGATACGCTTGCGTTTCGGGCGAAGATAAAACAAAAACGTGCGCGTGTAATAGGTTGATTTAGTTCAGATATCGAAAAAAACCCTTTGTTTTTTACATAGAGAATAAACGGCCAAGCGTAATAACACTACATGTCAATTATGAAAAAATAATAACAAAAAAAAAAGACGATAAAGCTAGAGAGACGATTTTGGCATCAATAGTCACTAAAACGTAATATACAATTCGCTTTGTCTAGTACTTTTTTTTTTTTTTTTCTAATAATGTGAGTATATTCTTCACTGTACTTTAAAAATTCTGGGTAGTAAAACGACAGATTTCCAAGTCCGGGCCCAAATCAATTTTGCCGTTTATTGAACTTTTTCATAACGTTATTATTATGATCGGTCCAATGTGAGCTATAGTGTACGTCGATAGTTATCCCGTATTCTGCCCAGTGTAACCCGTTAATTTTTTGCAGTTAATATGGATGCCGGTTGTAATAAACCTATCGTTTTACAGTGAATTTGTCTCAATTCCTCTGGGATTCTAGCTCATTGCTTCTGTACGTCTGGGTCGTTTAGTCGACTGCGTTTCATTGACAAAACTATCTTAGCACCTTTATCTATGCTATGCTAATAGGGACTCGTGCTGTTACGATAGGGTTAATTTCTTAAGCCTTCTTTCCCTGTGTGAAACCTCTTCCACAACTAACTGTTAACGATCTTTGAAAACAACGGACCAAGACGAGGCGCGTGTAGATCGATGCCGTCAAATTACCCTCAAAATAGACGTGATCTCGCGGTGCCTCGGTCCGATTTTACACACCCTTAATTGGGACAGCTCTTTTTTTATGGCCTACTCGTTTTTATGGCCTTTGATATGAATTGAAATATATGATTGAAGATGTCAAGCTGGTCAGCGAACTGCCTAAATAGATAGCGCTTTTTTAAGCGATAAAACTGTCCTCACGAAGAAAAACGCACAGACTCACGATGACAGAAAGCACATCCTCGCCATACTCGATACGTAACAGAACCGTACGAAGGTGCCATTTTCGTGGGCAAAACTTTGCGATGTGACATAGTATCTCTCAAGGCATACTGAAACAAGACTATTCATTTGTGATTTACATCATTCCATATACTTGCATTGTATCGTCTGCCGGATCTACCAAGCGTGTTTGACTTCTTAGAAGACAACCGCAAAAACGGCGTAGTCTCTCATATTATTAACTCCAACATACGTGACTACTATGACAAATGGCCAATAACTTTGAATATAACCGAACCCAAGAGGCCGGTCGCTGTTTACGCATAGAAGAGCTACGAAGCTTTCTCACCCTAAACGCACTACACCGTGTGACTGTCCTAGTGTTTATCAGGCACTTAGCTATTACTCTACGAAATTCTACTTTACTATACACACTGATGCCCACAGCACATGAAACAATTACCGAAGAGAACATAGATACGATGTATAATGGTTTCTTTTTTTTTTGTCTTCAAAGGTGTGCACGAATGAATCGATCGTTAGGACGACGAACGTATCAGCCGTGCTCGAAGGCTGAAATCTTACCAGAACGCAGCCTCGAGGAAGGATGAGGATATATTGTAGATGCTTAGCTTTTTCAACTGAACAGAACGAAATCAACACACAATCGAAAAGGAGGAGGAATAATTTACAAACATCTTTATTACTATTTGTACAGAACGACCGTAGTTGACAGAGCATAGCGCAGTACTTGGGAAACAGTGTGTTTATTACAGTTGCGTTTATCCGTTCATGAGCTCCCACGACGATGTCGAACACTAACGAACCGGTAAGCTGGAAACAATATGTAAACATTTCTTTAAGTGACCACAACTAGATCCGAGTCGACTAAATGGAATACCTATAATAAATATTCCGACCAAAACAAATCCTAGGACAGGCAGGTAAATTGCAGAGTACTATATAAGGCTTTTTCTAGGTTGCTATAGTGTTTCGTATGATTTCGGCATATAAAATTAGGCAGAACCTAATCTACCGTTACCGGGTTCAACGAAACACGCAATCAATTTGATAGTTCCTTCCTCATCGCTCAGTAGTTATCAGCGCTGATAAGCAAACACATGTCATTCACCTGCTGGCTCGATTCTCGTTTTTTGAATAGCACGTTAATAATTAAGTTAATTAAAATTTAACTTACCAGGTAACAGGTGTGTCACTGTCGTTTGTCACAATCAAGAATTTGTTGCCGTGTCTGGAATATCCGTGAAAGACAGAGTTTCAGAGACATGGTTGGAGCTCAAAGGCCGATTACTTAAGAGTTCGGAGTTCGTGGGTGTTCTCCGAATAAGCACTTGCCTTACGGCTCTGAGGTAGTCATCCTGTGGCGTCAGCCCTTCGCGAAGGGATTTGTTCTATGGAACGAAAGGCATCTCATTTGTTATAAAGACATAATGGGGATCCGAAATTGTACAATGTCGCATAATTCTTCCTATCATGGAACAAGTTGCAAAACTGCGGCCAGCATAAACGAGACCAGCAGGACCATGTTTATTAGGCGGCGACAATGTCTACAGGTACAAAGAAATTAGTCGTTTCTCCGATCAGTAGATATTTCAGTTGACAGACGTTCTATACAATGTAATCCTGTTCGATTTATACAACGATTTTGTCTTAAATTTCGTGCAAATTAAGTACGTGCTACTGGGTTTGGTTGATGAAAGCAATTTTGGAAACAGTTTTTAAATCTTATTTATGATCGTGGTCAAACCTCCATTGTGGTACTACATAAACAGGGCCAACTTGCCAGTGGGTAAAGGTGAGCGCGAGTAAACCTTGTTATTGATCCTATGAAATCTATGACGAAGCACTGTATGTAAAATAACAAGAACAGGTAATAAAATATAGAAACCACTTTATTGTATCTTTTTCATCGTGTTAATTCCATCCACGACTGTCACAGTTTCGTAAGCCTTCATGTGACAGTATCGTAATTGCACAGTTGCCTTCCTAGGGGCCGTCTGACAATGAATCTATTAATTTTTTTTTTTTTTCGTAAATACGCAGAATTACTTGTAACGTATAGTCGCCATTAAAACGCATGACTCATTTATGAATAGGTAAATTCATTGCTTTAACAATGGCCTACGTCGTTCGGGGGTATCGCAGGCACGACTTGAGTCTACGGCCATCGTTAGTCACAAAAGTTTCTTAGTGAAGCTGGTAATCGTTTTACGTCGTCGGTGCTTTAATAGAAGGCAAAAGCTTTGTAGTGCTCATAATAGCGAAATCACACGTATACTTTATAGATTCTACGAAATGTTTTGTTTTAGTTCCATTCATCAACGGGCACACTGCACACATTAGTTCCAGAAATGCACGAGCAACAGGTCTAAAAAATCTACCTTGAAATTGGCTCGTAAGGATAATTCCCGCTATGATACCCTTTAGACAGGTGGCACCATACACCTACAGAGCGATCAGACTACGTTATTTTAGTACCGTATGAACTGTAGATGACGAATAAAAGTGGGAGTTACCCCTCAGCACCCCACTATTTTTCCTTGTTCGAATACTCCTGTATTCTCGCATTTGCTTGTTTGAGGACGAAGCTGTGAACCAACAAGTGGCTTTGAGGAAAAGGAATTTGAAAAGTTTAGCGTGCTCCTAAGCAAAGTAAAGCATCTAGTTAATATGTACTCTCTGTGCTCTGCAAGCTCTCACTACATGCGGTCAATTGTATATTTGGCATTCGTATTCCTATCTGGGTGCCTTAGGTATGGCAATGTACATAGTTTGCCGGAATGGCCACGAAAAATTCAGATACGCCTAGTGCGTAGTACCCGCCGGACATTGGCTCTCTTCAAGTGCTAGCCGTTATCAAAACTCTAGCTTGTCCTAACGTGGAAATCTTGTCATTACTTTTTCTACGACTCCGACCCACCGCGGCATTATTGAGTCCATATTGACGCGTTACGATAGGGGGCGGAATAGACGTTTAGACCTATTTTACATCTCCCAATAAATGTATATGTACACTGACTATGAACATATGCTTGTAGGGGACTCTATTTAGATGTGCACAACTTAGACATAATTGCTCGGCGAGAAATGCTTGATAATGATGCGAATTTTGAAGGCTATCACACCCGGCAGGACAACAACCGCAGCTGCGGCTACGGCCAGATCTAGTTGCGAGCATAAAGTTGTTGAACAGATGGTAACACACACGACGATCATATTGACGGCATGCAGAAACAAAATAAAAACGAGGGTCCTTCTCGAAATCAACTCGACTCCACCGTACGAGAGAAGAATAGTTTGCGTGCAAGTCGCCAAACAGACGACTGCCAAACGGTAAGCGACACCGGACCACGGGGGGTGCGTGAAGACAAGGGAGGTAAATAAAAAAAAAATCAGAATGAGTTTAGGCATGAAGGCGCGGAACGGAGCAGCCTTACGGTAGCAAAAAAAAACGTCAATGATATTAACGTAGGTTTTATACAGCGTTTCTTAATATCAAAAAGGAATACAAAGGTTCACACGTATCGTTTTATGAAGATTACGTAACTTTGCTCACCATTTGTTATGAAAATACAGTACGTATTGTAAACGCAAGAGAGAACAGACTCGACGTAGCCTAAAATAATCACAAATAGCGGCAATACGAAAGTGGATCTTGCAGGCGAACGCAGCATCCATATACAGTGAACAAGAGGCAGGAGCAAACTGGAATTGAGCAGAACAAAAACCTTGGTAGATAGGACCAACTAGTCCCATAATCCGGAATAGGCAAACCTTTATCAACAAGAAAATTTTATATTTTTCGAACAGTCTTCTGTTAAATTAAACTGCTATGGCAGATTTCAAATAATGTGTAACCTGTTTAGCCACTACCAGATATGCGCGTCTACGAAATATTGATGGGTCTATTATTTTAACTTAAAATAATTATCTGTCCGGCCCTTTACTACTCAATATAATAAAGCCAAAGTAGTCCTAATCTTAGACATACAATAAGAGGTATGCGATTGTCCTATACGTTGTTAAATAATATCTGACTTCGTCAACGAGAATGGCTACGCCAACCATTAACACAAGGACAGTAAGGTAAGCTGCCACCATTATAAACAGGGTCCTGAGGACCATTTTGCGCAGCTGAGCCGGAAACAAACCGGACCCCGATATGCCTGGTGCAAGATTCCCTGTTTCGAAGACGGAGTCCTCCAGAACACCGATGTCATCGGTGATATCGAAGGTGCTCGCGTAGCTCCGTGTTGATTCTGTTGAGACAGAAATTGATCACTATTTGTAATGCTTTCTGTTTTTTTTTAACATAATAAAAGCAGTACACAGTGTGAAGACTACACATATGACCCGTTCTGCGCAGGTTTCTGAACAAACAACGTAATCAGCGTACAGCTCTGTGATATAATGTGGGCACAGTTATTAAGCAGGCGCCTTAATCCACAGTCAATTCACTCTCTCACCTGGTAAATAGTATCACTGACCTACTGAACTTAATTCCAAATAGTTCGCCTGAAAATAGGCTAAAAAAATACGACCAGTTAAATGCGTACCATTGTGGAGCGCTTCCCTTAACTCCTCACGGGTATTTAATGATATCTTGCTATTGGATGAAGTGTCAATGGTTCTGGAACGTATTGCAAAAAATAGTTTACTGTTTATTTGCTAAGAATTAGAAGGAAAAATCGTGTTCTCCTTTCTGTTCGCTTACTTTTCCCCCTAAGCAACGCAGTCAAACGGCTTCTATCAGTAATCCTATGTTGCTGCTTAGGTCGATTGCTAAGATATGTCTGCTGGGTTCCAACTTCTACGTTCTACACTGGCGATAACCGTTAGACAACACGAAATTTCGAATTTATTTATGTGAGAGGGGACACAGGCTTTCATATGTCGTACGTCTGTATAACTATACGATAACTGCAGGAGGCTGGAACCGACGAAAATGCTAATACTAGCACTGATAGACTAGTTAGCAATTTTAGCCATTCGCGTAGATATCTGCCTTCTCTACTTAACTTTGCAACGAGGCCCTTACAACAAACCAATTCGCGTACCGCAATACTTTCGCACGAAAGAGACAGAATCGTGGCAACTTTTAAGTTTCGAGTCATAACAGTTAATCTTCACAGAAGTACAGCGCTTCATCGTCTCCTTGATAATTCATTTAGTTAATAAAAGGCCTCAAGCACCGAACTCACTCGAATCCAGACACGCCATTTTTGTATTGGAATCACTGCCAGTTTTTGGGGGGTCGTTCTCACGTAAAACCTATGGCAACGGGAAATGTTTCAGTTTGACAGTTCTTCGGATACAGCTCCAGCCTCCGACCATTCCGTATTCCCTGGCTTTAAGCGAATCAGAACATGAAACTGGTCTAGATACGTTCGTTCTCACAAGCCCACCAACAGTATCGATAACATACCGATATCAACATAAGTTATCAACATATCGATAACGACATGTATCGATAACTTATGGTTTGGTCTAAAACGAAAGAAACCAGTAGCAAACTTGACAAACTTACAATTGGCTCATCAGTTTCCTCCACCGGTCACTCAGCGCTGCGACAACCATCAGATTTTCCCTGTGCACTGTTTTCCTTGGACGCCTGCTCTGACAAGACACTGTTTCTCAAGCACAACCTTCAGACCACTTTCCCAACATCGCTACTGGCAACGTGCCAAAGGATTCGCTAGCTGTTCAACTAGGACATCCAACGTTCCTATCAGCTACGGCTTCACTGTACAGGCCTGTCAGGACCAACAGCACAGCTACAGTCCGACTGCGTATTACTTGAGCAGCTTGGGCCGCTGTCTGGCTAGCGTTTGGCGGAAACGAACATAAAGGGCCGGGCTTTTCGGAGTGTGGAACATAACCATTACTACGAATGAGAAATAGGAACGAAACTGTGGTAAGACGTGCAAACGGCCATAGGTCTCCACATTCTTGTTGTTGGCGGTGCCCTCAAGTCGAGGCCGACATACAGCTAAACATGGTTTTCCGCGATTGGCCTTTGCGATTTATCGTAATTTTCTATCTGGATTAGTCTAAATGGTGGCTAACAAAGAAATTTTCGAAGTTAGAGTAGAACCGATATTTGTCTTTAACAAATAGCATTGATTTTAGATATGTGTGTAAAAAAAGGCCACACCCAAGGAAATGTAGTGAGCTCGCAGCTTTAAAAACCGTTAATTTTTAAAACAATTCAGAATTACCAATAATGCCAGCTAGACCTCTAGTTATAATAATAATCGTCAAAATGATAGTTATAATAACGGTGAAAAAAATTATTGCCATAAGAACAGGCAGTAAATAAACCCAAAAAGAAAAAAAACGTGTGAAGCTGACAGAAAAGGTTAGTACAGCCATTGTGATTGTATGCCTATAATAGCTATCCGTTCAGACTTGCTTCCAGCGTTTGTCGCTATAATAATGCTAGGACAAATAACTACAGTTTAGCTCTTTACAAAATAAGCTACTGTAACTGTTTGTACTATGTCGTCCTATACAGGCTGTTTTTGTCCATTGTTTGTATTATTACTATCATTATTATTCTTCACGAACGGCCGACTATGGGTCCCAAAATAATGCGGAATAAGCGCACAATATATAGATGTATGCTATAGAAGAGTCAAAAGCCACTTCTGACAACTCCAGCCCCGGCCCTAGTTCAATTTATTCAGTTTTATTCAAATGCTGTTCGGTTTTGTTGTCCTTGTGAAAAGCGTAGCTTAATCGCAGCAATAGCGGTAACATCTACCGCTTCGTTGCGGCATGATCCGTTCATGTTGACGCGCTGCTGAAAGTGTTTATTCAGTGTTCCGACCTGTTGAAGTACTGAAATGGTCAAAATTGGCTTCACAACGAGGCCAGTGCAGGTGCTAGGGCAACTGCAACAGCCTTGCGGTAGTAGCCGCCATCATCATGGCAACTGTTTCACCCGGGACCAGGACGCCTTGCTTTCAATATCACTCAATCAATATTAACCCAACAATTGGACAGCATAGTGCCAGCCAGTAGCAGCATAGCGGTCCCAGCTGAATGGCAACTTGGTAACTGGTAGCCATTAGCGGTCAAAGAGCTGGGCCGCATGACGCGGCGTCCTGCGTGGAAGTTCATTTCTTTTTACGTTCGTAGAAGCTCTTTACGTTTGTAGAACAAGAACGAAACGGATAGAGTACCCTCATACGAAACCGAATTGTAAACCAGCAACGCCGTGGTTAAGGTGGCAAAGACGAATCAATCAAAAGCCTTTGTCAGGTCTGAAAACTGAAGTCGCAACGAGAGCGGTACTAGCGCCAGCGCAATCCGCATTACTGAAATTTTGTCTGTAACCTCATCAGCTGTTGATGCTGTCAAAGTGCGACTCACGCAGACCCAAAAACGACGATTATCACGATCGGAGTGCGGGTGTCGCTTCTAAATCTTGATTGGCTTTGTCATTATTGATTGGGCTAGAGGAATTATAGGGTAAACTGAATATCACATAATAGGCGTAAAGGAAAAATACAACTGTATAAAAACTCGTCTTATTAGGTCTATTAGCTATGGATGAGTATGTGCTGATATGGGGTTGGCAGAAGTGAGGTACAGAGGAGACGAGAACGCCAACAAAAGAATCGACTCGTACATAGTTGAAATGTATCAAGTTAGATGGTGTATGTGTCATGCTGCACGTTTGTATTTTGACTTCAGTTGATGAACGTGAATTCCGGACTCAAACCGTCCATCGTCGTCTGCTAGTGTATGCTGTGTTTTTTGCCTTCATTTTAAATATTCCGCCTATTAAGGACAATAATTCCTGTAGTCACTATTGTCGTCTCAATATTGTTTCAATTATCGCGTAGTACGAATAGCTGTTCGGGATCTGTTGCCTAAATTGATAGGCCAGTGCTGAATCTGGTTTTAAATTCGACAGCGCTTTGTTGGCACCTTCTGTGTATACGTGTATATGATTGTGAGTACGTATCTACACTGTCGTTGTTTTGAGTGAACGCGGGCCATCGCGATAGCGGACAGCGAGGCAACGCCAACGGCAGCGGCATTACCATCGGCTATAAGAGCGGACAACGAATAGAAGTAAATGAAGAGAAGCAACAACGTCGGCAGAAGAAATTGCTTTTATTTGGCTATGGTCGTCTCTTTCGATGGCGTCGGTCGAATGCTACGGTGAGGCGCCAACGTTTACTTTAGCGTTGGCGTCAACAACGGCCACATTCGCCATCGCTTGCTCTCGATACCATAGATACTGCTGCGTCTCTGACGCAAATCAAACTGTTGATATCGCAGCTGTCTCTGACATCGTTACCATCACTTCTGGGGCCTGGTGCCAATATTGGCAAAGAGAAGGAGGGCGCTGGTCGTTCGTCGCCCGAGCCAGGACAGCTATGTAGTCAGAGCAACAATGGCCGTTTTACGATACTGCCGACACGGCTCGTATCCGATAGAGCACAAGACAATACTCATTGGCGGTGCGAAGGGAGTGTCTGTTTAGCCCGGCCCTTCTTGGATCAGCTCTGACCGAATAGTCAATGAAGGAGTATCTCTTATCCTTTCTTTTTCGTATAGCGAAAACGAAGGCGAGTTGTTATGAAGCCGGGACTGCTGCTGCTGCTGCTGCTGCCAAGGTATCGGACGAGCCATCAGTAAACCGACGCTGACTGTCGTTGTGAACGGAGACGTTGTTATCGTCGTCAAGATTATGTGTGTACATAGCTGAGAAGGGGAAAGAACCTCAAGTACGAAGCGCTGGTGAACGAGATTTTGTTGTTATCGTTGACACAAGCGCGCCTTAGCACCGTATAGCTTCATTATGCGCGTTGAGACTATGACAATGTGGAGAAGAAATATTGTTGCTAGTAGTGAACGACAACTATATATTAACGTTTTACTTTCGGTCCAGGGGGCGGAGTATGCTATTTTAGGAGAAATGCGGTGATAGAAAAATAATAGAGTCCTCATTATTCGTATCCTTCAAAAAACAGAGCAATCGAAGCTATTTTCTATTGACGTCTTGGTCTGTATGTATGGACCAACTGCAGCCTCAAGGAACTGACCCTGAATAGAGTCATCTAGATCTTCGTAGGTGCGTGCTGGTACGTCATTTCGGAATCGACTTGGAACTCAAGGTACGATCGGCATTTGCCTACAGACACCTGAGGTAATGGGCAGAGATGAAGTTCGAAAGGGTATATACATAAAGTAATTTTTGACTGTATCCTGTAGTAGCTTTATGTGCGGGCTAACTTTCGCACACAACCGCGCCAGCTAATGAACTAAGACATTCCTGTATGTGCAAATACTTTCAGTATTAGCATGATAATTATCAAGACTACAAAGGGTGATTTACCTCATATCGCGAAGATTGTTTGGGCGAAGTTTAAATCAAAAGCTGAGGCATTGTACGTTTTTCCGTCCATTTCTAGTAAAAAAACTTTCTTCATTGAGCCATTGTTTTTAATGTTGTCCAGTTTTACCAGAAACCAGTACACAGTCCTGTTTTCTGCGTGCACAGAGAACGATGAACGATGGTGCACTACACGTTAATTTTTCTTTGTTGAACAACAGCAGCCTATAGGCACTAACAGTACAATTTTTTTGCTCAAAGTAACATGACCGGCTTGAATCGCCAATAGCAACACGTGCTGCATGCTTTTTGGCCCTGGCCGACCTACCTGTAGTAGTCACGTGGTCAATTCTTATCGCAAACATCGAATTGAGCACACCCCCTATTTCACCACCGCTTCCGACCTTTTAAGGACCTTCGTAAATGAAGCAAACAGTTTCGGCTCTCCCTATGGTATATGCCGCTCGTACCTGCACAAAAACAAACAAATTGTCAAAAGTCTTGCATCAAATCGTGCCAAGATCTGATCTTCTTTGGTGTCGCTGCCGCTGTTGTCACAGTAACATCGTTATGATGTAGCCAAGACGAAACCCGCGAATTTCCCGCAGACAGTAGCTGTCCCGCTCATAAACCTTGCTCAGACTAGACCTTTCGATCTCCTGTAGCCCGTTCAGTGTCGATTTATGTGTTTTCCTTTTGATCTTTAGTCTACCGCTCACAGAGAGACAGACTTCTGCGATAGTTTAGGCCATTCAAGGTAAATGCAGCTACTTCGTATAGTGCTTATCGCTTGGCCCAATGTGCCTCTGTCGCGAACGCTCTTCGCACCTGGCGTCCGCCGGCCAGATTAGTTCGACAGACCAAAGTAAAACGTTCAGATCAAACTTGTTTTATGTTTTTCAGCCCAAAATGTCAGCTCACTTTAGCTTAGCCCGAATGAAATTGGGTAAAACAAACGGGCGTTTCCACCAAATAACGAAAGAGTCATTGCCGCCCGTCAGCCGCGGTAAAATTGTGTGCTCCGATTATCATTTCGTCTGCGCTGCCGTTGTTAGATCACTTCTAAATTGCCCTGTTAAGCGGTGATCCATTTGAAGAGTCGATGAAGATAACGGCCAGGCCGAGGGCAGATACGACCGAGGCTGAAAAAATTACGATCAATTAAGGATGTCGGCAGTTATATTTTTAGCCGGACATACGCTCGAACGCAGACGCGTGTCCTAAGGGCACTACCGTACCTGAAGTTTGTCAATCGACTGCATTTGGTTCTCTGACAGCGCCCAAACGGTCTGCGTAGGCTCAACTGCATCCCAACGAAGGCTTTTGACCGCTGATACAACCTAGTGGTGTTATTTTGGACAGTGAGACGAACAGAGCAGACGAACGCGTCTGCTTCATTGTCTATATAATTAATGATGTGAAAATAAATAAAAAAATATAGAAATAAATAGAGTTTAAAATCAATGAAGGATAGAAAAATCATTGACAGCCCTCGCTGATAACTATAGATGTAATCAATAAAAAATATATATCTACATAGATGAAAAGAGGCTGATCACCGAATATGATCAGTAAGTTGATTTTTGCGTTGAAAGAACATTCTTGGTAACCGCCAAATTTTGGAAAAATGTTTATCTTTTAAAAAAATGCCTATTTAGGAATATACATATATAACGGTATCTCGTGAATAGTTCATCAACTAAAAAAATGTGGTATAGGCCAAAACCAGATTATCTGCTTGGAGTGATTCAACAACAATTTGGCTAGAAAGGACCAATGAAATGAATCAGGACAGAATAATTACATAAAAATACATTAAAATCGTAACGCTGTTAGTCCGGCCCTTTAGCCACTGAGAAGTCCGTGAGACAATGGCTTTTCCCTAATGGAACCTCAGCTTGATGCTCATCGGCTAATGGCCACGTCCACTTGGTCGTGAAGAGAAACAACGGTTATTGGGGGTTTTCTACGTATTTAGTTCATATCGAGGCGAACAGCAGTATCACACTATTCATAGATGGACCGAATCATTTGAGATAGCTTTTCAACGTGAAGAACAGCTTTATATCGGTCAAACTCACTGCATCACACTAGAGGAAACACCCAAAGATTACTGTTCATTATATGCTGCTAGCTTTATTCCAATTGGTGGCCAATGCGACTGTGATCTGGTGCCAATAAGCGTTGCATGCTGCTTCTATCAAAACGTAAATATAGTGTACGTATGATTTAGCGCGACCCATGTCCCAGGTATCGTTCTTTTGCCGATAGCAGATCGGTTAAGTTCCTCAGACAGACACACAGACAGCCATCCGTACATGCCGGCACATATCCGGAGCCTCGATTTCTGCCATGCAGAACTTTCCGAGTTTTTCTGTGATACAAACACGTTAATGAGTTCACATAGATTATACTGCTACATGTCGAGTCCCAATCCTGTATTCTCGATCCGCAGACGAGAGCCGGCGCTCATCCATTATCTAACCCTGTATAGTACAATTTATAGTTCATTCATATTTCCCTGTATCACATTATGGAAATTTTCAACGAAGAAATATGTTAGAATTCGTTAACGCGTGAGCGATTGTTATTGCGAGCACCGATGGACTGGCGCGGATGACTGGCGGAACATCGTCGCGCAAAACGTGTGAGCGATACGAGGTTCACACGTCGTCGCAGGTTGTGACCTTCCATTATCCTTTCCTTACCTTAGGTACAGGATACATTAATCTATATATATATATATATATATATATATATATATACATCTGTACATGCATGTAC
Organism: Varroa destructor; assembly: GCF_002443255.2. Classification (NCBI taxonomy): domain Eukaryota; kingdom Metazoa; phylum Arthropoda; class Arachnida; order Mesostigmata; family Varroidae; genus Varroa; species Varroa destructor. Next base: position 19,937,837 of record NW_019211455.1, on the reverse strand, counting down.
TAGCCGTTTGGTATTCTAGACAATAGCCGTAGCGATTTAGATGGGCGGCAAAGTAAACGAGGGCCGCCAATTTTTACAACGTTCGGTTATTACAGGCGCTGCTACCAGCTCATAGCAACGTCACACCATCGACGTTATTAGTAGTAGAGATACTATGGACACATGACAGCGGTAATGGTCACCCGTACTTGGGACCAGTGTGCATTAGTGCCGTTTGACCCATTTGGCCCTACTGATATCTATCGGCATGACACTCGCTCCAAGCACAAGGCATGTCTTTGAGACGAAACACCTTACTGGCTAGCACTCAGTACTTTTAGCCGCCCATCGGTGCGTGTTAATGACAAGCGTATGGTTATCTTAGTTGAATGGTACTACTTCCCGAACGCCTAATACTGGATTATTAAGTCTGCTAAGACTAAAAGCAGACAGAAAGCTGCTTCTATACGAACATACGAAGTTTTACTTTTTTGCGGTGCCGCATACGATTTATATTATTACACAGACGCTATTATTATAAGTATAGAGCAAAGCTCGATTAGTCTCAAACTCCCAGCGGTCGCCCAGAGTGCGACTTCATGGGAAGATTCAGCTGGATAGGGTGAGACTCACCTATGAGACAGATATATTGGCAGGCAGCAACTAAAAAAGTTTAGTCCATATCTTCTGCTCGCTGGCAAAACAATTTACAAAGCTCACACAGGAGAAAAATTAGACTAGAACGAGTTTCTTATGTAGCATCTGCTGCCGCAAAGGAGTAAATGTCCAAATCATTATCTAACATTGATTCGAGCTTAGTTGTCATGCACTCCTGCTTTACAAGTGCCCTGCGCGGAACAAGGTTTTCAATTGTGACAGATAATATTTTGTTGCACAGAGTAAACCAGGCGAGCCGCAGAAGTGAGTGCTTCGTAAATTGCAGTATAGTTGTTCACCGACCTCTGTTGTTATTGGCTCCGTACGTATTACACTATGTAGTGACTATTATTACCGTAGCATTCATCGACGGCTGCTGCTGCCGTTACCACGAATGAACCAGCAAAAGCCCGGTTGACTTGTTGTTGTTGGTAGAACATCGGGCCCCGAGGTCACGATTCGGCCGTCGATAAAAGGGAGAAACCAGTGAAATAGCGGTAGCGAGAGCAAATGCCCGAGGGGAACGGGGGGGACCCGTAGAATCGGGGCGATGCAGAATGGCAAATCCACTATGGCGGCTGTGGATCGAGGAGATGAAGGGGAAGGTGCTGTCGCCGCTGCTGGTCCTTCCCATGATATAAAGCGTAGTATCTACAGAAATGCCCCCTACAACCGCTACGACTACCGAGCGCGCAGCGGACATCCGGGATTGAAAGGACAAACAGATATAACAGCAGCGGCGGCAGCTGCAACAGAAAATGAGCGATACTGTCGGCCAGGGGGCGATGGCATGGTGTGGCGTCAAGAAACTATGCAGCCAACGTCGATGAGAGTCGATGAATACCTCTCATGTGTTACTCATACCATGAGATCAATGGAGGTGAAATTTAAAAAAGTAAGCAATAAACTGCGCAGGCAACCAAATTCGTTCTTTAAGCTTAACAACAGTCTGTTGTCTCTAACAAAATCAGCTTGGAAATGCTAACATTAGGATTAGATATCATAATACCTCAACCTAAAACAAAGTATGGACATTATTTTTGGAAATTTTCACAGTTAGGGACACCTTTGTGAGCCAGATATGATGTATGTTATGTAATATTCAATTACAGTAAAATAAGACGACCGTTAGAGAACCTTAGTCCTCAATAGACCTAAGCGCGATATATACTGCAGGGTTTCCACAATGCCCACAGGAGCACTTGTGCCCCTATTGCGGGCGAGGTTTATGATCTGCGTAATCATAACAGACAATAAAGTATTATCGGCGGGAACGACGGTGTCCGAAGCTTTGTTGGTTTCTGGTCTGTTTAGAAAAAAAAAAATTCTAGTTACACTACACTTTTTGAACTTACCTGTAGAAAATGGGTTTCAGATCGGAGTCCTTGGCAATATAGGTTTTTGCTGAAGGTCTAGTGTGAAAAGTAGGCCAATCTGCCAATTTCCTGCAGAAGGGAAGGCCAACCGTGCACTTTAAGAAAGCCAACTTTGACGATAAAGCCGGAATTGTTGTTCCAGGATCAACTATTTTAAGCTATTTATGATAGTTCAATAATCGCCATAATAACGATAGAGAAAAACATCGGCTGACTGAACATACTTTCAGCTGCGAGCCTTTCGTTGATTCTATGACATCGCCTTGAGTTGCAAAGGTCACGTTCAGTGACTCAATTTTTGAGCCTGCCGAGTCTGTTAGACTTTCTGAAATGTTACAACGATAGCAACGAATATTTCGACGCTAAAAACGCTTCAAATACGTCGATGAGTCTATGTGTGCCCTGGTGACAGCAATGGTACTGTTTATTTCTGCAACAAAATAAGGGCCCACAATTCCATAGCGGATGTCGCAGAATCGCCAAGAGGCCACTAGATACATATACTAATTTTGTCTCGGTATCGAAGTCCCTTCAATACATATACTAGCGAACGAGTTTGGCGATAATATTTTAAAGGGGCATTTTTTATATTGTATCTCCGTAACCAATCCACCCGGCGTCTACCGATCGGGAATGTGTCATTACGACCTCAACTTTCCAAAAACAACGTAGAACCAAAAAACTATTCATAGGCCGCTTTACTCATTCGATACCCGAAGGGGTACATTCACCTACCGAGCATAAACGAGAAGTGCAATTAAATAGAAGAAATAGATAATTTTTCGACAACACTATATTAGACTACGAACGAAGGTAGGTAGCGGGTCCTAAAAGTAGGTTCTTGGCAGCCTAAGTCGTCGACGAATGGTATTAACATAATTCATACTCTGAGCTCGGCCTTATGCCACCGCTACGACGACTAACTAAGTCGTGACTAGTCTTGGCCTATAAGGGTCAAGTCGCGTTTGTTTACCGATCAAGCTGACTTCCAGCTAGCGCTAAAGCTCCAATGGTGTCATTCCTTATGTTATATATTCAGCTTGAAAAAGTGCCTTTATTCTTATACTGATTAACCCTGACGGTGAGGACCATACGTGGACCAAAGCTATTTAAACTAGAAGAAAACTTGAATTAGGAACACAATAAATAATAGATAGAAATGAGTATGAGTCGCAAGTAAATGACTACTATTGTTCGGCCCTGGGAAATGGTGCCTTATTGGTGGCTACAGGTTACATCCTGCTTTTTTAGATAGATGGTAACGACGCGACGAAGCGTTTGTCCAGATGCAGAAAGCAATAACTTATGCAGAAATTGAGCAAATATTTTGGCCTACAGGTCACACTTAAAATGGCAGTTTGTCATAGATCCAAGAGACTCGCAACATTAATGAAAGATTTGTCATTTCAGTAATGTAATAGACATTTAAAATCATGATCAAAAATTAAACAAAGAACTAAATAAAAGTTTCAACGTACACGCAAATACCTTTACAGGTGGGATAGTTAATAAGCTAGTAAAAAAAGAAAAAAAGCGGCCCTGAATATGGATCCATCTTGTGGGGGTGGAGAATCGGCTTAGTAACTTCTACGTTTGTATTCGCATTGTTTGTAACACTTCAACATGATGATCCGGAAAAAATGAATCTATGTGTTCGCGTACACGTGAACAATACGCGATGCAGCCTACGTCACCCCCGAGGGTGTGTCTTCCCCTGTGACGCACCGGGCTCATAGGTGACCCTCATACATCCAGATTAATCTTGAGTTATGCTAGCTATTCAAGAGGCCTTCACCCTAGACCGTAACGCATGGTCATCCAAGAACCATGAGGAGTATTTGACACAGGTCAGGGAGTGGCCCAGCTGGAGGTCAAACTAGTTTCAAAAAGATTTAGGCGGCTTTCTCTGTTCGTGGGCATTTAGACAACGACTGGAGAATTTCGATGTGACGACCGCGATCTATTAGCACGGTTTTTCAACGCGAAACCACTTAGGCAATATAT
>NW_019211455.1:19798715-19933721 GCF_002443255.2 Varroa destructor | reverse complement strand
TATATGTATATATATTGGGGTATAATTGCAAGGCACTGATCACAAAAAGTATTTATGGTGGCATTTTTTTGATACTCGTTAATGTTGTGTTTCTATAGTTATTGCGGTTTGTAAAAAACAACGCAATACGGTCGATCTAACTCGACGAGCTCTTAATCCACACGTTCGTATCTTGTACTACAACCAATACACGTATATACGATTGCGTCTGCACCTAAAGGAAAATGTGCCTTTTCTCGGCGCGGTGAACAAGAAACGTTAATTCTATTAGGTTGATTTTCAACTAAAATGAATGAAGAACGAGTGATTCATTCTTAGCGGAAGATGAAACCAAATGAGAGCAAAAGGCACGCAAATGAAACAGAAAAAAACTGGACGAATATAGGTCTGGACAGCGCGCCTTCTATACTTAATAGCGCGTGGATATATTTTCAATACAGATCATTATCATGGTACAAATCGTCGCTTTCCTCCTGTCAAGTTCTAAACAATGACAGAGTATCAGAGTGCTCAGCCACCGTCAGGTTCCGATGGCGTCTGCCTGCTTCACCTCGCTACCAATCGTTTCATAGTTTTGTCGCAGGCTGTCATGCCGATGTTGCGTGTGATGAGGCTCCCTGTTGACGCGATGAACTCCAACGGGGGCTTTGATCGTTCAACAACTTGTAGATCTAAAACATTACGGTACACCAACATTACTAAGCATCGTCAATGGCGATCCACAGAGCAGTAATCTAAAGGCTGGTCTACGTACAAAGTGTGAGTAAATATCAGTTTTTTTTTTCTGCGTGTTGGTGTATCAGGCCGAAGATCTCATTGGCTGATGGCTGGCGGGTTAGCGGAATTTCAGTCCATGATGGCATTCAACAGGTTAGCCTTACGTCGCTCAGATGTTGTCTATGCGTTACGTAAAGCTTTGCCGTTGATTTCATCGGCAGTTTGTTGCCACTAGCTGCTGATTTAACTGACATTGCTGTTTTTATTTCCTTTCCACGTTTACGTTAGGTTAGGTCTTTGCGCTCACGTTGCCAACCACCATCACTGTTGTTGTTGTTGTCACCTTCCTTCAATTTCGCTTACTCTGTTGCGCATGAACACGTTTCGCGCCGACCATGATCTTCGGTGTCAGTCAGTGCGTGGTTGTTGGCTACTCCACTGGCCATAGTTACAATGGATAGATGCCATGGCATTGGTGACCAGTAGTAATAGCCACCGCGGCCATCGACAGCGACGCTCCACTGCCGGTGCTGGCCACGAGAACGGGTCGTCGTCGTCGTTATCAATTGTGTCAGTCAACCCGGATCTCCAAATCCTTGACCATCTCGCGGACGCATACACAACCACCATCTTCATGGTTTAAGCAGTAGCAGCAATAGCAGAAGCACTGCCAACATTAGCTATCAGCATCGTTACCGAAGAACCCTGTACGGAATCAGGGAACGACAATGAAGTGACTGACCAGACCGATTTTGAATCTGGTTCTATGGCTTCGCTTCTAACTGGTGCCGGTTTGTTGCGATTTCTTTTTCAGCGCCTACAGCAGCGGAAGAAAATGCCAACAGGCAGTACAAACACCGCCGGTAACAATCAGGGTCGATGGAGAGCCGCGCACTAGCGAAGGTAGAGAAGACACAAACGATGCAGGGCGGTACAGACTCAAGCCAAACGAAGGAGACGGCCGATCTGTTTTGCTTCCTCGATAACTCGATTTATTGGTTCGCTTTCCATAGTTGTGCATCACTATGACGATCTTCACTTCAAAACGCTACGTGTCTTCCATCCGGTCTCCTCAGCTCGCTAGCAGTAGCTGATTTTGCGGGTGATGCCACAATATATGATGCTTTCCTTCTGATGCTGTCCGTGTTACTCTCGTTGCAATTGCTACCGTAGTTGTTGATGTCGAACAGAAACACTGATATTCGTCCATAGGGAATCAAGTGAAAGATGTGAAAATGATGAGTATACAGACCCCTTCTTTCTACTCTCTCTATCTTGTGCATTTTCGTTTTGCCCATATGGAAAGCGACAATGAAAAGGCGAGGCCGGCGGCTGGAGAACATCGAGGCAGTGGGCCGGGAGGGAAAGTAGAGTGGAACATTAAACAAACACTAGCAGCGGCCACAACGCGACTCGATAGCGATAACCAAATAGAAAAAAGAGCGTAGACAACTGTCATTCATCTTGAGCAATAGGTGAAGGTTGTGTCTCCAGAATACAGTAGAAACACGTCAAACAGAAGATTCTTGAGCTGGGTTGTCACTGTTTTTGTGATTGCGTGTTTGTATGTGTCCGAATTATGTAAGTCTCACTCGCTAATAGGAAGTACTGTTTGAGTCGTCACCCAAAAATATGCCAACTAACTAATGCCTCACATTATTACTCTTATTGTGACTTGTATAATACGGATCGATTAGAACGTTATCGAAAGCGTTACTCGTACACTCGCTTATATATCGTATATTCCTCTATTAATCCTCGTTTTCAACAGCATACTTCTGTAATCGATGCAGACCCTGTGCAAAGATGTCCGTTCGACAGCGACCGCTCCAGATAATGATGAGAGCGACAACAACGGCACCGACGCGCGTGTATTTCGGCACTACGGGTCTACAACGGTCGCCTTCTGCCATAAATATGCCTCTCCACGGTTATCGAATGGGGAGCTAAAGAGACCTGTGTGATACATCAGGTCAAATAAAATAGGACAAAAGTAAAGGTGAGCCGAAAAGACAAGTAATACCGCTGCCGCACTGGTTGGCTAGAAGAGTGGCCCGCCCCAAAGGAGACGGCACCGATATTTTATGTCTCTATATTTATTTCCTCTCCAAGTTTGTCTCTCCGGAGTGGTCAGCCGATCCATGCTGACGCTAGCAGCGGGGTGGGTGTAGCACCCCGCACGCGAGACTTGCAGAGCCTTGCTGGCAAGCTTACAAACACAGGCCCTTCAACGAACAGCAAGTATATGTAGCAAATAGAAGCGTACAGATCGACGTAAAGTTAATGGTAGAACTAATACATGCTGAAGATGGCAGCCGAGAAACTAAGCAGCTGGCCTCCTGTTTGATCAGTAAATGATAAATTAGTAAATTGGTACAAGCGATTGCGTATAGTGGTAATATTGATCTATTTTGTAATACTACTCATCTTCTGTGAAAAAAATGCCGCATCATTCCAGATTGTGTGACTAGACAAGTGTTCCGTATTCGCGTCGTGTTGGCCATTGATGTCTAAATTCGTATAAATACTGCTACTGTTATTTACGCTGGCGATACTTCACTCCGGAACAGTCTCTGTCTGATCCATTGCAGGGATGCGTTTCGTATCAGGCAATAAACGGAAAACATACAAAGACACATTAAATAATATTATTTATTTATTTATAGTCAAATTGTTTATCAATCGAAGTGCCATACAATAGAGGCTATTTATTGTTATTAATGTTATTTTTTCTTATCATTGTTATTACTATTTTTATTGTTGCTGTTGTTACTTTTGCTTCAAGTTCACCGAATGCAAAACCCGTGTTTTTTTTTTACCTCGCCACTGCTTTATGTTCTCCTCTCTCTGCTGTAGTCCTACTGCTCAAATCAGTTAATCACGCACAGATATTGAAATAGGACAGTACCCACGTAAAAAAAGCATTGGCCTGCATTAACAAGTTTCTCTGTAGCTCGCCTTTCATTCATGTTCAGGTCTTCAGCGAATGCGGCGGGGGCACTTAATCGCTCGCGTGTCTTCATTGTCACAGGTCAGCTGTGCCCTTTTCGCCCTCTTGCTAATTCGGCATCTTCGTCAGCGCTTGTCATCGATTCTAAATCTTCGTGTAAGCCGACCCATTGCGGAGCACAACGCTGTAGGCAGTCTTCGTGTCAGGTGCTGTGGCCACAACGGCAGCAAATCTATACCGGGTCAACGGCATAGTCAATATCTATAGCAATACGAGTAAATCTCCTCCGTTCAGTCCTCACCTATTGCTATTTTCAATGTCTTCGCTCGTCACGGTTATATAGATACAGCTACGGCAGACAACGTTTTTTTTTATCCTTTAACTCGATTGCGCCCCTTGTCTTTCCTGTCCTTTTTCAACTAGTTGTCGCGTGCTTCATGTCATCGACGTGCTGGGGCGGTATCGATCACCATTGAGGAGGCGAATCAAGCGGTGGTTTGTTCATGAGCCGCCGCCGCCGCGTCTGATCGTTACAAACGATGGCTGCTATGTCTCTTGCAGTTACTCTCATACTGCTCTGCCTGTTGCTCTTTATCCTCCTCCAAAACGAAGACAACATGATTCTCTCCTTTCTTACTCGTCTTATTTTTTCTTCATCTGCTGTACAGCCGAAAACCGTTGTCGTACGACAACAGATACATGTACAAATAGACCGTATGTGTCTACATAGGCAATGACGGACCGCCACCGCTATCGTCGACTTTCTACGTCGGGGCGCTATCTATCTACGATGAACTGAGGCGGCCACAAAGCATCTGATCGCTTCTGTCCTCCAACCAACGTCGACGTGTAGTTTCGCATGCATGTATGCCCCTGGGGATATCAGCGAGCAAAGCCATAGATAAGTAGACTGACAGGAGGAAACTAATGCGATGTAGGCCTGTTGCGCTTGTCCAACGAGATTTAATAGTGCTGGCTGCCATAGGATGGCTATGGCTATTTTTCGATAATCATGTCCATCGCGCTGTTGCTGTCGCGGTCGCCGGACAGGCGACTGGATTCACCTGGAGAGCTCTGTCTGCGCATTGATGCACATACTCATTTTAGCTGTGAGACGGTGATGCCAACAAACAACAGCAGCTACAATAGCGCGGATTTGAATAAAGGAGATACATGACTCCAAGCGGGGCTCAAGTGGGTCTTGCGCTTGTGAACGCTGTAGCCAGTGTTTTGTTCGTTGTCTATATTGAAGAAGACGACTGGAGTGCTGAACCACTCTGAATGACACAGGTTTGACGTAACGCGAAGACAGCAGCAGCAGCAGCAGCAACAGAAACAAAGTAATGCCCCCATGATTATTGTGACAACAATATAGGGAATCAGCGACGTGCGTAGGGCAGTCAGTGGGGAGAGGTTTCGACAAAGGCAAAAAGCCACCCCTATCCCCTTCCAAACAAAATGCCCCACCATCGCCGGAGGTTCGGAGGTGCCCTTAGCGGACCTGAGGTGGCGGGCTGAGCGAGTACTACTAGTAGTCTCTGGTGAATGATGATGACAAGGTCGTGACTCCTGGGCCAACGATTTGGGGTACCGCCACCATCGCGGTTAGATACGCATATCACTGTGCCGTAGAGTTTGCGCTGGATCGCGGCAAAGATCGATTCGACGATTGAGTAAGGTCCGGCTTTTGGCTGCATTTAGGCACTGTATTCTCTAACGAAGTCCGGCAGTGTACGATTCTTACTATCATCTTGACCACTGGAGAAAAGAAATAAGCTGAAGACTAGTCTAAGGAGGAATGCATTTGGGTTGATGTCTTATAGAAAGTATCGTAGGACATGGATTGTATATGCACGATACTTATAGAAAAGTAGGCAAATCGATGCTGAGTAGTATGCGCTTTTCGAAGTAGATGCCCAATCAAACTGAAATCAACCACGAGCTACCATCATACGCTTCTGTGGAAAGAGATGTCGGCTCCAGCCAAGTAAAAATTATTTTTTTAGAAAATAGAGGTTTGTAACTTCGGGGACTTTCTTGAGAGTCGTTTGGTAACGGGCAGACAGAATGATGATTTGCGTTGGTAAAGCTAATCTTAAGAATGACGTCAGTAAATAAATCCGTTAGCAACTCTTACTTGTGAGGCAGTTACTTTGCATTGTACTTAAAAAGCATGAAAATGGTGTCAACGACAAATTTTCAAATAACATATGGTAATGGTTAACAGGAGGCGGTCTGCAATTGCGTCTGTTCGAACTTGAAATAAACACATTTGCGTAGGGTTTCGTTAGATTCACCCCAAATCTATCTGAATTTTGTAACAAAAATTCGGCGATGTGCTTCTGGTTTAACTCTTCAAATCAAAACTCTGAATATTTTTTGTTAATCCTGTATTTTCTGTTTTTACGCTTCGAATAATTGGCATTATGTCCCGTACAAGTGTTCCATCTAAAGTTTGCTAACACCTTGAAGTGTAGTAGATAGGAGAAATTATTATTATTTCTAATTTTTCAAAAATTACTAAAAGTTTCACCATCCACCTTCTCTTTAGTGAGAGAATTGAGCTAGACATCGACACAACAGCCTATTCTCTTTCATCGGCTCAATTGCTCTGGCCTGACGTCACGAAGACAACGATCGAAGGCACCCTACAGAACTTAGAGGCTGTTGTATAATCCACAACCGGCTCCACCTGGCAAATTACCGTCTGACCTTTTTTCTGATCTGGAGTCTTTTCACTTTCTCACTCCCTTTTGCACCCGATGTAAGCATGACAGAGACGAACTGCAGGAATAAAAAAGTGACTTTAGGTAAGCATGTACACGTTCTAGAGGCTATACAACTAAGCTCTAAAGCCAGCTAACTTTTTGTGCTCTGGCCTCGGGCGTAACAGCAAACAGAATCATCTGCTTTCCCAACAACGTGTCCCAAGACCATGGCTAGCCTGGGGTCGAACTGAGTTTCGTTCACGGAATAGGTCATGATACATGCGTTTATTTCACCCATCCCAAGCAACTAGGGCCGTCCCAATAAATGCGACGGTAATGATCTGCCTCTTCCCTTGATCAGCTACCTACCCATGAGCTATGGAATATCCGCACGCAACGAGTGATGGTAAATCCAAAGAAAACGAAGGTAAGGCAATGCGAAGCTGAACTGCACGCCAGCTTGTTACTCCTGTTTTGTACAAGAAAATCGTGAACACTCTCCTCGACTGGCAACCCCTAGCTTGGGTTACTTCGTGGCCTTTGCTTGGCCTGTACCAAGGACGACCTTATGATACTCGCTGACCAATTCTCGTACTTGCTTATCCTTGAGATCAAACCCAGAATCCACAACGTGCTCTGTATTAGCCACTGCGTGAATGGTGATTCAGGCTAAACAGTAGAATACATACATGTCCTTGCTAGAGGTTAGAAACACAGCCTCGAGTAGTTGACGTTGTTCGTAGTAGAATTGATCACGATTACTGGCAATTTCATGTTAAAATAGATGGTACGTACTTCATTTTGTTTATCTGGAATAAAATATATAAGCGCTTCGGATTCGAACGCTGAGAGGTGTCGATGAAAAAAAATTGAAGGTGTGTAACATTCTAACTATTAAACCTTGTTGAATGGAAAAGTGTAGTTATATGCAGAATACGTTCTCATTGGCATTAAACACTTCGGAGCCTTGAAACAGGTATTGCGTGGCTTAATAGCTGAGCTGCTTGGTGTGCAGTCAAGCGCGATGGTAATAAAGTAGGACAGAACCATAGGCCGATGGCAAAAACAGTACCAACTATCTGCCCGAATTAGAGCTCATTAGTAATCAGTACAATTATCGTCCAGTATCAGGGCGAAGAACCTTCTTCCGCATTATCGTTCATAAAGACACACTTTCGATACGTAGTAAAGGTTTCAGATACATGAAATCTTAACTGTAACTTTTTTAATATTTTCACAGACGTTGAAACTAGCTTTAATGATTATCGTTTTGCATAGAACACGTGGTTCAAACTAGTAGTATCAGACAGAAATTCAAAGTTGATTAAGTTTCGCATATGTTTATACGGACCGTTGAGGGGGGCTTCCCTATAGGCTAATTCAATAGTTCTTCTAACTTATCTAACTTATTAAGAAAAAAGCTTATCCATTCAAATATGAACATTGAGATCTTAGGTTCGGTGTCGCCCGTCGTAGCGGAGTATCCAATCATTAAATTTTCTTCAGCAACAAAGACGGTACAGATTTGATTTATCCTTCGTAAACAAATTCAAGCATGGCCAAGTCATACTAGAACATGGGTATGATTATACGTAAACATTGTTTCTTTATCTTATCTCTAACCTTACAACCTCTAACTTCGCCTGTTCTATTGTTAAGTTCGCATAGAATAAGACATACCCTTGACACCATGGTGGTACGTTAATTTGTTTCACTAATTTATATCGGCTACATCCACCGCCCTTAACCATAGGTTCTGGCCACTTATAAACTCTCTGAATAGTGCATGCTCTTGATATAAAAACGTCTTCACAGCCATTGTATTGCCCCTGAGCAAGTATATAGATACCTCAAAGGTCATCTCGCATACAACCATACTTATATCAAACGGAGCTCTTCTATGAGATACCTATTTAATAAAATTGTCGTTACGTGAATTGCCTTTTTTGTCATTACGTCCATGAAGCAATGGTAGTTTCGGTGAGATAATTCACTAACAGTGACGAACATTGAGGAGACGCCGCACGCTAGCAGCTCACGGTGATGCAAAGACTGGATAGATAGAGTGCCGTCTACTAAAACACAGGACGTATGTACGAATATAAACGGCAGGACTGATGGGTGTCGAACCAGGATGTTATAAAATCCTGTTTGCTCCACATCCTCCTCCAACTCATGGGAGAAGCAACGATGCGTATATGAAACAGCTGTAGTGTTATTTTGCCTAGGCTAAAGATCAAAGGTTGTACGGGGTGTTAGGAAATTGCTCAACAAATCATTACTTTTGGACAGTGTCAAACAACTGGGTGAGCGCTACATTTCGCTGAAAGTTTATCATAACCGGACAAGCAGAATCGACAATATGGTTAACTCTATAACTAATTGAGTTACTATATATGGTCACGGAAAATCAAGGGATTTTCTAGTTTTACCCTACAAGTTCATTCGACGTTTTCTACGTCTAGTAAACCGATATTGTGTCGATGTACGCGTACAAACACACATTGAACTCATATTGAGCGAGCCTTGCATGGTCCATGATCCAGTTTGTCGATTATAGTTGACGTTCATAGATCTCTGGTTAAAGAAAAAAGAACACCCTGAATGGTAGCTACTGCTGGATGATTTCTTTTGCTGCTTACTCCAGTGTGATCTCGTTGTTGTCTGGTCGTTTTGTAAAGTAGGAAGAGAGCTAAGGCCCAATGTGTAGATGTACTTGGCAGCTTACACACGAAACAGCCTTCGGCGTGACCAGTGGGAGGAGCTGGAGCTGACATCAGTAAAAGCGGCGGCGGCGGCGGCGGCGGCTACAGCAGCAAGAGCAGGCGCTGGCTGTCGTCTGCGGTGTTGCCTGTGCTTAGCAGGCGGCCTGCGACCTGTATCTGAGCTGCAGCCTAATCTCGACCAACCGCTTAACTTGGCCGGCCAACCTCGTTGTTGTACGGTTCGTACTGGCCTCCAGTTGGCTGGTCCCTGTGAAGCTTTCTTTGACTGTTGGTCTGCTTGCCGCCTCGTATCCGAGACGCCAAAGATGCCGATACCTGACGAGGTCTGACCAGGTCGACCAAAAGGCCATGCCAGAAGGCCGTAACTACATAGCCAAGCCATTACGCACAACTAAGTGGCATAGCGATGCCCGTTGAATCATCCGCGCACATGTATTTAGATGCATACAGACAGATTTTAGTACCACTACTAATAGTAAAACGGCCCGCACTTATCTATCGTGGCTATTTGGATTCAAAGGTGCGTTCAGATACATGCACTCCTGTAATATCCGATTGTGGGCTTGCTTCAGTCAAGAAACAGAAGATGAGGAAAAGCCTGCGAGCCCGTGTAACCTGCCACCCAGAGAACGACACAGCCAGTAAAAATCCGAAACCTTATAGAACTCACAATGACGCCATGCCGTATAAAGGTGGATGCACATTATAAAACGAGGGGAAAATTACTGCGACTATTGAAAAAATATGCCATCGAAAACGTGTATCTCACAGCGTACTCATGTGTCTGCTGTGAATCAAGCGCTTATTTTCAAGCGAATGTATGTATGCGAGCGTTTGTATGAAAGGTTAGCTGTGTAACGGCTCTACCCGATATGAGGCGGGTCGCAGGTCGCGGACGCCAGTCCACTTTACAAACTAAACCTTCGATTTAGCTCTGTTAGGGTCAAATGCATCATGTCGCTGTTGATGGGGGCTCAATTTGACCGCCCACAGGGTCGCCTCAAAACACAGCATCAGCATCAAGGATAGTAAGAGCACAACGAAACCCCATTACGAGTACGAGAACTAGCAACGGCAACAGCCGAACGGCAAAGAGAAAAACCCTGCACGTAGGCAGGTTGGAGCAAAGGTTGAAGCAAAAGAAATGGGTAATCGACGATGTTAGCCAGCATGCTTGATCGAGTCAATCGCAGTTATCTGTGCATCTAGTCCAACAAGCTTGAAGTCGAACCATGATAATTCTATTCAATTCCTATGCATCTTGTAGCGGCATACTAAGACGCTGCCCATCAGACTTCGTCGTCAGCTGGGATTTTCGCCATATTCCTCCTACATCTTCACGGCCGTGTTGATGATTATGATGATAATACCGATGATCACAGGGCGATGAGCAAAACACAGGAATAAATATAGATTGTCGGCTAATATCCTGGAGAAGTCAACTGATGATTGGATACGTTCAAGTTAAATTTCGACCCAAGTAAGGATTACATATAAAAAACGTCGACAGTGCGTAACGTCGTTGGGGGTGTTAGCAAGAAAAATTCTGACTTGCTGCCCCCGAAAATGATGTTGATCTGGCAATCATTCAAGCACCGATCGACATAATTGTACCTACGCAGTGGCGACATTTCAAATAAACGTGAATTGAGCTAAAATATATGTCACGTAAGACTTCGTCCTGTGTGTGTGTGTGTATTTTATTTAAAAAAGAAAAAACGGGAAATCTGCGAATTACGTTATATCACCAAGCTCTGAGCCCGAAAGCCTTTACGTTTTTCATTATCGATTGACTATGTATTTAACTTGTACCAAACCTGTATTTATCGTCCTAAAACAAGCACGTTGAGCAGCAACACTGCAGCACCACTAAATGTAACTGTAAATGTCGTTTCTCGGTTTTTTACTCATATTTACTATTAAATACCCATCACTTTAGCTCCGTAAAAAATAAAAAAAACGGCACCTATTTTAGATAAAATCAATTGCCTGATCTACAAGCGGCCCATATTGTAAAATGTTGGTTTATACCTGTCGTAAATCTGAGCAGTGGCACGGAAATATAAAGTTACGGCTTTGCAAATTCGAGAGTAAAGAAGCAACATGGTTATTTTTGCTGCTAATCAGGGAAGGCATGTTTTTGTGATTCTAGTCACTTTGCAGGCCCCATCTAAGGGTACCATTACAGACACTCGGACGATCCTCGGCCTTAAGCTGGTGACGGAGAAATAATACATAGCATAAGTTAACAGTTACCGAAAAATCATCCTATTTACTTTTTTTTTTTCATCTTAACCTCCTCTATGCGCAGATGAGCTCTGTTAACCGTCCATGTACCACCAGGCTAATCGTTACCAAACAGTTTAATTATGTTACCTCGTCATCGCGGAAGAGCCTGACGCCGCATATCTGAGAACCGCCACGCCACGAAACGTCATTCAACGGGACGCCACGAGTCATCATAATCAAGATAATAATAGCAATAACTATTATTATCATTTTTGAAAATACACTTTGCGGGCCCATATAAGAGCCTGTGTGCGTATGTCTCTGCGCAAATTTATATCGTTTGCATATACAGCGTCTGCTTTGACGCGGCGAACATTTATGAGGATCGCGACACCATCAGCGTCTGTTACCTAGTTAGCCAATTTGAAAGACAAACCAGCTTTTTCGAGTAGGGCCGTCTCGCTGCTAGAAGCGTCAACGCATGGCTCGTGGCAGTTGCCATCGCTGAATGATCAGCCCATTCGGAGTGGCCTACGTTGATGCAGCGGCGCCGTTACCACAACAGCCATACTCCGAAGAAGCGGGTTTTCGTTTACCGCTCACGATTTACCATGCCGCCCTCACGACGGCGCTCACGATCCAACACATCCGAGTCGATGCACAGACGCGACGCAAGGGACTATGGAACAAATCGGCGGGAAGTGAGCAGCGGCCGGTCGCAGCAAATGCGGCAGGCAGAAATAGAAGGAACGAAGCAGCGCGGACAATAAGACAGGTAGACACGGCTAGCACTCATTGAGTGGCCCATAATTCCCTCAAGCCAGAGATACAAGGCTAAAACCCAGGGTTGAGAAAGCTGTTTCCGCGGCGTAGTCTTCGCCATCGCCCTGATCCGAGTTAAAGTTAGGTCCATTCCGTTAGTGGACGCTTTACCTTTGACATAAATGGGCTGTTTTCTCCACGTCTTACTAGAAAACCAAGGAGGGGAAAAATATTTTTGTTCAAGCAATACTCACGGTTAGTTTTGAAAACACACTCCTTCGATCGCATAATGTTGTTATTGTTAACAGTAATAATAACAAGTGATTTTTCAAAGTATCTATCTTAAGTGATGTTTAACTTACGATTTGACAGACTGTAGTCGCTTGTCGGCTACCTAAAATGCATCGGGTCCAATTGACGGTTTTTTTTTGGGGGGTTTTTATGGTGAGACTTTTCAAGAGTTCCACAGACTCCGCTACTACTATTGACTACTGTGCCACAGGAAATACAGGTTAGAGAAGCGTTCGCGCCGTGTTTTTTGGTAAACTTTAAGAAGATTCCAATTCGTTATAGCTCCCGCCTGATGCTGGATCTATCAATGCATGGTCAGATGGGGGAAAATGATCTGTGGAATGAGAGTGTGCCGACAATGATCGCTGAAAATCGCTGCGAAATTACACGCTCTGAACTTTCTAAGAGGAATTACTTTTATCACCTATCCGATATGTTTTTTGTTAGCTTTGAGATTTACGACAATTTAGTGCGGTGCGACACCCACAATCTTAGTTCTTTTGGTGCTTCGAATGAACCATGCACCGACTAACTTGCGAGTGGCCATTTTGTGTCGCAAGAGGTGGGCACGACTCTCTCTGATCGCTGCTTCGAAAATGACTACCATTAAAGTATATGTGCCGCCAAAAACGAATTATTGTTATTGATCTGAGGACCAGCTGGCGCAGCGCAGGTCAAATCGTCAAAAGCGATCACATCTACTCAAGCGGTTACAAGTTAAACTCTTTGTGCCACGTCGGCATAGGACAAGACGAACGTATGATAACAAAATACAACGGAGAAGGATTGACGGAGCTGTCATGGAAGGGCCTACAGGACAAGGGTGTTATAGTTGAAGCTATTTATTGGTCTGCTACCTCCGACAGTGTCTGTAGTAGCCTAAATATATCGGCAATAGAATATGTCTCGATTCTGGCCATAACACGCAGGTTTGTCTCTGGCGATGACATGAGCTTGTGTCGCAACAAACGATCGTGCCCACTGACGTTCATATTAATAATAAAGGCTTACAACTATATACATATATATATATATATATACAAATGCGGTGACTTGGATGGACCAGTAGGAATCTCGGGTTCAATCCCTTCGACATCGACATACGCTATAGGCCACTTGTGATCAAATAAATTAGTTAAAATATCATCGGCTAACTTACATTTATTCAATTACACAATGTGCGTATATATATATATATATATATATATCGAAATATCAGGGTGACATGAAAAGACAATTCTGCGTTAATTCTAGTGAGACTGTTTTAAGGAAATATGTATCACACCAATCCAGCAACCGTTTATGTAACTTTCCCAAAATATTTGGCACCCATAACTAAAAATTAGCTGATTTTAAACCAAGTGAGTATGAGCTTTGTTACAATAACGGTTTCCATACGTTTATTCAGTTAAATATAAATCAATGAATATCCCTACATATGAATTCAACCTGCAGCTTGGATCACTATTAACAAAATGAACATTAAAACGTGACGAGTTTCTGTCCGTGTTCGTGAGGGCTGCCTTTAGCGAACCTACTTCGTTAGTTCAAAACACCTCCAACAACTTGTCGAAACATGTTGCAGACCATCCATGTTCACGCTTACTAGACCGTGACAATGCAAACAATTTAGTGTCATACCGGGCGATCAAGCTTTCCCTGAGAACAGCTCTTTGCTTTCACGTTACAGTCATCTCAGAACAAAATGCCAAACTGTAAATTTCTTTCAATCAGGACCTAAGCGGGCCTCGTTCACTTGGATCTACCATATTTAATTCGTAACTAACCGCACTTTCCTAGAATTTTGTTTGATGCGGAACCCCACGCGTATCGACACATACATCGTAGAAGGAAACATGGTAAGATACGTCGGAAATAACGGGAGTATAATAACAGCGCTCAATGTAATAGCAAGCTTCCTATCTGGACTGGACACGGATTTCGCCTGTGTTTTAACAAATATTTTCAACGAACAGCCCGATAGTATCTGTTAGAAAAACACTAGTCTGTACAAGAACAAATGCCCTATAGACACCACTGCCTGTACGCCATTACTTCCGGCAGGCGTATTCTGCAAATGCGCTTGAAATTCGGAGTCCTAAAGGGTCCGAAAAATGAGAATAGTCAAGACGCAAAGATTAAGCTTCAGAGCGCTGATAGCTTAAGTCGATAGATTTCTGTATTTATTGTCGTTACTGCGAGTCTACATATGATTTATCGCTAAGCATTGATCTCTTCTAGGCGTCGAGCAGCAGGGCGGTCGTCCGATTGCCGTTCCCGCCACAACGTCTGACGTTGGCGATGCTCGTCGGAAGAATCAGTTGGAATCATCTGTTAGCTTTTAAAAACCGCCGATTAAACATTGGCATCGAGTAAATTAAATTTCAGTTAAGTCTGGCGGAGCGAGCCGATCGCCGGCCCACTGGAGTCAATCTAGTAGTTGGAGGGCCGACTGAAAAACACGCCTTCGACTGGTAGGTTACGACGAACCAGGTAAAAATCCGAAATTCGTGCGTATGAAATAGTGCAAATGTTGTGTGATCGTGGTAACTCGGTATCTGCCTGATTCGGACTGCGGCATTGCTGGGGGACCAGTGTGGGATTGCCAGACCGACGGACGGTCACGATCCGCTACCGGGCCGACCCGATGATCACCCCGACGTGATGATGCCGCCGATGTTGAATAACAGCGACAACACACGACGATTGCTAACCGTTCAATTGCCTAGCGTCGCGAAAGGGTCAAGACATTCTAGATATGTGCGTAAAGGGTGCCGTTTCAACACGAAAACTGCGTGCCATACCGTTTCAGCATGCCACCGATACAATAGCCAGCGCTAAGACATGAAGAGGAACGTAACGTGATGTATTGTAAACAGTAATTAATATTAGGACAGTCCGCGTTAGACACATCGATAACTGATACCGGATGATACTAATTAAAGAACAGTGGATCTCCGCTTGTTTTCCTGGCAACTTGTCAACCTAATACCTTTGGCTAGTAAAGCCCTTTGTAATCCAAGACTACTATACTTAAGTTCCTTTAGTGTTCCGTACATTATAATTTGCTCTGTACTATGACGGCATATAGGATACGACACACGAAAGAAAAGACCCGAAAATTTCGACCAGCAAAATGCGCAGCCTAACAGATCATCGTTTGGAAGGAAAAAAGGTTTTCACCAGCTAGACACTATCGGTGAAGACGGTATATAGTTGCCCATTGAACACTTTATGTCACAGTCTTCAGGAGTTAGGTATTGTCTTCATTTAACTTAATACATTTCTGTGATTCGTAATAACAGGCACACTTCGGATTATTACGCTTACCTAATGGCAAGCATGGCTTTTCCCCAAGAAACGTTTGACTCTGATTGTTTGGGCCATAGGTACAGATTATTAACCTTTCATCAAACCCTTCCGCGTGCAAGCGGCGGGAAAGAATAAGCAAAAGAGTATGGTTTTCCGGAAGGCAGGTAGCATATGTCGTATTCAAGGAACGCTTAACAGCAGGTGGGTTGATAAGTAACCAATGGGTCAAGATAGCCCAATGATGGAAAAATGGGTTCGTGCAGTCGATCGGTTGCTCAACGCATTGTTTGACGATCACGTCTACTCAACGGCTTTCGGCCATACGCCAGCATCGTTAACGCCGTCGTTTTGCGACGTACCTCAGATACAGAAGCTGATTACTGCATAATAACGCTGGTCACAACACAGTTCTGAACTTCCATAGAATCTGATGCTGTCGCCGAGTAGTGATAATGAGAGCACATATAGTAGATAAATAGCCCATTTTTCTGCTCGATCGATTAGTAATGTACGAACAGCTATAACAGAACAACACTCAAAAAGAGACAACTGATTAACCCGAGCGTATTATATAAATTATTTCACATCTATATACTGATAAGCAGCGCTCAATCATCAGTAGACAAACAGGCACCGATGCTAACGATCATCTACGAGCAAATTTCTTACTGAGTAAAGACGCAGCTGCGGTGGCGTTTCTCGAGTGGTGACGGTAATAATCAAGCCAGGTGGTTATATATGTCTGGTGTGTTCCGCAGTGCAGCATAGAAGTGGGCACTTCCGGGGGTGGGAAAAGAACGAACGGACCGCCCTTACCTCCTCCCACAGGCTATTATCGAAAATGAAAAAGCAGCTTATAAGTGGACACGCCCGTCTATTCTCGTTCTAAAAACTATAAATAAATAGAGGTAAAGATGCAGGCCGTACCGGTGGTGCATTAGGTTGTTAGCGTTCGAAGCTTGTCCCATTGTTCCTGTCACTGACCCCCCGTGCTCCGACATCGTTCAAGGACTGCTAGAAGTAATCGCTGAGACTGCACCTTTTCCCAGCTCGACCTTCAGCTTGATCACGCGCTACCGCAGGCTGACTTACGAACATTCATATAACGGTAAGCTGTGTCACGTTTCAAGCGTTACTGAAGAAACCTTAAGGATCGACGTGTGGACCAAACGCGGCTCCGGGCGTGGCAAACTGAAATTACAAATACGCTTAGCTAACGACAACACAACGGATGATTCCGTTTATCGGCAACGACTGACGCTGCATGTTTTCTGCTCGTCCAATGTATGCGCGGCGTACGGCACGAACAAGCCTCATACTCGAGCTATATTTATTTCTTGAAGACATCAAGCCTGCGGTAACAATAATAACAACGGCGAAACAAACAGCAAAGTACCATAGAGCGCCAATGACCAAGGATAATCTAGGAAGGAGTGGATCCTCGTGTACTCAGTATGTTAATGGCTGAACTTTGCTCTTCATTATATCAGGACGTTGCATCAGATGAGAAATGCTAGTATGCGATTGCCAAGCTGCCCAGGTGCACACGACGGGGAACAAGAAGCATCAGCTGTAAAGCCTATATAACTTTAATGTGTTTGGTATAACATTTGGATTGAATGCGTGGATTTTTCCAGCTGCGCCTTCTGAGCTGACAGCTTCTGCATTGGTGGCGACAGCTGATCAGGCGGCATAGGTGATTGTGCTCAAGCGAGATTTTACAGGTATCGTAATGGACCTGAAGGGTTAGGTTGATGAAATGACACTGGCGTTTCGGCCTCCACTGTATGTATGGCTCACAGCAGTGGACACCGTGTTACACGAAGGCATTACATAACACCACTGTTTTTAGCTTGAATCAAACTTTATATAAAAACTACTTCAACTGCTGCCGTCATCGATGCCCGTTTTCAAGCTATAGCCAAGCTTTCAAGGCTTCCAAAGCCAAAGCGTTCCAAAGCACGTAAATCTGGGTATTTTGATGAATTTCTCTGAGATTCAACTGAGTCAAAAACATGGCTCAGGACATGTTTGTACCCCACTGAACCCGCACCGTGTCAGCTAGCTTTGTCGGGGTTTTAAGTGCTTCTAAGCAATTTCAATAATTATAGGCATGGATTTGTTAAAATAGTGTTCGAGGATACATTATCTTGATTAGGAAGAATGAAAATAAAATTATTCCGATTTAGTAAAATCTACTAACCTGCTACATCCAGATGCTGCCATCAACGCTCCGCGCGTCCATTTGGGCCTTTTTTCAGCTCGGAATAGATGACATCTCAGCTATTTACTGTGTTAACATGATATTTATTGCATGATTTTCATCGTAATGTTAATATATAATGTACATAAGCAATAAATCGATCCGTTTCCCTGCTATTGATGATTTGCCAAGAAAGCGCTAATCATTTGACAAGTTCATACAGTGCTCGAAGCTGGCTTTACCCTTTGCTTTGTCCACTCCGTGGGTATCTGGACTTCTTCTATCTTTTTTCTAACCATTGCTCGCCACCATTTTGTAGCAACTACGCGGCCTTTAATCATGCTAACAGTCAAACCATATATTAACGTGCACCGCGCAGCATCACCCAGCAGGCCACCTCTGCCAACCGAGCAAATAACAACGCATAACCAATACGAACTCGTCCGCCGGCTTCAACCAGCAAAAATGGGCGGAGCTTTTCTTCGTCCCTGTGATACCCAATTGGGGACGAGCGGATCGGACGAGCCCAGATGGATCGAGGCGAGGCAAGCGAATAATCTGCTCCATAAGGCCAGCCAGTCTACCATTGGGAGTGCTGTTGCTCCTTTGGCGATTCGCAAGAGCACTAGGTCGCAGGCATTAGCCATGACCAGAACTAGTAGCGTCGTGCGAGTCCTGCACTCAACGCCAGGACCAGTCGCTTTCCCGCAGCCCGAGGTCGGTACAGAATATATTCTTCCGTACAGTCCAGATGCGTTGCGGCTGCCACCGCCGGCGCGATGCCGCGCCGTGAAAAGAGCAACAACGACAGCTGCTGCCAATGAGTGACTGATTTCGCAGCATCGGCGCACTATTGGCTTCCTTCCGTTCAATGTTACAATAGGAAGCGACCTGTTGTGGCGTGCTCTATTCGTCACTCCGGTAACGATAATTCGTCAGTGACTAGTATTGCTGCATGTTAAATTGGATCGTCCTTAGTCAGTTAATCGTATTCAGCAAAGTCAAAATTGGCGAGCAGGCCTGGCTACTGCAGCAGCAGCAGCAGCAGCAGCAAATCCGGCAAAATGGGACGCCATTGACAGGTCGGCCAATACAGGTTCAGCGACTGAAGGCTCATCACTCATCACGGCCGATGACTTTTCGGTATTGCGATGTGTGGTTAACCCCGAGACATTCATTCGTTTAGGCACTCCGGATTGAGAAGCGCGCAAAAGCATCTCGCAAGGATCACCAATCGAACCAAGATGGGACTATGTCAGCCCGTTCGCTCGTACGTCCGGTTCATTTTCGCATCGACTCGGCCGGCGCTCTGGTACTTCGGGGCACATCGATAGCTCGACAGGTTCTTGCTTTTAATCGTAGCCTCGATACCTTCATCGGTAGGTCGCGCGACCGCTAAAAGGAACAGACTGACGCTAACAAACAGCCGTATCGATAAGCAACGATGGCGGCAGTAAAGCCTCGTCTACCGAAACAATGAAGAAAACAACAACAATAACTCATTTGATTCATCATCTGTCGAGTCAATCACTCATAGAAACAATGGCGCGTGCATTTGACAATGTTGATATATCTTGTAAGCAATTTTAAGGTGTTGGTGTAGTGGTTAAACCTAAATTTTATATTTCGTATACAACAAAATCTTCTCTACATACAAAACAGGAAATCAAGGAAGACTTTGAATCAACATTATGCTTTGACAACGAATAGTGGCGAACGGTAAATGTCCCAACGGTGAACTTTGTATTGCTGAGATCACCTCAAGGTTTCAAAAACGTAGACTCAAGACGAAATAAATTGGCATTTGCTTTGTAGATCACCAACAGCAGCCTACAGAATAACATATGGAAGAGTTTTGGCAATACTTGTTTCATCACACTTGAATTTTCCAAAAACCTGTAAGGATAAGTTCTGTTGTCCTAGAGAAACGACCTTCTATGCTTACGTTCTATTTTTTAGTGAAGATATGATTCCTACAGCTGTCTAATATATCAATTATAGATATACGCTTATCAGTCATGGTCTGCAGTAAATAACTCTAATGACAATCATTAATTCATTAAACTATCTTTAACTTTTCAAATATCGCGGTTGTGCAAGTTCTGACATGTTAGCTAAGTACCTATTGTATTGTAAGTATGATATTGGCAGTCAACTCGATGTAGTTCCATAATAACATTCATTAACTGTTTAAACAGTGTCCGTGATGGTGCTGTGATAACCCTTAATGTTCCTAAAACTGAAGCTGGATATGCAATCCGGCCTAAGTTCGTACGAGGTTTTGCCTCGCGCCGTCGTAAGTCGTAAAGCTCAAAATATCTACTCATTCAAGTAGAATCCTACAAGTGACCCAAAAACGGAAACTAAATGTCTCCAGAATTTCTACGTAGCCGTTCACTAATAATTACGTACGTCCGTAAACGGATAGCTTTCTATTAAGTTCAAACATCATTCACGCATACAAACCCTAAGGCCGTATCACTTCTGATAGATCTATAGAGTGTTCCCTAGTTATGAAGATCGCTCTAACGGTACGGCATCGTGGGCACAAACTGGGCATCAAAAGATTGCTTATATTTTCATTACTTGTTAAGAATGCACGTGTATATCTACCACGTCCAGTACGTTCCATTCATCACATCCCTAAGCAGGACTGAGTTCGTCTGTTCGTCAGGGAGTGTATACCAAAATGTCGAACGATTAGGACCAATTGTGCCGTTATCGCTGCCGTGCCTTTGTCGTTGTTGCAGTTCGTCGTCACTGCCTTCAGTTTAATAGGCCGCGTTATCGTCCGCCCTCGCATAGATTCCTACGGCCGGCTTACAGTCGCCCAGCTAATAATTCACTCACATAGGTATCATAAAATGCTAGACGAACGGACAAACTCTTAGAGTACTTACTACGAAACGAACGGCTTAGCACAGCGAGCAGCCGTAGCCTAACAGCTGGTGGATCGCCAGATCAACAACATTCGACACAGCATCAGCTCTGCGATCTACCGGCTTCTGGCAGACACACGCAATCTGGGCGACGGCCGCAACGATCTACGTGAGTGTGCTTATGATATCAATCGGTACGGAAAATGTGGAATGGAGGCAAAAAACAACGGCCTTCCATCAGTCGGGCATCCGACAAGCGTTGGGATCTTTCGCGACGGATCAGCGTCGACGTGACGGACCGATCGAGCCTGCTCTATTGAGGAAAGGCCGCATAGGGAAACCAAGAGAGTCCTAGTTATTAAGACGAGCCACATTCGCAATAATCTAGTCAGTATAGATATTACGGTAGAAGCTCCGCGACAAATAGAAAAGTCCATCGAAACGGAACGGAACGATAAGTATAGCAAACTCCGTGTATAATAGAAATTTCCGCCTATATTCGCCGGCAAGGTCGGCCGAGTCGATCTTGTAACTATTAAATGCTAGCGTCTGTTGGTACTGCTGCTGCGGCGGCTATATATATCTGCTATTACTCGCTGCCTTCGTTCGAAACGACCATAAAACCTTCCAGGGCCGTCGATTATGGGGAAGCAGTGGCAGCATATGGTCCCTTTGACCGTTACTTTTGCTATTATGATTATTCTCCTTAATAATCTTGACGTCATTTTGGATTGAGTGCCGACCCGCAATTACTTTTGTTACGGTCTTGTCGCTTAGCTCATCTTTGGCGCAGCGTCTCGTCATGACCGTCAACGCCAACAGCGTCCTCTGATAAAGGACATCCCAAACGGAGCGTTCAGTGCAAACAATGGCAAACAGTCAGCAGTACGCGATTATTCGAAACGCCGCGACGAAGATCATAGTTCAGTAAAGCTGGTGTACCATCGTAAGAATCGTAATACAAACAGTGCTGTAAATGGACGGCATTTCCGCGCATACGGATGCGCGATGTCTTCACCGTCGCGGCATCTTTATGGCACCGACAATATATCTTCAGCCCTTGTTATGCCTATCTTAGAAGTACAATATTCGGTCTATAACTAATTAATTTTTTTTCAAACGCCACAGCCCATATCAGCCTAAGGAAAGGCTTAGGGAAAGTGTACTTTCTAGCTAAATATAACCAAAATCTTCATTATTATTGGCATAAACTCATACGTGTATATATAACATTGTGAAAATATACGGCATTTAGGGCAATACCGATACGATAACGGTGAGCCGATACATATTTAAATCGATTAAAAGGACAATTAATACACACAGCCATTGAAGAGTGTTTAATCCTGAACTGCTGTTAGATTTAGGAATAGCAGATTCAATGGATTTTGTCTGCTAGCAGCCAGGCGGCAGTCATCTATTTAGGGGATAGCTCCCGTATTTGGCCTTCACCGCAATGCAGCATAACCTGCCTAAACGATTATTCCACTCACTCAATCTTTTTCTAAGGGCGTCTACAGGATAGCAGCTACTCGTATTAGACATAATTGTATGCAGAGTAACTATTTTACGACACTACACAGTTGGGGTAAATTAAGCTAGTTATATGTTAGTTACATTTTATCTAAATGGATTTCGTTACTCTCTTTTTTATGATAGATCAGGGGCTGGCGTCAAAAGATCTACTTTGGCACACGTCAAAAGTGTCGTTTCCTCCAGCTATCCAACTGGGCTACAAATGGTAGTCCATGATTAATTCCATTAATAATTCGGTTCCTATTTTTTCCATTTTTCATTGACATACATGCAGATATATATTCCATTAAATTGTTTTCGTGACAACCATGACACGGCTCCAACAATATACACCACGTTGTTGCTGCAACCCACAAACATAATAATATAATTAGAAATAATATGTAATTGCCGCTTATTGCGTCGTCACTTCTCGGCCACAGCGAAACAAGGATCGTTTATTCGCTCAGTCAATCCAATTGCCTTTGAACAGCCAATCGGCGAAAATATTCATTGACGCCTTCCGCAGATCCGGATCTTCCATCTCGTATTCTCTAGTTCAGTAGATCGTGGTCAAGATAAAAAATCTAGAAGATAAAAAAGAAAATAAAGAGGACCTAGAAGGACTCTTCTCATCGGTGTACTGCCTGAGAGACCCAATGCTTCCCTATTCGTCCATTTCGTCGCCGCCCCTGCAGGCGCTACTGCTTTTAAGACTATAAACTTCGCGCAGTCCACCAGACGATCTTGCGTATTTCCATGTTTATATGTACGTTCGTTTAGACACACAGCAGGCACAAAGAAGCGCCTAAAACCACTCACACACAGACACACACACACACACACAGACACACACATACACACACACACACACACACAACACAGACACACACACACACACACACACAGACACACACACACACACACACACACACACACACACACACACACACACAAACACACACACACACACAAACACAGACACACACAAACACACACACACACAAACACACACACATACACATGCAGACACACGATAAGTAGACACATTCGTAAACACTTACAAACGCGGATATGTGTATGCAGACCAACCGTGATTGATATTACCGACAGCACGCACTCTCTGTTGATGTCACGATGAGGCGAAGCCTTCGGGGCCTGTCACGTTTGGTCATCTGGCCGCGGTGGCGCCAACGCTGATAATAATGATCATAACGCTCCACAATTCGACGACTTTACCCCCTGCTGCACTCTTTTCTCCGTTCGGTTTACCTTGGCGCTCGCCATTGAAACCATTGTTTTGTAGTTCATTATAATAACATCGCTTTCCGTTGGCTCCGCGTATAGAGACTTCCCGTTGCTGGCTCATTTGCCAGCTCCCACTGGCCTGCATCTCGAGTTCAGGCCCAGCCGCAAGCCCCAGACACGAAACGTTAAGGGAACGTCCGTTAGAGAAACCACGGCGGCCGCTGCGGCGAAATAAGTTGCTGTTAGTGGAAGGGAGTAGCAGAGCAGCTGTAGCCAGCTGCAGCGGTTCCTCGATGCGAACGGTCTTCACAATTATAATTTGGTCAGCATAATTGTACCAACGAGTCCCTGTCGTGGCTAGAATCGTTCCGACGGCAGCCTTGTCCACAGCAACGTTAACGGTAAAAACCGCCTCATGCCATAGTAGCTGTTGCCGAACGGGCAAATCGACCTATTAAGGAACAGGCCGAAGGCAGTCTTATGCCGGCTTCTGCTCGTTGGATACACAGAGACGCAGGCACGTTCACGCAGTACAGCCAATGCTCAACAGCATTGTTAGCATGTGTGCAGAGGTAGTGGCGTTAGCTGCACGGCAGCGGCCGTTAAGCCAAATAGTAGCTGTGAAGAGCCATGCTCTTGGTCGGTGCTTCTGTGTCGAGCGGAACCACTGCCCGCCTTCCTGTCGCAGTGGCTGTTTGGCCGGATCGAGCCACGGTAGTGTCAATGCTTGCTGCTAACCGTACGATGGTAAGCCGCGCCAATATCGGGCCACACGTCACACTATTCCACTCTGGTAGGCGGATCTTGCCAGTTCTTACCTTCCAGCCATTGCTGCTACGATTACTGCAATAGTAGCGAGACCGCGACAGGACCACTTGTGCTAAGCTAGTGCCGCCATAAAGGAGGTGCGCCAATTGCTAGCACGCAATCGCACCTCGAAGCCCAATGACGCGTTAATGAAGCGGTCCAGCGTCACTGTAATCCACTTTCGGTGGAGCTGTCAAATTTGCGCGCGTTTCATTTCTATCGACAAAGGAAAAAAGCATAAGATAACAGCAGTATTACCCATGAAAAATCAACGTACGCGTATACGTTGACCTGTAATGAGAACGGCTTACGAAAACAGCGCAGTGCAGCACATCATAATGGAATTGTTGGGGCAAGCCTCGAACTGGTGAGAAATACACTGAGGCAAAAAGGACGATAATTGAAATAATTCTTAGTCGTTATCGTTGCCGCTGATAATGCTATCAACAGGACGTTACTACAGTACGTTGCTAGGGGCTGCTAAATCTGAAACGAGCTGGTATTACGCTACGACTAGCAGCTCGGTTGGTTCAACGTACCAGAAAAAAGAACGAAAAATACGTTCCGTACGTGTGATACCCCATTATTGTATCTTATCTACTCACGGCCGATTTAGAAGAAGCTCTGCATAAGAAAAGGTGTGATAACAATTAATTACTTTAACACCTATACATGTATCAGATCGCACATTTTCATTTCAATCATTGTATTTGTGCGTGTAGCCGACATACAGCCAGGTACGCGCGTTTTAAGCAAGAATCACCGAGAGCAACAATGGATCAATATGTCATATCGAACTTTTGTTGACAAAAACAGTCGACCATCAGCTTTATTTATTAAGAAAAAGCATCGAGTAGCGTATATCCTAGCGTAGAATTTCCTCATCAATTTTGCAGTCTGAAAGTTGGCTTTTCTCAGGCGTTTCGGCCCCTCCACAGGACAGACTATTGTTGAACGAAGCTCATTCCTCTAAACTATGTAAGTTTGTATTTTTCTTCATCGGCTTTATCATCTAAATTTCGCTTAGAAAAATTCCCGCCAAATTGCGGCGCGAAACGTAGCGTATTTATAACTAGGTTCGAACCTATACTAGAACGTGTTTCTAAGATTGGCATACGTTAGCAATACGTTACCCACTAAGCTATCACAAGGATGTTCATTCGCGTACATCTAGGTGCGATTACCTGTCAGTAGTCCGTCCTTATAGTAAGTAACTTATCTTGAAGTCTTTAACAATCGATCTCAGCTTGCACTTCAGTAAACATTATAATCACTGAACTAGTAAATCCACGTCGATACGTCGAAAAGAAGCAGGACATCTAATGATTTGCTTGGTATAGTGACTCATTTTCTACTATTGTGAAATCTGTGTCGTAGCAGATACGTCGATAATGAACGCCAGTATCTTCACGCATGCTAGGCTTATTAATAGAAACGAGACAACTCTCAGAGATCTTCTGCCTCGAAATCTATCTAACGCAAGTTCGTTAATATGCTTTCATGTAACAGGCGTACCCCCCCGTCATACGATCATTGCTATTATTATTATTACCGAGTCAACACTCAGCAAAGCGCTATTGTATTTTTCTTTCAGGAAGACTTCTCTTGAGGTGTTTCGATGACAGACTGATAGTTTATAGTTCGAATGGAATAAATAATAAGTATAATACGATACTGCACGGTATTTTCATTCTACCCAAAGGTATTATTAGTGAAGTAGATGTCGCCGAGCCATTGGCCCGCTCCTTACCCACAAAACTGTCTATGTTCGAACGAGCCCACTTTCCATACAATTTCACAGCAGATAACGGGTTGCAAGGATGAGGTGGGGTTGTAAGTGTGACGCGCTCCTCAATGGTCACAAAATAAATGTACCAACAAGATTTAGGTGACACATGGTAGAAAGCGTATGAGGAAGTGCCAAATACAGCATAAAAACACTGCGCTACAAGCCAGTACATGTAACAATGCTAAACGGCAGCGCCGGACATAAAAGCCGAAGTATCTATTCAATAAAAAGCATGTAGCGAATTGAACGACGAGGTTTTCTCAGCTCTCTGACGGCCATAAAAAATCATTGCTATTCAATAGTATGTTCGACGTACGTTTTGACAATGGTGACCTGTCGACATTTTTACGATCAATCACTCGCTTGTCCCGATTCTAGTTTTGTAGGCTACGTAGAGGCCGCATCGCTTGCAATTTTTTTTACTAAATTGCATATTGTGACCTACGATTCTATCCCTTCAAGCATTATAACAGACGTATTAGCTACATATACACTGGTGACAGTCTTAGCAGACCCGCCAAACGTCTTCAAACCTGTACCTACAACGTCGAGCAATTTCATCGTGTACATAGACAAAAAAAGAAAAAGAAACTAGAGCGAGATCGCTGAGAGCTTGATTAAAAGCACCTATACTAGCCTGTATCTACTATTTCGCGAAGTTGCGAGGTCCGCCGCCTATTGTCTCTCGAAGTACGTACTATTGTTTCCTACCGCTGGTGGCGTCAGTATAAACAACATCAGTGCAGTGCTCCTGAGCGGCCGACCGTGTGGAAGCGGCAACGTTGAGGACAAGTAAAGACGAGCAAGGACGTAAAAAACACATTCTCCTACCGTTTTTTTGCATGAGTCGCTCTCGGCGCCGTAGGAATCGCCGTTTCTACTACTGCTGCTGTTGTTACCTACTCGATGGTGCCACTCGTGCTTAACACTCACTCTACGGAAGATCGTGCCCGCACGGTGTCTATCTGGTTGTAAAACATCACATATAATTGTTCGGTCGTAACAGACTTGAATCACGACGCCGTCGCCTGATTGAGGGATCGCTAAATAGCCATTCAACGTCGAGTTGCTGCGGCACCGCAAGATCCAGTGAGATGGTCGCTCGGACGACAGATACTTTCAGTGAAGGAATTACGTCGGCAGCAGCAGCAAGCTCAGTTGAACGGACATTTCTTGTTACACACAAACAGTTTGTTGCACATACAGCTGCCGTCGTTGTTGTTGTTGATTATCATAAACAGGCAACTGTAGTTGACAACGTGTTTGTCCGTAATTCAGGATCTGAAAAGACCTAGGTGTAGTGTATGTCCATGTGGCGCCAACCTGGTGGTCGACCGGCACACTAGCCACCCTAGCGCTCCGGAAACTAGAATTGAAATAATGGCGTCATTGAACGACGCTAGATGAGAACTGATGCCCTGACTGAGGATTTCGAAGCATGAATGAACTGGGGAATAATCGTCGATACCTTCGCGCCACATCGAATATTGCTTGCAACAAGCTTTTCTTTTTGGTAAAAAGTCAAAGAAAGAACACCACAAAACGGGATTAAGTAGCATCTTTGCTGTTAGTGTTGTTATCAAGTGAACAAGAGCTTGACCGTAAAATGAACCCCATCACGTTTTCGCATGTCTTGCTGCTGCTGCTGCTGCCGACAATGGCGCTGGGTCGCTGTTTTAGCGTATATATTTCCAATACACGTAGTTTATGCTGGGGCCCAGCAATAAATAGATGGCATACGCATACCGTGCCACACCTCATCGGGACAGGTCATGTTTATTTCGCAAAACCTGTGAAGGTCACCAAAGGTGCGTTCATCAAAAAGCTGCAATATTGACAAATTATAGTATTCCACTTATGGTAAGTTACTCTGTTAGCTATTCCTTAATGATTTTAAGCACTTAGGCATCGTACCCCTACCGTGATCTGTTTCGCACAGATCAGAGTGGGAAAAAGCCGAAGAGCCTTTATTTAGTCTGTTCACTTACTGCTTACTGTAACTTAAGTTAAAAGCGAATTGATAATTCACTGCAGACATTGGTCGAGCTAGTTGTGTTGGACACGTGTAGGACCACTTGAGATGCTTTACGACGCTCTGTTAACAAACCACACCATTACTATCCGCTACCGTATTTTTCTCCAAAAGTTAACTCCCGTTAAGAATCATGAGTGATTGTTCTATGTTTCGTTCACTCATCTATCTGGAACTAAAAGGCTAATTCATGTTAACAGGCTTCTGACATAATTCATATGGGGGCTCAAATCAGCTTTACTGTTTGACCAACAAAGGCGCGATTGCTTCAAATTTGAAATGAGTTAAAAAGTAACCATTCAAATTACTTTCAGCATGCAAACATGTCTACCGGGAAAAGCTTCGGTCCTCTGATAAACCCCATTTTTTTCCTGAACTTGTCTACGTGGCTGTAATGTGTCTTACATAAGACGCAGACAGATTCTCTATTATGGATATGCTATAGCCGATTTGAGGTCTGAAAATTACGCCACTTCATTGAAGGTTCAGAGGCTGACTAGACTGAGCGGGTCAATTCGGGGTCGCTAAGTGGTCAGCGTCCTTGGTGGAGATAAGGCTGTTCGTGCGTCGGGAATAGATGAACGAACATGTATTCGCTCCTAACTATGTTATGGCCGGAATCGTTTAGCTCGCAACTGGCAGTCCGGCTTCTCTCGCTGTGGTCGCAGCTAGTAATCGCCCGCGGTAGCAGCAATTGACATTTCTTTTTCGCCCGAGCCCCGTCTTCCAACAGTTGAAGCTTAATAGCTACTGGTATTATTGTCTGGTTAATACGCACGGGACATGGGTCCTGTATGGCAATAATCTGTTGTTTGACGGAAATAGCAACAATTAAAATGACAGTTGTTTTTGAAGCCTGCAGAAAATTGAAGTCCATTTGTTGTATCTCACATGCAGACACTTGCGTATTTGTGGCTAGCTTCACGGTGTGCGATAGATACAGTGTTTCCAGTGGGGTTGATCACGGGTACAAGCAACTTACTTAATGGAGAAGTAAACAGGTCGTTAATTTTCGTCTGTCGCTGCTGCCATTGTCGAATAGACATCAAGCAAACACGGCAATGACTATGACGAGATGTTATTGGATCGAACAACATTTAACCCAACGGTTTCCATATCGAACTTAGACGACAAGCAACGAATTGCAATATGTAGGTAATCCCTTTCAACACAGCCTTGCACAAGAGTATTGTGTTTTTTTTCAAAGTAATCGTTCAAATACGCCCGTTTGGTGTAAATGTTGTTTATGTTTATGACCATCTCAATTCGACCATAACGATAGAATTTTGCAAGGTGCTTTAAATGATTTGTAACATTTTTATCACCTTACACTGCCTTGTTGGGTCGTCTTTTCACTGAAGTATTATATTGTTATATATTCGTACGGCAAAGAAAACTCATTAGTACATAGAATATGGCATGTTTGTATAACAAGGGCCGGTGCATCGGCTTATCGCTTGTTTTGCGCATATACGTTACCTTATTACAAAACACAAAACAGATGACTGCATTACTTATTTCCATAAATATCTACAAGGTCGCATCGATTAGTCTGACTGTAATTATTTAATGACGACAAATTGTGACTGAAATAAGAAGAACTACGCATTTCCTACCTATACATATGCGTGCCTCCAATAAACGTGTGCTCGTCACTTTACAGTTTGATCTTCAAGAAGGATCATTTTAAATTTACCTGGTTCTTCTCGAAGAGAACGCAGCTGTCAGTACCCTTTTGAGTTGCCGAGGTCTCTCCCGGTAGCTGATTTCAACGAATGCCATTAAATAGCTATACTATACAACGTAATATTATACAGGCAGTTTTGAGAAGCTGAAAATCCTATCTCCCCGCTGTGATTCGAATCCCTAACACTGACTGGAAGAAAAACGTTGTTCGTTCTAATTACTTAAAATCCTTGATCTTCATGAATCCCATAAATAGGACAAGTGTATTGCCTTTTGCTAAACGTGCTATTCGTTTAAGGTAAGTCTTCCTCAAGAGAAGTACGCGTACGTTAGAGGTAATTCTTCCGCCATTGTAGATGTACGCACTTGAGCCTTTGATCAATAATTGTAATGAAATGCTTTAGCGCTTTTCAAATATCACATACAGAAATCCACCCTACTACCTGTAACAGCATGACGCCTTCTTCACTTGGGGCTGATTGAAGTTCCATCATTCAAACGAGGTCTACAGACGCGTGGAATACATCATTCATAGACTTGATTCGTTCAGTATGCGTTAACCGAATCACTAGAAGTATCGCCACAACGAAGATCGAAGGTAGAAGTACAGAAAGAAACTGAGAGCTAGCGACGCCTAACAAGAAATGTTACAGGAACCTGTCAACTTTAGACGCAACGTCGAGAGCAGTGATCTGGCCAAATAATGAAGTGAAATATATCTTCTTACGATTCGATTAAGAGCGGCCTATAAGGGCATAGGGACGCCAGCCCTGTCTTGTACACCTGGTTTTGAACTTTGTTCAGCTGGACGAACAAGGAACTAGATAGATACGAAAGAAAAAAGAATTAACCTTTACGCTGAATGGGTGTGACGGTGAATCAGCTAGTACATACGTAGAACGTATGAGTTCGTTATAAATTAGTAAGGAAAGCCCCACGAGTGTATCCTACAACAAACTCTACTGCAAAGGTTACGGTGTTTGTAGAATTCTTTTGCTTTGGATGCGAATTTCTTTCCAAATCGATCCAATTTTCCCAGATGGTGATGCTTCAGTAATATCTTGATAACGCTGAGTACCGTAATGCCAAACATTGAATATTTACGTCACACTCGTTTTTAGTATATTGAGGCAGACGCCGTTACAGTCTACGGTTCTCCACATGGTACTGCTTCATATGCTCTATAATATACTATAATTCTATCGTCTCATTATAATGAAATGCTACCAAACCTTTAAATATTCTGAGACATTTACTTGTTTTTCTTCATATTTTTAGTAGAACTCTGCGCATTAACAACTTTGTTGGCTTCCTTTAAGTAAATCAGTCTACTAGATTTCGTTCAAAAACGACACTGAAAGATAATTTCCTCTTAGCTCTGGCTGTATGGGATGCATTACATTTTAATTAAAGACAATTCAATAACTCGTTGTAGTACGATTTTCTAAATTCGGCAATGAATTTAACCTTTAGGCTAGCCTATTGTCCAACCCCTTCTACGTAACACCTCCTCCTCAATATCCATTTCGAACGCAGTTATTGTCTTTCTCTTCTTTCAAATATGGCATCCGAACCCTTTCATTGTGAGTACAGCGCATCCCCATGTTTGTCCTTATTACGCATCATCCCCGTCAAAAGCATCATTTTCATCACAGACAGAAATTAGACGGGTGGAGTTTCAAGGCGGGAATAGCCCCTACTCTCAGTCTTACTCTGTCTCTTCGCAAGTCTCGTTATCGCTTTGTTCTTCATTACTAGGAGGAAGATTTTCTTCAAACAAACGCCAACTATCCATGATGATTCGTGGGTAGTTCGGACGCGGACGACGACTGCTGCTGTCGCGGCAACCGCAATTGAACGCTACATGCGATCTGCGCGACCATCAAACTCCTCGGAGCTTCGGTCCTTCGACCATCGGAGGCAATGACGACCAAACAGATTGCTAACGCGTTCGTTGTACGGGCGCGTCAACATCACCTCGACCGTTTTTTTTGACGTTTCAGCCAGATCAAAGTTGCTTTCAGATGTCGCCGTGTCTAGCTAGTCCTAAGGGGGTACTATTATATTATTGATGCCTATGCATTAAGGTCACAGTATCAAACTGTAAGCCGTATTTGGCGTTGCCCTGTTTCGCTTGTCCTGCTCGTGTGAGAAAACGACAAGAACTTGGTGACATGATAACCACTTCCTCATCAAATAGTCGAGCGACAACAACGACGACGCCAACAACCGTGCGGCGTAGACACAGAAGCGAAGTCATCACTGCAGTTCTTTGACGGTGGTGGGGTGAGACCGGGACGGCGCAAGCCGATTTTTTACGTTTGATAATCAGTGCCGAAAAAATATCTCAGATGAAAAAAAAAGCGAAGTTTTTCGGCGCTGACATCTTTGAAGCTTCTGACTGACCTTTGTCTGATTCGAAGCTGGGAGAGGGACCTGAGGGGAGGTTCGGTAACGAAGACGCTAAAAATCAAGGATTTCGCTTTCAGCTACAAGGTACAGCAGAAGTCAACAGCAGCGTTAGCAAGCAGAGGTGCCAATTTGCTCGTCTTGTATAAGTAACCGAAATCGAATCTAACGGACTAAGGACAGACAAACATTTACTGGTTGAAACTTGTTGTCGCCCGTGTCGTTGACGTGTGGCCTGGTCGTCCAGGACGATGAAAAGTAACAAAAGTTTCTGTTTGTTTCTGTTGATGTGTGATACCTTGCTAGGATCAGATCCGGTTTGGGATCAGCCGCAATTGACTTTTTAGCTTACACGTCGCTTGTGCATCGAAGTTACACACTATTTGGATCAGAGGCAGTCGTGAAAAATCAATTGAGTAAGGTTTTAATGAGAAGTAAAGGACTGGATAGTAGTTAAGTTATAGAACTGGACGAACCCTGAAGAAGTGTTTCATTGGAAACATTTCTTCGGGCTGTGTGAAGGCTAACATGGATTGAGACAAGTTCTCGTGTTTAACAGCCTTGCCCGGCTTAGACTAGCTTTTCACAGTATACAATTTTCTACTCAAATACATTGTGAGTAGGTAGAATCATAGAACTGCTGTCCTGAGAGGCGGAACGAAAAACACTAAAAAAACAATTTAAAGAGTACCTACGTGCCAGGTTAAAAGTCAGCGTGGCCTTTTTAAACGAGCCTAAAACGCGTGATTTCGAATTCAACGTACAATTTGAGATTTGTTACTAACGGCCAGCGTAACGCTGCCCGACAAAGTCATTCTTGATTGGCCTTTGCTCCACACAAAATTCAATTATTCAGTATTCATACAATATCTTTAAACATTATTACTCATTTTCATTTAGAATTTAATTTTTTTCACAATTAAATGAATATAAATATAAATGATCATGATAGGTGTGCTGCCGTTATCGATGCTGTAATTAGTATTTTATGCGAAGAAATATATCTGCTTCGGTTAATTAATATTCATTAAATGGCTGGGTGGAAATACATAATAGAACTGTTCCACAATAGCAGCCGCCACCGTCTCCACACTACCTAGCCAGCCTGGCTGGAAAATAATGCAAGACCAAATAACGTAGTTCAAATTAACTTCAATTAATCAACGAGATCTGGAAGAGGTTCAGGTAGAAAATCCTTTTCGTTTTTGGCAAGCCAATTATACGTTTCTACCAGAGGTAATTTCTCTTGCCCTTTACTGGAACGTTAAGCCACCAATAAGGTAATTAAAAACATTGCATGAAATAGGAATTGTCCTACCTGTACCAACACGGAGTAAGAACGAACTATTTACGTAACACCATACACCACTCAGGCTTCTGTCTCCCACATAATGGGAAGCTACACTTGAGACTTGACGCAGTATAATGATTCGGTCAACTTACTATTGGTCAAGAACCACTTACTTCAATTTTCATACTAGATGTAAAAAGAACAATTTGACTTTTGCTACCGATACTATCCACCGTATTAACACAAGCGATCCTAAATGTTCCATGCAGAAAATAGTAGCTATGCCCTTTCATTGTACCCT
Organism: Varroa destructor; assembly: GCF_002443255.2. Classification (NCBI taxonomy): domain Eukaryota; kingdom Metazoa; phylum Arthropoda; class Arachnida; order Mesostigmata; family Varroidae; genus Varroa; species Varroa destructor. Next base: position 19,899,866 of record NW_019211455.1, on the reverse strand, counting down.
TCCCTCTTTTGCTTGACTACGTCTCGTACGTGCATTCTGAGTTTCTCCCATCGTATGAACACCTCCCTAAGCGTTAGGCCCACTATAGGTGCGTTTAAAACATACAAGTTTTCGTTAGAAAAGCTTCTAACATAAGGCTTTTTTGCGCTACCGAATCTGTGCAGTCCAGCTGAATCAAACGTGCACCCGAGGCAAGCGCTTGAAGGCGATCGTTGCAATTGTTCCTGGGGTTTGCCTCTGAAAAACGAACAGCTGGACGAGGTCGAACAATTGAGTACTGCGGTCGTACAGCTCAGTCTAATCGTTCTTATTTTAATAAAGCAGCGTAAAACATACCAGCGGAAAGCTCATTGGGCTCTCGATCGCATTTGCCCGGAGTTGTCCAGAGTCTTCTGCCTGACCGCTATTGATAACGACCGCATGTAGAATCGGGTGTGACGATCGAGACCTCCGACATCAGTTCGCAAATCGCTCATCAACTAATGCCGGTGTAGCCAGAATTTGCTAGTCTGGATGTACTTACAGGTGTCTTCCATGTAAATAAAATCACATTTTACCTTCGTAGATCCAAACACCGCAGACATAGATCAGTCGCGTGGGATTCTCTGCTGTCCAGGCTGGCCCGCCTTATCGTCGTAGGACTGTAGCATAGGTTAGAATAAGCTCTTAGTCAGTTTATAGGAATAGCAAAGATGTCTACTGCTCTCGCTGCGACAACTCGAAAAATAAAATCCATAACAAAAACACACGCATGCAACTGCAGACAAGCAGATTTAAAAAATAACCGTTTTTTTGCTGTCTCCTCCCCAGTTCAATAAACCCAATTATTCAGGCTATCATCGCATTCATGATGTGATCTCTTCTGTGCCGTCTTCTCGCGTATGGTAGCACGCCATTTCGTCCGGCTTCTTTCCCTGAATCGATCCACGCTTTTGCTTCGTACCGGATGTGGATCTCATTTTTGATTCGGTGTGCCTTTTTTTTCGTTTTCTTTTACTCTTACTTCGTTCTCGTCGTTTTTCGATCCCATTGGATGAACATATGTACGAGTCCGATGAACATTGTGCGGCCGGACGGCTAAAAAGATGGCAGCAGTGGACAGCGCTGTCGCTCACGATGATCAGCAGTCGCGGGCAGGAGCAGAGTCAGGGCAATGCAATCGAAACGGGACACCGTACGGTAGCCACCGAACAGGTAACCAGTCGCGACTGCACTAGTCTCATCAATAAAGATCCTTTTGACCAGCGCAGCGCACTGACCAGGACTTACCAGCAAAACACAACAAAGCTCAACAACAGAACGACGCAGACAAGATCACGACGATTGGTCAGGCCGACAGCCCGTGTTTGGCCTGCTGGCGCTTATTCCGTCACCGTATTTCATCTAGAGCTAGCAGTCGGTGAGGAGGATATTGTCGCGAATCCATAGCTTCTCCTGGAATACAATATAGATACATTTCTTTGTACAATACTTCTATAGTGTTGAGTACGAAGAAGGATGGCAGGCTACGTTTGAAGTATAGTTTGATTTGATTAATCGACTAAATAAGCGGGCTGAAGCGGAGGCCAAGCTTTGGCTAGTGCAAAACAACGGGAGAGACATATGTCGAAAATGAAACGGCGGTTACGGCGTTGAATCAGGAAGCTCCAAAGTGCTGGTAGTTTTTTAAGAGGCGGGAAAACTGTATTGACGTGCACAGTTGCGGCTCAGTGATACAAGGGCACCTAGGCTAGCGTCTGACTCAATCCCGACGGCAGGAGTTTTAATCGCTTCGTTCGCAGCTTCAGGAAAAAATATTAATTTTGACTGGCATTTGAAACACTCTTTTCCTTAGGAATTTTATTTGGAGCGAAGTCACTCTGAGTTCTGATCCTCGGCGGTAACTCACATGAACTCCACAAACTTAACGGCCAGCGATACCACAATCACAAAACAATTGAGATAGCGAGAAAATCAGATCTGCAAGGTTCAATTAGGTCCGCGGATCGAAAGCCCAGGCGAAAATCATTCTTATTCTTTGGTAGGCTTGTTTCCCATTTAGGTTTTTCTTTTGATCCCCTTTCTTATGCGTTGTCCCGGAATGGTTCGCATAAATGCTCGCTTTGAATAACGGCTTTTTTTGTCTGTTACATAAAGGTAAAGAAGAATAAAAACTATATACACTTTCGTATTTTCCTGTAAAAATGTCTATACCTAAAAAAAAAACTAAAACTAAAAGTCTATACTTAACAGACCCGCTAAGTACATATATGTATAATAGTCACAAAGAAGGACAATCTATATATCTATATAGAATGCATATATGTACACATGGCTCCCTTTCCTAGAGATTGCGGATTCCTTCTTCAGCTCTTACTAGATGCAGTAATGAGGCAAGCATGTTTAGTGATTACGACCATGCAATAATTCCGTGAACAGTCTGCTTGCTCATCTTCTCCCGGATATGCATCCGTATTCACATCAGAAGTACGTCGGTGTTATGTGGCGGACACGGTCTGGTCCGATTGGCATCTCTGAAACTATAGACTGATTTCACGACATGTGCGCACTGGATGGATACAACAGAGCCAGCGTTCTTTTATTTCGAATTGCGATCCTGCATTTACCCGTTCCAGTGCATATAACAGCAGTCAAAATAGAATGACGTAAAGGTTATTTCAATTTGTTTTTTTCTGTGTATTGATTCTTGTCAAAGTCGGGCAGGCCTTTCCGGTGTTCACTGGGTTATGAATACTGGACAGCGCTATGTTCCATTAAACTAACCAACTCTGTTTAGCTATCCTACATTGTACATACCTAGGTGTACCTTCCATTAAGAATAAAAGTATTATCGAGAAACAGTGTTCTGGTAATATAAGCATCTGAATGATGTGTATGCTATCAAAAGGTGTAGTCATACGAACCGCTGGTCTCCCGCTATTATTTTTAGTTTCCACCGCCATTTGGTTACGACGAAATCATGCATGCCCAATGGCATAACCTGCACCTGACCAACTGCTCTTGTTGGTTACTCCGCTAAACAAGCGACATTGTTTGTTCAGCGTATTCGCACGTCAAGTAAGCAATAAAAAGAAAGCGGTCTGGTCTTTCTGACAGGCTCCTCTTTACACGATCCGTGTCCCTGTTGGACCTGCGTATCCACAACGCAACAATTACAAGAGGCAGTTGTACTTGGCACCGTGGTCAAACCGGGAACCGATCACGAACCAATCTTCGATTCCGAGGTTATGGCAGGCCATTGTCACTGCCGGCACACCGCCGCTGGTTTGATTAAAGGTCATATCCTGGTTTACCATCGGAAGCTACAATCTGTTTAACGATCCAAACCTAATAAAATCGCAGATCCCCAATGGATTACACTAGGGTGTACAAATTCTCCTGAAACAGGCCGAACGAGGCTGATTCTAATTTTTTTTTTTGACATAAAAGGAATCCTAGTCAGCTTTGGTCGACATAGTAGCAAAATTGCCGGGACGAATATGCCGTAAATAGGCCGGCTGTATGCAATGGTACTAGTGAGGAAGTGGATATGTGATTGTTCTTTATTGCACGCTTTGAAAAGAGGGAAAATTCTTCATTCAGGTGCAGTACTTTCTGTTTGTTTGTGTAATAGAAAAGAACTACAGACACCTATTCATCCGAAGTCAATCAGTTCAGATGACTGCTCCTTAGTCGTACTGGGTATTAGATCAAATAGTTAATATTGAGTAGGCAAATCAGGGAGAACAAGGAATCTTTTTCCGAATCGCCAAACGTCGTCCCTTTTTAACGTCTAACATACTGTTGATGTGATCGGAAAATTAGCGCCATAAAATGGAAGCTAATACATGGCATTGTTCTACGGTAAACAGATTCCGAGCCTAAATCACGTAATTGGCTACAACGAGTAACATGAACCGGTGATAGGGCTCCTTTTGTGACTACTATGTTATTAAATTAGGACACTTAATGTACACAAATGCAGCTATTCTCTAACGTTAACTTATCCTAATCACGTAGGTTTGATCTTCTTGACTGAACACTTACTATAATTTTAAATATCCTAGATTACTATAAAGAAGTAAGTAAAGAACAACCACTCCTAAATACTGAGTACAACTGTAGAAATAAAGTAGAAGGTGCACTAGCTCTACTAGAATATATTCCCCATCAAAACAGGCAAACTACGGATGTCGACAGAGACATGACGTCAACTAGTCATACCCAATTTGTCATTTTCTGGCATGTTCGAGTGTTTATCCAATTAATAGGCTATGGGCCGTCACTGTTCGACGTATTCAATTAAGACCACCTGGGCTCTTTCTGTGCCCCTTTTTGCCTGGACAAACTAAAAGCTCTGCACAAACGAGACTTCACACCAAAGGGGATCTTACCGATGTCAAATAACTCTAAAGAGTATTTCGTCCTACCCCCCTGATCCAAAGCTAGTAGCAGTAGACTTCTCCAGGTGTGCACGCAGTTAACGCAAATTAAGCTTTCGTTTAAGGTCATTAGTTTTAAAGTCCTGCTATTTTACCTAATCAAGTTACGACAACATCGATTACAATGTTTGAATGAATTACCATCAATAGGCAGTCAGCCACTGACTATTGATGGCAATCGGTAAACTGGTCTACGGTAAGATTTGGCCAATGAGGGGGTAACGAATCATTCTGGGTGGCACGATTTCTCTTTTCTGTCTGCGGCAGACATTGTTGTCGCAGAGGGCTGTAAGTTGCTGAAACACAGCAATGTTTGTGTGGCGCTACCGATGTCAAGTGGGCCCCAGTAACGGGACCCATCTTCTCGCAACCTATGGTCCGCTGATCGTCCACTGGTTTTGCTTTCTTTTGATAATTACAAATTGTCTATTTTGTGCTCGTCGATTTCCATCATTCCTCTGTCTTGCCATGGCAGGCAACTTCTTACAGACCGTACGATGTATGGTGTGGCTCTGGTTATACGCAACGCGCCAGAAGCAACTTTGAGTAGACTGCGAGAGCGATAAGGTCGATGCGAGCTATTTTATTCAACCGAGGATTTGTTATTGTCAACTTGTTATTGTTGTAGGCACCGAATGCGACAGAAAATAGGAAAAAGTTTTTGCCATAAGAAGTTTAATGCGAAAATATCGTCGTTGAAATTTTGCAGTCACTCGTGGCCACCGCCAGGACTTCAGTCGCTCTTGAAGCTAAGGGTCAAACCAGCTAGGCCGTCCGGTCTTTTTTCTTGTACGTCTTGGTGTAATCTAAATTGTACCAATTTCTGGCAATCCTTAAGATGACTCTGTAGGTTGCCTATGCTAATACGAGTTGAGCTGAAAGTTATAATGGCAACGCCACTGTATCTTCAGTTTTTATAAAACACCCGAGCACTTCCTGCCGGGTATAAATGCATTTGATTTAGCAGGCTAGTACGGTTAAAAATAACATGTTTGGTTATGTTTTTTTCGACTTTATGGCATTATATCTCAGACAAGGCCATAAGATGCTGGAGATGCGACTAGCTTCGAACCAATTACCTAGACAATAATTCTGCCTATGTTCTTTATTGTGATTATAACATATAAAAAAAATGACACTAGCTAGAACATTCAATTTTCCCTACGTGATTGAATAGAGTGTATAGAAGAAATTGTTACACAGTGTTTAGCAGGACACTGAAGTACGCACCTCATTGCTGAACGACAGTTCTAGACGGGGACAAAAAGAGTTCCAAGAGAGCTGCACTCCGACTGTTACACGAACTGACAGGAAAAAAAACAGCATTAGCATGTATGTATTTATTATAATGTTTTATATTAGAAGAGCATGCTGCTACTGGATTTAATTACTGGTAGCGAACGTTTTGTAATACCATCATCATGTGCTGGCCAATAACTTACTACGCAAAATTAAAAAAATGGTCAAATTTTGACGGTACAGGCACACGGACACATGAAGTCCTGGCCCGAAAACCATACACGTCCTGTGGTAGAGATTTCGCCTTTTCATAGTTTACCCGGTGGCTTTGTTACACCATTACGGAAGCCAATTCGTAATCGGAACTGACTCTGGCCACATTCAGTGACTTTAACAATAATCAAAGGATGAAGCGCTCATCTAATAATTATCATAATAATCGTGAAGAGACACAAACAGCGAATCGAGGAATAAAGGAGACGTCGAGCCATTTCACGCTAATTCCGACTTTTCAAGGCAACGCCAAAACCGCTGTGGCAAATTTTAGAATAGGACAGCTTCTACCTAGCCGTATTCTCCCCGCGTTTTTGGTGCGAAGTGCTATCAAGATGTGTACGGACACACAGAGGGACATCACCGTTGAAACGTAAATGTCTATATATAAACAGTGGATGATCGTATACGTATCCACGAGCATGTTCAAGCTAACGACATGACAGGCCGTAGGCAGTTTCGCTTCCAAAGTCTTGCGGGCGTTCAGTCCATCGTTATGAGCGATAGAGGACGTACGCGCGCGTGCGGTTACTTCAACACTTATTACAATAAAGAGCGTGTAAAATCAAATTATTCCCTTCCATACCTTCAGCACGCTGTCGACCACCTCAGCTTATTCCTCTAATTCAGCGACTTTAAGGGCAACGCTCTAGACATAGATGCGTATGTATGATACAGTACTAAATAGGAAAGGACGAATGCTTTCAAGTATAACAATATATAAGTCTGGATAAAAAGAAAAATAATTAGACACACGTTCAAATGACTCATAAGGCTTATCCGCACACGTATACCTATAGACAATTAGATGGACACACAGATATAATTAGGAGGAAAGGGTTAACGAATCGTTTTTTAGACAGTTTTTAATAACATCTCTATTATCACAGTGATTATAATTTTAGAAATTGTTCGTTTGCACCAGCAGATAGGGTGCACTAGGCTTGTATTATAATGAACTGATTTGGATCGGACATTGTTACGGCCAAAGTTGCAATGAATACGGGCGCGTCGAGCAGTAACGCGCCATTAACGCATCACGTATTCGTATCATTGAAACTGTTTGGCGCCTATACTGTAACTGAAAATAGATTTGCCGTCCAGCGTAGTCCAACCTTTCAAGATTTGTAAGCTGCCTTTCGCCTGATTTTGTAGACTGATAAAAGGTAGACTAACAAAGAGATGTCTCGCAATATCCACTTGAGACAAACTTCAAATGCTAATTCGAATTACGTTTTATTAAAACTAACTTCTCCTAGAAAATAATCTGCCTATGTGCTTTTATAGATCTACTGGAGAAAACTCAGAAAAGCCTAGCAATACTTAACCCGGCTTATGTTCCTACTTAGGCAGGTCATTGATGCTATGCCTAACAAATGATTCCAAAGACTTGTTCTCACAAATATTTACGAAAGCATTTCTTAATATATTAACGAAAATAGCTGGTATACTCTTATTGAATACAGGTGCATCTTATTCCTGTATACTTGAAATTGTTCATGAGCCGTAAAGCATTATTATTTATATTATATATATTATTTCAGCTAGCAGTAATAGTTTGTAATCACCTGCACCATATAGAAATACTCGCTTTTAACACGTATATAAATCGATGTAGTAACCAACTAATCCCAGAAAACCAATCTCTGTTATATGGCTTGCGTTAATTAAAGACATTCAGTAATATCGTGCATCTATTCGGAAACCTCCTGACCTGGTAACGAGATCAAACTCTGTACCACCGCGGCATTCCAACGGCGCAGTCAGCCATTGGCAAAGCGGCCTACAGTCTCTTTCTGCACATCCTCAGTTGATACTTATGCTTCAAACCTTTTACTATTCATTCCATATCACCTCGAACATATTGAGCTCCGATCAAATCCCCCTATCGGTCTACAGCACCCAACTGAATTAGCGCAATCTAATCGGCAATAAGAAGGAATTCTATTTAATCTGCGTGCTGCTAGACCCCTCAAACTTAACATCCCGAAATTTATTGACATCGCTGCGACAGCGCCATCCGTTGCTGGCAAGTTAACCCATTGACATTGACACACAGTGATCAACACGTATTCTCAGATAAAACCGATAGATGTCTATACTAATCTGTCGATTCCTGTGCGAGGCGGCTGTCGCGTAGGACGTCATCGACCGTTGAAGTTCTGCTCAATAACGAATCATTCTATACGCAAAGCTCAACCTCCTTTTTGTCTTGTCATCTCATAACGGAAACGCGAACCGCCCTAGCTCTAGATCAAACAGATGCCTTGCACATCGCTCGCGTACAGCACAGGTATTTCTTCACGAACTTGTGGATTTCTCTAGAGGCGAGAGGTTATATTGCATGAGTGTTACTGCGCATCACGAGACAGTTACTGCCACAATTCAGGGTGGGATTAAGTTATCTTTAGCAGCAAATTTAATGGCATAACAAGTCGAATGCTCCAAAGGATATTCGGCGTCATTTATAGACATGTACATCCGAGATATTCTAACTCCTATTTATAGGGGCAGCTACACTAGGCCCTAAGGAGTTCGAAGATGCTGTGCTCCCATTGAGATTTAAATCGAACTTCGAGCTTGGTTCAGACGACGGGGCATATGGTGCAGGAATTTTGTCTGCGGTCTATGTAATACAGCACTTCATGACTCTTCTGACGAGTTGAAGCTACAGCCATGGTGTGATACTGCTGTGGCAGGCCAAAGAGTACCCGACGGCCATGTACTATTGTAGAAACAGAACTCGGGTATGAAAACTTTTCGACACCTTGTGAGGCGACTGTTCCTTTCAGTTTCCCCTTTGACGCTTACGTGTATAAGGTAATTTCATTCAGACACATTCATAAGACGTTCACCATACCGGATGACTGTATGCTCAGGGATAATACGGACGTTCATAAGAAGGGAATACTTTTTTTACATATATTTCCTACAGCTGGCATTTCAAAGGACATATATAGATATTTTTTTCTTCTTTATGTAAAAGTGATTTAAAGAATATTTGCCATGTATTCTTAGCCGTGCATGAAATAACCTATCACTGCAAAGAAGTCACCAGATATTGTTGTATCTTCTTTAATTTTATACAGGCATAAGCAAATTATAGTATTTGCGATACTCACCTATACACTATTGGGTAAGATCGAAAAGTATATTGCGTCGTTTCTTTACCTATTTGTCCCTTACCAGCTTCCACCACTTTGTATGTTACCAACTTCCGCTATGTTCGATTGCCCTGTTACTACTTCTGTCAGCCATCACCACTGGTGCGGCTGTTGCCGTACACTTTTTCTATCGAAAGTGGTCGCGGCGCCCTTAACCCTAACCGTTCGGGAACATCTCATCCGCCTGCCGGATCTTAACACCAACGCGGTAACGGCTCTAATCGTTCGGTTGTGAATCGAGGCTTTTTTCGCTCAATACTCGACTTGTTTTTTCGAACGATTGAACAACAGCGAACGGACCAGTGCTGCCGAAGGCTGCTGCTTACTGACGTCGGAGAAACCACTGCCCATCTGAACGAGCGAAAACAGAAGACCTTTTGGGGTCACAGGTCAGATCCGCCTTGTAATGGAGGAGGCCCCCACACAGCCGTTCTGCCCCGCTGCTATCGATGGACGAGGTTACGGGCCGAGTGTAGGGCATACCGAGAGCAAGGCAGGGCTAAGGGCAATTAAAGTCGGACCCGAAAAATTTTCTACTTCACAACAGCAGCAGAAGCAGCGACAACAGCAATAGCTGCAGCGGCGGCGCAGATAGGCAGTCGGTCCTTGTTATTATTACTATAATCACCATTGACAGGGGATGGTAGAGAATAGCTTAAATGGAGGGTGAGATTACGCCGAAAAATGGAGATTGAGAAAAACAACAAGAATACGCAAAGACGCTTCGATGGCGATTTCATCGGACATAGACGACACTCATACACACAGCAGACACCCCGCACATCGGGGCCTATCTAATAGAAATGACGCTCTTATTAAGAACGGCAACTGCGTGGCTACGGCGAGGAAACGGCCCAGAGAGAACGGAACCAACTTTAGTAGCAAACTTTGACGCCAATATTTCGAAAAAGTAATTAGAATTCATTATTAGTAAATGGCATTGGCTGGCGTAGAATAGATTTACTGCGGATGAATAATGGAAACCAGTGCAAATTCTGGTAATTAGAAGACGACGAAACGTTGATATATAAGTATATATCATACGAACGATGCCTAGCTATAAATCCTTGCCAATGTACTTTTGTATAACGGTTATTGCGCATTGAGTTGAGTGGGAATACAGTATAAAGTCGTGCTCATTGTTATGTTGAACGCTAGTCAATTTACCGAGTTAATAAGTTGGTAAACGAGTCGAGACTCCTTCAAGACTCCTGCCTTGCCTCCTAACTAGCCTTAGCAAAAACCTCAACGAAGATCCTGAGAGTAAATTTACACTTTGATGCGGAATTAGAACATGAAACAGGTTGTTCTAGTTAACTATGATATCTACCTTCACACATAATGGATAAGATTTTAGCGATTTCCGATATTCTCGACGTCATCACGGTAGTTGATCGTGCTTAAGTAGCAAGTGAACAGCTACCCTTGGGATGATAACAACGAAGCTACTTATTTGGGAAAAATTTTAGCTGGACCTATTTTCGTACTCAAAATAAAGACGACCTCAGTTACCACGTTTCGTTATATGTGTGGGGTTAGATACGGGAATTCAACACCATAAAAATGACATATATTCGTCATATGATTAATATATATAAAATAGAGCAAAAAGATAACTGAACGTATTTAATGGGAATCGATCAATTGTGCTGCCCTTTCGTCTTCCGAATCTCAAACCCGATCTTCATGCAAAAATCATGCTGTCGTGGAAATCTACATCCACGAAGCCTTTGAGTAACTCGCACTGGCTTCGTTAATCTGTTGGGACGATTTGGTCGCCTACTTTTTTGCTGTTTGGGTTTGCTTTGCCAACCACAAGTCGATGGGTGATTAATTTTTGATGCCTTCGCTTTTATTTTTCGTTATTAATAGGATTATTATTACTATTATTAGCTATGGGATTAGGTAATCTTGCTGTTGCCACGCTGTCATTGACCCGTTCAGCTACGCTTACAAATACAAAGCCAAATGAAACAAAAAGAAAACGAAAAACCTTTATGTGCCTGTGTGTATATTTAAATTTATTACAGTAATTAGCTGATCGCATGCAATTTAGCATATGTGATTATGATGATGGTAGGAGTTTTTTGTTCGTGTATTGTATTTAATTCAGTTTCACTTTATACAGCCAACATTATTCAATGGTGGACGTCGTCACGATACAAATACGTAGAAATGCATGTGTATCATACTTGCAGTTTTTATAATCGGCAAGCTTTCCACTGTCGAATATATAGCTCTGTACGATATCTAGAACGTTTCGCTATTAATTTGACTAAGACGTGCTCTCTTTCCTTGAGGAATAACATTCAGTCTAATCTTAGTAGTCTAAGCGTATACATACACATCAATGTATGATAAAAAAAAAAAAAAGATGTAACCTCTAACAGCTAAGGTTGCACCTATTTTGTGGCAGATTTCTTTAATTGATTTTCAAACTTATTACTAAGCAGTACGAAGCAACTTGGCCTGACGCTTTTCTTCGATCTCTCGTATCTGAGCTTCTACGACCGGCTTGCGTTCCTCTTGCAAAGCCGCTATTTCTTCGGCGGTCAAAGAAGGTACAACTTTTATTCCACAGGTATATGCCGCCCGGATGACATCCTGACAGATTTTCTGCATCGGGACACAGTCGTACGTAACATCCTGCGATTTGATTTTAGCTATCTCATAAACATGCTTCAAGGAAATAAGTCCAGCCACTTCCTTTCCATTGAACTGGGCTCCACGAGTAAGGCCAGCGGCCTGTTTCACAAAATAGGCCAAAGGCGGCGTGAGCATCTCGAGCGAAAAAGTTCGATCCTCATTAAGAGATATCTTACATGGTATCGGTATTCCTTTTTTGATATCTTTTGTCCGCTCGTTGAAATCCTTACAGAACGACGCAATATTTATTCCACGTTGTCCCAATTGAGGTCCAAGTGGTGGGCCCGGGACTGCCATTCCAGCTGAAACGTACGTTTTGAGTGGAGTAGTGTGAATGACTTTCTCGACCACTTTCTTCGCAGATTTCAGTTTTTTAATGCTCGACATACTGGCAGCACGAAGCTATCTCAAGTCGCTATCTCGCGATCAAATTTGGCTGAATTCTTCCTGGCGATAACATATAACTGTGCCAAAGTTCTTAAGATGGACAGTTCGTTCCGAGATACTGCTGATGGTTTGAGATCACCAGAAATCGCTGGGAAATTCTTGTTTTTTGCTGTAGAAGTCCTTAATCCGAATCGTCGTTGTCTTGCAAGGACCGAAACTTCGTTGACCGAGCCTACAGACGTGGAAATACAGAGCAAGGTATTACATGATTCACGCCATGGACATTACTATAAGCAACTTTCTTAAACTTACAAATGCACGAATTTATTTGACATGAGTCGATACGAACTAATTGAGCACGTAGAAAATGTTGCGTCTTTCCAATTTGATACCGGCTTAGCAAATGTCATGAACCTGCACCATAGGACACTATTCTTAGAGTGTCCTAGTAAGTATTTTAGAACGGGAGCGTTCAAGAGAGAAAGCTTCCGATATGTGGTTGCTCAAATGTTATTCGATTGTTAGCAAGTTTGATTTTGACACTTTCGTTATTACGAGGTGCCGTTGCAGAGGCGCAAAAAGCTCAATATTTAATTCTGACGAGCTCACATAAACGACACGTTTTCTGTTCTCCATGTGCCTATGAACGGTTCTTTACGAAGCAAAAAAACTTTAAGACGGTACTTCACACACGTTTTTTATTAACATGGGGAACGTTCGCGCGCGGTTTTCTTGCAGTTATAGGAGAACAGTCTTTATTACTGTGCGAAGTAGCATTAACAATCAATCTAATTACTTCCTAAATTCTGTAGTCTTTATTATCTCTTTTCAAACATGCCAACCCAAATTCTTGATAATTCCATACTAAATGTCCCTGTGGATCTCGTGGCTAGTTCCCACCTCATCGTGCGTAATCGCAAATATCCCACATCACGACAACTCGTCGTTGCTCGAAATTGATGTTCAAATGCTTACCTCACCAAAACTTGAAAACTGGGTATTTATCACCCCATTCAAACTAACCAGCTGATACAGACTGTCTAGATTGATCAATGGCGACTATCCGGCAGATGAACGCATTGTTGTGACGCAAGGGATGGCGGGCGATTTACTGGAACGGCGTCGCCGTATCTTAATAATTATAGCTATGGTTCGTAATAACTATTTGAGCAAGACGGACATTTTGATGGAAAAAGACAACGACCAACGGTTTACCCAAGGCGAAAACCACCGCTAGAAAGACACGAAAAGGTGAAATTCGACTATGGGTTCAAGTTAAGTTACAAAAAATATTTTATTATTGCCATACATTTTAGAGAAGATTTCACTGATACAACCTAATGGTCAGTTTACTCACAACAACGAAACACAATGTTCACCAAACAAAATATGTTTTCTTTTTTATTGTTTGGGTGCAAATACAAAAAATCAATATTTGTGAAAACGAAAAAGTTCATTAGCGTCAATACTTTAATTAGATTTCTAATTATTGAAACTCAGGAGCTTGACTTGTGCGTTAAGCATTGCCTCTAAATGAAAACAACTTTATCAACATATATATTTAGTAAAAAAAAACTCAATGAAGTTTTTTGCTGCTTCGTCATTTACGAGTGAGCAACAATCTAAGCTTCGAAAATAATTTTTGCCACATCTAGTGCTATAATCTCTTTCTCTATAGCTAGTGTAAAACTTATGGACTCTTCGACCTTTGCGTCCTATATCTGCCACTGACAATCTGGAAAGAACTTGCGCGCTTATTTGGGCAGACAGAAAACAAGTTAGGATAGTATAAGCTCGATAAACGACAGACGCCTTTTCTTATTTTCGATTTTAGTAGACCTGCGCTCTATAGCAAATCATACTAGTTAACATAATACCAAGCTCGCCGACGCTTATTATATGCCGATTTGAATCATAACCGGTCAACATGATCGATTCTTAAAAAAAATTTATTGTTTTTATAATTAAACGTAGATGTTCAATGTCATTTCGTCTATCATGTTACCTTTGAGCCAAATTGCAGACGATCAAATCGACTATTAGTGGTAGGATTAGTGTTAATACGTAGTTTGTGAATACTGAAATTTTCTGTTTTTTGAGTCTATCAATGATTGTTAGTTGTGCTAACATTTTATAGAAATCGAACTAAAAACTCATACGCTTACAATCTGTTTGATCGTCATAGTATTAAGCTATTATAGTCGAATTCGGCAGATTTCGAAGTCTTTTTTTACTTTAACTTTTCTTTTTAACTACGACTCACTAGCGAAGCTCAAACTTTCAACTACTTTGGTTTTGTTTGATGAAATCAGCTGAATTTAGTCTGGGAGAAATTAATTTAGAAGGAAAATATCTTTTAATCTCAAAAACTAACGCTCAGTGGCGAATTTTTCGTTTCTTGAAAGGAAAAATTCGAAATTTAAGACAAGGAGACCTTAAGCAAATACACAGTACCTGCATGATAGAGCGTTCCAAGGACGGAGACTGGAGTGGTGAAGGCCAGCAAATAGGTGACCGATTATCGGGATCCGAGGGCAAAGAACGCGTTGCAACAATCGAGGAGGTTTCTTGACGACGCAAAGTTTGAAACCCTATTGGCCAAAACTGGAATTTCACAAGTAACTGCAGAATTGTAACTCAAATACAAAAACTAGGTAAATAATGGGACCACCTTAAATTGACTCGATGTCGGTTGGAAGTGCGTGTGGTGGATTCCATATCCGACTTACTTCTAGAAACCATCGGTAGTAATACTACACCTGAGAATGCGAGTGATAGGTATATGGCTGTCCGGAAGCCATCATACCGCTGGAAAAACAAAGGAGAGAATCTAGAACACTTACTAAAAATAATTTTTCCACTCCAACTAATTCAAACAGAATTCAATTTTAAACTCCACCAGATTCGCTTGTAACAGTCTAGTGTTAACACGAAAATATTTTATGCAATACTCGGGTAGTCTTCATTTGGATCACTATATTACACAAAAATCTGATATGTTGAGAAAAGATTGATTGGTAAATTTACATAGCATACTCGCGATGGTAGAAACCACACCCACACGTTATAAATTACCTTGCTTAAAATCATCATCAAACCGACTATTAAATAATAATAAGGTTATTCTCCTTCTACACAGCCCCCTAACTACAAATGTATCATTTATTATATCACGAATATATATCGCATTCATTTCTTAACCCCACCAGCCGGTGGGACGGTTAATAACATCATAACGATTAATTAACAAACGCTTTATTTAAATAGGTTAATGCTGAAACCCCTGTGAACTTTCCACAGTCTCAGGAGTTCTCTGACCTATAGCTGTCATCGAAACTGGCAAGCTAAAACAATGCCTGCCTATTCAGCGCTGCCAGTGCCAAATACGCTATCGTTTCTTATCGTTCCTCTGATGCATCGGTTGTGCTCTGATTTTGTTCACAATTTTTGCCGATTCATTTCTTTCGCCAAGACTTGTTTGTCAATGACAATTTAACGTTTGTCATCCGGCAAATCGTATGAATGCGTTGAAGCTATTTGAGAACTGTGGATCATTACAGTGATCGGACTGTCTGGCTTCATGCGCATTCGACTATCGGGCGTGTGGCAACCGTGCGCAGGTTACCAAGAAAACCATCTGTCTATGTACGTTTCTCCAAAATCACTCGCTGCAGCACACAAATGTATTATGGACCTTGTTGGTTAAATACTATCTTTTATATTATCTTAAGCGATATAGTGGTTACCCTTTTTATCTTATTTATGCTACCTTTACTGCAGCGTATGATAACTCCTTTCTTGCGGCGTTAATCAATTATCGATCAAGCCAATAAAATGCTCCCCAGATAAAAAGCCTGTCGAAATTTATTAACTGTTAGGACGTACATCGGTTCATAAAGGTCGAATCACAACCCTGTAGAAACTAACCTTTTCTTTCATTAGTTGCCTATATACTTTTGCTGTAGTTTCAAAGCTTCGATGCGTGCGGATGGTCTGACCTCGGCTAAAACTTGTTGTAATTAACGATTTGCGATAAACGCTTTCTAGTCTTAATCTCTGGTGGACCGGCTACAAAAAACAGTCAAATTTTGTATACATATACACACACATAGAGTAGTCTGTTTGCGTTAATTTCTGGCCTCGACAGCATCAACGTGGTTCTTGTCATCACAAATGTGCCGGTGTGTCGCATCTGATTTAATAAATAACATACCTGTCTCATGTACGTCAACGCCATTGCTCAGGCGCTGCTGGCAGCTTTTGTCAATCGGAATAACGCAGCAAGCGTCAACGATAAACTTCTTACTCGCAAGTGACAATACTTGCCTATTTTGACGTAGACGAAAACGAGTGGGCGCTATCTTCGTCGACCCGACTGCCGGTGCTAACAGCCTGTCAACTCCATACATCGATACATTATACACCCAACAGAACGGACTGTGACCAGCCCTAATTGGAGTCCACCTTTGCTCAATAGGTCGTTAATCCAGCCATATTCATATCCAGCCGTTCCGCTACTATCCTGTCGTCGTGGCGTCATCCTACAGTAGAAGACAATCTCGATAGAGTGTGCTACGACATTACCTATTAATTGCTTGCTAGCTGTTTCACTTCGTAATATAAACAACATAATTGGCCGACCATTTTGCCACGGGAGGCGCCTCGTACGTGCGAGTCCTCCTCACATGCTATGCTATATTATATTACATTTATGCAATCACAGGAAAAGCCTTGTAGACCAATTTGCGACCAATCGCCATCTAGCAGGTCACTCCTGTTGTTTGACAGTTGCGGCGACATCATATATAACATTCAAACAGCAAAAACGACTTCACACCAATGCCATTGATGCTAAGAAGAAATAAGTCTGCTGCGAAGACCCGAGGGCGGAGCGCAACGTGGCAAAGCTGCTCGAGCTGCACAGATACCAGTAGAAGTTCGTCACCCCGCCGCCAGCAATGCGGTCCCCGTCTCTCGTCAAATCTATAAAACTATTTGTCTTCCCAGTGCGACTGTCCTTTCCGGTATTCATTCCCTGTTTCGCGACGTCGGCGGCACGGAGGCTCGTGCGTTTAGACGATATCTTGTTTCAATCGATCGTTTAAGTCATCGCAACTTTTCTTCACGACAAACAATCAGAAATTCAACACGTTCGTATTTTGGTAGGGCTTGCAGACTTTCATAAAGAGATAATAATGCTACTACTGTTATTGAGTGTAGCCGAACAGCTTCTGCACTTGTTCACGGACGGACCGGGGAGGGGGGATATTCGTTCCATCCTTTTTTGCGCCGATAATGACTCTAATGATTTCTTTTTATGTATGTAGCATATATATTCAGCGGGTAACGACAACCCAAGACTCTATTTCACACCTCTTGATAGGAAGTATCTGAAAAGTCATTGACTGTTATTAGCATATAACTACACATACTTCACCTGATGGGTTAAAAGTTAATGAGAACGTGAACCGATGGTTGGCCGACGAATACAGACAATGAAATAAAATCTCATTGTACAACTCGACATAATTCTCGGACATTGTAAAATTCTTACGCACAATAGCTTTTGAGCTACCTTGGGACACTCTTGAATAAACGTACTTTATATTGTTCAGCTGATGATATCCTGTTTTTTTTTTTTCGGTTAGACATTCGGACACGTAATTCATCCCTGTGTACGCCACCTATCGGCGGTCTAGGAGGTAGCATCCGTATTAAGCTGTTTACTAGGTCCTCTCTTGTTTGTTCATTGGTCAAACTGACCGGTTTTTCGGCTGAAGCAGCCGTACATTCTTCATTATCGAGAAAAGATTCGTGTTCTAAAACGGCTTGCACCTGAACCAGTCTGCAACATCGTTGAGGATTCTGTTTATTCTCATAGAACTTCTGTATTCCTTTATTACCCAGAAGGATCGCGGCATTCACAAACACAACGACGGAGATAATAATTACTCTTACAGATGAATATAGTGCCTTTTGTATGAAAAATAATCCAATTATATAGAAGGGGAGGAGACCCGCACAAAAAATCCAACAAATAGTTCGCTGATGATCGAGTATCGAAATGAGTGATGTAGTGATTGCACCGACGAGCGACATTGTGAAGGCTACCTGCACCACTGTGTTTTGCGTATAATATTAAGATTTATAGTAAGACAGTAATGATTCGCATCCACTAACAATGATTAGGCGTATCGAGCCCGAATATCCTGCGCAACGAGATGCACGCATGCTTAGATGTATCATATGCATAAACTCGAATGGTCGCATATATTCCAGATTAAGCAGGTTTAATCTCAAATAGGTGAAGCATTAGTTACGGCAAATCCAGACAAATGTGCCCGAAGAAGACTAATTAGGAAAGAAAACTGGTAGCAGGATACACAGCATTTGAAGACAGGGAAAAGTAAACAGCAATCTGGGCCTACGTTACGTAGATTATGAAGCAGCGGGCGTAACAAGAACACGTTTCCGGGATGATGTAGTAGAAACGCGTTTGCCTTCTAAGCAACATGTAATGGTCTAGGTTTGAAACCGAAAGTAAGCACACTTCATGTTGCGCAGCATCGCCTATTGTATACACCGGCCGTAGCTGGAAAAGCAGGCCAGAAGCAGCGCCTCCGCCAGCGTTCAACGATGGAAGGTTTTTCCCTACAATTAAAACATAGTGATTCAGGATGAAAAATCAAAAAACAAAGTTGTGTGCAATTAGAGCAAAAAAAAACGTACTTACGAAGAAAACGTACTTACGTAAAAACTTTGTATAAACGGTACTCAGCATTTGAGGTCGCTTGTCATTTTTCCTCTGTAGACATAGCAGCGTCTCTTCTTTTTTTTTTTTTTAAAAATTTCGATAATTGACATAATCAAAGTAGAAACAATAAAAAGCTATGGCGCCAGAAGGTTCCAAGCTTGGAAACTATAAACTGTCGCTTCTCTATGCTTTATGCATAATATTGCGTGGCTCCGTTTGTGGTTTGCCGGAATGCCAATGAAGTGTACACAATGAAATCTCCTAAAACTTGTAGCTTGCCGGTTTTCGTAAGTTAATGAAGTTCACATGTCATGTGATGTGCTCTTTTTCCTCATATGGATATAAAATACGCTGTGGCTCTGAAGCGTGGATATTTATAATAACGGTCCACAAACGTGTAGTCTGTCTGTCTTCAGATTGATGGAAACCTGCTCCTATTGTCGTGCCGTATAAATGCTTCACCTGACACGTGTAGCAGTAAGGTTCCGTAATTAATTGATTACAGATACAACTACCGCTTTTTTAGTATTGTTTTTCCAATTTTTTATTGAGCTAATTCTGACTGCTGGTTACACTTGTAAGGCCCATGCGTGTACGCATAGCTTGAATTGCCTATAGTAAAACATTTATTTGACGGGTATTAGTTTGTCGCTCACCGCAGTTTGAACTGTAAGCCACGGCAGCATCCACGAGTCGTCTTAAATGCTATAAAAACAATGGTCAACTTGCTCCTTTGTCCGCAGGATTACAAGTAAAATTGACCAGATCCGCACTGTTCAGTATTTATCAATGAAGATCAACAAAGGATCATCTTTCTTTCCCTAACTGTCCCTCGCTTGCTTTCGTGCGCAAATAAAAAATAAAAAGATGAAAAAATTGACCCTACTGAGGTAATTGTGGCTTGACCTGGATTGGCGTCTTCAGCAACGGACCCGCAAAACGGCGCAGAAAAAAAAAGCTAGCCAAACGAAATACGCATAGAGTACGTGGTACGCGATTGTCGGCTACTTACCTACTACATGGTTATTGTTTTTGTCGGGTGCACTCACTTCTTAGCAGACGATATTGCACCATGGAGTGGATTGTACACTAGCCAGGAAGAGAGAGATGCTATCTAAAAAGGGAGAAAAAAAAACGTTCTAATGATATATGCTATGGCAGATTTAGGCAGATTATGGTTTGTGTTGGCGGAAGGGGACTACGTCACAGCAGTATATGTTGGCGATGCAAAAAAAACATGGTCTTCTACTGCGGATCAAAAACTGTTGTTTGTTCTAAATCCACGATGTTTAGCTGAGGTCAACAAGAGAGTAATGCTACAGCCTGTCAGAGGCGCCATATTTGGACAAGGGGTGTTTTTCACTCATCAGTTCACTGAACAAAAGGAGACCTGGAAGGATTGGCGCAATTACAACTACGTATGATCCTTTGGACACAGAATTATAGGGTAGTACAGCTTTCTTTTCGCTTCGTCATGTGTCACTCCTATGCATACGCAGTTCCAATGCTGTAATTCCTTTATTTACAATGCGTTTACAACGTTCCTTCCGTGTCACCTATATGACGACATTCACGCATAGAACAATAAATGTCACTATTTTCGATGTAACGGGCCTACCGTTGGCAAAGAGGTGAAATTAATGTTGAACTACGCTTCGCGGCTATTGCGGCTAGTCTACGGCTTGTCTAGTCTATGGTTTGAAAATTGAAACATAATACGCTCTGATTCACAAGCAACGTGTATTTTGAAAATACATATAAGTACAAATAGATCGTTATAATATGCTATTTGTTAAGTCACTGTGGTAGATCGTGCAATCCATTCAATAACGACACTCAGATGCACGTAGATGTACGTATGTATCTGGAGCAGCGTCTCCTATGGCTTTTGTCGGTGACGCCTGAAAACGGCCTGCCAAACGCACCAGTAGTATCAATACACCAAGAATATAATACAATTTGTACGAACGAAAGACGCGGTGATTAATAGCCATTGAATCATCGATAGCCAATGATGTTTAACAACATTTCAAGGAACGCTGGAACCGTAAATGTTGTTGGTAAATGAGCGGATTGGCGCAATCGCATCAATGGCAACAGCGTTAGGCATCAACAGGCGCTTACTGGTTTCTCTACAGCGCGTTCTCCACGTACCCCGACGGCAATATCCGCGGAAGCTGCACATGCGGCAGTAGCATTAGGAATAAGCAACCCTGACGCGATGGCCGCTTATAACCACTTTCGACGATCAATACCTACTGCCAAAAATTTAATCGCATAATGGTCTTCATGCAAATTACTGTATATATATATGTGTGTTAGGTCAATTAGTGGCATTTTTCATGCTGTTGTTGATAAGAATAATAGAAGAAATATATACTATAGCGATATCGCAACGAGATACTAAAAACTAACATACAGGTGCTGTTTTAAAAAGGGTAGGGAAGACAAGCAAGCGAATGTAAGAGCTTATTGGCTAACTCAATATTGTACTATAGAAAAAAAAGATCAATCCTGGGATAATAAACGCAAATAGGCAAAGCTTGACGTAAAGCGCCTGAACTAGCCAGAAAAATAGCATAGTCATAAGTGAACGTGCCTGTCAATCCGGACTAGTGGCACTCAGCGGTTGCAGTTTTGAAAAATAATTCTCACTTGATTAGCCAGCTTCTTTTACTGGCTTACTTTTGTGAAACTTGGAATATTCCTATAGAGATCAACTCTTTGATAGTGGTCAAGAGTTATTTTTTCCATGTAACTTAAACCAAACACGCCGTATTCTTACTGCATAGTGAACTGTAAAATGATCGCTATGAACCCGTCGAGTAATCACTGTACAATATGATTGTACACCGGTCATCTGTAACGAAAGAAGCATCGGGTTTAACGCCGCCATTATCCGTATTATTTTGTAGGTATTTGTAAACTTTGTGAATAATAATCAGCACAAAAAAAACATAACGATGTACTATTTTCAACGACTTTCTTTTATACGCATCACTCATTAGTTGTAGAGCATCGAAGTTCGAAACGTCTGGGGATTGTGTAGCGAAACATGGACTGCTTTGAACAACGTGTTCTTTTTCTTAACTTCTCATTTTATCGTGTCACGTATGGATTTCTTGTTGTATCATCTCGCCATTTCCACAGACCCGGCAGACTTACAAGACATCTCAGGAACGTAACGGCCACCGTAGTAGCTTTTATGCGCCAAAGATAATTTATCAGATATACATACCGATTCATATTTTATTACATAATAATAATAATAATAATAATAAATCACTTATTTGGGTTGCACCAAATGGATGGTAGCGAATCACGATAATCATTTTTTTCTTTACTTTTTTTTTGTTTGCCATAAACCTGTCCTATAATTATATCGTTCTAATTATCGGTACGGATCCATTACCATAACGGCAACAAATGTCTGATCAGATACCTCGACTGCCTCATTATTGTTGTTTTTAACATATAACGTCGCAGCGCCGACCTACTTGCTTACATTGTCCTCACTGTTGTAGTGCGGCCACTGCTGTTGTTGAACCTACACCCTCTGTTGGTATCGTATTCTGCCCAATATTTCGCCGCAATCGTCGCCGCGCAGAAATGCCTCGCCCACCACCGTTGCTCCTACGAGCCTAAACGCAACGACGTTTGCTATCAGTAGCGCACTGCCATTTGATCAGGAACAATCTGCTGCAGCTCTGGTTGGCTGTATATAGAAAGAAGATACGCAGGCGCTTAAAACCGACGCGTACCAGTGAAGGCACATACAAGAGGGAAAGTAGCAGCGGCTTGCTATCAGAGCTAAATGCCGTACCTGTACGGCTGCCGTGGGCTGTCCCTTACTGCAGCAGCTGCTACTTCTGCGATCTCGGCTTCGGCTTGTGCTCAAATGCGACCAAATGGGCGGGAACGGTGTGGGACATTATGAGCAGTGCAGAACAACCCCGTATTCGATCGGACCCGATCTGATCTTGTGATCTGACGCTCTGTGCATGATAGGTCCGGGTGATGAACGAGGCCCGATTTGCTGCGGCAGAATAGAATGTATTGCTACACACGCGTGTTTTGCGGGACAATATGCGTCAGAAGTCGGCTGCGGAGAATTGCGATTATATAATATACACAGGATGCTACGGTATCAAACCGTTTTGTACGATAACGCTGATGAGACGATCGATACGTTCATATTAGAGGCTGCTGTACTGCGAGAAGATCGGGCTTGTGTCTAAAACTGTGGCGTGACGTTTACGTCTAAGAAGAACGTAAAACCGGGATGATAAAAAACGTGATATGGTAAAGCGATGTCCGCCATTACAACAACGTTTAACGATTACAACCTAGTTGTAACAATCAGGTCGCCTCGCTATACTAAATAGACAAACACCTGGCTGAATATAACACTCATGAGCCAATACTAATAATACGAAGAATGATACGGACACTAGAAGCAAGCACTATGTTCACGTCCGTTTCTGAGGGCAAGTTCGTTTAGATCAATGTAATGGTGATGGAAATATAGATATACGAAAAACAGTAAGAACAAAGGTGGCGGGAGAAATACCGCAACGCCCGAAGATGTGGCCTGATTTATCTGTGTTTGTCTGCAGTTCAGAAAAAATATATATACATATAGATATAACGATAAACGATTTCAATTCGATCTTGATCTTTGTTGAAAAAGAAACGTGGGTAGAAAACTAAAAAATATTGAGGTACTGTATGTTTAAAAAATCTAAATGACTTTTTTTGTTATTATCATTTCCGAAAACCATATTTTTTAATGAGTCATGAACAATATAATAAGCTTTCTCTAAAAGAAACAATAAGAAGGTTTGACCTTTGCATAAAATATATCGCGTCGAATATAGGTTAATAAAGTCAGCGATGAAATTAATTTTGAATAGGCTTTAGAAGAAATGTATAACACCGAAATAATGCAGAAATAACCAGTTAAGATTGACGACTTTTGTGTATATTTTTTTGCTCACCCTCATTCACACACTAGATTATAGGTACTATAAAAGCATAATACTTCGATGCAGAAAAACTTAAGATGTTTCAATATCATTATGGTTTCGCTAGTTTAAGTCTCCCTATGTTTCGAGTTTTAATCCGGCATCGCTATTGGGCATTCCATCAGGCGGCTGGCTTTCAACACGAAGAAAACGTGTCTATGCTCGGGTTAGGACTTCCACTATGCCGTTTCTCCAAAATTAGCAAACAAATACGTTTCCCACTAAGCCACCTAAGTCTAAACACTTATTTCGTCTTTCTATCAGTGCTGACTACGCCACCAAAGAAAGACTTCACGACATGAAAACCTGCAAAGGATTCTGCTTAGGACTAATTACCAAATAATATCTAGTCTGGAAAGAATATGGTTTCTGTTAGTACAGCTACAAAACCTTTTCCTTGAATTACGGCACTGGAACTAGATGTTTTCAACACTAAAAATCTCAGGGGTTAACATTTTCCTTCGTTTCCCTTCAGTTTGCAGTCACAAACAAATCGAACACAAAGGGTTGGATTGCATTTCACAAAATGCAATCCAGCCGAACACGGTATAACAGAATGGATCTCTGGATTGTACCTATCTTAAAAACAAAGGTAACACGAAAGAATACAAATAATAAAGAGGATAAATTATATCGTAAACAGTTCAAATCATTGTAAAATTTTCATAAAAATTATTACTCAATTAAATTAATTCCCTTTGGGATCGTTAAGTCTGCTTTTATGGGGACGCCATTGACGTTGTAACCAATTAGAACCTCAGTCATTTTCCGTGCCTGTTTGCCTAAAAGAAATGGAGTTAAACTCAAGCATGTCGAGCACCTGCCGCAGCTTTATTTGTTTGTGATTTAAAAGGTGTGCTATACGCCAGTGCCAACAAATAAACACGTCCTGGTGCGTGAATGCTAACGAGACGGCTTTGCTTCTCAGTACCAATACACGACAGATTAACTTTCAACTAATCGACCAGTCTTTAGCTTCCGCCATGTGGTATGACAGCATTTATTGCGGAAGCAGATAATATTTAAATTATTTTCGAGGTATCAGTAACTACAATCAAAGGCATATTTTACCTTGTCGAACTATACTTAAAGATTTATTAAGTAGACTTAATTCTGTCAATGCGACTTGTATGTACGAATACGGGCAAACCTAGGCATTTGGGCTAAGAATGAATGATCCTCTTTCTATATATATATACGTAAATGTTATGGAATTGTCGCGCATTTGTTCAGCTTCGTGCCTTTCCTATGACGTACACGCGTGCACCTACAAAATCTACAATCTGAATCTACGTCAATATATATCAAATGCCTACGTCCTTTTGTTTATACACAATTACATGTCGAGCTTCATTTGTGGCGTTTGTCGGCGGCAAGTTTATCTGTTTAAGCGTTACCCACCACTCGAATCACCGTCATGTGTACAGATGATAAGTACTTTCTCTTTTTCGATAAAATACCAATCAAATTTGCTGTAGCCAAGATACAATTCGAGATTGTCATGTACCGGACTATATCAGGTATATGAAGATGATCACTATGTCACGTTTCAAAATTCAACTATTTCGAGCTCATTTGCTGTGGGTCAATAATATGAAGAGCTCGAAAACAAACAAAAAAACAAGACGCTTACAATATTCCAGCAATGAAGTTACATCGGCGGAATAATAGACACTCATATGAAGTCATACTATTTGCATCATGCTGTACTTATTCTATAGGTGTACTAAGCGAATTTCTTTAATTTTTCTTCTTCGATACATTCACTCAGGTGTGTAGCAAAACTTTTGCCGCTCTTCGAGAACTTCGCTGTCATGCTAATTGCGACTGAGTATTAACTGTGCATGGCGTTCTATAGAGTTTTCAAATTCATACCAAAGGGAACTAGATGAATTAGCAGAAACATCATAATTTCGAAAGGCTGCCTAATCAGGACTTTTTCTTACATGAGTGTCATCGTCTCTAACGCCCTATAAAAGGACAACTGATTTATTCCATCCACTTATCTAGACCGCCGTCTTCCAAGGCAGATCAGGCTTGCCGCTTGAGAAACAAACCAGCTTCGTTTGTTTCTGAACGGAAAATTTAGCTTATCTTAGGTGAGGCGAACACAGGTGTCCTATTGGATAATGGTGTGCGTTCCTTTGATGGAACTCGTGAGGCCTTTCGGTGCGCCCGTTGAATTATAGCATCCCAGAATGTCGGCTCAATTGCTAGCAGGCAGAACATAATACGCTGAGTCAACTCCTGATTCATCAGTGCTGGGTTCATCTGCGCTTGCAAAGAGTATCCAACAATAGTTGGGGCGAATACCTGAAATCGATCAAGAATAAGATTTTACTGAAAAAAAAAACTACAAAATCATACAACACAGGTTATTGATGCAGATGAAAGACCAATACATTGACTCTCCGTTGTGCTATTATAAATTAAAACAAATCGTGCTTTATCCTATGAAGCCACAGATAAGAGATTGTGATCATTTGTATATTTTGATCTTGTATGCTGAAGTTGGGCTTTCGGCGAAATTCACTAACCTTTGTGAGACACTCGCGATCCATTTTGTTGTCGGGAATCTCCTCAACGACTCTGATATGCAACATCACATATGCCAGCGTATCGCGATTGCATGGGGGCAAGCCCTCTAACTCTGTGCGCAAGACTCCATCGGAGTGGCCGTACTGCTCGGGCTCCGTAGCCTTAACAAAGCGGTTGTACATCGATGACGGTACGAGCGGCTCACTCAGTGAGTGTAACAGAAAATCTTTAACCACCCCGGTTACAACATGGGTGTCATACTGAGAAAGGTCATGCTGTACAGACTTCTGTAGCTTGCGTACAACAGATTGCACCTCAGTTCGCTGGCCAGATATTCGATAAAGACCGACCTCGCGAATGCGATGGTCTTTTTCCAGCTCGTGGAAGCAGTTAATAAGGATTGGTGGCACCCGGGGCCCTGTTTGCGGACAGAATTCTGACAGCTTGTGCTTGCCCTTGACAGGTGTCTGATATATTAAAAGAAAGAAAGGTGCAAAGTAATTTTTTTAATTTTCGCATAAAGCTGCTGTTACTCCAACCGTCCTAAGATAAAAGATTTCACGCAAAAATAAATCCTCATTTTATTTGTTCTATGCAGGGTGTCCAAAAAAAATGTTTGCACTGCATAACTTATTGACTATTCTTTTTTTGGAGGCAATGATTAACTTTTGAAACTAGAAAATTTATTTTCAAATGCTATCGATAGTGTGAAGCAGTAGTAGAAATGTAAAGACAATATCGTAGCGAGTATCAGGCAAATCCACCTACGACGATGTGCAACTAATCGGATATTAGATAAGTTCGAAAAGAATAGAGCCCTTGTAGATTTTCATGAGCAACACTCCGAAGATCAAGGACATCAATGAGTCTTATTAGCCTAAAAGAGTATTTCTAAGTCATAGCGAGATATCATTCAAATCTGTAAGACAATTGAATTAAGCAACAATGGAATACTTTCAATAAAAATATTTGAGCCTGACAAAATAATGATTATTAGGAAAACGTGAATAGGACGCAGAACTTGTTCATGTTGCATTTAAATTAAATGGCACAATTCACCGACGTAATTGTAAATCCACATATTATATAGGAACAACATCTCATGCTGTGATATGATGTTTCAAATTAATGGATTATTGGATCAGTCTTTGTTGACAATACGGTAACTGATAGCAATTATCTAAATGTATTGAGAGAATCTATTTTAACACCGATTCGGACGATAGGCAGTCGAAAAGCTGCAATCGAGTAATAACAAAATACTTGCTGATGTTGGTGAATCGATAGCCCGCCGTTATCAGCAATATAATGACAGGAACAGTAACTACTTTAAACATCTGCTATAGGAGAAAAAGGTACTTTGCAGTCCAAATATTAATTATATGCAAATGAAAAAAAAATGGAAAAAGTAAAAGTAAAAAAAAAATTATTTATAATCATTCAATCACACTGTATAACTTTTTTTGGAGATTTTCTGTATAGTGATTGCATATGTGCCATCGAAGTATTTACAGTATACCATATGCAAATGCCTCGAGGCAATAATTTTCCGACAGTGACTCGCAAAATTAGTTGGCCATTAGCTAATGCGGCAGGATGTGGAATATTTTATTGGCTAGGTTATTTAGTTAGCTATCATATCCTAGCTTACTATAGGGCTGTGAATTTTTACTTAACCTACCTATAAACGCCAGGACCTTCAAACTTTGTGCCTTCACGACATCTAGTATCGTCTGCTGAGGTCTTTGCTACCTGGCATTGATCAGGCATTGTGACGCTCTTATTTTCGAAATAGATTTTCTACAATATAAAAACTAATTATAAATAGGTAAAACCTGAAATTGTAACCATTTAAATATCTATACATTTTTTGGGAACCCCTTTTCAATAGATATTCAAAAGTAGGGATAACTTGATTGGACAAGTTGAATGGCTTCCATAATATTTTAAGGTGGAGGTTGGTACAGTTACGTATTAGTTTAATTCATTTTTACAGACGTTTTCCCCTTTCCTTTTTTCTGCGAAATAACATCACCCTTTTAAGGTTTCTGAGCGAATCTGAGATAACCTACCTTGCACACGGATGGAATACATGGAAGTGGCGCATTTTCACGACACTCCTGATGAACAGTCAGATTGCATTCAATGCATCGCAGTGCTTCCCTGTAGAACTTCATTCGGCGCTTACACTTTGCACAGTTCTCAAATGCTATCACAGTTTTATTGATAAAACTGAAACAGTACATTTGCAACAAAAACGCATGCAGTAAATATAGTGCGATCTCCCTGTGTGAGTTTATAGGTTTCGCTACGTCTGATTGTACTTCATCCTATAATTAGTGTTCTGTCTCCGTTGGAGCATTCAGAGACGTAAGTACCGTTTATGGTTGGCCATGTCAGCTGTAGTGTGATGTCATAAATTCTCATATAAATCGAAACTGTCATCTACATCGTTTTAGTCTCAGGACGCTACTTACTGATGCTGCTTATTCGTCAGTTTGCTCGCTGAGTGACTGCGAAACATAGGTGAACCCAGCATTTTGCTAGGGGTATTAAATAAGTCGTCCTCGGATGGTGCGGAAGTGATCGCAGCTTTTGCAGCACCATCCAGCCGAGCATCAACACTTTTGCTGCGTCTTCGGGAAGAAGCTCCCGACGATCCTGAATGTGCAGGAGTAGCAGCACTCTTTCCACCGATTCGAGCTTCTGCAGACAAAATCTTAGCGTTTTCATCCACTGAAACCGTCAATGACGCTGCTATACGAGAAGACTTTCCTAAAACACGTGAAGCATACGCAGAGCAACGCATAACATAAGATGTAGTGTACTTGCTGAAAAAATAGGTGATTTCAATAATATAAACAGTCTTTTGACTTTCTTCCTGTTTTTAATTTGTTTCTCCGCAGTTTAATTAGTCACAACCCAACAAAATGTACATTACCTTTTTTTGCCGCGCATACTCTGTCCCTCTACTTACGTCCAATTTTTTTCGCTACTACGTCATCCTCTTCATCATTCGAAAGCCGTTTACGATGAGACACTTTGAGCGGCGTTTGATGGTGCTTCGTCAAAAGGTCTTCATGATTAGATGACATGGATTCCGCTGAAGTTGCCGTAGCATTGCTACTCAAGGACTCGTTCTCGGGTTGACTTCCGGTTCCCATCTCAGGTTCAACCTCCCGTCGCTCTGAAACGAACGGGTGATCCCGGCTTGCCGACGACGTCGAACCCTCTGATGACAGCATGGAATTCTCCTCATATTCGTCTAAAAGCGATCCTGATTTATTTCCCTGTGGTACGTACGCAAATACCGGAGTGACGGTATGTAACACTAGCCTCGATATATATAGGTTTTTTAAGGCGGTTTTAGCGCTATAAAGCTGTGCATCTTCTGGTAAGTCATAGGAAGTATATAGATTCGTATAACATATCATTGAATATAAAAAGCATTCGAGTGTACATGTCGTAGGGTCTGTCCAATATTAGGGACCACGACACACTGAGCAGATACAGTACTTAAGCAGAATTAACTTTCTTGCATCATATGCCTTACTCATATTTTACGTGTAAAGAGTGATGAAATTTTAACTTACAAGTGTAGCGGTAGAGGGGATTTGGTAGAATGGCCTGGGACTAGTGCAGATCGTGTTAATCAAATCGACAGTGCGTTCCTCTTGTGCTTCCAAGCCTATCATATATTCTTTAGCACTCTGTAACTGTTTGACCAATTTCCGGACGTATTGTTTAGCACGAGCATGCTCTTCCGTTTCTGTTTCCAGAGCCGTTTTCAGTTTAATTACGTGGGCCTGATGCTGGGAGCATTCATCTTGCTTTTCACGAAATTTCGCCTCGAAATGTTCCATCTACGAACGATAAAATAAAACAGTGCATCATTTTTACTGTCTGTAATTAAATTACAAGACAGAATAAAAATGAGTACTTTACTAAAATATAGAAACGTTACTTTATTGGTAATAAAAGTTTGTTTATGCAAAGCACGAAATCGGAAAGATATGTCCAGCTTCCGTTTGTCCGGTTCAGATACATTTTAAACTGATTGCTGAGTTTTTACGAAAATCTGTGCAAGCTAATTTTGAATACCAGCGCATCTATTGCAGACAATAATTATAATATGATAACTCTCTTAGAAAACAACGCTAATCAAATTTACCAATAAATATACTTCAAACTATTATTAAATTTCAGCGTCATTCAGCTGATACATAGTCTAATTTGAAAGACTTCACACTTATGTACACGCAATAACAACGAATAAATAGGAACAGCTTTTTCTTCCGAATAACTAAGTTCTACTATGCTCCTCAAAAAATACGAGATTTGGGCTCATGTTTTTTTTTATTTGAAACTAGTGATTATGGCTCGAATACTATAAGACTTACAAATAGTTTTTAGGCGGGCACGTCCAGGCTTGTTATGAGTGAGACTGATAACAAACACCAGAAGTACATGGCGGGGTTATTTTAGCTGAAATAGGCAATGATCTATCCAAGAGCTTAAGGACGGAGAATGCATAAAGCTGTAGTCTGAATCATGATGGCGCATTGGCTGTCTGAACAGAGGTCGGGTAGAAATGGTATTTTCTTAGCCGTTCAGATGAACCCCTTAAGGATGAAGAGGAAAAACTGATGTTTCAGCAGCGACCCAAGGGTGAACCAGAAAACACAAGTCACTATCAGAATTAGGACTTCTGTTAAGTTGTGATACAACAAGTGTCTTAATCCATGTATAAGTGACATGAAAATAAACATTAGCGAACGCACGTGCAGTAAATATGAATGTATTTTGAAGCATTGGATAACTTTGGATAGTTTGAAATGTGTTAAGCTAGATCGTTTGCTTAAGATAATAAGAATAAACAGTTCGGAAATAGCACTATGTAAATACTGTTGAAAACTAACTCAAGGTAGGACCCCATGTTAATCAGTCATAAATGTATATATAACTATAAAGATATTCTACGAAAAACCGTTGACTTCATAATGATTAGCGAAAACAGATATTACTACGCTGAATTGCGATTTTTAGATACAGTTAGAAAAATATTGAAAACACAATTGTCTACTTGCCCTGCGTTTTGTTTCCCAATACCGTTTGACGAGACGGTGCTGACGTTTAGCTAGCGCTGCGAAACAGCGGTACCATTTTTCGCCTTGTCCTACCTTCTTGATGAGACTATCTACTGTCTCAACTAGATTAACACGTCGCGACGTCATCTGGAAAAAAGAAACAATGATTGTACTATATTGAACTACACATGTTTAATACAAATCTGAGTTCTTTATCCTGGTATCACTACCTATATAAAAAAAAGGTAACTAAAATTAAGATATCGACTCTATAATCAAACTATTTTTACAAAAGCATTTTTTTAGCTTCAATTTACAAGCAGTAGGCCCTTTTGTCTGAATTCTGCTCTGGTTCCGTTCGGTGTTTCGTAGGTGATATGCTTAATTAATAATGGCTAATTTTTGGACAATGGTAAAAAGAACAATTGTACGATTAAACGGCTGCAGCGTGTCAGAACGACTTATATAAAACAAAATAATTAAATTTTAATAACGTGCAGTCAAGTGATAATAATATTGCATATCATTTACGAGTCTAAACGGCTGTCAAAGTTAACTATGCTGTTCTGCTAAAAGGGAATAAAACCCCTGTTGGAAATTGATGTACTAAAATTACCTAAGATAACTAAAGTAAATGATTATTGTATGCCATGGCTTCAGAGAAACAAATACAAATTAAATGATATGGTTAACGTAGCAGTTCATGGAAGAAATATATGGAAGTCGCACAGTACATACAATGCTTGAGTTTCCAAGGCAAAGATGCTCACAATTTCTTCCAAGGAATATCCCTAACTGGAAAAAAAATGAAACACAAGTACCTTGTCTTCATATGTAGCTATGATGGCAGCACCTTAATGAAGTGCCCCGTCTTTTACACAAATATCACAAATGCTATGCGTGTATTCACGACGTTTCACAAAACACAATCAGAAACTCACAAAGCGGCAACTATACGAATTCTCCTTCGTGAGTTCTGCCGCGGTGCCGCCAAGCTAACCGTCATGACTACTTTTAAACATTCAAAATGGCGCCGCTGTCTGCGCTACAACCAAACAAGACGATTCCTATGGCGCGAAAACTGCTGGAAGGCACCTAGGGAAAACAATCCCCAAGCCCATAACACTTCCGATGTAAGAGTAATGTTAAAACATTGATTCCCATGTTTATTGCAGCCGTTCGGCCAGTAATAAACGTGCAACTCAGTTAAGATTTATTTACACAACATGAAAACTTATCGGTAACAGAAAAACTGTTTTTCTCAGCAATGTGGTAAAATCTTATAAACAAAAAAAAATCTGATCTGAAAGCAGGCAGAAACGCTGATTCGTCACATTCGGCGCTTCTACACAGCCTTCCAAAAAGTGTAGAAGGTTATTACTACACAGCTGGCTTGAATAACTTTAACTCGTGCGGTTGTATCCAAATAGGTGTAGACAGTCGATTATCTGAACAGGGCTTTTTTAAAGTGTACTTACACTGAATTTGTTGGTTTCCCTTCTCGAGTATATTGCGAGGAGTAACTGTTTAAAAAAACGAGCTTTTACATAGAGATTCTGAGCTGAAACTAAGCATTTGTTTTCAGCTGATATTTTCGACGAGGCGACCAACCGCAGCAATTTTCAATCGTCTTAACAAATTGACACGTACCTCATCTAACATGACTTGTTTAATAAGTTAGTGAAAACCTATATTACACAAATCTGTTCTATCACATTGATGGAAACATTTACTGTGAAATTAATCGTTCACCCTATTGCACACTTCAAGTTGACCTTTAGTAACGGAAAAGCTCTATTGTTTGAGACGAGCTTAGCTGAAGTATCTGATATCTAAAATCAATAACATCGCGAGCCTCTTAAGCAAC
Source organism: Varroa destructor (assembly GCF_002443255.2). Classification (NCBI taxonomy): domain Eukaryota; kingdom Metazoa; phylum Arthropoda; class Arachnida; order Mesostigmata; family Varroidae; genus Varroa; species Varroa destructor. The sequence goes on along the minus strand of NW_019211455.1, from coordinate 19,866,466 downwards.
AGAAATTAGCAGCGTAATATGCCTCTACTGACGTTTGCTCTTGCACGATATACACACATATGATCACATAATTGAGATATACATTAATACGTTACTCAATTGTTAATCAGTTTTAGATTTAGATGGTTATTACACCGTGTACGCAAAACGCTACCAAGCAAACAAAATGTTATTATTATGTACATCCTATTGTAAAGTGTCACTTCGTATTGCAAGTAAATTACTTTAATTAATTTTATAAATTACTTTGATTAAGGAATAAACGATTTGAATTTTATGTCGATATCAGACGAAGCAGGCCTCGATGATTTGTTTTGACAGTTTTCACATTTATTTTAATATAGACGTGTTTATATATCACAGTCAGAATGCAGAAAAGGGTAATTAATGATCTGCATTAGTTTACTGTGCCGCAGTAGTCTGCCGCTTTCCCTGGGCAATCAGAAAGACCAACAGTGAAACAAATAAAGAATCGTTTTTTTGTCCTTGTAGAAACGTTTAAGTTAGGTTATAGTGTAGTCATTTGTTGCAAACTGTTGTTACCCGGCTTGACGCAACTATGCATTTGTTGATTTCATAGAAATTGTATAGTATATACTAAGTACAACACCTCCACCGGAATGCCCTTCAAAGCGGGTATCCAACAGCTCGCATTTAATTAGTCGCTATGATGATCGAAAGGCCGCTCCGAAACGTTCGTCACTCTTCAGGGGAGCGTTGGCTCGAAATAACACTTATATTCATTGAGGGGATGCTTTGCGAACGGCCATATCATCACAAAATGACAACGAAGCACGCTCGCGTACGTCAATTTTGGATTTCTTCGAATTTTAAAACGCTACAGTGTGAAAGCAACCTCGGGCATCAACTATTAGATAATATAATATCTAGCTAGTGGATACTTCGGGTTCCACCAGACACGATTACAAGTGTGTTCATATTTAGTGCACCACTGTTACTCGCTTAGCAGAAAGAACAGCGCGCATTTCTGTTTATTCAATCATCAGGAAATCAGTGCTATACGGAGTCATTAGAAATGCAATTTCAATGAATTATGATTTAATATTTCTATTAGGAACTATTTATTTCTTTTTTTACATTTCCCTTGTTTGAGTGGTTCTATAAGATATCGCAAGTAATCACTAATGTCATGTCTTAAGCGTACGACCCTGAAAAACATGTTTAGCTCTATTCAGCGATGGCCGTCAAACCTCTTTTTATGGAATTAATCATTCAGTATCTATTTTATTGTCCAAGAGATACATTTATTTAGTTATCTATTTTTCGCAGTACAGGGAAGCAGATATACTCGCGGGACATAAAATCTCAGCAGAAGATTCAACCCCTAAGTGTTTGAGCTAGCAAGTAAATGTGGTCAGACAATTTCTCCAGACCTGTTGCTTTGAAATAGACAATGTGCAAATTGGGTCCACTATGTTATCTATCCGAATTACAATTCGTTTATAGTACAGTTTCATCAATTTTTTTGCAGCACTTTCATAATCACTTTGTAGGTCCAAGGTTTGTCCGTTTTATCACCCGAAGTGAGGTCCTTCCCTTAAAGCTTTCGGCGGGAAAACGTTCGTACTTTGGGAATCGCCGTCGTCTGGAGTATTCAATTTAGGTGGATGTGTTTGACATATACTATTGAAATGTCAACACATCCTAGCTGTGTAAATAAATGAAAGCAAGAGCCTACACTATGCATAGTATGTATGCAAGACATACTTGTTCGTTAAGTTTGGGAAGTTTAACTACAAAAATGGTTCATTAAGTCAGCCTAACACGTTCGATTAGAACAATTCCTTCTCAGCCGCTTTCAGCGCCCCCTGGTGTCCTGTTTTGATAGACACGTCAGCTGATCAGCTGAAATTGTTGTGCTCTAGTTAAAACTATGTCTGCGGACAGTTCTACGTCAAGCAGGTATTATATACACAGGTATATGACAAAAGGACAACATCCATAAGTAGCCAGTCAGGGAGACTCAGAAGATACAGACACATGACGGTTATTGGTCATATGTATTACGGACTGCTCAACATATAATCATGATAGCACGGACACAAACTTTTTTCATATGCGTTTTCGGTTAAAAAGCGCCATCAGAAATAACGCTACTCGTCTCTAAAGCAACGTGCTCTGTTCGTTTTTCTTCTCGCTTATTGCGTTGTGACTTAATATTAGGCGTTTATCTCAATGTAGTTTTCTGAGTGACAGTAAAGAAAAACAATTTTTGCAGGCACGCCGTTAGATTTCAATGATTGCAGTGCCTGCGGCGAGTATTCCAGAAGAAGCGTAGTAGACTGAGGAGGAAATTGATAGAGGCAAGCTAGTTAGCAGCTCCATCAAGCCTGGGTACAGCCCGGCTACTCAGGGTCTGACTCTGGGTCGACTTAACATTATCCTGAAACCAGAGGAAACGCTCTCAGCTACATAGAATACGTCTCAGGTACTGATTTGGTGTTGAACCACTATGTTCAGATTCTCTTGAGATTAGAAAATTCTAGCGGAGGTGTCAAGCCCGAACCGGTTATTTAACAGGGCCTTTTGAACCCCAATCTGTCTCAAAGTACTCGGCCCAGCTGGTATCAGTCTGCCGAACAGCAACCGTCATTCGAACACACTAACCCATTGATTCGATTTCCTGTTCCTTCAGAAGCGAGCAGGTTTTGGAGTTGATTTTTCCACAGTAAGAGTTAACCTCTGTTCACTAGAATATCTACCAGGGAGCGTGGATCAGTCAAGCTGCATTATTGACAGCATCATATTTGAAACCGTCCGATAGAAGTAAATTATGAAGGCGAACAATTTGTCCCTGCTGATTCCTAACTTCAACCAATATCATGCCTCGAAATACATGTATTAGTGAAATAATTTCCAATTATAGAATCTAACTGTAAATCATGTCAGATATATTGTTCAGAGTAGGAGTCGCCACCGGAAGATCCTTCCACCTCAGAGAGCAAACTTTGCGCTGTAGCGAGTACCGTGATGCAGCATCAACGAGGTCGCGATACCTTGTCGAAGGCAACTGATGGCCAGGGTGACACTAATCCATAAAAATTAGATTCTCGAAAGCACGGCTGACGTGCACACTATCGCTGCTTCAAAAGACATCTGCGCCGAATAGTTCGCTACCCCAGCCAAACTCTTCGCTGTCAAAACGCGTATTCTAGTTCCAAAGTTTGTTAGGCCACTGATTAGCTCCCGATTAAAGCTTGCCACTACAGAAGACTCCAGTAGCATAATTTTACGTACAAGCTCACTGGACTCCGAGTACTGTAGTTCTTTGATATCTAAGTTGACTTTCAAAATGCCACATGTTCAAAGACCGGGTGCGTCTCGCAGAGTGATACGCGTCATTTGTCTTCATGGTTATAAAGATTCGGCTAATGAGTTTTCGAAGGGCCTGGACGAATTGAGGGCTTGGGTAGGACCGATGGCCGAATTTGCTGTTGTCTCCGGTCAGGAACTTCACAACAACGAATTCTGCTGGTACCCAAACAGATTCGATTTATCATGCCCTGATGAGGAGGTGGATCAACATCAGCTTGCGTGTAAGTAAAATTAATGATAAGTGCATGTTTTTTTTTTATGTTTGGGCGTATTATCTTAGTGAAATCTATAAAATTAGGCGATCTTAATAAATAACTCCGCGATAATAATTGGAATTACGGTTGCTGAAAGCATAAGAACCACGTTTTCATATGGCGCAAATGCTTTCAAATGATAATTACTGTTTAGAATTCTATTACACTAAAATGCACGAACAATCAAATATACTAGTTCAACATATTTCGTTTGTTTACCAATACATTATTTTGTAAGATTTATGTATTAGACGGCACACGTTTCTATGAATGTAATAACTCGAGCTTCTTTGGTTCATCCACTTTTTATGTTTGCGTCCATAATTTTTCGACTTCAGGGCTGCGAAGATCTGTTAGATCGCTTGAGGAATATGTTTTGAACTATGGGCCCTTTGATGGTATTCTCGGATTTTCGCAAGGAGCTATGTTTGCAACAATGGTGCTACAGGTATTGCGTTCGCAGGTAAGCTAGGCGTACTCTATTTCCTTGGCTACGTCCACGTGAATCTTTGTCACACATTATATCTGTGGATGCTTGCACTTCCAGCGAAATTGTTTCCTAAAGCTTCCAAAACAAAGCTGGAAAGTGCGCTGGCAGTGGCATGTTCCGCTTCTTATACTGACATTGTTGAGTATTACAGGAATTCAGAATTAACTAGATCAATGCGATAAACAGGCAGACAGACAGACAGACAGACATCTCGTACCTTGCGTAGTTAAAGCAGTATTTCCCAACCGAATTCATCATTTGCTACGAAAGATAAAGGGCCACGGAGAAGCTCTGAAATACGTGGCAATTTCAATGTAGAATTTAACAAGTAATAATTTGATATATCACCTTTTGTTTTCCAGGCAATAGACCCAACGGCTGACACCAAAGGTTTGACCGTCTCTTCTACGCTTAACTGCTTTAAATTCGCTATTTTATTCTGCCCGTGTGAGGAACGGAGTCCGTATAATTTACGTCTCGAAGTACCGAAAATAGCAGTACCCACGATGCTTTGCCTTGCAAGGTACATATATCTTCATGAAGCGGTCTCGATACAATTAGCTAAATAAAAAACAACTGATGCGACCACGTTCATAGGAAATGAAAATCTCCATTTGAATGAACTAAATGTATAGTATGAACAAAGACTCACGGTACAAATATATCTCTTAGAATCGTATTCTCGGTCAAAAAAAAAGAATAAGCTATTCGTCAAACTTTTTTTTTTTTTTTTAAATTAATTGTTAACAAGATTTAGGTTAACTGAATAAGTGATTAACTGCATCAGAATTGGGCTGAAGCTTCCACGGTACACGGTATGTACATATAATTTGATATTAGGGTATATGAAAAAGAGAAACAGACTTCTGTTCATAGTTATAAAACACTTCTTGTAGAACCCTCAGACAATATTTGAACATTTAGAACGATGTTAATCAGTTCAATCACTTTTCACATTGGATTATGTGCATTTGTGCTTGTGACATCTGATTATATGAATAGGTACGATGATATGATTCCCGTCGAGGTTGGAAAACAGTTCATGCGCCTCTTCGACCATGCCGAACTTCACGTTTACGAAGGTGCTCATTGGCTTCCAATGGACGTCGAATTTGGCCCAGTCATAAGGAAGTTCCTTCAAAAATTCTGGGTGATTGACGACTCTAACTAGGGTTATAAATGGATATTTTTTTTTGGACAGCCGCAGAACTGTCGCCGATAAATATAACGCGGCTCAAAGCTACAGGGCTAACCGTTGTAGCAAGATTATGGCTAACTGTATAAAATCACGTATCAATCTGTTCTTGTATCCCGTTTGAGCTTTCATGATTAGCAGTGCATTCTGCGGCGGCATAGCCGCTGATTTACTTTATGGTAACAGGTAGTTTTGCGACAGGTAATTGCTAATTTTTCACTTCATCCTGCAAAATTTTGCGCCCTCTGTCTCTCTTTCTCTCTCTCTCTCTCTCTCTCTCTCTCTCTCTCTCTCTCTCTCTCTCTCTCTATATATATATATATATATATATATATATATATATATATATATATATTTATATAAGCACTTCGATTGAACTTTTACCCTAACAGTTGGAATAAACTAAACTAAAAGAGTTGGCACTGCCTCTCTCAGTGAATGCTTCATTCTGGTAAGTTCAATAATTAATATGTGAGAACAGTGTAAATTCCAATCATAGTGTTAATAATAACCTAGAGCTAAGATAACTTGGTATTTTGCATCTGGGTATATTTAGCCTTTTTCCGATTGAAGTTTAAAATACCGAAGTCATTTGGAACTTCTAGAGAGATGTGAATCGACGTCTCCATTGCAAAATTCTCTAACACAGTTAATTTCACTATTCTTAAAGTTTCTCAGGGCTTGTCAAAAGGTATCTGAATTGAAGGTTTAACTTCTGATCAAGGCTATCTAATATTTTAAATACTAAACTCGGCGCGAAGGCTGCACTATCCGTAGAAATTTGGCAGAGCCTAAATCGGGGTAAATTTCAGCAAAACTAGTATCATCTGCAAAACCATTAGGACTTGAACTAGGACCTTTTGAAAGCCGTTGGTAGCTAGGATATCGACAATCATATAATGAAGTGTAACACTGGACAGGTTGAGGCGCCTCTTTTGTATGCTTGATCCCTGATTAGTAAGTACTAGAGATCTTCATCCTCAAGCATAATAACTGCTGCCCAAAATTGGGCAAGCCAATTTAACAAGGCAAAAATTCGGAACTTTCACTTTAACCACTTTCAGAGTTATACACAGCAAGAAACTCAAATAAGAAGAGATTGGCACAGATGAGCCTACTTTACTGGTAAAGTAAGCGTCTACAGATGACGATAGCAACCACTTGGATTGGCACATTTTGTCCCTATGGACGTCGTAGTAGGAAATTTGTTTAGGCAGTGGGACGCATTATGTTTTCCTACTCTGTCATGGCAAAAAAGTAAAATCCCTTCAGTAAAGATAAATTCGATGAAGAACCGCCGAACATTATGAATGGTATATACATATTGACCATCGCAACTAGAAATGCACCGTACTTACAACCTTATATAACAACCGAGTATACAAAAGTGGAGCAACTAATTAAGTTCTTGTTCAACGCATTAATACAGGCGGTTTGAAAAAGATTTTTGACTAGTTCTCGTAGGATTATATGACCCTTCATCTTTTTAGTGAAAAAATCTCACACGGACCAGTCTCAATGTGCTGTTCTAAAAATTGATAATAATGGTACAGTTTGCTTAAGAGTTCTTTTTCTGTGTTCTGTTTGAAACCTGTGGTCAACGACGAGCATGTGGCTTAATTTTACATGTTATGCCTTGGTCAACTAAGGACCCCACAGGGGCGTACATCGTTGGGGAGCTATGTCTATCATAAAATTTGTTTAAGAAACTCTTCTTTCTGGTGCAATTGCGAATGTGAGACGGACAATGTCGATGTGATAGCGGTTGTCCAAATGACAAACTACAAACAAAGACTCCAGAACAACCTTTTTGAATTTGTTTGAAAATCCTAAGATACGACGTGAAACTGAAGTCTGATATTTCAAAGTATATCCACTCCGGATTGTGGAAGGATACAAGAAGAGCAAACGTGATCAAGAATGGGAGAAACGTTTTCATAATTTTATAGACATAAAAAAGAATTATCAAAATCAATCTATTTCATATAAATATTTTGTGTTCAGTGAGTTCAGTCACGTTTATAGTTCTAACTCTCTAAACTTAATTGAGCCAAAAATTAGAGTCTTAAGATATGTTGGAACACTACGATGAGCATTAGAGACAACCTGATCAAGAATACCATCCTGATGAGCTTCAGAAACAATTCTAATTTTATAGCGAAGAACTTTAAAATGAGTATATTGTTTCCCTAATTCAAGCAGAAGATTTTGAGGTGAAGAAGTTGAAAAACAAATTTATTAACTCCTTCTTTAGGGTCCAATGTTGTTATAATTCCTGAAGCTAATGGCTGAACCGATCCGTCGTACTCTTTGAGAACTCAAGTAACGACAACTTTACGAACATAATTAAACCGATGACGACCTTTGAACCGACGAATCATATAACGTGAATGGAAACGTTTCGAATGCCAAGTAAGGGTTCGACGACGTGCCATATTAATAGCTTGATGACTAGCCGTTGATGCGAACGGTGGATTTGCGTAGATAAACTGTAGAAGGAATACAGCGCCTCCTCCAGAACCAACCGCTGCCGCAATTACCGGCCCTTCGTGCCTTACCAAATCTGATAATCCTAATAGCCTACCTCGCCCACTTTTCCTTATTTGATTGTAAACTGCTTTCCGATATCTTTGACTCAATAGTGGTTGCAACTCACTATCTGATTATCTTCTTCTAACGACGAGTCTAACATAACGCCTCAAATTCCAAAAATAAACACGCCTTGCCTTTACCTCTATTGATAATATTGAAGTTAAATATAATTGAACTAGCTTCAAGTGGCGCTGGGAAAGAGCAACAGAAAGAGATATCTGCCGTATCTTCCCGCGCAATTCTTCTACGTTATGATTAGAACTCAAGTGCCACTTGACAAACGAAGCAAGGGAGCCGTAAGGGGGACGAACAACACGCCCGGACATGCAGACTAAAGATGCAAAAAAAGTGATAGGAAGCCTTTATATAGGGACTCTATGGGAGCAAGGTTTAACATGGAAAGAAAGAAAGTTGCCTCGGGTAATACTAGGTTTCGGCAACATGAGGAGCATGAAAGTAATATAGACGTTGAACGACTACACGGAGAGCGACCTCGAGGTGCTACGTGGGAATGCTCCTCAATGGAGATATATAGTGTGGGGCTTTGAAACATCGCCAACCACAGGTACTCCTCACCTACAAGGATACGGAGCAGCTAAATACGCTAAAACATTAAAGGCATATATAAAGCAATTACCAGATCGTGTCCATATAAAGTTCGCAAAAGCAAGTGAATAAAAAAATATTCAATATTGTAAAAAAGCAAATAATTTTGAAGAATATAGATACGTGTCTCAATAAGGAGCTCGCAACGATTTGCACAACGTGGTGGACACACTCTTCTACAGCTTCACGAAGACCCCATTCAAAACGCTGCGGAGAATCACCTTACGGCCTTCATCAAATATGGGAGAGGAATAGGCGATCTGGCACATCAACCTAGAATCGGAGCACAAAGAACTGAGCGAACCAAACTCGTCATCGTGGGGGGTTACCCAGGTACCGGCAAATCCTTTGGTAGTCGTCAATGTGCTGAAAAGTTTGTTCGCGAACATGGAGTAGACGATAAAAATAGAAGCGATGGTGGGACTGCTACTCAAACCGTAAAGCCGTTATCATTGATGACTCCTATGGGTTCTATACAACTAGTAGATGGGGGAATAATGAAATTAGGGGATAATTCCAATGTATTTCATTTATACTTGCCATAGATAGCTACTTGATTACGGCAGTAATGAGTTGTGGTTTGTGATAAGTTTACGCTGAGATGGCTTAATGGAGTGACCGTGATAGCTTAATGAGTCCGCATTTTCCTGTAATGTTAGAGACATGTGGTAGTCTACGTTCAAATACGTGTATAGATAAGAGGTTTCGTACGAAAGGGAGTTATTTGATAAAATGGCTAACGGCGGTAGCGGACGGAACGTTTGATGAAACATTTAAATGGTCTAATGAAGAACAAAAATTGTTCTAGTGTTACTTGCGCTTCCGACGTTTCCCGAATGGAGGAACTGAAGGTGGCGGCATGTTGTTGGCAGAAACTACCACATTTTTACAGATCCTGCAGTTGATACGCCGCCATGAGGAAATCTGGTAAATCGTTCAATAATCTTTCAATTTCATTAAAGTACGTGGAGTACTATTTTTTTTAACTTCGGAGACGTTCTTTTCAATTGTTTACTCAGTGCCCTAGAATAAAATTATTATGAGAAAGCGGGTTGTATTTGGGTGGAGTGGATTTAGCAATTTGGTTTCAACAAGTGATGAATTTAATAAATTAATGTTAATTCAACAGTCAAGTTCTGCCGTGTTCATAAACTGTAGGAATGGTATTCTGATCCATTTTAGACCGCTTCCGAGAAAAATCACTGATGTAGAAATGCTAATTGAATATGAATTTTTAAAATCAGTCTAATGATATACATTTTTCTTCTATAGCGAAAGCAAAAATAATGGTAGTGCCTCCTACAGAAAATCACCAGGATTGCAATACAGTATTATTAATAGGCGCATTCGAATTATCCAAATTGTTCAACCATATTTTGACTATGATGATTATTCGATGAACATTCGCTGGTCATTTTTCATATGACGAGCATGGAAATGGGTACTTAGTTTGCTACGAAAATTTCTATGAAATATTTGGTGACTTAATTAGTGTATTAAGTGTACTACTGGGCGCGATAATGAAAGCAAATTACCGAGTTTATGTTAATGGTATATTTTATTTCAACTTATCTTTTACAAAATAGCGCATATGAGTGTTTTAGTCTGACCGAAGCAATAACGATAAATGTAGGAGGCCAATCTCTCAACAAAGGAGTAGCGGGTGTTAAGCACTTGAATCCCTAGGGGGCAATTTCGCGCGGATACCGTGGTTCGGGGCATAGCTGGTATGTTCTCTAGTTTCGATTGCTGTTAATTAAAGTTCTGCACCATCTTGCGGGACCAACGATATTCATTTTATCGGTGTAGTAGTGCTGTTGAGACTCCATGCTGGGCTACTGCAGTTCCGAGACTACGGATGTTCCGTTGTCCATTTATCCTCATCCTCGAGCGCACAGCGATCACATCCTAAAAAGATTTGAAGTAGCTATTGTTTAATTACGAAATGCATTTTTGCTGGATTCGTCATTCGCATCAAAATTCTCTAGTCATTACTATGGGTTTCTATCTAGCTAGGTAGCTGGCTCTGAGGGTACTATGTAGGATATCGCGCCGTATAAACCACATATACTTAGCGGGACCATTAGAGGGGACCGCTGTTACAAGAAAAAATATTCAGAATAATATATTCTCTTACCTATATTATTAACTAAAATAAGCTAAAACTATAAGTTTTTTGAGAAACTAGCAACTAAAAATCCTTGAAGCTCTAAATACTGTCTCGTGTAATCGTTGGATGGTGTAATGCTCACGTGCTTACTTACTGAACTTATTTTGGTGATGTGATTACTGAGAAAGGCCAACTGTCTGAAAAAACGCCTAACGGTAGCACTGAATGAAAACTTTTTTACAAACTCTTGCAAAATACTGAAATAACAAAATGCAACGAGTTTGCCAATTTTCAGTGGCCTTCCTTTACAAAACAAAGAGTTTCAGAGTGTAAATAAAGAGACTACCATACGTCGCCTACATTTATAACAAGCCGAGCACGTGTTAACACATGTAACCGTACTCCACGAGCGCTAATCAACGGTGCTATAACTTATGTATTCATTGAGTCGCTGTATAGGCACCTCCGATTATGTACTTTCTGTATTGTTCGTCTTATTTTTTTTATCTTTCAATTTACAGTTCAAACCGCCTGTAGTAGTAGTCACTGGGAGAAGTTACAAGCGAACAAATTCAGAGTAAAACATAAAACGAATTAAAAAAAAAATGAAATAGTAGAAATAAGTACAATACAGTAGTCAGCGAATGCATAGTCACAAACGGTTTTGGATCTTCTACTCAGATCTTTTGACGACTATAAAGAAAAGAAAAAAAGCATATATTGTGAAACGGATCTATTGAATTGCAATATTTACACTTGAAGTACAGCGCGTAATCGATACACAAATGCCGAGTTAGTCATGAGAATCAATCGAAGACAACTCGAATTTGTCTCTAGCATCGAGAATTTGACAAGAGACAAACGTTACATTTAACTTCTAAGATATGGTTTTTATGAGTCCCGTATACATCGACTGGACTGCACACGCCTAATAATTATTATAATATTATTAACACTATTAATTAATTTAGATCAAACACAACACGCAGCTGTTACATTTTGTTCCGTCAATAAACGACACACGTAGTTTTATGATTTTGTAAATCGGTCAGGTTTACTTACACGAAAAATTCAGATCAGATTGATCATTCAGTAAACTCGTATCCGCCACCGCTTTAAATTTTAATACCGAGTAAATCATGTAACGACAATTATTTCTGTCATGTAGTCGTATTGAAACCGAAAAGAGGTTTTTGGCGACTTGCGCGCTATGGACCGCATAAGTGGCCTATGACATTTTTGGTTCTTCCACATAACAAATTCTAGCACTAGGGGGTAACACCTCACCCGGACAAGGAACAAGTTGAGAGACTATCTCTAGGAAAACACATGATTCGCATCTGCGGTTTAACAGAATGCCTCTTTAACGTAACTTCTGTGTCGCAAAAAAGGCCATTAGTCGACCAAAGCCTATTGATTGTTCATCCTCATCACATGTATAGAAACCTTGATCATGAAACGTATACCTTGTCTTACTTCCGTTATGACAAGAGCAGACGCGCGTCTGTTCAGGCTAATTCGGCGCTCCTGCGCGATAATAAATGCATTGCATAAATGTACGAAAGATGATAAATACATTGCTGCGATATCTACAGATGTTTCACTCCTGATTAATCGGCTTCTTCTATTTCGTAATGGTGAAATATTTCTTAAGCACTTGTCACTGACTAGCAAAAATAAATTCGACTTCAATAAAAGTAACTGTTAATGATTATGTTAACGATTTGAAGAAAATTTCAACATAAATTCCCAGCATTATGGCATATACTATATTCGAACAAAAGATATAAGCCGCGCTTTGCGTTTCATTAAAATAGGCAGGATAGAAAATTTGTCAAAGGCCATGCCTGACAAATGCAAGGGATGGACCAAAAACGCTCACAACAGTACATAATTGCCGCCGTCTGTCAGATATACCACTAACCTTAAATGTTCGCAGACATTTTGAATAGAATGATAGTTTGCAGCGTTATAGTTGCAATAAACACATGTACGCGTTCAAATAGCACGTATCCAATGATTTGTTTTGGTTGAATCTAACCGGGTTGACACGAGTCCTGTGCGTACTCAAAAAGCCACCATGAGAGCTCGGGAAACATACATGAAGTTCCGCTCAGAAGACATGTGGAAGTACACAGTTATCAAGTAAAGTAGCTGCGATATTGGTGTCGGATATCATTTACCGTTTGTTCTTTGTTTTAACCTCCCAACTGGACGTACACGTAAACGTGGCGAATTTCGCATAGGTTGTACAGATCCTTGCCGGCAATTGGTTTAATCGGCCGGGATCAAAAAAGACAGACATCGCATGTGGTGGCCTCCAGACCGGTCACTACCACAAGCAGTATCAAGGGAATATCCGAAAAATACAGGTCCGCTAAACAGAACGGCTCGCTGAAAAAATGACTCGTAGAGCACTACCGAATAGTTTATATTTATGTGTACGCAATTACTAATTTTGTACAAAGGGGGGAGAAAATGGGAGAAACGAAGGTAAGCATACATTTGGAACAAATTTAGGCGAATTGTGATAGTCAAGATATTGAAGTACAAAAAATATTGTCGGATAAAATGATTAGTATGTAGAAATGATTTGTTTATGAAACGCCTTGCAGTCCCACTAACTGTAATTCATTGCAACACATGACATTAGGAGCAGGTGAGATCGATATATGCTGCCAATTATTGTATTCTCATGATTAACCTTTTTTGCTACGTGTCATCTAACGACTATAAATGGTTATACGTGCTCAATGGTTTTCTATATTATTGGCTTTCTGGCTATGAGAAGCGCCTATAAGAATCAAACCGAGACCGAGGGCGCCGAACGGGTTCGGGATACTTGGCTTTTTCAATTCAAGACGCTTCCTCTTTTTAGGTAAGCGAGCAATTTTCATCATGACACGAACCTAAAGAGACGGGATTGATCCGTTTTTTTCAAAGAACGAGTCATTATAATCGATTGCTTAAGCATGATATGAAGAGACTAGCAGAAGGCGACAGGGGCTACGCGCTGATGTATGTGTGTGTGTCATAAGTTTGTTGCAACACCATATGAATGGGTCGTGAACGTAGCGATCACCTATTTTAAGGCAACTACTTTGTAATTAAATGGTCAGAGTTGGGACGCCGTCATAGTAAATAAAAAAATACGTTGGAGAGGAATAATCATTATTCACGTACTTTTATTTCGCATTGTATATTGCTAATAGCTGTTAGCATTATTATTTCAGCGTTCACTTCAACCATATACCCAATTTTCTCCAATTTAAGTCATCTGCCTATTTTTTCGACCCTTATATGCCTACTTATGCCATCCTTGCAGACGCACACTGTATATCTAGCTTGTGTCTTGTGCTAAATTACCGCGCGTCGCCATGCAAATGACTTGTATTAATACCGTGGTAGACGGGGAAAGTGACTAAAGCTATTTCGTGGCTAATTTATTTTTTGCCTAATCTCTTCGTATTCACAATTAAATTCGGGCGGCAGTTCTCTTCGTATTATTGCCAAAGTTGATCAAGTTAGGTAATGCACAAATGCTTTTACCGACGATAGACGAAATGCAAAGATTTACTTATATAAGTTTAAATGCGTCTCTTGGGACAGGCACAAATTAAAACTACACATACTATATATAGCATCCATACATTTAGTGGTATTGACTCAAATGCTCTGTCTGTGAACATATTGTAAGACACGTGAAATACATGAACAATTATGCTTAGTTATTTTAGTTTTGGCTAAGTGTTGAGCTGGAGAATTTTTTATACATTTTCATAGGCAGTCTTTTTGCAAGAATCTTCTACTTTTAGCGGGCAGAAGCCCGCCAAAGCATTAGATGGTCCTACAGACATCGCGTCGCGAAATGTATACAGTGAAAAGCAGCCTTCACAGGGTGTATTTAGGTACCTCTATCTCTATATGCATGGGCGAAGGGTCGGAATCGGCTAGCACGCTCTTCCAAATGTTTGTTCAGATGCTTGTCTCTTTACAAATGTTGCTTGGTTTTTCGGTATCAAGATTTAAAAAAAAAAATACGTAGTCGTGACATATGTGTAACTTAACAATTCAAAATCTAATTTCCATCTAAATAACGAATACAATTTAGAATGTTCATTCGCTTGACGTCCAGCTTGGTCCTGCACATCTAGTCGCAGGTGACTAGATGCCCATTCTGGCTGTGTCCTGCTATTTTGAATTTGTGCACTCTTCGGAGTCGGAAGGAAGAAGCGTCGTCTCTCTGCTTAGTTGGTCCAGAGCCGTCGCAACTGGAAGTGCTCGAAAAGTCGACCAATTGTGTCGGGTGATTTTACCGGTTTTCAACGTATCCCGCCACAATTGCGGCAAGTTGACTACCGTAGTACACTGCCGTTGCTTTAGTCCGCATCGGTGAAACACAGAGCTTCCAATGGCAGGAATCGCGTTCCAGCGTTTGACTGAGGAGCGCAAGGCGTGGCGCAAAGAACATCCATTCGGTTTCGTAGCCAAGCCAACGAAGGGAACCGATGGATTACCAAATCTTATGATGTGGGACTGCGCCATCCCTGGAAAGTCGGGTAAGTTTTTGTTTTGCTGACTTAAGCGTTAACGCTCAGTGACTACCAGCACCAGTCAACGACGTGGTCCTACTGATTCACTGTTCGTGTCACCTCCTCAAGAACCGCCATAACGCATGTCTTGAGCCTGAAGTTGTGTTACTCGAATAAGGAGGCTATTGTAGGACAGGACTGCTGAAAACGGGAATGTGCCGCAGTTTTTTCGATGAGATCCAGATGGATTAATCCAGTGGTGGACGCTACAGCTACGCGTGTGTGTGTGTATGTGTGCAACAAGTTGAATTAAAAAATGAAAACGTCCGCGCAAGAGTCGGCTTGTCACGTTCATGGTTCAATAGAATCTATTATTTACAGTGTGTCCGGTAAACAATTCCCAGTGTGACAATAAACCTTAAGTGCTACAAATAGCTGCTCACAGATGTTGTAGAGGATTATTGAGAACGAGACGTTAATTCGGTAGCTCAGTTAGACGCGACCATTTCAGCGCCTGTCGTCCTCTAGAATGTACTTATATGTTATGTACTACATAATGAAATATTTTTCATCTCTAAAACAATGGGCAGCTTCTAACCGGTATGCTCATGACATCCAAGAGAACATTTTGAGTGTTACCTTGGTTGCTTAAGGTGTTAGGCATTCGTGCAGGCCAGGGGCTGGCAGCATAAAGTAGGGTGCCGACGCCCGGGTTCAACGAAAAAATGTCAAAGAGACCGACGATGACCTTTTGCCGTGGCGTATCGAAATTTCGCGATGTTTACCCCTCTATTACTAATCTGCATTTTTATTACAAAAAGAATACGAATCTATGGACATTCAAGGTTTAGCTAAATATTGGCATACTGTAATAGTTAACATGACACGGTACAGGAGATGTGTTGTAGAAAAGTTCAATGGCCTCAAAAGGTGCCATCAGTGTGGGAAAGGGTGAACTTCAAACGAGCGCTTATTCCGATTGCTACATTGTTCGCTGGCTTCTTCGTATCGCATGGCAGCCATAATTCGAACGAGGGCATAAGAGAATTAATTGATATAACTTGTCGAAAATTATAGTTGTTCATTAATCCGTCGTATATTGCTCTTCTATAGAGATAGGGCTATGAAAAAAATTCATAGTTTTTAGCTTTTTCCTTATGCAAAAAACATGCGTGTGTAAGTAAATGAATGCGTAAATTCAGTGTGTATTGTCGAAGAAGTAAACATATCGTATTATAAGACGCACGTAGTCATCGGTACGTCGTTTTTTTTTAGCCCGCCAACACGTTTCAAACATTATCCTACATCTACGAGCTGACAGTTACAAATGGCTGACACAGGACATTATTTGCGGGTGTAAAAAAGGCTAGTGTGTGTGTTTATTATTATAATTATAAGTATACGCCGTTGCGGCGAAAATTGTACAGGGTAGATTTTCTTTCGTATCTTAATCAGCTGGCGCGAAACGAGGGTTTACGTGCGAGTACAGTAGTTTTTTTTTCTGCACGTGTCTATTCATGTAGAGGTCAAATATGCACCGGTGATATTGCAGAAAATGTGCTTAAGAAGTGTTCGAAGAAGTATTACATAGGATCAGCGGTTTCTGAGTACCGTGCGAATGCCTTTATCGCTTACAGACAGTCTGTCACTGACTGCAAAGCAATTGCTACAGTTTTGTAAACATAGCGTTCACGTCAATATCAGTAGGACAAACAAAGTTGCAAATCAGCAATAATAAATATGGTTCTTGATTGTACTTTGTATTATATTCATGGACTAACATTCTCACTAGACATTGATTGATAGATATTGAAAATCAATTTAGCAAGGAGTTACATCAGATATTATTAACGAATTCTAAGGTGTCTAGTAAATGTATCGTTGATTCAATTTGTTACAGGCACACCATGGGAGAAGGGTCTTTATAAGTTGCGTATGACTTTCAAAGAAGATTACCCATCGACACCCCCAAAGTGTAAATTTGACCCACCTCTGTTTCATCCGAATGTCTACCCCTCGGGTACTGTTTGTCTCTCGTTGCTTGACGAAGAAAAGGATTGGCGACCTTCTATCACGATTAAACAAATCCTTGTCGGAATTCAGGTATCGATGTTTTTTGTAACAATCTGCACAGCTCACTTGCTATTGTTTCGTAGAATCGTGGGGCATATTTACTTGACAGCTTTTGATGTCTTATCAAGAACCCAGCCAACTTTTCTATACCCTATATAATAGCAATTATTTTATTAGATGATTTACGCACTTAGCATTCAGTACCAATTTCACCCTATAAAGGACTAGTAACGGAACAAGACCTCGTCAGTGTGACTTCTACAGAGACAACCAACTTTTTCCACTACTACTTTTTCATTAGGTTTTTATCAGTCCTATACTTTAGGTGAGATACACTTACGCCCCATGATGAATGACAAGTGCCAATCTAATTATAAACGAAGGCATTGGCTTAGTCTGCTTAGGAATAGTGCTTCAAATAGACTTCAGAGTCTCTCGTTCAAGCTTGTCCACCATCTGCATACACAACTCACGCCAAGGAAACAACAAGATTATTTTTCAACTGTTATCATCCCTACAAATGTCGTAACTTCTCTCTCTTGAGTGTAGTTAACACTAACATTTTTCTTATTGTGGGTGTATTTTAGGATCTGCTGAACGACCCAAACATTAAAGATCCGGCCCAAGCTGAGGCGTACACGATCTACTGTCAAAATAAAGTTGAATATGAACGACGCGTACGAGCTCAGGCAGAGCGGATGGCACCTATAGCTTAAAACAGCCGCAAGCAACTGTCAAGAGCCAATAAGGGGCAACTTCGTTGACCACTCGCGCCTATGAGATGAAAACCTTCATTTCTAGTGAAGGCTCAACATGAGCTTCCGCGACTTGGCATCGATACAGATCATCATCATTATTGCGAGGGAGATCAGATTTAAATAGGGGAAAACGTAATGGCGTTGGGAAATCTCGCGTTCTGTGGTGGGTAACATGAGGATCAAGCGTGGTCAATCATGTGGTAGACGCAGTATTTAAAAATCTTTTTTTCTTAACGAGATGAAAAATAGCCGTAAAGGAGATCAATACTGCTACTCTATATGATCTGTATTTTGTTCACTTCCAGTGCACTCTTACATCAGGCTAAGTCATGCAACCAAACAACGGTGAATGGCCTGAGCTCGAGCCCGCTCATTGCACTCAGTGAAGTAATTAAAAAAGGCTTATTGTGTTGGGCGTCGAAGGGGTCAAGATTATATAGGGGAGCAATAAGTTGATTACTTTATGGTGTAGCGAAATTACTGTCAGAAAGTTGTTTTGACGACAAAATGTAAAATGAATTATAGACGAAGGAATTTCACCGCTAAGAAAAGGTACATAAAGCGGTGATAAGAAATGAACAGGATATAAGCAACATCACGGATTGTTCAACGCTAGCAAGCCGATAATAGTAACGTCTAGCAGCCGACAGCAAGTACCAACACAGGCGAGACGGCAACCGACATCAACATATACAATGTACATTTGTAAACATTTTATGTATTGAGTGGAATAAAAAAGCGGGTGTAGAGGCCGATGAGGATCGAACCCACGACCGAAGTAAATCCTACTGGGTTGAAGAGTTAATTATGCAGATGATTAATAGAAGCAAATGTCTCTTGAGGGGGCAGGGGGGGGATAAGAGAAAGAGAAAACTATTAAAGCGCAAAAATCATGGAAAAAATGAAATCAAAATATAAAAAAAATTACGAAATGAAGTTTATTAGCAAAGCTAAAACAAGGTGAAGTGAAAGAAAAAGGGGAAAATAAATACATGGGAGCCAATCATAAAGTTATTGAAGAATGTTAAATTACAGCAATATCAGCGTTCTCATTGTTACATAGCTAGGCAGGGGTGATGCAAAAGAGGGTGTAGGATTTTCTCTATATATGTTATCGTGGCAATGGCTACGCGTTTCGTTTACAAAAAATTGCTGAGGTTCTGGTGAGTGAAGAAAAAAGTTTTAGTTGTATAATACCTTGTTTCGTTTTTTCGTATAGTTATTCAGGTAAATATTCCTTCACTGTTTTGGTAACTCTGATGAATAATTAAAAGACTTCAAACGTTCATAATAGCTAAGAAATGTATCCCGAAGAAAGTCACAATTTAGTTGAGACTGATTGGTAATTCGCTTGGATCTTTTAAAGGCTCGACTAAAACTAAAATGTAAAACAAAGTATTTCGGCTTAAGGAAAAAAGAGAGTAAATTAGGAAAATATACCAGAGAGAAAATGTTACAATATATTAGTGTTATACTCCACATAAGTATTTCTGGTACCTGTATTGTGCCTGGCGGTAGTAGTATATAAGTCAGGATTTTACAAAAATAACCAAGTTCAAAATCATATACGGCACAACAACAGGAGGATCAATTATCTTATGCTATATCCGTCTTTTTGCTCGGCTGCGGCTACCGCACTATCCGTCTGCGTTTCAGGAGAGTTTACAACCATTGCGGTAGATCCAAAGCTGTAGATTTTTTGCACCAGTGTTTGTCGATCTTAGAATTGATACCGAGAGGTGCTTCCGATGACTTGTTCGGATGATTTTGGTTAGAACAAAAACACATTTTGTATGTTTAAGAGTTGTTGCTGTTCAACTTTAACGCTCTAATTGCGAAAAGTAATCAAGTAGACTACGCGTTCGAAGAACGATAAGCACAAACTACAAAGTAAAAGATGTGTTTTATTTCTAATTCGATCATCATATTAGACCCCTTGATCCATTATTTCTGCATGAATTAAAAATTTTTTTAATGATGAAATAGATTTATGTAGATTATGCAACTCAACACAGTAGTGTTTGTAAAAGATGAATTTGCATATTTCATCGACTTCCTATAAATATGCTGAAGGCCTACAGCTATAGTGAGCCACATAACTACTTAGCATGCATTTTATTGGTGAGATGAACATAAGAGTGATAAAAGCGATTAAGACATTCATAACCTCGGAATTGACTAAGGTGATTATACGCCTCAGGGAGTATAAATCCGAAAAAATAAAGGCAACCAAGGAATCACACAAGAGATTCTGTGTCCAATACTAAAATTTAATGCAAAATAAGCGATTCTAGATGCCAAAATTATTGTTACCAGATGATCTGATTTTGGCAATGTACACTTTTTAGGACATCGAAATTACCTCGATTATTATGACGCAAGTTATAGAAAGTAAAGCCTCAGTTGGCATTTAATTCGTCTAAAAGTCCAACAGTGGTTTTCTAAGCGAAGAATTTTTGAAAGAGCTCTCTAAAACTGTGAAAAGGCACTAGCTGAAAAGTAATTATGTAGTTTACGCCGAATACATACGCCTAGATCGCTGTATTTGCTATTCACTTACTATATTTTTTGAAATACAACATTGTGTTCTATAAGCGCATGACTTGCATTTCCCGTTTGTAATATCTGTGTCTTCGAGATGGAATATAGGACGGCCAAATTCAGGCAATAGGCATTTTACCGGTTGAAATACGCCTTGTTGTGAAGAGATTTTCATTGGTTGGAATTATACTGTTAATTGCTTTTCACTTCTGTGCTGGTGACTCTAGGTAAACATAAGCTCTCGAGTTAGCAGGGTGGCTTTAAAAATGTTAAGCAAAAATGATTCGTCCAATGTATTATACGTCGCAAACTAGCATTAAAATTAGGTTATTAGTAAAAGACAGCGGTTTTGCAAATGGTTGCATCTTCCTTTTCGCTAATCTTTAGCGTGCCGTTTTTAGGTAGCGTAGCGTTATTTCATACAAGAGTTTGCCACCATTGATATAAGACGCGAATGTCTTGATCGATATATATAAAGATAATTTAATCAAATTTTGAAAAGGAAAAAGTATCTGCCGTGTCCTGCATTGCAGATGTAGCAACAAAGACCTATTACCACGAATGTTAGAGCTGAGACATTAGAATAGATAAATTTATGGAGAGGTGAAGGATAACTTTTCTAAAAGGAATTTAGTCCGGGTGCATAGCAGATTGGGTGCACTGACTTTGACTTATACAAAAATATATATCATGTTTTCAGAAAAGTAACTGTTTCAAGGTCATTCGGTACATATCGCCTAGCATACTATAAAAGGCATAAAAATGTCATAAATAGACGTCAAAAGTTAGTGGAATATCATTATAATTCGTTTCGGATCTGTTTATTATACCCAAACGTATAACCTCTGCCCAGCCTACGACAAAACCTAAACCTACTGTCATCTGTTAAAATGATACTTAGAGGTGACAATCTCAAATGAAACAAAGAATAACTTTTGACCATTTCCGTTGATTCTGTCTAACAATATTTGCTATGTCATTTTGGCTCCGTGTGAATACATCCATCGTCCAATCACGTGAACGAACGCTTTTTCATTCATCATCAGTTCGGAATCTGGGTCTGTTTACAATGCGTTACGTGACGTGACGTGAACAGGCTGTTATCACAGCCGTAATGGGTATGTACCGGTAATAATTATTAATTAATACCCTTATAATATTTAATGACATATGGGCAGTAACGTATCTTGTGTATAGGTAATATTATACCGGTCGTAATGTAAAAAGAACTGTTGTCATTAATGTGAGCGGAAAGAACAGATGATTTGTAGAAACACGAATATAATTTATTTGTTGTAATTCACAGTTAAGCGTAGTGGAGTACGTT
The DNA here is from genome assembly GCF_002443255.2 of Varroa destructor. Lineage (NCBI taxonomy): Eukaryota > Metazoa > Arthropoda > Arachnida > Mesostigmata > Varroidae > Varroa > Varroa destructor. The sequence goes on along the minus strand of NW_019211455.1, from coordinate 19,844,652 downwards.
ATGCTGAGTATCACCAGAGGACTCTTCTAGAGTTGAGAATGTCCAACAATTTTCGACTTACAGAGTAAATAAAATTACCGCTGCTTCTCTCCTCCATTTTGAATGCAATAACTCTTCAAGTCACGTGGAAGGTGCACAACTCAATTAGTGAATAGCTTATCAGAAGACGAAAGCAACTAAATGTACAATTTAAATGTCTAAAGTGTTTTTGAACTAAGTCCTCTTAACACAAGCATCTTTTTCTCTTTACCTGCAGTAGCTTTGGCGTAACTGCTTTATTGTTCAAACATGGCCTCCTTCCCACGCATGACTCTTGGAGACTAATGTATTTCAAATTGTATTTGACATGCTTTAGTAAGCTCACAAGCCTCAAGCTCCTCAAGGCCAGACTGGTAGTTGAAAGTAAGCAGCTAAATTAAGCCGAACCTTTGAAATTCCTTTTCAGTGTCGAATGTTAGGAATCCAAATTTTGCAGAGGTTTTTCAATTGGGGGCGTTCTAGGAAGGAACCGATCGATTTGGGGATCCTATGTCGAATCAAGGTCAACCATTAAAGTTTTCTAGACTCACTGAAAGGCTAGCCTATACGAGACAGCCATAGCGTCTAATTTAAGACTTTGGTCGACTCGAATTAATTAACCCTTCGTTTTTCAGTCAAAGATTTTCTGATATGCTACTGTTGATATGCCATTTCTGACATATTTTTATAGCTCGCTTGAAAAAAGTAAATGGACTCCTCGCAAGCAAGTTTATCTGCCAGTATGGAAAATTATGTTTTATTTCATTGAGCATTCCGACGAAACAGCAGATTCGATATTTTCGAGTACTTCGAATTGAAGCCTATGAAAGTTTTAAAATCTTTACATTTGACGCCTTGCTTTATTAATAAAAACCAATGATACGCATTAAATATGATGTGTAACCGATTAGATATGTAACCGATAACTTCGGTAACTACATAATTTTTGTTCAAGTGCCGCGTTTTTATTCGGTGTATTGTATGATGATAACTCAACATTTTAGTTTTTTGATGCACCGATGGGACTATAACTTTTCCGCAGCAGCAGTACTCCTGCTGAAAGGATTGCGCCTGTGGCGCTAGGTGAATACTATTTATAGAGAAAGGTAGTCGAAAAAGCATAAATATTGTTATAATTATTCTTACTATTATGATGCTTTATGTAGACATACAAAATCTGGAATGGATTTGTTCAAGAATTGATTTATTATTTAAGCCTTTACAGTTTCCGAATTATGCACTTGAGTACTGGAAAAACTGCATACAAAAGTTCTATTTTTTCTACTACGATTTCCTGAAGTGGACTTAAATTACTTTAGTATCTACTAATGTTTTTCTGCATCCAAGCGTTAAAAACTGCAATATCCTTTTTCAGTTCGATGGTGAAACAGTCAACAAAATGGAACTAGTTTTGGTGTCAACCGTCTTAGAAAGACCAATGTTTAATATTATAAACTAATTTAATATTATGAAAATAACTATATGCATTCGTTTACGTAATGAAGTTGGCCAAGTGCTTTAGTCACTTAAGATTTTGAAAGACCCCGTGATGACCATACATGCAACTAATTTAATTAGAATAGATGACGGTTAATCATGAGAGCTTTGCCTGTCCCGGAAGATAGGAAGATTTATAAACGTACAGGAAGTTTGCCAGCTTTTATGAAGGACAGTTATATACTTGACAGAGTTCTGTCGAGCGGTGAAATTAAAACGCAAATGGTGGGCTAAACCCGTGAAGTTTAACGTTTGTAGAGATTTCCACAAGGTGAATATTTTTGCTTCGGTTGTTTTAAATCTACTACCGCTGCAAATGAGAACAAACCCTTGAACGCCATGTACGGAAGGTTCGCGACGACTAAGTTTCAGTACATTGTTTAGATTATCGCAGGAAGCAAAGTGATTCTGGAACGCATCCCTTAGCTATTGAAGAACTAGCGCATGAACCTCTGATATGATATCGGATTGAAATATTATTCTACAGCCGGTGTTGCAATAAGTAGGGTGCGTAGGCGCTATACATGAATATCAAACATATAGTGGGTATTCAAAGAGACATATTATTAATATCTGCGCGGTAGACTCCTAAATACAGATTATATATACGTATTTAGTACAATATCACAAACCTCGAGTGTTGATAGGCTACTTTAGGAGTTTTATATTTCCCTCTCGAGTCGCCATAACGCTATAATTCACAATGATCTTTTTGAACGTGAACAATTAACAAAAGCTGTTTTTATTTATTATATCAAAAAATATTATGGCTTTAGCCGTCTGCATTGACAAGAAGCTTAGAAACGAACGATAAAATTAGTCGTTGTGTTTATTTAACGATCTACTTATACTTACATACCATTACGAACAGTTAGTATTTATGCGTGAGAAAAAATAAAAGAGAATGTTTGAAAAATAATTTATGAGTGGTGTTTTTTTTAGTTGTAGCTAGCAATGGGAAAGCAGTACGATTATTAGTTAGAGATTCCTGATATGTGATTATGTGTACTAATAAATTGTACCATTCATTAAGCGAATTGTAGCAATTATCTACACCATTTATTGATCGCATTCCTGTAGTGGTATAGATAATATCTTGTATTAACGTGTTAACATGCTACTTCTAAAGCCCCGATTAAGCAAAACGTCTACTACTACGGCGCTCATTGAATTTGTCGATTAAATTCTCTGTTGGGTCGCGTTTAATTCCGTCTTAGTTTATTAGCCTATAGAGACCATAAGCAACGTTTTTCTTCTAGTGTAAATCAACATTTTTCCAACTATAAGCTTTCACTTATTTAAACTGTCTGCTTATCGTATTTTTCATCTGTACTGTGCCGAGAATAGTATACTTAGATTGTGGCATTAATATTGATATTTTTTACTTTTCGGTGCATGCACATTTGATAACTCTCTCGTCTTTCCCCCCTTTTTTTTTACAGATGCATCCTTTTAATAGACACACATTCGAAATGCATTTGTTGTTGAGTGGACGGTGGCCAGAGTGCGCTCTGGTGCATTGAACATCATCCAGCAGCAGCCTCTTTCTCCTGTCAGGCGTTGTTCTTCTTAGAAACCTTCAAGAACTAATTAGGTTGCTAGTGTCGATACTGCCCAAAGAAATTAGCTGAGGGATCTGGGATTGTGTTTTAATTGGTGCATATTATGATTGATGTACGCAAGACATGTAAATATTCATTCATGTTCACTGAATGAATAGTGGTAGAAAAAGACTAAAGAATTCTTCTATGTTGTGGAAGAATTTCATCATTTAAGGACTGTCAACATGCGTTGTTAAAATTGTTCGTGGTTCGCTCGTCAACGGAAAATGTAAATATTAGACACGCTTTATTAGACTATTTTATTTAACGTGATCATACAATAAACGATCTAGCCTGCTACAGGCTATTGATAGTTAGTTTGCCTTCGATAGTGAAGAGCTTTCCGCATGTGTGGGACCAAACTAGTTGGGTAACTTTCATTCTCTACCAAAATTATAAGTGTGGAAATATACGTATGATGCACTACGAGTCTACCAGAACAAAGAATTACCTATTTTTTTTCTAGAAGAGTACCAGGAAGATGTCGACAGGAGGTAGGCATCAATTTGTTGTTTATCGAATAGCAGATATGAAAGAAATTTAACTGATATGGGCGTAAGCAATACTGGTGGTAGGTATTACATAGATCAAGTTCGATCAAATCCGTCGGAGCGTTTCAATCAGAAATGCGCAAGTATAGAAACGTCCCGACATGTTTCGAGGCAAAACTCTCTTCTTTATTTCACGACGGGTAATTATAACCTTTCAAGAAAAAAGTAAGAACTGATGAAGGTCGTCTCACTCGAGTTTCCATTTCAATACTTAGCAGATCGGTGTTGAAAAAGGACTGCAAACCTTGTTAAAGACGTGCGTATCAAGAGACATAGCGACACGGTACGTCATCGAATAGTGGTCCTCTGAGGCAGACAGGATGTCGATGTAAGTCATATTGGGATAATTTTTTTATCAAAATTATTCCAATATGGGTCAATGGGTTATCAAAAACTTCTGTCTTTCCTAAATCATCTTATTAATTATTAAGGGCTATTTAATGTATATCTATTGTTAAAGACCCAACAACTTAAAATGTTTAAGCAAGCTGAGGTAAATAATATAAAAGACAAATAAATTCATTTTTTGTATATACATGGGTTGATACTCAACGGTTTGCTTCTTTGGAAGCAGCACTTGGATTTGAATTGGTGTTAACTATTAGCATCGTTGTAACGCAGAGCCGTACTAATTTACTGTTATCCATTGCTTCATTAGTTGGGAATCTCATACAACTGGCTTGGTTGTTATTTGTACACTGCGTACCATAATGCTTTAAAAAATGTTCACCTTTTCCCCAGTGTACAGTATATGCAAACTTTCCGTATTCTTATTTCCGAATTAGCTTGAATTATCCGAATATGTTGTTATCTTTCGCTTTTAATAAACACATATCCAAAGATCTGCTACTGCTGATCCTGATTCTAGTTTTGCAGGGTGAACATTGAAAAACGTTTCAGCCATGACAGAGAACCCACGCGCAGCAAATGCATTTGTAAGTAATACTTCGCTGTGGATAATACTGATGGCTAACTTCGCAAGGTTCAATGCTTCCTTCAAACCCCTGGGTTCACAGTGAACAAGAGCAGCAGAACAAAAGTGGCAACGACTCCTCATCGCTTTTCACGCCTCATCTGCAACAGCCGTCACAATAGCAAACTCTGCCAGCTGTACCAGTCGTAGGATTGCCAGGCCTTTAGCAACCTTTTGCCTAGCAGTTCGTTGAGATCAATAAAATCGAGTGAACTTGTAAAAATCATGTAGTATTGTGAAATAAATGATGATAACTTTGAGTGAAATGATGCATCAAATTCTAAACACACATATACATTCTTTAGTCTATCTTTAGTTGTCGCAAATTGTTTAACGATATATTATTAAGTGCAGTCAATTTCCTGAATAATACACTTCATGACAATCAAGCTTCCTTTGAAAAACTCGTTCTTATGTATATGTACAAATATACGTTCTTGTGGCTTTTCATACATTACAGAATTGACTGTGGGTCTTGTTCCAACTGTGACAGTTGGCGAAAGATTGGATTATGGTTATGAGAGAGGTTTAAATGGAAGCGAAGAAAACAAAACATTAGGTTTTACGATGAAACGGAAGCTCGATGAGGTTATTGTAACACTCGTCCCTGACGATGGTAGCCGGCGTTTACTTACAAGATCCCTATGCAGGACCTAGTCGGGCCAAAATGAAGAAAATCACCCGGCGACAGGATGTTTCCAAGCCAGGAATTGTGAGATTCTGAGAGGACAAACAGGTGGCGAGCCAACAACGGTTCAACAAAAATTGGTAACTACACAAAAATATGACGGCCATCCTCAATCTACCATCATGCGTGTGCTTCGTTTGCTGCTAAAATAAATAATAATTATAATAAACTTCTTCTAAAACCTAAAAAAAAAAAGATAAAATAAACCTATGCTCTACTGAAATCCTAGAACCCAAGGTGCCATTGTTGCTGCTACGCCATCCCAATGTGAAATATTATAGCGTATTGCTATCTATTTGAATACCTAAATCTGTTGACCATCCACATATATTAAATAATTTAGATTTCGTGAAAATGTTGAAGTTCGTATTAACGTAGCTAATGAGCAGAGGTACGTAGTCATCTTTTTTATTTAAATATTACGATAGAAATATGGGTATATCACACATATATTTGTGCACGCATAACGCTGGGCAACTAGCCAAGCATTAAATAATTATGATTGAATACTCTCGCTCATTGCGTGCTTTTCACAGCCAACTAAAATGATTATATATATAGTGGAGAGTACTACTTCTCACTATAATAATGAAATTCAGTTTTACAGCTCTTTGCTGACATCAGGTCTGCTCGTGACCCTTACCTTTTAGCGGCTGCTTATCAGTAAATAAATAAGTGTTTCAGTTTTTGTGTCCGGTACTACCGTTAACGATTGGTTGTACCGGGAGCCAGCTCGTTAACGAGCTGGCTCCCGGTACAAAAGAGATTGCATCTACGCCTAAATTCAAACGCAATTTGGTTTAATTAACTGAGTTACGTTAATCGGCCTCCACAAAATTAGTTTTGTGAAAAAACTGACAGATCGCTGAATTTTTTAAGAGATAAGACCAGAGATGTCGATAAAGTCTCTCTGTATTTCCTCATTCAATTCTCGGTCGATAAAATTAGCATTTTTCTATTAGAGGGTTTAATAATAGTGGTATTCTTGCAGTTAATAGTAAGAAGCCACAAACGATGGAACTAGCTTACCCCACGACAAGCAGCAAAGAGAACACAATTAACAGGGGAGGGCAAAACACCAGTAAAGGTATGCATATCATGCAGCGAGCACGCACGATACAACTGCAGCATTATTCAGAGAGTTACTTTTTTTATAATTCTTTTTGGTTTTCGGCAATGCGTTATTGAATGTTCCTATTGCGCACACGCTTAAGGATTGAATCTTTTCAGTATGCTGCAGTTTTATCACAAGCATCTGCACGTGTAAAATTTTGTTGATTGAATCGCAACTAAACGGGTCAAACGGCGCTTCAAAGTAACGCGTTGTTTCCACTTGTTATAGAATACGGAAGGGTCGAAAAGATCAATGAAATATTGTTTTCTAAATTGTATTACTATTCGCTGTGACTCTACACTTAAATAAATAGCTTATTTGTCAGTGCAGACTTGCTTGGTAATTGTGCCCTTATTAACAATTACCAAGGACAAGAAACCGCAAACTCGAGTGACGCAAGGAATAACATTGAGAAGACTATAGCCAAAGATAAAAGGCATTAGAACGAAGATACTGAAATTAGCGAGCCAGATAAGACAAACAATTTTAATGCTCTGAAATAAAACTATTAAAATTAGATTCGTTACTTCTTAGAACTACATTTTATTCGTAAAAAGTGTCTAAATCTCTCTCCATAAACTTTGCCTGGTAGGGACCGGTGGAAGGTTGCTTATTATATAGTGCATACATTTTAGAATAGGCTGGGTTTGATAAATTGTAACAGTTTCTTCGATACAATGGGGCAGGTATTTTGCAGAAAAGAAAGATAAATATTTTAGTTCTTCATAAATTCAGATTATAAATGCATATCGTTTTCGGTTGCGTTGTAAAGATATGTCTATAACTAATTCTGGCGAAGTACTTATCTGCTCACATATACATTATGGCATAGTATTGGCGTTTGTGTAAATGCTAACAACATTTATTTATCTTACATTGATTACCTACTGGGTTATTTATACAGACCTGGATGACACTAAAGAGAACGAGGTCCAAAACAAAAAATATTCCAATCAGGATGGTGAAATTCATATTCCAGGTACGCATTCGATGATGCTAGTATTAATAGTATTTTTACACAAAACGATCACAAAAAATCAATACTTAATCGCCCAATTTTATTTTCGAGTCCCGTTTGAGCAAACCATGAAATTTAGGTTGCAACTATGGTGAAAAATGTTATAAATTATTTTTCTTTAACACACTGGGTTTTTCAAATAATCAATTTAAGGATACAGTACACAGAAGGCAGGATATAAGCAACACGATAGCAGTTAAAACGTTAAAAAAAAATATATATATATATATATATATATATATATAATTTTAATAGTAAAAAAAGGTCAGGCAGAAGTTTCATGGGCCAAATACCTCTACAGCAATAGCCTCGAACATTTTTGATGTCCTCAGGGTAATACAGCGCGAAATACTAATATTAAGAAAAACTGTATTACTGTCACATTTACATAGGTTTCTATTGAGGATATTTTTGGAAAAAAATTTGAATCGAATGCGATATTGCCTGATCATATGATAGTTTGTTAATAACCTTAGCAGTACTGATAATAAAAAGAAACAAACTACAGATTTAGATAGTGTCAAGGAGGAAGTTTTCAGCAGGAAGGAAGATGTGACTGCTGGCGAAAACTGCTCTAATAAAGAGCGCGAAAAGCAGAAGAAATTGATTCAAAATAGCGAAATAAACGGTTTCTAAGAGCCAACGAGCCGGAAAAAGGCGAAGGTCGGCAATGAAGTTCACTCTTCAATGACGCACCTTTTAAAAGAAAGCGGCAAAGCTAAGCTTAAGTCTTTGTTAATACCTTGTGATCCCTTTGAAGGGTACGTAGTCATATAGCATGGTACCTAAAAAAGAATTTTTTCAAATATACCGCGCGCTAAGCTTTAGATTTGACATAGAATGCTTATTACTTGAACGTGACTAAACTGGTGTTATCAGTATACTATCAAACCTGCCTTGTAAAGCTAAAGCTTCCACCGATTCCCACAGGTTAAATGTAGTATAGAGCCTGTTTCTCAAAATCCACAGCCGCAGTCCACCGGTATCAAACACGCATAAACAGAAACCTGACTTACAATTCAAGCGGTTCTATGTTTTACATTAGATTAGTTTGAATAAATGATGACATTATAGCTTGATGTGCTCGCTGGCTCTGTTACATTCCTTACTATACTGAAATTTGCAGCTTATTGAGAATGCTTCCGCAGAACTCTTTAGATATGATCCAGAAGATGGGCTACCGCCGCAGCCTGGTAGACAACCGAGCTCCAACAATTGCATCCCGGGTAAGCGCCTACAATCTGAGTCTCATATAGTTAGGGATGTATTCGTATGTAACACAGTAACGGCACGATGGTAAGTCACAGGGCCGAGTGGCACCACTGAGCAGAACGAGATCGTACCTGATCTTGAAAACCGGCTTGAAACAGGTAATGAAACCAGCAGACCAAATACGTATAAAATATACACATTGAGTCAGGGATTATTTCTCTACTTCCTTAGTAGATTCACACTATTTCCAGAAGCGTTACTTTCTCCTATTTCCAATCGTTTTACTAAACTATGAGCTCTTGCCATGACGTTGTATACATTATGCTGAGTAACATAAATGATGATGATGGCAACTAACAACAAGTACAATAGGAGCGCGTATATCGCCCGAAGTGGCGCTATACGCAGCTAAATGGAAATGGCCAAGCCAATGTTCAAAATCGCCACAACATTCAAAAACCTTTTCGGATTTTATCTTTTGATAGAAACGCCAGCTCTACTGTGGGGTACGTACCTGTACTTGTAGAGAGAGATAGAGAGAGAAAACGACACATTGATTGTTAGCAATCTTTTGAATCACGTAGGGTCCGAGATACCGGCCCAGTCATGCGAACTTTTTCGTATTGATCGACTTCTGGCATTAAATTCGAATGAATTGTTTTTGATGGCCAGGGTTATGAGGATAATTTGAATACTCACTTTTTTTTTTATACCAAACTAAATTTTAGGCAATCGGCGATACTGCCGCTAGCCGCTCAGAGAAATGAGCACAAAGGAGACCACCCCAGAAAAGCAGCTACTAAGGGGTCAGTATTAAGTGATCATGCCCCAGGTACATTACAACGAGAAGGAACATTAAATATGCACCAACCCATCCTTTGCCACCAAAAAAACTGCATTGTGTATGTATATGTGAATAATCTTTCTTAATATTGAAACATTTTCTGCGTGGTAAAATCTTAAAATACACTCTTCATATAAGTAAGCTCAGGAAATTCAGGTTTTCTATTATTCTTTTTGACGTACTTTTAATGCTTGAAGCGAGGAAGTCAGTGGGTGTGCTTCACGAAAACGGCGGTAAGAGACCCGCTAAGGAGCTCAATAGAGCTCATGCACTTAATTGACAACACGTCTTTCAATGACGGCGGCAATATCAGCGAACTTGAACCGTCAAAGGTCTGCTCATTAAACCTAAATTCTAAGAGGGAGTGCCTTTCAAAAAATCAAGTGGATGATGTGATGGATCGCAGAAACACATTGAGAAGCCTTTTCAAGCTGTGCGTATCAAAGTATATTTAGTAAATGATTCCCTTTAGCTTCACACATGCCCTCTCTTAATTTAGCTAAAGCCTTTGCCCTGTCTACTATGGAATATTTTTCATGACCGTAAACCGGTGCCTATGAATGACGTTAGTTTGTTACTAACTTAGCTCTCTAAAGAGATCTACGTTTTATGAACACTAATTAACAGTGGATCCCGGTTGCAGAAGCTATGTTCAACTTGCATTTTTCATTATTTTAACAGCGCGTTAGTTGTTCTGTTACAATGGATATGAGAAATGCCAACCTTCACGAGAAGATATTGAAAAACCGAATGAATTGATCAATCTAAACTATAACAATATTTATTTGTATCGCATTAGTCTCTTAGTTTATAGGACTGTGTTCATGTTGACGCGTGTGGCGGACGCCGCGAATGATAAATCCGGCCAGCAATATCTGTGATGACGGCTAACTAGTTGAACGCGGTAGATACGTTCCATATGAGTTCATAAGTTGCATTGAGAACAACGATGCATACACGAAGTTGTGTGAGAGATATTAGTTGTAACTGCGGTCTCGTTTATTTAACAAATTTCTATGCTCTCTGTATTTTAAAGGCTACAAGGGTACGATATCGTCGATATCCAGGATGCGCTAGCAAAAGTGACGGAAATATTGAACTTGCTAGGGAAGTTGTCTTAATGAACTGCAAGGAATTGAGGAGCAAAATGGACCAACTAGCGTGAAGGAAGATCATGAAGCTGAAGTACCCGACAATTTTAGGTAACATGCAATAGCTATCAGCAAGTTATACGGCGACTTGCTTAGTCCAGGCTAGATATATGAATCCTCTTCATCGCTCCTACAAATGAACCTGAAAGAAGCCATAAATGTCCACCGGTCCATCTGTCATCTGCTTTATAGCAACCGTTAGACATTATTCCTTTCTCATTTTGACTAGCTCTTATCCAGGTGTTTCGTGTTTAAAATCCGGCATTCAAGTCGTTAGGCATTGGGGTAAATAGCTGACGCTCAATATAACAAAACGAAGAGTGTCCGCACCTGAACTTGAACTTCGACCATGATGTGTCCATAAGTTTAGCAGCTAAATACGTTAACTACTATACTATCACGGGGAGGACCTTGTCTAACTGCTATTACACTTCAACATTACATATCAAAACTATAATCGATGATTAACTGCGTCGAATATTAGGTTCGGTGCTACTACTATTTCTTCAAGCGGTTGGTTCTTCCAATACAAAATAGAGTACGTTACCGTCCGGCTTTGAACCTAGACCGCTTCACGCGTCTTTACGTTAAATAGCCAATGATGTTATCGATGCGCCAGTTACACCAAACCGACAGCCAATAAATAAATAATTTGCAACCATCGTGCATATTAGTCGAAGAGCCACACACCAACGAAGAGTTGATCTTTAGTTAAACCTAAAAGTAGCTCAGTTGGGAAAATATCTGCTTGAAGGAGCCGACCAGTTAAAGAGCTAAAAAATACTCAACGGCATGTTGAAGCCTTGAGATCCCCCGAATAGACCTATAAAATTTCCTAGTGAGGTAGCAAACCCAGATTGTAAACCTAGCACCAAGCACAGACCGTTGCATGCCCCAGAATAACACTGTATTTGTCTTGTAAAATCCAACGATTAAGATATACATTTTGTGACAGCACCTAAAATAAGGACTTTTTTAAAACCGGAACGAAGAAAACATCAACATGTACATCTAATCATATAATATTAGAGCTATTTTGCTACGCCAAAGAAAGCGTGTGACTCTTAAATTCTCTCTGGTCTTTGAAGCGGATATCTTAATAGAAGAGCGGGGTAAGGCAAAAGAGTACTATTGAGTACTGTGTACCACTAAGAATAAAATTCTACCATTTAAAGGATTAGATGATATATAATAGCATTTTTTGGCAGAAGTCGTTTCAGCATAGGTTCTTGTATAGAAATCTGCAAATATTACTGGTGATTACAAGAGAAACTCTTGACTTCATGTTACCAGGATATTAGTCTGTGTTATCAGCACACCTTTGTTCATCGATTCAATGTCTCTACCTGAATTAATATTGCTCCACAGGCATCTGCTTCGAGAATTAAACATAAGTAGCTTGACCTTTTTTTCTTTTTGAATGTATACGGCAGTAATGCCGATGGGATAATATTATAATAAAAAAAATAAAAGGTTAAACACAAATGTTATCATTTAAAAGTGTATGATAACAGTCACTTAAATTTGACCTGACAGAAAAGAGCAGCGCGTGCTTCCGGATCGACGAGCCGGGCCCACTTCAGTTGCATTTTTCACCATAATAGGCGAGCTAGGTTCCTAAAGGAGAAAGTAGGAGCCTCTTCATTCTGCTGGCATACCCGACTTGTTAACATGTTTTTTCCCTTTTAGGAATTTATTTAATCTAATCTTTGTTTGTTCTTCTCTTTAAGGAGCTGCCTGGTCAGTCTGTTCTCGCTGTCCCAACGATCTCTTGATGTACAACACACAAAGCCCCTTAGAAATCCTCTCAAAGCTCCGATTATCTTTTGGTTAGAAAATGTGGTTGTCCTGTGTTCTAGCATCGCGCCAAGGCGTGCAGCGCTTTTTGCTGCGTCCGTACCAAATAAGCCGTCCTTATATGATGCAGATTGTGCTGAAACAGCTTATACCCTTACGTGAAGAAGTACAATAGTTCGTCTTTTGACCTCTTTCTAATGTTCAATATAACCTTCTTCACAGCTGCTCCAGGGGCATGGAGAGGAATCACAGTCCAATAGCTGTGTCATTCGCCAAGCAGATTTTTTCTTGCGTTGTCTGCCCGGTCCTTCTATGTCAGCTGTCGTCCCCTTCATATCCTGCAGGATAGTTACTTCCAAAACGAGTCTGTATGCATGCTGATTTTTGTTAGATACTTACTCAGCCCCGGCTACCACGTTCCTTATGTGCTTTGTGCCCCGCACGGTCTAGTCAAGTTAAATCCCTAAGCGCCTAGAACTATTAGTAACCTTTCTTCCTTACCCCTCGATTTCAATTACTGTGATAAGATGCGTATGTGTCCTAGGAGAACATACCTGATTATGCTAAGTCCTTAAGCTGATGCTATCAGGTAATCTCAATTACCGACAAAAGGCTTTGTTTAGCATGTTTATTTGAAGGCGATGGTGTTTTACTTGAAGTCCTTCGTTGTACCATGATCGTGCTTCATTTGTCCATGATCGTCAACAACGGCCTTGCTGAAATTGCAAGTGTCCTTTCTAACGCTCAGCTAGCCGATAATTACTAATAGCCAAACTATACTTGACTCAAGAAAAAAACGCACGGATTTATATGATTCGAAGTGATATAGATTGTCATCCTGATCTTTTACCACTCTTGACCCTCCAAAATACATAGTCCACATTTGAGTATCTATTATTAATAAGCCAATTTATATGCTATACAAAAAAACTCTAGGCTTGATCGAAACACTTACGTAATGTCTCGTGTTATCTTTTCAAGTGGTATGTCTACTTCTCGATCCTTCACTGCAGAGCGATTGCGAATAGTACGGAAGGTAAACAAAGAGGAACCCGATTAATATAATTAAAATACACTAGGCGAGACTTCTTCCAGTCTGGCTACGACTGTAGGCGAACAGTGCTTCACCCCTTAGGATATACTGCTTGGCATATAATAGTGTGGGATGCAAAACCGCTGGCGTTTTTAAGCAGTAAACTGCTGGTGTTGTTGTGACAGTTCATAATCGAATGGCTACGATTATAATGCGTTGATCTTTTGCAATTAAAATGTAAACTGTGTAAGAAAATGTTTTGAGTTTTACGCCGGGTACTTCCACGGGACACGACTGGCCCTTTCTGGCTCGTAACGAAATACGTCTATGTTTAATTTAAAATGTTTACGTCTTCTTAAGCTTAGTGATTTAACTGAGTCTGATAATTAAAAAAAGATGGATCGATCTTTCAGCCGGTGTTCAGAATAGCTTTTTACGCCACGTAGCTTTCAGCTCATCGCAGAGGTCCAGACATGGTCTACTGATAAAAATACGAATAAAAATTTAATAAAATGTTAACAAAAATAATTAACTTGTCCCTATGTATATGCATATGTTACCACTCCGGTCAAGGAATTCGACCACTAATCCTCCAGCGGCGCGTATGTTCTATTACGACCGTGACGCTATTAATTAAGTTTTATTAATTAAAAAAAGGTGGCGAAGCAGTTTCAATAATGTCTCGACAAAAAGCTTTGATTTATTTTAGTATTGATTACATAATTATAACGAATTTTGACCTCGAGTTAGTCGCGTGATACCCGTATTTTATCAGACTATGGTACACACAACAAGTCATTGCAGTCGCGCAAACAAATGTGTTCCCTGCTACTAGGACAGAAATCGTTAGCTATATTAAATCCCATTCGTCGTATTTAGGGCAGATCCTACGTGAGATTTCTGTTGTAAAGGATTATTGAATTGGACCTTTTACCTAAAAAGAACAGTTGAAATGGGCAGAAGAACTGCCATCTTGTCTGTTACACCTTTTCATATATGATTATAGGTGGCCCGATAGACACTCGCACATATAAATATAGTCTAGTATGTTTTCAGTCGCCTGGAAGACTATAGAAGTTTGGCAGCGTATTAAGGTTTTGTTAATTATTGCGTTTAAGCATCCTGGAATATTAACAAACGACCCGCTTCGAAGGTCGATTAGTCTTATCACATAAATAGCTCAAGGGCATCTTAGGACAATATTGTTAACTTTTGAGAAACTAACGTGATCAATAATCGCTTTAGTTATGTGAGATAAACTGCTTTTGAAATCCGGATATGTGAGGGAGCGATGGGCCTATTTTGATGAACTCAGTCCGATATGCTTAACACCATCAAGCGACATACTTAATAAAAAACCTTTGTGGGTTTGTTATGGATTGCGCCACTTCTAGCTATTATTCGGCACCGATGGTATTTGTGAATCCAACATATAGAAGTAGCTTGGCATCCATGCCATTCATATTTTCTATACAATCTTTGACTTGATTATTTAGTACTATAATGTTTTGACACCTTTTATATATTTTAATTACTAATATAATATATAATAACTAATATAATAATAAGTGTTTACTTACTTAAAAGTTACAGCTTAGTTAACTGACATTGCTAAAAGAGAACCATCTGTCAAGATCAGACTCTCATCGCAAAAATTGCCCCGCAATGGAATTGTAACAATCAAACTGTATGATTCCGATTGTTTTAACGTTTCCAGTCATTATTTCCTTTCGTATACACGTTTTTAATGGATTTTTCTTTGCATGAATTTGCGCTAATGTATATATACACAGTTATCTTCCTGATCCTCGACGTCTTACACATCGTCTGTCTCAGTCTCATCATCTGAAACCTCTATTTCGCTTTTTTATTCAACGTCTGTTTCAATGAAATTGGAATCCTGTTCCTCTATTAAATAGTAATACCAAACACCACCTTCAGTGCAATTGATGTCCTTGAGGTCCTCTTATTTTTCAAATCGTCCGCTTGTTTCCAAGTATTTCCAGTCCTGTAAAGAATATACACATCAATTTTCAGACCTATGATATAATAGCGCGATTGCAACAAAGCGACAATTATTAGGACTCCCAACCAGCAACACTACTGAATGATGAGTGCCTGTAACATTTCAAAATAACGCATTAATGAGCAATACTTTACAAAGTCGTGTGCCGTCCTGAGTGTACTCAGCACTGGACGTCATGAATTATGTTGTTGTAAGAAAAAAAAAACTGCCGTTTATTAAAAAAGCGCGTTCTCCTCGTACAAATAGAGGCGGAAAGGGTGCTATGCGACATTTACGGAGATTAGTGATACGTGACGGTCATTCCGTGCTTTAAAAGATGTAAACCTTAATGTAGGATAGAATACTTTCTCTGGATGTCGAGAGTCACAAAAAAATTCCTAGAAATTTGTTATCCTTTTTTCCTCACAGCCAAAACACACACGTGTTTTTTTGTCTTTCACTTCCTGATTTCCCTTTTTCATATATTTGTATTGTTTTTATTAACCGGCTTGACTCGTTGCTGAGATAGAAAATAGAAACAAAGAAAATGTGAAAAAAAGAACGACAAGGTTAAAAATTTCATTCATTTTTTGCTCACACCTCAAAAATATAGAATTAATTATATCATCTTTGTTATAAAACCAAACAGTGATTGAGCACCTTTGTACGCAGTAGGTTTTTACTGTGCATGCAATGGCACGGGACAGTGTATCATCCGCCTCTTTAAATTTTAGTTTTCTTTGCAAGTCTCACAGTCATGCAGAAAAAAAGCATGAAAAGAACGTGCATTTAACCTGCTCGGAAATTCGTTCAGTAATTTGTAACGGCAAACTTCGTTGTATTGTGCATACCAGAGAGACAGAGACCTTGTAAGCTGTTTCCTTATATGTCGACAAAGCTTACACAAGCCAAGAAGAGTAATCAGAAGATTTGCCTTGCTCTAGGCGTTCAACTATTCATCTGGAGTTATAAGCTGCTATGGCGGATTTTTTTCATCGGATTCATCTTTCTGTTTTATCTTGAGTTATCAAGCATATAAAATAATAGAATCATATGCATTCAGCAGTAAACATGACGCACTTGCACAGAAAATGTTTTCTACAACCGAGTATATATCTAATATTTATTTGATGCTTGTTTTGTACGTTTGCATCCTGCAGCTGGTAGCAACTTCCCTTTCGTTAGCCCTTCGTTACAGCGTAGATTCATAGATCAATTATAGGGAGTTTCCGAAGAATTGCTCTAGGTGTCATTACTCAACTTCTCATCTGGATCATCATAATAATCGCACAGTCTCGTTAATACAACCGAGTATCATCTACCTGTGCCTGTTAATAATAACGCCAACCTTTTTCCATTATGTGCGTCATGCTTCTACGGCTATATAAAATCTAATTAGTTGCGTCTATAATATTAAGTAAATTTAAATTAGGTCAAGATCGTTGAGTCTCTCTGAAAATTCGTCACATGATCTAACAATGTTCGTTGCTGTAGAAGTTAATTCGAATTTTACAGTCTTCGAATTAACATGCAGTTACTTGAACGTCAATTAAATTCAACAGGATAATGACGTAATAAAGAACGCTGGGGATTTTTTTCTACAACTCTTCTTAGATCCTGTGCGAGTTGAAAAAAGCACGCAGGCTATAGTACCGTAATCATGTAAGAGTAACGCAGTACATCCACAATTCCCGTTCGAGCTTGTGTTATAAATAGCTGATCAGAAGGCTAGGCCCTCTGCACTGAACGAGGTGGAATACGCTAAAAAAATGGAACAGTGCCCAACCGGTCAGTTAGATAAATCAAATCTAACAAGTATTGTATTTCATTCTACAAACAAAATTGGATCGACAGCTAGTTAGAACGGAATTAAAGTACTAATAATGTTCGTTTATTTGTTCGAGCACACTCGTCTTGTAGTACATTGTCAAGGCTAGATTACACCGACTTCGGAGACATGCACATAAATTTCTAAGATTATTTGGAGAAAGTGACCGTTCTTGTGAGGATACACAGCAATTTTTAGATTAAAGGCAGTTATACAACAAACTATACTGCCTAGTTGTATGAGGCACAACATGCGATGTCGGCCGTGAGATCACGCCATATGCCGTACGCAGATAAAGCCTATCGCCTACTTACAACTAGGTTCGTATAGGGTCGTCTTCCACGAGGCCAAAAATATACTTGTTCAACAATTTTTGTTCGAGCTCTTGTTTACGATGCACCTATGCTTAACGTACTAGTTATTCTATGTTTATGAAAAGAACGCACGTCCAGGATCCACAGTCATACGCGCAGTGCACGGGCTTTGCACGTAAATAAAGGAATTGGCTCTTTTAAAAAATAAGAAATAGGCCTTTTGTTAGATTCTACTTAATCTCTACTTAAGGACATCCTCAGAAAAGTTAGGAAGTGGCTCGAAGAGAAGATTTGCGATGCTTGCTTTTTGCCTTGAAGACAGTCTTTGGCTACTCAATGCGAGAATACAGCGATAGCTATTTAGACGTTTTCTGTGATATTGATGCATTTGCTTGTATAAGGAAGGCACTTATTTAACTATATTGGGCCACGTTGACACATTAAAAAACAATGAATACGTTAAGTGAAATTTGTTTTGAAAACATTTGAAATAATCAATACATTAGTTAGATTTTCCGTTGACAAGAATTAGTACGAAAATCTTACTCACCACTTCATGGCGCTGCATGTCCGATGAAAAGGTCACTGTACGCTTTTACGAAAATTAATAGATCACTTTTCAACTCAGATGCCCTATAAGTCAATTCGTTAGTGGGCATTCCGTTGTAACACTTTATCAAGGTATTTCATCTGTATAGAGGTCACTAGTTATCATTTTAAATTTTGCCGCGCGTCGAAGCTCCGCCCCGGCCGTTGGTTGCACTCAGTTGGCAACTGGCAGTTAGGTTTTGAGTGGCGGGAGTCGTTAGTTTGAAGTCAGAGTGTATACTACGAGCGTAAGCGGTTAAAGCGATTAAGAAAATTTTCATCATAGGATTGTCAACCTTTTCGCTAACAAAATCTACAGGTTTTTGACAAATATGGCGCTCCAGCAAAGATGCCAGTTGAACATCAATCAAGAAAACCAGCAAGTTTTGAATACGAAGGTACGTTATTGGTTCAGTCGTTCATTGTGGTGCACTTTGTAGTTTCACGTGATCATAACTCATAATTAACGTATTTGTGCATTTGTAAGCTCAAATAGAGTTTTGCTTTAACACTGCACTTTCTCAAGTATGTGAAGATTATAATGGAACGTGCTGCGATGGTCCTGAAATTTCGTAACTGTTGTACTAATGTTTCAACTTAAATCGTCAATATAAAATGCGCTTGTCTCTACGGAAAAACAGAACATTGCCGGGTTACATACCGGCATATTTTTTCCACGTGCTTGTGTAAAACTTTGAGAGAAGAACATCATACCAAGCATACTGATAACTCTTAACATGTTAGTACTTAAGCACACGAAAAGTTCACTATAAAGACCTTACCAAAAAATTACCTTTGAAGTCATATAATCGCTTCTACGTGGACATCGTTCCAGAACTGGCAGTTGTGTGAGAAGTTTTCTATGATGTGGTCAAAAAAGACGGATAGACGTGCTATGCATAGTGCGTGATTGTATCATTGTAGTTTCTACTGAATATCTCAGGGGTGTATAACTAGCTGAGAGGTTGCATCGGAGGCGTCGAGCTAGCCGAACTGGCGCCAGATTTGAGCCGAGTTTGAATTAATTTTTAGAGCGAACTGACCTGTGGCTATTAGTGCACTCACATGGTGTATAAGTTAATTCGCAACAAAGCTCGTTTAAAAGTTACCTATACGCAGGTGACTAACAGCCGTTTCAATCCACGCCCATTTCTACACGGTTTGCAACTGAACTATTTACTCCCTTGTCTCTATGCTACCCTTGTTCATTAAAAATTGCTACTGGCTTACGAATAAGCTAACAAAATTACATATAGCAAATCGAAAGACTGGGTACTTACAGAATTCATTCTACGAACATACAAGCTCAAATTTCACAGAATCGAAAAGAGGTCACATGCGGTTTTCTTGGCTCCCTAATAAGTCTTTTTAGCGACTGCATATTGCCAGCGGGTTATTGCGTTTTTTATACACTTGAGAACAATGGACCCTTACTATGGGCATCATAAGAGCATGTTATTCCGTAAATTGTTTCAGCAGAATGTTACGAAGAAGGTGTCAGCTCGGCCTCGCCTAGCGCTGAGCGCCCGTGACATAAATGTCTCAGTACGCTGCACAGGCACAAAGGTTAAATCACAACTTCAAGTTCCGCCGCTAAAGGAATTTCGTAAAGAGGTGCCGCCGTCCGACACAGAACCATTGCCTATTAGCGCTCTCCCAATAAAGCCGGCTCCACTACCAGCTGATATTGTTGATATTGATCTCGAAGACGCAGATTATCTGGAATTTTGCGCCGACTACGTTAAGGACATCTATGAGCACCTGTTCCGCGTAGAAACCCAATACACCGTCAAGCCTCAGTAAGCCACTTATATTTATTGTCGAGATTATCATCATTGGATAATCGTCTGTCATCTATTCCTTTATATATTATTTATACACTCCGTAAAGCGAGGTTGTAGGAATTAAACTTATCAGGCATACATGAACTTTATAAGCTAAAACGAACATCGTCCAACAATTCTTAATAAGCCCTTATTTCGGTTCACTTAAGATTCTTGCTTCGGTGTTTTATTTTACTGCGGATCATGGTCGAAGGTCGACTAATCCTGAAAATTTTTGGAAGATTTCTAATGAGCAAGTTACATCGCTAATTACGGGAACTGCATTTGTCGACCACGTATCTTTTAGATATCTTTCAAAACACCCCACATTGCGGCCGCACATGCGTATGATTCTCGTGGAGTGGCTTGTATCACTTCAGCAGCGTTTCGGTCTACTGCAGGAGACCCTTCTTATGGGCGTGTCTGTTTTAGACAGGTTCATGTCTAACACGAGCTACGAAGTCAGTCGTAACAAATTCCAGTTGGTTGGTAGGTAGAGTCGACGTTATTTTTACTTTCCCTTCTGTCCTATCTAAGTGAAACCATAGCTCAGAATTTGCTTATAGGTAGTTCGGTATTGCTGTGCCACCTCGCTTTCGCATATTTTATCATTTCATGTATTGACACTCATTCCATAAGTACAACAGTCGTTTAGTGTCGTGTAAAACAGCCTTTAGACATATTGAAACAAACAATCGAAATACTATTTCAGAAAATAGCCGCACTTTAAATAGAATACCGTTGGGAGCCACTATACCATCTTGTTTTTCTTTTAGTTAGAATAGCGGTTCTTCAAATAACAATTTCTCACAATTATTGTCCCTAAGGTTATCATTTGTGTTTCGTTCACATATGCAGGCGTTAGCTGCTTGCTCGTAGCATGCAAATGCGAGGAGATGTATCTCCCGTCTACTGCCGATTTCGCTTACATGTGTGATGGTGCCTATACTATTCAAGATATTCTTCGGATGGAACTTATGGTCCTGGAAACCCTTGGGTTCGAGTTTGCTAAGCCGCTGACTGCGCATTTTTTGCGTCGTTTCTCGAAGGCCGGTAAAGCCGATTCTACGACCCACACCTATGCTAAATACCTGCTCGAATTAGCACTGTATGAATATTCACTGGTACACTACAAGCCGTCAGCTATTGCAGCTGCCGCCTTATCGGTAGCTGGTGCCGTAACCGGGGTGGTTGAGTGGGACGCGACTATGTTGGTATACAGCCGCTACCAAATCTCCGACCTTGAATTCGCCGCTGGCAAACTCGCCGAGCTGGCGGCTACCGCCGAGTCTAGCATATACACTAAATCGACGTATAAAAAGTATGCCTCGGATAGGTTCCAACAAGTATCTAGAAGCCTTGGTCAAAGTTCAGTCGTGATAGATTTGGCTCGCAAATCACAGATCAACGGCCAGTGAGAAGATCACGGGAGCGGTCGTTGATAATAAAGTATAGAAGTACATCATACAGTACGGGCTCCACGCTACGCATACGTCGTCGAGCTATTCGACATATGTTTACATGTATAACCCAAATTCAACTATATATATCGTTCTCCGAATTCGACCTATTGTGACTAAGTATGATAGATCAATTGTGCTAGTGCTAGAAATGACTAGCAAACTGTTAAAAACCACAAACTGCTTGTTAATTGACGACAGGATCTCAGCGAACGACACCAAATAGTTATCATATCATTATATGACTTCGACGCCATTTTCTGTAAATATACCCAGCTGAATGGATCTTAAAGGACGTGTATGTAGATAAATGTATATAACCTCGTAAGATGACTGTCTCTTGCTCTCAAAAATAATTGAGTGGAGTCGGATTATACCTGTATTGCTGAAACGATTGCCAGCAATGAGGTAAACGAAACATAATATTTCTTTAACTGGTACAGTCGGTATGCTTAGTCTAGGAAACGTGACTAAACTACCTTTTATGCGATCTTCCGGCTATACCCGCTTGTTAAGCTCGTGCAGTAATTGTAGTATTGAAATAAACAAATTCATTGTGCATGTGTAATTTTTCACTTGGCCCTTCGCCTAGAGAATATCATAATTTATGGCTCTGAAGCTTTTTATATGAAAAAATTTGGATAGGTTTCAGTATACTCAAGTTCTAATTACCATATCTGTCTAACTCGACGATTCAAGTGTTCAATCTAAGCAGAAGAGAATTGTGCTTGTTTTGCGTAATTAATAGTCAGAACAATTTATGACAAAAAAAAGCAGACGCTCGACGTTCATGAATGCAGATTTAAGAAGACATCATTATCAGCTACAACAGATCCTCTGCCTGATCCACTGGACTTAGCTGACTAAGTATAGAAGTTTTTTTTTTTACTTCTTCGACCCAGCTTATCTAAACATCGAAAGGCGGTGCCATGTGCCCATATTATTTCTAAGTTGATCTATGAACACTAACTCGCAAAAATCACATCTTTCGGTGTTCACTGAGTTTTTAATGTTATTTGTTATTAAATTGTTAATAGCACGTGGTCAATGAATTACCATCAGCTTTGCAATATCCCTTTCATCCTTAAAGTTATGCATCGATCATATAATGTAATGACAATTTTCGCTTAGTACACCACATTGAACAACGAAACAACTACTGAATGGCTCTTTGTGTTTTATTTTTGAGCACTGTGTTGCTTACCGCAGCGGATAGTTCGTCCGTCAAATTCGACGCAGGATTGCCCAGCTGGGTGGGTTATCTAGTTATATGTACCACGCATACATTTTATGTCAGCACAAGGCTTCACTTCGTTTCCGGGCCTGGTATCGTTCGCTACTTGACGCTACGATGAATGTCAATCTTTCTATTGCATTAACCACCACCCGATAGAATTCTGCGGTTTTAGTTAAGGCCCATTTTCTGTAATAATGTTTGCTTCGGCCCCATAGTCCTGAGCAGATTAATTCAGTCTAAATAGGAAAAGTCAATCTCCGCAGAGTACGATCAACGTAAGTCACCGTTTACTTATTTTGTAAAATTTAACACTTGTTTATTGTATATCCTATCTAGAAACACCAGTACGTTTTATTCATTCGTATGGTTAAAAAAAAGTTAATTAAACTTGGGTCTTATAAAACAAAGCAAAATCATAGCCAATTTTCTTTATTAAAAAACAAAATTTTAGTTATTTCATATGTTCTAGTTATCACCTCACGTTATATATAACAACTAACGGTTCTATTGACAAACAGTTGTTTATGTAGCACTGCGTAGAATTTCTTGTTGCCACGTGTACGCGCATGCACAGCAAGAACTATAATTTATGCGGCGAAATCGATTAGGGTTTACATAGAGAATACGGTTTTTTTTATTAATGGAACCTACAATGTTTTCGATTTAGCTTTTTCTTAGCTTTCCGAGTAGAAAAAATTGTTATCAGTAGTTTATTTCACTTGTTGTAGCAACAGCTCTAACATGTGTCGTCTTTTTTTTTTTTGTTGAAATAGAAGCCTTAGCCTTATGAACGAACTGTTCCAGTTTTTTTTTATACAATATTCTATGCCACAATTGATTCAAATAAATTCAGTCACAAGGATAGCAAGTAAGATTGAAAAGTTCAAAAACTGTTTTTTTCACTATTGTTCATTTTAGAGACTTAAATACGTTTTCTACCAAAGAGCTTCAATCCACCATCAATCCAAGACAACTTGTATGTTCGACATAATAGTAACCGCATAAAATGGAAAGCAATTAAATGACGTGCCGCCTTTGGGAAACTATTCACACGTTTGACATGAACATTTTTTTCGTACATATACAATAGTAATATAGCACAATAGTAAAATAGTAAAATAATAACTAAGTATAAACAATAATTTTAAGAAATTCTTAGTAAATACTCATCGTTTTAGAAGAATGATTATCAATATAAAAAACATGTCAGTGATAATACAACAGTCAGCATAATGTGTGCAAGCACTTCATGACGCAGGCATGTCTACCAGAGTTACTATCTATCAATTAACATAGTTATTGATTACTCGACATTATGATTCGTGTATTTAATATAAGTGTAAATTTTCTTTTCATGATTCGCTTGGCAAATGTTTTATTTTATGGAATCTATAGCCGATTAACAGAAGAAGGCTTCTTTTTTTCGTTTAACTTTCCAATTTATCTCTGAAAAAAAATTTTAATCTTTCGAGTAAGAATTATAATGAAAATATTGTTCTAAGTTGACAGGTCATGTGATATAGAAATTTATATAGAAATATAGATTTGCTGTGGAGAAAAGCAGAATAACACATGCATTTTTAAATAGGCGACATCAAACATTGAAAACTAAATACTTTGAATAGAAAAACGTATATCCCAGATCAGTTTACCGTTAAAGCCAAGCTTGCGTGAGTATATTATTAGATCTTTGTGCACAAGGTCCGACAACGTAGTATTCCACTATACATTCTGTATACATTGATACCTAGAGCTGTAATAATCAATATAATCTGGCTTTTGACTGTTGTTTTACTCATGTTACTCAAAAAGCTCTTCGAGCTATAATTAATTTAGCGACAAAAATACAAACAGAAAGCCACTAAGGACATAAAATGATCCACAAACTAGCTAATAGTTTAAGTAATATATTGAAGAAATATTTCAGCAGATTTATTCACGATTCCCGAAACAGCACCGACACAAGCAAAGCCATTTCATGTTGTTGCAATAAGTAGGTAGCTCCCGCGGTGGAACAGAGCCAGATTGCTATCAAGCGTCGATTTCAAATTCGGCGCGCTGGCTAAGCTCCGCCTCCGCGCCGCTGGCAACCATAGGGTCGCTATTTAAAGTTTGATCTCCACCGGTAGGAGACGTTACTTTGCTGAGGAGGTGTTGCGAGATTGTAACGGAGTTAGAAATTGTTCTGACTACTGAAGTGTGTTGGTGAGGTTTAGTGGAGCTCGGTTGTGGCTTAGGCAACAACTCGGTGACAGAATGGCACTCCAGCAGAGATCGCAGTTAGATGCTAACCGGGAAAATCAGCAAGTTGCCAACGTAAAGGTGCGGCGTCTTTTTCAAAATGAACGCGAATAACTATGGATTGAATGGTGTAAAAGCATAAAGCATTTTTTTTTATGTAACCGTTACAATTAGTATAGTGTATGTACTCGATTGTTTAACGATTTACAACGAAATAGCTACTAATTTCTTTCTAAAGAGACGTTTTTTCTATGACGCCGTGGCGATTTCGCATCGAAAGCCATTGAAGTGAACTTTCATCTGAAAGTTCGGTAAAACGATCAACCAGTAGTGAGCACAGATGATTCAGCTGGTTTTTATATTCACTTATACAACTCAACGGTCAGTTGGACTCACTCTGATAGTCTGACATTTAACACTGACAGTCAAAATGAGTTGGTTGAGTCTGAGAATAGATAATAGTTTTGTTATGAAATAATTATTTCATCTGCTGTTTTTATCTACTTGCTGTTAATTAAGCAGGTTAAATATAGCAGTCGTGGGCGTCGTATCGAAAGCTTCATAAATTATGAACTCAGCAAAATTCCGACGAACATGCGTCTTCAATAGAACGCAAAAGTAGTTGTTCGCGGTTCGTTTTGTCCTGTTTTTTTATACGGCTTAGGTTGAAAGGAAACGAAGATGGGAGCTGCGCGCCACTTTGGTTTTGTAGTCTTCAGGGAGTGAGTGAGCATACAGTGCGCTCGGCATCTGTGTGATGCAGTCAACGTTCGTACATAGATAGTTACACATTGTTATTGATTTCAATAATTTAGTCGACGATTTTCATATTGAACCGAGAAACAACGAAGCTGAAGTATGCGAAAACGGTATGAGTAAGATATAGGAAAATACGAAAATTGTTATATGATGTGCGCCTTCCGACGTAATGCAATTTTTTCGAAATGAAAACCGTTTACATACGGTTGAACTGCCTCCCTCGTGTATTGAAAATGAAGCTACGACCCGATGATAATAGGAATAGGTTGAAGAACCCCACTTCTGGGGGAAGTTCGATAGCCTCAGGGATTCCTCGTGTCGTGTATGTGCACATGTGATAAAACATCAGCAATATATTTGTAATTAACGTTCAGTCAGATGCTTGCTTTAGTTAATATTTAGCTTAGCGTAGTACGATTATTACAACGGAAGCGAGTGGTTTCGAGGGCGTAGAAAGGGGCACAGAACGAATGAAACTCATCAATTTAATTTGACTATTGGCGATTCTCAAATTCAGAAGGTAAAGCAAATCTATTGTTTTTTTCTTAACAGAATCTCGCGCAGAAAAATGCAGAAGTAGCCGTATCACGCGCTGCTCTGAGCGCGCGCAATGCAAACGTTGCAACACAGAATGTCGGAGTTAAGGATAAAATAGAAAATACCATAGCGCCTCAAAGGCCTGCTAGGCACAGGGTTCAACAAAAACTACGGCTGCCGCCCCTGCCTCGAGGATGTCTTCCCCTAGACCCAGCACCTCTGCCGCCGGACGTGCTAGATATCGACGAGGATGACGTCGAACACCTAGAATTCAGCTCCGAATACGTCAAACACATTTACGTGTATCTCTTCCGGTTGGAAACACAGTTCCAAGTCAAGCCAGCGTAAGTTCAGTAGTGTGGTTCGTGTAGATTTTATGTAATAATAACAATAATTAATACATAGTATGCTATTATTATCATCATATAGATTTGTCAATAGTTATGGGCTAACGTTGTAAGATAGTCGGAAGTAGTAGGCAGCAAAATTTGTCATAATGTCATAATAAACTCACAATCCTGTACCGACATGATGTCATACGAATGGTAATAGGATTGTTCTGACCGTCGTTCTGTCTAGTACTCGTATTTGACTGTTGATTTTTCTGCGTAATACTGAAGTTTCTATTGTAGCATACTTCAAGGTTGCTTCAAGAGGAACTGATATCAATTTGGAAGCCACGATTATTAACATTATTAGTAATAATTATGGAAACGGGGCTGTGTTTATACAACTGTACCTTATTTTTACTGGTAGAAGTTTTAGAGAAACATCTAACGGTACCTTGCTCGGTCTTTCCCGCAGATACCTGTCAAAGCACACGTCACTTCGCCCACATATGCGTATGATTCTTATCGAGTGGCTCGTGTCACTTCAGTCGCGATACAAGCTGTTGCAGGAGACCCTACTTATGACAGTTTCAATATTAGACAGGTTCATGTCTGACACAAGCTTCGAAGTCAGCCGAAGCAAATTCCAGCTAGTTGGTAAGAATCGCAGTCGTATTGCAATTTCGAACACATATTTTATCAGCGGAAGTACATTTGCACTGTATAAATGCGGTTATAATTTGGGTTCAGAAAAACGATTCAATCATTTAATGGCAGTAATTTCCACTGAACGCTATTTTGCATCGTTTGGGTGTACGTTTTTACGAGTTTATCAATAAAATGGTAAATTCATTGCTTAGGGAATACAATCAGCACAAAATAAAAACCTATATGGAAACACGCTTTTAATTTAATAGCAATGGTAATTATTCGCTTGAAGCAAATACTAGCAAGTTTTGTTGAACATGTGATTAGTCTAAAGTATTTGCCCGATTTAAATTCTTAACCCCCGTCGTTTTGTTTCCCCACGCGCGTTGTCATGCTTCAGGTGTTGCTTGCATGTTAGTGGCATGCAAATACGAAGAAATGTACCTCCCATCGGTAGCAGATTTCGCCTATATGTGCGACGGTGCCTACACGACCCGTGATATACTCTGGATGGAACGAATGATACTGAGTACATTGAATTTTGAGCTTGGCAAGCCGCTTACGCAGCACTTCTTACGAAGGTTTTCAAAAGCTGGTGGAGCGGACTCAACGACACACACCATTGCAAAGTACCTTCTGGAGCTGGCTTTGTATGAGTACTCCATGGTACATTGTAAGCCGTCGCTTATTGCGGCGGCAGCTCTTTATGTTGCTGGCTCCGTCACAGAAGTTGTTGAATGGGATAAGACTGTTGAGACGTACAGTGGCTATAAGTTGACTGATCTTGAAGTCGTTGCCACGAAGCTCGCCGAGATCGCTGCTTCAGCCGAAACTAACCGGTATCTCAAAGGAACGTACAAAAAGTACTCGGGCGACAAGTTTCAACGGGTTTCTAGGACTCTAGGTCAAAGCTCCGTTGTGCTTACGATGGGTCGCAAAGCATCAGAGGCTAACGTGTAACGGAAACAGCAAAAGATAAGTCGATCCATAGGGACTCCCGATACAGAATACGCGCCTCCGCGACGTTGTCGCAAACAACAATTGATACATCCCACGAGGATATTTACAAATTAACTCCACCTGCTTTCTGCTATTTGGTATACTATTGGTATAAATCTACTCTGAATTGACTATTCGATGAACAGTGACGGGGAATATATTACAGGACAGGCACCCATGTTGGAATCCTGAAATAGGATGAAAGGGTGGGTGGTATGGCATCAAGATCATCAGCAAATGTACAGGAACGAATTAAAAGCTGCCATCAGTATTAGTCGGGTGATTACAAAAACAAGCATTTTAAAAGGATGAGACAGTGAAGATAGAAATATATCTTACATGATGACCCGCATTTTTGGAGCGTATTAGTTATGTAATTACATTGTATCTTACACAATCTGGTAATTTTAGGTATACATGTCGGTCGTAAAGATTCGTTAGCTACCTTCTCTTGGTTTGGGACGAAGGTGCACGGGTACTCTCCCCAATACATCCGAGTTCTGTATCATGAGGAGACCTCTGTAAATAGGATTAAAATAGGCCGAATAGTCTGAGAAGCTTTTTTAAGTACGGAATTCACATGCACCAAAAACGTAGGTGAAACTAAGGTATACATGCACGTGCATTTTCTGTGTGGAAGACGCCAGTTTTGACGTTACTAATCTGACCTGAACCACCGAAGCCGTCGATTAGCTCTTGATATCAGCTGTTACAGCTAGCGAAGAGGATGCTGTCAGACTCTGAGGAGGGTGGATACACATGTACACTGACCATATTTTATTAGTTGAAGTGTCTGTGGTAAACAGTGTATTAGTATACTGTGTGTTTAGCGTAGAATCACACGTGCACTCCTATTTCCCCGATGTTGTGCAGTTGACATATTCAAAGCCAGGGACTTGGATTCTTACTTAATATACATACATGCGTAAATGCAAATACATGGAATAATTTCGAGCGTCGAGTATTTGTATGTGAAGGGTACAGACATACAAACACGTCGCCTTGCAACTCACGAGATTGTTTCAGGTTATAACGAGTCTAAATTGTCTGGGAAGTCCGCTTGCTGAGGGTAAAAAGTGAATTGAGAATATACAGAAACTGAAAAAAGGCGAGCTTTTATCGTGGTCGACGACAGCGAGGTCAGCTCATTACTGGCCAACGAATGGGCAATTGAACGACGGGCTTTATAAGCTCAGAACGATTCTAACATCAGCAGCTACAATAATAATAAAAATAATAGCAATGCCGCGATTAGCGCGATACCTATCACAATATATGGTACAGATGATGTATAGTGTGGCTATGGGCTACTTATAAAACACGGTCGTTTTGAAGAAAATGGAGTGTGGAGGTTGTATGAGCGCTATGAACTAGACATTGTTAATAATAATCATGTTATTTCGAATAATAAAGCTAATTATGTACAAGTAATGATTACTTTTATAAAGCACTACAAGTGTATTCAGTTTCTTGATGTGGACAAAAAGTACCCTTCAAAAAGGGGTAAAATGCACTCGGATGTACGTATGCAATGTACTTAAATGTGCAGCGAAGCACATAGGTTAGAACCTTCACATCCACACGAATTTAACCCCCATGTTATAGGTAAAACTAATCCTACAAAACCGGGTTTTCCGGTATCTAAATATAAAATCCTGTATCGGACGCGGTTTGATTGTTTTCATATAAATGATATTTACGTATATTTTTTCTAACAGAACTGCTAGTTTTGTCATTTGAATGTTTCTTGTCTTCACAATTTCTCATGACTCAAACGAAGTAATGAGACAATTAGCAAACTAAATTGATGTGATAATGTGCGTTACACAGCGCCTAGTTTGAGTGTATGTCATTATTGCGTTCAATACGGAAGTGCTTTCAATGACAGAATGCCTACATAGTCAAGCTATTTGTCTGAGAACACCCTGACCGGTTGGCAAGGTAACTTGCTATTTATCTCTTTGGTAACTGCACTTCCTCGCGTGATGTTATTTCTACTTTGTAATTGGTTTTATGTTTGTGTGATCTAATCTAATGATTACTGTTAGGGCATTAGTTTTACAGATATAAATTCATAGAATAAACTCAAATCAAAATCTAAGAACAATAAGGGGATAGTGATAAATGACTGCTGAGAGTTTCGGACGTACGAGGTTATATTATTTATATTAGCAAGATGCTCCCCTTATTCGTTTACGTAGTGGACTAGCTTACTTCGCAGAAGGTCTTCATATTGAATTAGTACTGAATACTGTGAACAAGCTACTTAATACGCCATGAACAAACTAGCCGTAGTCCTAGAGTTCATTCTAAAATAAAAATGGTGACATGCTCCATGTGTTTAAACAAACAAGGGACTTCTAGATCTTATCACTGTTGTTGTCCAGAATCAATAAATATATTACTATAGAATAAAAGTACACTACACTATTTCACTTACAGTTCATTTTTCGTAATAATAGCAATGTTGAAGTATATGTACTTCCTGTGGCCGCTAGTTATATAAAAAGATCGATCTTCGTGTAAAATTTGCTTCAAATCTTATGTAACACGGACCTACCTACATCCTTAAAAAGGATGGTATTAGTGGGCCTATAAGCTACGATTTTCGACGCTTTCAGGCAATATAATTCTAAAATTTTATTTTGCAAACTGCTATAAACACCTGACTAAAAAGACACGGAAATTGATCAATCCGGGATTAGATTACATGGCGTTATTTTTCTACTTTGGCCTTCAGTCGTGCACTTAATTGTGATATCGTCGAAAAACCGAAATTAATGGTCACCGCTGATATTTTGTTCCACAACCGCACACAGAAATGCGAATGTTCTACGAAGAATACGGACTCGATGAAGATAGAATGCTATGATAACATATTTCGCCGTGTTTATTTTGATTTTTGCATCTTTTTGTTGATGAAAAATACTAACAAATGTTTTTGACGCTTCTATTAGTTTTATTTTAGTAGACTTTTAACTGTAAAAAAAGCTAAAAGAATTAAATCTTTAATTATTGGAAACTAGGAAAATTTCAGTACATTTTTGCTGTAGGTGAGCTTGAGCCCAGTCAGTTTCGATTCAAGGTTTTGTGGGCACCTTTGTGAGATTATTCGATTTGGCTTGCCATTAACCCAAAAAATTTATTATGATTTTTTTGTCAATCGCCATAAGAGGTTACGCAAGTTTTTCAATGTAATGTTCTTTGACTCGATAATAAAGGATATTTATATAATCAGACCTTAATTAAAATAATATTGTATATCGAAAGCTCGTGTAGGTGCAGATCGGCTAAGTCTCTCTGCTGCATAAATTAAATCATGGAATTGTGTCTACATTTAATCTATTGTTTGGCTGACTCCTCTTTTAATTTCGGAAGCTCCATCGTTTTCTCACATAGGAGCTTTATCGAAAAGCTCCCGTGTGCGCTAATCTTGAATTCGATTTCTAGAAGTTCGTTCGTCGAATAGTAAAATTTGGCAAGAGCTCGCTTTCCGATAAACAAGCTATTTTGTGCCAAATGTTGTATCTGTCTATGCTTAACGTCCTACCAATAGAGATTCTCTATTATCATGAAAAGCTGTCTTTGGAGTTTATCATCGTATCGTAATGTGGTCACCTCGTAATCTCACCAATTGAATTGAGGTTAGCCATAGTGCGATGTTGGTACGGGCATTTCGAGACGCATTTTCCGCTACAATCACACATTTCAAGCGATATATGGGTCGTATTGCTATGAATTTAAAACATGACGCTTGATATGAGGTCCGAAACTGTCTCATACGAATAACCAAGAAAGTCTTTCCGCTGCACAATTCTGTAGAATGTCAACAGTTTATCATTAAATATTTCTAATTGATAAAGAAGCTTAGCGCTAAACTGTAATGTAACACAATGTATCTGTTCGATTTGCAATACAGACAAGCGTCCTGTGTAGCACGCATGATACTTCGGCAAAAAGGTTGAGTTTTCCGAAATGCAGTATCCTATTTAGTGCTACCACAAGAACATGACACAATGACTTACGTGTTAATTTAAGCCACGTAAGAGCATTGGCATAACCAACTCGCTACCTCTAAACTCTTGTTGGTTTAATCATAACGGTTACAATTGTGGCTGCTGCTGATTTCCATTTGAGCGTCTATTTGCGTTAGTTATCGAATCGATCGAAGTTTGGCCACCAAATTTTTGGGCATTGTGTTGTTAGATAATTGTAACAGTGTATGATTATATAGATTTTTCGTGCACCCAAAGGGCTAACATACGTTTTTATTGGACAAACTTGCCCACTAAAGAACTGGCTAGCTAGGCGCAGACTTTATACATGCTAGTTGTAATTGTTTTGTTAGCTGATTGTCTCTTCGCAACAAGAAATGGTTTCTACTGGTTCACCAGTTCCGCCGTCCCCTAGTCCTACGCTATCTAAGCAGTCTTATCAGTCCTTAAGAGACCATGATGAAGAACCCTATGAAGGCTTGGCAACGTCTAAGGGAAAGCTGGTTAGCTTGTCTGTGTTTACCATACAACTTGTAAGTTTTACGCTTTATAATTTGGGTACAATAAAACGCACCATATCTCAGTTTTGTTCTTAAAAGGCAGGCGCACCTACATTTAGTTGGCTTAGATAGATTCTGCCATATGGATAGACTGAACAACTGTACGGCCGCTGTTTTCTAATGTTGGATTTTTTTCCAATTTCGATCATTGTACTGCTTAACTTCCGGTAAGTAAAGATTTTTAAGATGCACATAGTCCGCATATAGAGTATTTTTAAATTTATGTTTGGAGACTTCGAAAGCACGAATATTGTTTTTGAGGCAAACAACGTTGATACATATATAGCATTCTGTGACAAATTCTTTTTATGAAGAACTAGAAAGGCTGAGTAGGGTTAAAGAATCAGAATACCCAAAAAAGCAATCAGAATACCCAAAAAAGTTTCCAACATGCATAGTAATCCGTAAATTTACCGAAATGTTTGTATGACCGGTGAAAAAGGTTCTCGCAGTGGTCATCTTAGTGTTTTATGGAGCTTCGGCAGCTATGAGGGATGTAAGTGAAGCAGGCTTAATTTGCATCGCCATGACCGCTTGCACAGCGGTGGTACTGGTTACACCTGTCATTAACCAGGTTGCTTGGAAAACCGCGGATAACAACACCGATGGTTATAGCGCCAGGCCGGAACAAGCTATAATTTCTGCCGAGGTAAGTACAGGCGCCCCATTCTATCTATAACATCATTTGTAACAATTTGTGCTCATCTCTTCTGTCAAGGTCAGTTTAACCAAAATCAAAAATGCGTCTGCTGAATTTCCGTTAAATTATAACAGAATTGCAAGCTATCAAGCTGAGCTATATCTTTTGAATTCATTCGAGATCATTCTTTGTATGGTAACAATTTTTTAGCGATTTTTTTAACAATTTTTGTTAGCAAAATGCGAGAATTATTATAGGACTCAATGATTTTGGCTTAATAAATAGAATTTTTTGGTATATTAAGACGAAATAAATATACCAAAAACACTGATAACTTGTCGCATGCATCTTTTAACAATTTTTGTTTTGTCTATAGCGAAAGTTTCAGCACTTGATAGTTGCTATACTATACGGACTATCGATATCGCTCCTGTTGCTGATTGGTTCAAATCAACATAAAGCTCTCAACATTACCTGCGTGGTATGAAACAAAGACAAAACATTTTTCCTTTTTTAGAGAAAATTAAATCAAAGTGTTTGTGAATACTCAGCTTTTGTTTGTCGTACTTTTAGTAGAAGCCGATGTAAAGTAACATCAAGTTAAAGAAGATCAAATATTATGTGTAACATTTATGTATAGCCGCATTGCGGATATGCAAAAGAATAGCGTTTCAGATTTCATAAATGAGGTTCCTTAGCGTATACATAAAACGGAATATTATTACGGTGACGTACAGGCAAGCTCAAAAAATATGAAATATTTTTTGAGCTTGCCTGGAATAACAAAAAGAGATTTTCAAATTAAATTAAAAGGACTCATGTCCTTACCGTACTTTCTCCTGTCCAGTTAAGGGAACTGTTTAGTTCAGTAATTACTTCCTTCTATAATTTTCTAATTAATTAGTTCTAGTTCTGCTACGTTCGTTAATAAGCTTTATAATTTATTTTTATCGTATTTTCAGGTTCTGGGTTCGATGACCTGTGTATCGCATCTGCTTTACTCGATCACTCTCTTCGTCCTACATACATAAGACATTTGTATAACTAGAGCGCTCAAATCCAGATATTTGAAGCACAGAATTCACTCGCGTACGAATCTCAGCCGGATAGTCCATCCATAATGACTATATGACAGTAAACAGTCTCATAGGGCTAACATTAATACAAATATATTCTTTTATTTTTTTTAATATTTCCTAAAATTTGCGCTGTATTTCGTCTTTTATAAAAGATAATAGAGGGCAGTTGTTAGTTGAGAAACTAAGCTATTTAGATATAAATTACATCTCATGGCGATTTTATTTTGAATCCCATTCTCTTCAACTGATTAAGATAACTTAAAAGCATACCTTTATAGGCATGCAGTTAGTCTTGTATAGCGCAATACTCGGTAAGATGATACTGACTAGTTTGATCACATATGATTTTTTAATCGTAAACTTAGTCGTAAAAATAACCAGCATTTATTTTGGTGGGTAAGTTCTCGCGTGTTTACTTTATTGCTCTCCTTTCAATTTCTAATATGTTTACCTATAACTATAGCTCTATTAGAAAACAATAGACGTCTGCTTGTTCTATGTTGTTATTGCATTTCCGTTCCTTTGTTTCCGCAACTATATATATACATTACACTGAGAAAATATGTTTAGAACTTTATTGAGTCACAATTTTTCATTTTTCATTTGAAACTCTAAGTAAGCTACCCGCTATTCGGTTAGTAGTTTATCACTAGTAGGCAATAAATACATATATATTTGTTAACGCTGCAAAAATGGCTATTTATCTTCAGCATAAACAATTCATAGGTTATATAGTTAATGATTTATACAGTGCAGGTAATATGTGCACATGACCTTTGTCCTATAGTATGCCCATGGTAAAAGTATGCAGAAGAATACATTAGACGTACGCTTTTAGATGAATATATATTTATGTATATACAATGCACACCTGTTTTTGGCATTTCATATTTTGTTTTTAGCTACATTGGTTAACAATGTTAGGCCTGATCTAAGCAAGCGCGTCAATGTAGCCGATTTCGTGTCCTTCAAAGTTAGATTCATCTTCGCGAAAGAAATTTGACTTTGTCGACGCCCCAAGCTGCTCATAGATCAGATCCAAAGTGTCCTGCAGCACGACTTGTTTAAGAACTGTCACCGCGTTTGAGAAATGCTGAATGTAAGATGCGTTCCGAAGTGTCTTCGTGAATAACACCTTGTGTTTCTAAAATATTCTTATTGTTG
The DNA here is from genome assembly GCF_002443255.2 of Varroa destructor. NCBI lineage: Eukaryota > Metazoa > Arthropoda > Arachnida > Mesostigmata > Varroidae > Varroa > Varroa destructor. The sequence goes on along the minus strand of NW_019211455.1, from coordinate 19,808,949 downwards.
TTACTAATCCTATATTGTTAATATGATTAATACAGAGTTACTTTATGATACCAGTGAACAGCTTACAAGATTGGGTAATCTATAACGCGAGGTAAACGATGTCCAATCTGACTGAGCCTTTTGCCTTAAATAAGCTTACTTCTTTTTCAATGTATGAAAAAAGAAAAACAGCCAAATCTGATAATGATATATGCATCAGTTTTAACTGACGTATTTTTGTTCCCCGATATATATTTAATCTCTCTATAAAGTGCAAGTGCCACATGCTTTAAAAAAGCAAAGATGTGCAGCAGATACCTAATGATTCTCTTTTCCATCCCCGCAAAACTCCCAAATGAAATAATCGTCAACAATAGAAATCTATTTAATCGAGAAGAACTCACCCTTTTAAAGTGTATCTGTTTCTTTTCAGTATCAGGTTCAAATGATATCTCGCTGTCATAGACAAGAATGTCGCTTTCCATGACCCAGATAACTAAAACATCTGGTGATGATTCCTGCTCATTAAAGAACGACACAAAGCTACTATTAGCACCGCCATATTGAAGGCATTGACAACATAACAATTAATGCATTAGACACATAAGCTAGCTCTGAGCAAAGCAAAGCATTGCTTGCGAGAATAATCTTGTTACCCATCTAGCGAAAATAGATCAAAAATGAATCATTGAGAGCTAGAATAGAGAAAAAGTTCGTACGTTTAATACAGTATAAAAAACAACAACAACACTTACCGACATCAGAAAAAGGCGGACTTGAAATTTGTACGCAATGAGCTGACGAAGCAGCCGAGCTATAAGCTGCTGGTAACTAAGTTTTGCTATCACTTCCTGATTTTCACAATTTTCAAGCAGCACACGAACCCGGTAGAATGATACGCGCCTTGAATTGCTTTTTACAGGTTGACTTCGCGGATACGTTGTTACACCCACAATTATCTTACATTCGGGACAGAGAATACTGTCGCCTAGTATTTGTTTCTGTTAATGATAAGTTAAACCGAATCAATTACAACTATTTTTCCTAATAATAGTAAAACATAATTTGATTGACTAGTAAATATGAACCATGCTAGAGTTAGTACCCCGGTACGCAAACATCAAATACGTATGCGTCCTTCCAAATAGCCATTAACATCGGGATGAATTCGTTATATCATGATATACTTACTTAGCCGCCCATGTACATCGCTAAATACAATGTTGGAATTTTATCATTATCCAATATTATCATTTTTGGACTTGGTTGGTTTGATTCAATAGGTGCCGTAAATGTTTTGTGGCTCTCTGACTGGTTTTCATTAAAAAATGAAGGCAAAAAAACATGACACATTGTATATTTAAAATGTGATACATATTCTTCAAAATTGCTTACCGCGACATCGTCTGACAAAATCTCTTCGTCGACGACAAACTTGTTGACCGTGAAGAACAGCTCGCTAGCATCTAGTGTTATTGGCTTTTGCTTTACGTTTGCCAGTCGTTCATTTTCGCGTGACACGTATGTGAAGTACTCATGCAACATGTTAGGGTAATACCAATAAGTAAAGCCTATCTACAATAAGGGTCAATATAAAAATTGATTGCACGTGCTTATTTGTATACAAAGAGCCTGCTCATCTTACATTACTTCCAGAGTACGTGGTGTACATAAAAATATAAGTGTTACCACAATACTATAACGAATTCGGACTTTATGTATTTCAAAACAACAGAAGAAAGGTACTTACTGATGACAAATCTCTAATATATCTGCAATGACATTTCCAATTGCTTTTGTTTGTAGTATGTAAGCATGGCTTGAAGGATGGATTAAATAAAATATCGTCAATAGGATTGCATTCGAGTTTGCAGTAGAGATTGTTACCTCAGAAATATCAGGTAGCGATACTTGTAGGTGTCCGTCCTCTTGTTTAATTCGCACCGTTTGCTTTAATATGCTACCTGTGTTTACAACCAGATCAACGTCTTTGACGTTCTCGTTAGGATATTTGGCGATACTTGCTTCCTCCTCTTCTCCTTGCGTAGCATTGCTTGTTGAGACAATGTTCTTTACGAAGCGTTTTTTTAAGGTGACACTCGATAACTGTAGTGCCGAATAGCTGTTGGAAACATGGTAATGATTTATATATGAATACCAGCGCATACTTGCTTCGCCTACCTAGTATTCGAATAGTAAGTAACCAGGCTTGGTTGCAGCTTCTTCAATCAGAAAAAGAAGCTTAGCTTTTCGTGCTCAAAAAATGCATAAAAAAATAATAAAAGCACGATATGTTCGTCCAAAGTAACATGTTGGTTAGAACGAACAAAAGAATTGGCTCCGTGTTGCGTTTGTTTAATTTGTGCTGATGAATGTTTTAGTCCTATGCGAGAAAAAAAACAGCTAACTATCACCATTATGAATCGACTTCATTTGCAGCTACTTTTGACACTTCGAACTCGTTAGATGCAGTGCCTCTTTATAAGACCTCTATGCAAATTACACCCCGACGATATCACGACATTCATACGTTGGAGGAACAAACATAGACGCATCTGTAAGGGATAGAATAAAGGGCGCTAACCGAGTAACGGATTACCTCATGAAAATTTTGAAAACACAGTACGATGAGCATTTTCTATGAGTAGCTATATATACGTCGCCGCAGAGACGCCCTCTTTTCTAGGCAACTCTTAGGGCCCTTTATTCCGCGCTTATAAAGACCGTCAGAACCACCACAGTTCAGTAAGCGCGACATGCTATTTTTTTCGGTTACCAGCAATAACGAGAACTGCGCAAAAAAACTATTTCGAACCCTATGCGCATTGCCAATGAATTGAATAATACAGTTCAGCATATAGATTTCTTCTTTTCCGTGCTCCGCTGCTCGACAATCTTTACATAAACACACAACAAAGCTTGATTCGTGTACTACTATATTATAGTGCTATATTATGATTATCGCAGTTACTCTGTTTGTAGTCATTGTAGTTTTCTTATCATCCATAAATATGAAAAGTATATGTTCCTTAGGACCCTAGCAAACGTAATAAAAAGGTGAAATAAATGCATTTTATTTGCCGATACGCGGGGATAAGAACACTTAAAAACAGATACATCATAAGAATAAAGTAGCTTAGATAAACTACCTTGCGAACTATTCGCCGTGAGTCTCTTTACTTCTAACAAAACATATGCTTTTAAACTTACAAGTTCTTAAGAAGAGAGCATACGACTTTCAGCGCTGTAAAAAACGCTAGAATAATATAACACAAATAACAAAAAGCTTGCTCATAGCACAAATACTCTTGAAAGTACCAAAAATTGATTCAGCCATACACACCTTGGCTTAATTGATATCGTCTTGGAGTACGGATCTTCAATACAGGTTCGTTTTTCTTCTTTTGGTTCTTCTTCGTGTCGACTAGAAGTACTTGCTCTCTTGTCATTGCTAAATAAAATTGAGAAATAGTTCTCTAATAATACGGTGTGGCAAAATGTTTTGCGTGCAAAATTTTTATAATACGAACTATAATATGAGACTCGTATCCAAAATCCGCCAGTGAGAATATCTGGTTGACTTTAATATTTTGGTAATTATATCTTGACTAGTAATAAGTTAAACAAAATCAACATTTGACTGAAAAAGAAAGGTTTCACAAATAATTTACAAATATAAGTAAACGCGATAAACATTTGCCTCAACACTGTCTCAACTGGTCCCAAAGGTAAATTGCCGGTGTCTTGGCTATTATCTTTCGTGCATACTGTTCTTGTAGCTGCAACAGTCACAACTGTCTGCACGATTCGAAGGGCAGCTACTGCCTTTGCAGCATCTCGCTCCGCATAAGCGGCTTCCTCTGCATTGGCCGCTTCTTCCAGAGCTCTAAAATGTATAGGAAGAGTCGATGAAAATAGCAGACAAAATGCTAAATAAGGCATTAAATAACCAGCGTCACGATTGCTAAATTCGACGCTAATCGTTTTATGTTAATGCGTCACTAATAGATTAAAAAAAGGGATAAAACTGATTTTGTCGAACTCGCGAATCTACCCAATAAAGACATTTGGATATAATTGAACTGTGTAACACTTCTATAACGGTTAAAGCATTTGCTTGACAGCATTTTGAATCCATTTATAATACTACGATGTTGCAGAAACAATATTTGACTTGTTGTTTGTATGGTAATGTTTTTGTACTGCTTTAGCTAGGTCTATATAATACTACATCGCAAAAACTAAAGTATATTACATTCATGCGTAATTCTAGACACCTACACTCGATAATTAGGTGTTGTTGTCCCGCTATTCTCATGTGGTTGTCTGAAACAGAAAGTTATATATCGATCATAATGAGTTTCAGGTTAATTGCTCTAACAAAAATTAGAAACTGCGTTTGTCGGAAATTCGTCGTTAGAGTTAAGTGCTAGCTGTGTTTAACGGCTAAATCTTCGTTATATCAATCAGAATGCCATTACAGTCCATCGTCGCCATCCTGGTTTCACTTTTTAAACAGCTATTTAGGCAAAAGCTTACCCTTGACAGTTACGTCCATTTTCGTGCACTGGGTGACAAAAAAAATCATTTTCCGACGGACACAGTCCACTGTTGGGACAGGGCAGTATTCTTCTAAATAAAACGGGTTTCTTTAACATAGACGATAAGCATGCCTCACAACGTATGTCGTGAAACCTGTTGGAAGCCTGTTCAAATTCACCTATAATATTAATAAAGAATGTTCGATAATTTACTTAATTTGTATGTTTAATCGTACCCTATGGTAATCATACGGTGTTTACATGAAAAATTTATCTAGCTATCAGAGATTCATAAGATTCAGTGCTTTCTTTAACCTTAAAATCCTTAAAGCCTCTCGGAGCAACTAAAATGAGTTTGAATGCTCTTGCCGTAATCTTTTAGGTCATCAGTGACTCTATGAGTTTTATGCCACTAGATTCGTCAGCTGAAACGTGTACGGTAAATAATCACACTATATTAATATTCTTTCAAAAAAGTTCGTTTGTCCGATTTTGGGCTACATTAAGCATCACTTATAGTACATGGAAAATAAGCATATCTTTATATATAATCTTTATATATTGGAAGGTATCACACCTGTATATGAAACTTTGCTTTGTCACTGATCAGTATTATATATTTCACGTTCCGTCTCACCTCTGAAAACGCTAGGCACCGGAGTATCGGGTGGGTTGATCATTCTGCATTTTATGAATGTTAATCCTGACGAAGTACTGTAAATTGACGAAAGGGTTCCATCCTCTAACGTGGTCCACGTATGATCCGTATCAAACTTACTAAGTCCACGCAGGTCAAGTTGAAAGAACGCTGGAAGAAAAACAAGACAGTAGTCTAATACGTTATTCAACAAACGTTTGGAAAACTATCAAGAAAATGTATTACAAAAGCTCACAAAGACACTCATTTAGTTAAATTTTGTTCATTAATCTAAATTACTATAAGATTAGAAATTAAAACTGCTTGATTAATGGGGCTAACCCCGGTGATTCATTTTCTATGATATTCGCGGCTTAATAGCGGCCTTGGTCAAATTGTATGCATAACCATGAACCCTCCGACAAATTGTCGAACAGACGGACATCACGAGAGACAGTACATATATTATATAGCACACATGTTAATTAGTTTTTAAGGTTTTCATGTGAACAGTTTTCAGCATATACTATATGCTGTATGTATGTAAATGAAAGAAGAAAGTTCCTACTAACGTGGCATTTGAAAGCAGATACTCTCCTCTTTATAGGGAAAGTAAAATTCAATTTGCTTTGGTTGGAGACGAACTTCGATGTCAATACATGTAATATTTGAGCGTACTGAAAATGTGCAGATGTTATGCCGAGGACGAAACTCCATAAGAAATATTCCATTTAACTTGCACTGACTTGCGGTTGCAGTTTCCTGTAAATTAGATATAATTTGAAAACAAAGCGCGCCACTCTATAATTAAAATGCACGATACAGCTATTTAATAATGGAAATGCTAAATCCTTTTTGAGGATACAACCTGTGATATAGGTTTTCTAGATAGAAAAACTAGTAGGACATCCTCAATTATCAGCCGTGAATTGCAGTATTACATTGTTTACTGCACACTACCTAACTGTTACATTTTCATTAAGTATTTGTGGTATTAAATTTTTTTATGGTATATTGCTCATTTTTTACGAAACGTCTCAAAAAGTCAAAATAGCAAATACGGTAACTTACTGGTAGAACGGAATTCAAAAGTGGTTGTTGTAACGGTGACGTCGAATACATTTTTGGTTCGCGAAAAAATTGCGGGCATTCATTGGGTAAGCTATACACCTGAAATGCTGTACAAATAAAGCGCTACATATAATCCATCTCGCCTAATTTTGAAGTTGAAAATTACAGACAAATCTTGTATAAACTGTAAATAAATTCTATTTTATATTTAGCTCCTCTTAATAGTCACATCTACGAGGAAATTTAGACTCCATCTATCACATATAGCTACTTCATAGGTGGATTCCAAAATTTAATACTGACAGCTTTAGTAGAACTCGAGATTTGTCAAAACAGGAAGGTTTCAGGGTAATTTTTGTTCACTAGCATGGCTGTAGTTACTAGTACAACCGTTTTGTGATCATTAATCCATGAAGCGAAACCCTCCAAACAAATGTATTAATTTACCAACGAATTCCAAAACTCCTTAGAATGAGCTCAAAATAAGCGATGAATCATTTGATAAAAATTCATATGCCCTACCCGACATACACAATCTGACCAAATGTATTTTGCACAGTGAGGTTAGTTGTAAATATGCTAGTTCAATTAGTTTAAATATTAGTAAAAAAAAGGAACAACGAGGAACATTGTGTTCGGAATTAAATAGTCTAGATTGTCTGCTTTTCGTGTGTACAAACTATGCTAGTTAAAAGAATTTCAGTATAAAATTTCCTTAACTACATACAGAGTTCGTTGGTGAATGTGGGATAAAGGTATTATACTAACTGAAAATTAATTTTGATCTATTAAGTTTGCTTGGTATCTTGAGAATTTTGGTAATGCATTTACTATGCATGTTCACTCAACATAAGAATTATAATTTTAGAAAAATGAATCGGACGGAAACACCAGACCCAGAGGCCGGTTGTGCTGGTGTTTTAATACGTTCATATACTCCCAGTGGCTTTTTATTCAGCGAGATGAGAATGAAGGTCAGACTTACTTGTAAACAATGAAACAATAGTAAATCGATTGGAGTTGTTTGCTATCGTTAAACGATTTACAATAATCATAAAAATCGTAAATAAGAATTTCTTATTCGTTCGTTTCATATTAAGTTCCTGGACCTTGTTATCGCGTCGAACAAAAGTCACATGTACGAAAAACTGGATTGCAACTATCAACATTACCCATATCTTTAAAGAGGTTACCATATATTAGTGATAAATTTTTAGTATTTAGTAAAATTGAATTCAGCATACATCTAAACACAAACCACCATAGAGCACAAAACGTATATATGGTAAACCATGATGGGTACTGTAATTCGCGCGCCTTAAACCAAGGTCTGATTTGATCATCTGTAATACGACCTTTAGCTTACCTAGTCGTCTTAAAAATATTTTCGGGACTTTAAATAAACGACAGATTTATTTGCATCGACATAAAAGAAGCTGTGCATAGCTTTACGTCCAATTTAAAATGAAACACACTGATTTCCGGCGTTTTCTAGCAACACTTCAGCCAAAGCTCATAGAACTCATGTCACATCGCTAAAACGCGTGGGAAAGAGAAGATAACAGGCGCTCGCGCGAATTTTTGAAACACTCGTGTATTATCTTCTCGACAACATTTTGTTAAAATTAATCTTTCCAGTTCAAAAGAAATCTTCTCTAATATCTCTAAAAGTACGGCCGCGAAATCGTACAATTCATACCTAGTTTCTGTTAATATAACACGTTCGTGTCTGTCATCTGGGGTCTTTACTAGACACTAAGTCTACATGGACGACTTGGTATTGGGCTTGTTCGAACCGTGGTGGTACTATTTGTGGTTCGTGGTTCGTTTTCCTGATGAGTTGTCTCGTTGGGGCGCTCTATAGATGGCGAGTATGGCCAATGGCAGTGAACAGGCCAGGCGTTCGGAACCTGTTTAGCGCTAGTCCGTTTGCATACAGTTTTAAGAGCAGTGTTAGTTGTTTGTAATTGGTTACCTGGCAAAAAAACTTCTGACTGTGTAGGTGTAACTAGTGGGCTGTAGGGCAGGAGTAGTTGTCTCAGTAAGGAACTAAGCGACCAGGGTGCAAAGGCTGCAGCATCTGTGTAGACAGATACGAATCCAGCATTCGGCCGTAGCTATACCACCACTTCGCATATGCTAAGGGAGATAGCAGTAGCAGCTGTGGATAAGTCGCTCTTAGTCAATAGTGAAAGGGAACGAAGAAGATTCAAATTGCATTTCGTGCTGTTCCACTCTCAGATCAACTGTTATGACTCCTATTGCTGCCTTTGTATAAACGGAAACCTACTGGCAGATCTGTTCCCCTACTACCTACAACTGTCGCAACTGAATGGCGGAATAGTGTGGGCATAAGTTACCGTCGTTCCGCTACGTGTACGTGAATGGATGTATTCGGACTGAATCTTCGTTTTTGTTTTTTCAATATCGACCAGAGTATATATATGACTCTGGCATGAATGCATGACTATATTAGAAAAATAGTTCTTTTCTTGCTGAAATCGTTTTATCTTCTTGGGTGGTTCTTGTCTAAACGAACAACATTGACACGGGCTGGAGTTGATCTGACGGGTGCAGCAGCCTTTACCCAACGAAGCATGGTTGCAACTGTCTATACGACAAGCCATCAGTGAAGGGAAATGGCCACGGTGTCAGCTCCCGTTCGAATTTCCGTCTTCAGCCATCGTGAGGAGAGATAGCTGATTCCGGATCGTCACGAAACGAACCTACGTTGATTACTACGCGAGGTACGTTAAAACATAATGAAAAATTAGGCGATAGCCACATTGCTGCTGCTGTTCTAAAGACGTTTTTACAATGCTAGCCGCAGCGTCTAGATGCTTCCTAGGTAATTCAGTGTACCCAACCAGGATCCAGTTTTTTTTCATTTCAGTGAACAAGTTCGTGGAGCACTGATAGCGTCTTTTTACTATATTGGAAAATATGCGTGACTATTAACGTAACAACAGCACCGGAGGACGAATACATATGGAATAATCGTGTGTCCGACGTGAACAGCTGTACGCACAAGTGCCACTATGAACTATCCATCCGCCTGTAAAGCTACTGCAGAACTTCGATCCATGAGATATTACCATTCCGTTAATAGCCAATGGGATTAAACGTCTCGATGGCCATCCTTTACCACACAAACTGTGATGTTCAGATTTGGTGATAGATTCGTTTATCAAATTGCGATACGAATAACCAACTATCTGCTGCCAGAGTTTGTGTCTGCATCTATGTGCAAATATCGTTATTGCATGTGCATGTAAACCGAGGTTGTATACACTGACAAATTAGACGTAGACAATAGCAGAAGTGGTAGTAGCAGCAGTACGAGATGCTACAAGCGTCGCAATGAGGCAGAGCCGGCTGGTTTTTCACTTGGAGTAATGGTCAAGGCCAGCTTAAACAAACAAGGAAAGAAAGCGCCTGTAGTTTATAGGTCCAGTAGTATTGATTGCCAACGAAACGAACCATATGCCCATGTTTATACACTAGTAAATTGTGAACATTAGAAGCTACGGATTTGTAATGGCCTATTTTTTTTGAATCGAATACAGTAATAGTCGTTGCCCGTTCCGCATATAAGCTCCACTTGTGACATGCCACTCAGCGAATCTGACGGCTTTGCGTAGTTATTAACAATGATACTGCTAGGTTTAAATAGTTATCTCAATATTGTATTTATCTGCGACTAAAATATTTTCAGATATAATCACCACACGGGTATGACAAATGTTATAACAATATTGATATTGTTATAACATTTGTCATACCCATGTGCTGATTATTTTAATATATATATATATATATATTTCGGCCGATCAACAATAAACTAGCTGAAGGATTTTTCATACGCAAGACAACATTTTTATACCGTAACGAAAGTTTATTAATAAACATATATATATATATATATATATATATATATATATATATGTTTATTAATAAACTTTCGTTACGGTATAAAAATGTTGTCTTGCGTATGAAAAATCCTTCA